>NW_027266265.1:33825000-34485833 GCF_022045235.1 Haliotis cracherodii
GCAGTTGAGATACGATGACATGCAGCAACCATGTCAGCGAACCTGACCACCCGATCAGGTTAGCCGCTTTTTATGACAAAACATGGGTTGCTGAAGACCTAGTCCAACTCGGATCTTCACTGGTGGGCGATGTGGTAGTACTGTGACGGTTTTATTTCCCGATGTCTCCTTGTAGGCCCAGTTTCTGTTTACAGTGTATGGTGTTATATCCCTATCTACTTGACGACACCATCACAGTAACATTGTGAGAGGCGAGGGGAGAGACGGGAGTGTTTATGGCTGACTGGCATGCTTCCTGGCGGCTCTGACCGGACCCTGGCTGAGTCGGTCAACGAGGACGCTAGGCGAGGTAATGAGATGCCGTACACAGATACCGTTTAGTCACGTATGGAATATAATAAGTTTGTAAAATTTCAAACATGTGGAACTGCACAGTGACTATCGTAATCGCAATCAGCTGTGACAAGGAGCAATTTGTCGGACATGGACATACAAGATTCACATCTTTAACACGCACTCATCATCACCGTGAAGCGATGTTCCGCTGACATGGAGGAAAATGCATTATTCGTGTACATGAGAAATGGATGTATCTAAGGGAGCAGTTCAAAGGTTTTATGTCAGGCACGCACGCACGCACGCACGCACACGTACACACCTTAAACTTCCAGTGATGGCCTGCACCAAATAGATCACAAGGAGGAAAAAGACAGAAATCATAGTACCATAGCATCAGTTTTATGAGTGAATGAGTGAGTAAGTGAGTGAATTTGGGGGTTTAACGCCGTTTAACAGTAAACGTGACGGTTCAACGATGGGGGAAAGCCTGAAGTGATGCAGGTCTTGGGCGTTTATCAGTTTGGTGGAACCAACGAGCACGGGTATGGTGCTGACACGCCTAGATACATACTCCGGGCAAACTGGGATCCAAACTCACGACAACAGGGTACTGGCGTGCCCAAGGAACGCAACTGTGCACAGCGAACTGCATATATTTATGAAGAAAAACAACACGACAGCCTAATGGAGTACCACCAACACTTACACACCATTGAAGATTTCTTAACTGCGAAGATATTTCTTGTATTAATTTCGTTTTATAGTGATGTTATTATCCAGTAAAATTCAGTTGTTGGATGAATTTTGACGCCCCATATTTGATGAAATGATGTTTATATCAGACATGGCCTTCATGGGCTTAACAATAACGTGTTATCTGGTTAACAATAATGCCACATGTTATCGGGTTAACAGTAATCTCATGGGGTTAACACTATCGTCACATGTTATTGAGTTAACTCTAAGGCACATGTTATAGCGGTAACATTAATGTCACATGTCATAGAGTTGACTCTAACGTCACATGTTATAGAGGTAACACTAACGTCACATGTTATAGAGTTAACACTAATGTCACAAGTTATAGAGGAAACACTCACGTCAAACGTTATAGTGCTAATACTAAAGTCACAGTTATAGAGTTAACACCAACGTCACATGTTATTGAGTTCACTCCAAGACACATGTTATTGCGGTAACATTAGTGTCACATGTCATAGAGTTAACTCTAACGTCACAACGTATAGGGTTAACATTAACGTCACATCTTAAAGAGTTAACACTAACGCCACATGTTATAGTGTTAACACTAACGTCACATGTTATAGAGGTAAGACTCCCGTCACATGTTATAGAGTTAACACTAACGTCACATGTTATAGAGGTAACACTCACGTAACATGTTATAGAGGTAACACTAACGTCACATGTTATAGAGTTAACACCAACGTCACATGTTATTGAGTTAACATTAACGTCACATGTTATAGAGTTAACACTAATGTCACATGTTAATGAGTTAACACTAACGTCACATGTTGTAGAGATACCACTCACGTCAAACGTTATAGTGCTAATACTAAAGTCACATGTTATAGAGTTAACACTGACGTCACATGTTGTCGTTAGTGCAAACGCGACGTACATTTCCACATTAGACTTTGTACCCCTTCATAGAATATCAAACTGGTGTCTAAAGACAACCACAAACATGTCGGTCCTTCATAATCTGTACAGAATATCACAGCAAAAAAAGTGTAGGTTTCCGTCTTCCGGAAACCTTCCGGATACCTTCCCATTTTGGATCCGGCCCGGATACCTTCCGGAAACCTTCCAAAAAAAATGTCAAAATTTGGGGGGTGCATTTTGTTCACTTAAGTGTGAAACACATAAAAAAATTAACTTGAAAATACCAAGCAATTTGAAGGTTGTTGAAGGCATCTGGAAGGTTTCCGGAAGGTTTCCGGAAGGTATCCGGATGCAAATTTTCTTCATGACTTGCTTCTGGTAAATAATGTTAGCCTGTGCATTACAGGTACCTGTTGTAATATTCTGTGTTATTTTAATGGTAAATATCCTCCTAAAACATTTTTGGAGAAGAAAATTGTTCAATTTCATATTTTGTCCTTTTCGGATGTTAATGGTATTTAATGAACAAACATCAGTTCTTGTATAATGATATCCTTAAATTTCATGTCCAGACTTCCAGTTTGTACTAAGAAAAAGAAAAAGTTACAGGTACCTGTTGTAATATTCTGTGTTATTTTAATGGTAAATATCCTCCTCAAACTGAGATATGTGGGCATGCCTTGTTCACAAGTTGTTTTGCGACATGGGTCCAATGTGTGAAGCTTATTGCTGGTGTCCGCCACCATGATATTGTTGCAATATTGCTAAAAGTGGCAAAACAGCATTCTCACTCAGAAAAAAATGGAAAGTCATTGGCTATGTGCTTTGGCATTTGGCCCTGGTGAGATTAACAGATAAGTTTGGAACCGTATCAGTACTTGTTATATCGGGACAGTGTAGTTTCATGGGAATATAAAACAGAATACAATTGTCCCAAATTGGTGCATAAGACTAATGGCATCCATAGAAAACACCTAAATAAAGTACAGAAAAAATATCAATGTCATTTGTCTACTAAGGTGGAACTACAACTTTTGTTAAGTATTTATAGTAGGAACACATTCAGGGCATTAGTACATTTCATATTTGTTCAGCACCTATGTTATGGCTGATCAGTATTATATATCTTTATGCTAATGAAGCAAAACAAATCATGTTTTTGGAAAAAAATATTATTTATTGATTATATGGCATTTCATTGGTACATATCACAAATTGAAATTTGATCAAGCAAGAAGAGGAACTAGCATAAAGTAACCAGTGGTGTTTGCAAGGCCTTACAGAACAGACGCTTCAATGCCATTTTCTAAATAAACAAATTAGTCAAATCTCAGAAGACTTTTATTGAAGAAGAATATCTAAAGTCAATTATGTTTCTGCAGTAAACCACAAAAGTCATTCAGATTTGTACGGTCAGCATCGGTGTACACAACCTGGACCTAGTCACAGTGCTTTGGCATAAATTCATTCAGACTTCATTAGTGTCATAATAAAACCACCTACAGTCACACTGATGTGGCATTATTCATTCAGAATCATCACTTTCTGAGGTGAATCTGTTGGTTGTTATCAGGAGTACTGTTCATCTTCCGGCGAGTCCCTTGTCTGAATTGTGTGAGCAAGATCTTCTTAAATGTAGCTGGTGTCAGATTGTGAAATCCAGGTACCTGAAACATTTCATAACATCTTTAGAAACTTGTTAGTCAAAAGTTATGAAACACACACATATTTACAAATGTTTAAAGTTGTTTTCTCAAACAGTGAGGTATTGACAATTTATCTTGCAACTGATATTTAACCAATCTTTGAACATGTAAATAAGCCATTGCAAACAGAAAAGTGTTCAGAAAATACAAAAATGTATCTGGTCTTCTAAAACAATACCACAAGGTTCACCTGAATTTTGCTTGAATGTTTGCATTACATCAAAATGTAAGGAAGGGTAAACAAGACTATGCAAAACTAAGTTACATAGGTTCTTATACATAAATACATAAATGCAACTATTCATAATTATCAAAACACATGTCATGTAAGTGATCTCAAAATACAACATAATGAGCGAGTGAGTTGGTATAGTTTCATGCAGCTTGTTAGCAATATTCCAGCTATGGACTTCACACATTGTACCCATGTGGTGAATTGAACCCGGGTTTCAGAGACTGTTTCACCCACTAGGCTACCCTTGCACACCAAATACAAAAGAAAGTATATTAGGAATTCAGACAATAGTTATTCTCACCAAATTCATTAATTCATTAATGGAAGCTATATTGAAATTCAAATTTTGACAAATTAGGATGAGACTGTAGAAGCATTTATCTAAGTTATTATGGATATTAAATATCTACCGTTAATTGGTAGTCCATTATAGACAGTGATAAGAAATTCAACTGAAAAGTACAACCTGAACCATGAACTAAAAACTATGTATATTACATTAAAGGGGCCGGTCATGTATTACCGGTATGTTCTCATTCATTTTTGACACAACCCTCCCTGAAAGTAAATGCAAAGCACTTTATATTTTATTGTCCATTTTGTCAAAAGTCTCCCCTAGAGACTCTCACATTTTGGGGTGACCCTCCCTGTTTGTTCTGATCTGAATTCAAATATTCATGACTCATTATCATATTTTATCATTCATCCTATCTTTTTTGAAAATTAACTAAATGAAGATTAACAATAACATGCAAATCTGCCAAAATATTGGCCTGGCAAAGTTTAAATTAATCATAATTACTGTTATAAAGTTTTGGATCCATCATCTGTTTCTAAATACAGTGAAACCCAACTTTGACAAGTGTGGCATTGTTGAATCATCTACCCAATGTTCTTTATGCATTGATATGCATCTGCACAGAGTGGTCAAAGTCTGTGTCTGACACATAGTGTGCTACAAGGGAGACATCAGTTTGTGTCTAGCCAAACTGTCTGATAATCTCAAGGGCTGCCTTGGTAGCATCAAGGGATGTAGCTAATCCTAAATAAACATAAAACAAGTGACATCATCTCTTCTACAGAACACATGATCAAAGCCTGCCCCACCTTTGATGTTTATTACCTTGCTACTCTAAAAACAGCTAATTGTGGACTAGGGATTAACAGGGCAATTAGTGTCGGGTGGGTATTAGTACTTGCAATTGTCTGTTAATTGTTAGAAATTCTTAAATCAGTAGAAGACTACATTCAGCTATTCAATAGGTTTTGTGATTGTACATAGCATCTTAAATTTATAATTCTATTCCTTGCCGTATATTGCAGTACACTATTACTACTAAGAATGCGACCTGACAGCGCCGACAACGTAGTTTCTATAATAAGAACATGTATATAATTGTATTCCTTGACTGTACTTTTGTCAGATCATATTGTATTCTAATTCTGGAGCGGTATTCAAATAAGTTTTTGCTTGTTTACCCATCCAGTTCACATATAAATGTTTAAAACAATATTTAGTAAACAAATAATTTAAACTCATGCAACAACATAGCGTGTGGAGACGATAGACCACTGAAAAGAGCATATATATATGCACATCCAATGACCCCTGACATCACAATGCATTGTTTTGCCAGTGTGCCAGGCAACAGAATACTACGAATTACATCACAGGGTACTGTGACCTGTTTGAAAAGTTAGGTACTGTATTCTAAAGGTAGGCCCAAAATTCTAGACAATCCAGTGATTGATATTGTGAACATCAATCCACACTGTTAGATGGTCACTGTCAGATGCCATGAACCAGGTCACTGAGCCTGATCACCTGATCTATTAGGTTATCTCTTATGGGTGAGGCTAAAACGGCACCTCAGCAAAATGTCACTGATTTCTCCAACGAAAACAGCACCTTGATTTGGCAAAAAGGGCTACTAATTGTTGTCTGTTATCTGGAGAGACATGTTGATTCCTGGCCGAAATATATATAAATGAAATTTCTATAAAATTACTATTTATTTCCTTCTTACTAAAATAAATATGACATATATAGTATACCTGTTGTCCAGTTTCTTGACATTTTCGCCAGACTCAGGTTCAGCTTGACATTGAGCTAATCTGAGTAAAGCTACTTAAAACTTCAAAGCATGTGATCTTTCAATGATAAGTTTAGTTGCACCTCCCAATCAGAATCATGAGTAAATTTGAGCAGAGGCTAATTTCTAATGTAAACTATTTTTAGGTGACTAACATTTAACAATTATTTGTGTTTGCAAGTTTAATTGCATTTATTTTACTTCAAAGAAATCAAAGCATATTATATTTTCACAATAAGTTTAGTTGCATCTCCAAATCAGAGTCGGCAAGTAGATGCTAGTTTTTAATGTAAACCTTTTTGAACATTTCTCAGTTATTTGTGTTTACAAGTGACCATGCAAGTTTAATTTCATGTATTCGGGCATATTCAGACCCAAGGTAAAAAAAATAACAAGGTGCTGTTTTCACCAGGCAATAGTAGGCGAGGTACTATTTCCCTTTATTAACCGTCTCTTACAACTAGCATAGGTTGATGGGGACCAATTCCAACCCGGAATCCCCAAATGAGTGGGTATGGTTATACGCTGTTTTTAGCAATACCACAGCAAGGGACACCTGACATAGACTTCACACATTGTACCCATGACAAGAATCGAACCTTGGTCTTCAGCACTTCAACCACTAGGCTACCCCACAGCCAAAATTCCCAACATGATAAAGTTGTCATCACGGTATTCTTCAACAGGTTCAAGTGAAAATATCCATACCTTTCAAATGTCTTATCTTCCACTTCACAATGTTCACTGTTGCAAAACTCCTGTCATTTAATTTGTTCTTGATTATTCACACCTGCAAAAATAAGTTTTGTCGGTACGGTATGAACTAAAAAAATGAGTCACTATATAGAGTATCTAGATAAAGGAATATAAGTAAGCAAACATATTTCTACATCATATACATTAGCAAGGATTAACATAAGTTAGGAAGATTGCTTATCCTACAAAAAATAAATCACACATTTACTAACATATATAAAACAGAATAAGTGGCTTACAGAAGATAAATAACTTTAATACGTGATCAATATTATTAACATATTCCTTACCTGAATCAGAGACCATATAACAGTCTATGTATTATGGTCTCTGTCTGAATATGTCACATCTTCAGCTCCCTGCAATCGAGGTTGTGAAACATTTCTGCTGTAGGAATATTACATCCGCTGGGATATCCCTTGTCACACTGCCTGGCATGGTAGGCAAACGCATATTCCATACACCACATAGGTATACTTCCTAATACACACTGTCGAAATCCCCGCGGCTCCCAATATGGCCTGTATGAACTGTAATCGGCCAACCTCGTCTCTTTCCGTAACTGCTGCAGAAATGACCGCTTGTCATTCGTGACCAACTCGTGTTATTCCGGGACAAGCAAGTCTACCCATAATTCCCTGTATGGCCGAGGGCGCCATTTTGGAACACAAATGTAAACAAACACTCAAACCTCGTGTAATCGATGTACACCGTGATGCTTGATTGCGATATGCTTACCTCGTGTATCGATACATTGTTCTCAATCACCTCTAACTCGGAAATCCCCGTCGAAATCCACCTGAGCCATCCACAACGAGGACGTCAAGTATTTCGAAAACTCGATTGACAGCCGAAGGAAGGAAGAGCAGCTTGCAGATGCCAGGTACGTAGCAGGGCTTCGAGACATAATGTTCCATGATTTCTATACAGAGATCTTATGGAATGGATTGATTTAGATATTTTCCTGATCTCCATGTTACTACTGTAAACGTCAAGGGCCTTTTAGTTTTGTTGTTTTCGGAAACCCTTTGTTATTATTATGATCAAGTGTTTGTTGTGACATGGTATTTCTATTTGGGCTTGCATAAGAGCTACAGGTGCAGACTTTTAAGGGTCGTGTCCTTATTCTCAACATAACGCTGGGATTTGATGATGAGGGTTAGTTACCAAGGGTATAAATTTGGCAAAGTGCATGTCAAACAAAACGTGGCATTCAATTCCAATCATGTGTTGCCACCTGAACCACCTGAAAGTGAGATATGGATTACAATGAATAATGACAGCTTATCAATCTTTAACAAATTCACACTGAAACATTGAAAGGATAAAGACAAGTTAGTTGTTTTCTGTTTCAGCATGTTCAGGGTTTGTGGGCAGGTTAACAGACATCCTCAAGGAGGATACCAAGTATTGAGTGAGTATTTTTGTTTGTGATAAATACAAACTACATGTATTCATCATGGTATATTTCAATGTAATGTGAAACATCACACGCACAATAGTCCAGCTCTGTGATGGCAGCCTGTAAATAATTGAACATGGACCAGGCAATCTAGTGATTGTTATTTTCAGCAAAGATCCATGCCCTCAGAGTATGATGACAACCTAGTCTGACCACTCAATTCATTAGTTGATTAGTGTTTGCAGCGGTAGAAACTAACACTTTCAGTCCATTAGTCCTAAAATGATAGCATATAGCAAAACCTTTAAAATGTCAAAATGACTAGTGCCAATTTCTAACCCTGGTGTTTGGATGCTGTGTTTGTATGTATGAGTGTATTTAGGTTGGTTTGTTGTTTAACGCAGCACTCAGCTATATGACGGCGGTCTGTAAATAATCGAGTCTGGACCAGACAACCCAGTGATTCATATCATGAGCATCGAGCCACGGAATTGAGATCAATGACATGCATCAACCAAGTCAGAGAGTCTGACCACCCGATCCCGTTAGTCACCTTTTACGACAAGCATAATGGCCTTTTACAGCAAGCATGGGTTGCTGAAGACCTAGTCTAGCCCGGAATCTTCACGGGTCGAGTTTAGTTAACTTAAATCATGAATCTTATACTTGTTTCTCTGTGCTTTTACAATGTAACCCAAATTTTCTCGGGAATAATAAAGTATTCTCTTATTTATATCATTTCTGAACAAAGTGTCATATCAAGGTTAGATCTCTGTCAAAACAGTGCCATGGAAAAGCCAAACAAATAGCCTAGAAATAAAAGTAAATACTGCATTGCATTAATCTGCATTTCAAGAAAATGTGGCAATAATTCATGGAATGATATTCACCTCGGTGAGGATCTCTCTGCATTGTCGAACAAGTTATTTCCTATGTAATGTATGTGTTGAATGACCCTGACTTTGTTGTCAAAATATTGTTTTAACATTTGTTAAATATGGGGATAAATGTCATCTCTGAATGTTTGACATCAATTATTATGATTAGGGTAGTTCTAAGTCGGAATCACAACCGGGGTCTTTTCATTTGAATCAAATGTACAACATGTACAGTTTGGACATTTCTGTGATGTGAATGCTACTTATGTTTGTAGAATGTCCGGATGAATAAAAGAGACAGTCATCCGTGCAGCATCAATGCAAAGAAAGACCATAGAAGAGCAACAGTGAGTGGTAAATATTTTGAAATTATTCTGTTTGGTTCATATGGTTATTTTGCAAATATGTCTTCAGTTTGTTCCTTATCGCTGTAGGCACGGATGTCCTATTATCTAAGGCACTACAATTTTCTGTGCAGAGTTGCATCTCTTGGGCTTAGCAGAAACCTATAGTCATGGGTTCAAATCCTGGTTCTCCCCGATTATGTTGCTAGGTTTGTCAGCATTATACACATACTCGTGGGATTCATCAAAGACCTGCATCACTTAGGACTTTCTTCCCACATCAAACTAACATGCGGTGATATATCTGGAATACTGTTCAAAGCAGTGTTAAAGCCAAATCATTTATTTAACACTGCATCCAGCAATAGTTTGGCTTTATGACAAGGATTGTGAATATATATTTTTCCATGTTGAAGAGTTGAAACAATCACTAAATGACATCTCTTAAAAAGATTCCCAGCATTCCAAGCCTAATTAATAGATAAGGTTGTGATTGAGTAGGCTCATTGATCACATGTAATCATACCACAGTGATGTGGGATATTGTCATCATCGGTTTGTCTGGACCGAGTTCATAACATTAGTCACTGGTTTGTCTGGTTGAGATTTGAGATGTGATTATCTTAAATGTTTAGCATATAACAAGACTCACATATGACAACTTAAGTGATTTTGCTGCCTTCTATCTGTAAGTACATGTGGCAACAATTCTTTTTGATTGCTAAAATCTTTTTACATAATGCTGCAGAAACTGAAGTCCTGCTTGAGATCCCTGGATGAGTACTCCAGGTTGACAGTCTGGAAGGACCAGACAAGGGAGTCCTAAACAGAGGCTGCACCCCTTCAGATATCAGAGGTGATTTGCAGACAGCGATGATGAGGGTCCTGTTATTTCAATGGAGGCCGACCGAGAAATTGTATGCCAAATGGTACTGGGACACACAAAGGCTGGTCTGGCTAATGTGAGAAGACCAACCAATGCCAAGCTGGAGTGGAATTCTTCCAGGACATTCAGGAAATTCTTGTAAACACTTGAAAGGAATGATAAATGGGACTTATTGTCTTTAAACGTGGACCCAAACACCAAATGGAAAGTTCACAATTCTACTAACACAATGCAGCAGAGATAGAGTCTAACTGGTATCCCCTCATCCTGGTTCCTTTTCATCCATGGCAATATAGAAAGAAAAGGAGGATTGAGGGAAAGTAAGTTCTCTGAACTGGTGAACATAATCCGTAGGTACTGTCAAGCGAACAGTTATCACACTCTGTTATGAGTATTGAAGAATAGGATGAAATTGCATACTGCATCAGGAACCATCATGTGAACACTGTTCAATGTGCGATATACTATAGGCATATGAATAAAAGAAATTGATAATTTGATTGTTGCTTATGTTTCATTTGCCAGCTGTGTAAATGGGGATGTTTCATGATTTTGCCTCAGTTTAATAGCCACACTTATCTTATGAAACCATGCATTGCTTGGGCATCTCAAGATAAATAACACATGTTTCCTTTGCTCTGAAAACGTCTGATGACACACTGATCTGTTATGTCAAAGGTTAAAGTCACAACCAGACAAAAAGTTTGTTTGTGGTCTAACTCTTCCTTTGGGCAGGGGTCGAAGTTGGAAAAAGGTCGTGTGTGATCTATATATACTACATTTTCCCTTAAATTGCCTTTTCTACAGAAGTCTTAGTAACTCTTATACATATACTGGTTACATTACTTCCATATTTTGGTCAATGATATGTTGAATTCTACCAAAGGACTGCATATTTGGTTTATGTGCTGGCTAGCTCTTTGAAATGTTTTTGAAATATTTATCACTGATATTTAAGGTCAAATTCACACTCAAAAGTGATAACTCATGAGGGGTCGAAGTGTAAGATCAAGGCAACAGTGAAGGGGTCATTCATAAAGTATTTCTGCAATTATAACTAAAATGCCTATTTCTGGAGATATTTGTGAAGTATTAAGCACATCGTTGTTATTTTTTTTGAATACACATATATGTGCAGTGGTTACAACTCCAGTGTCAAATTAACTGTCAATCCCTTTTAATATAATAATTCACAGTAACTGAGGAAGAGCTTACTGTAGTACCATAAAACTAGGGTGAGGCAAATGTCAATGAAGTTAGTATTTTGGATATAACAAGTACATGTACCGTTACAAATAGTCTTATTAACATCCGAAAAGGACAAAATATGAAATTGAACAATTTTCTTCTCCAAAAATGTTTTAGGAGGATATTTACCATTAAAATAACACAGAATATTACAACAGGTACCTGTAATGCACAGGCTAACATTATTTACCAGAAGCAAGTCATGAAGAAAATTTGCATCCGGATACCTTCCGGAAACCTTCCGGAAACCTTCCGGAAACCTTCCAGATGCCTTCAACAACCTTCAAATTGCTTGGTATTTTCAAGTTAATTTTTTTATGTGTTTCACACTTAAGTGAACAAAATGCACCCCCCAAATTTTGACATTTTTTTTGGAAGGTTTCCGGAAGGTATCCGGGCCGGATCCAAAATGGGAAGGTATCCGGAAGGTTTCCGGAAGACGGAAACCTACACTTTTTTTGCTGTGTATAATAGATGCTTCTCCCCTTCCACATTGACACCGGAGAGGACCTCATCATCCTCAACCCTAAGTCATCAAACCAAGATTCTTTTCAGCCCATATCAGACTCACGCATCTGACCCCTTTCCAAATCCCAAACTACCGACCCATTCAGCCTTGTTTCTTAAAACCATTCACAAATTCGCCAGAAAACTCTTCTCAATTTAAATGACCTTATAAATTATATCCCTGGCTTCAAACCAGCGGACCGCCGTCATATAACTGGAATATTGCTGAGTGCGGCGTTAAACAACAAACCAACCAATCAAACCAGCGGTCTCATTTATCACATCCCCTCGTTATAAACTTAAAGCATCCTGTCTTTGAAAATGACAACCAGCATATTAAATGCAAGTACTTTTCGATTCATGGAAGCGTATCTGATGGTCAGTTCCTCCACGCTCAATGGCTTTCCGTACAGGAACCTGTAGCAGAATAAGTCTCAGCGCCTCATTAAACACACCGCACTTTAAATATGAGTCTTAAGTTCTGCACTTTTTAAAACTCATTTAAGATAAATGAAAATCTCATCTGTTACTTTTTCATTGCCGTAAGCTGTAGGGTTCTTTGACCTCTTGACAAGGCCTATGAAGCGTGTTGCTAAGCGGACAGACAAGCACAATATATTCACACACCAATAGACTTGTTTCTGTTCAGATTAGAACAAAGCATCTCTAAATATGAAGATGATGCTTGACTATGTGTAAATCTGTCAGATCGTGTAGATAGGGGTACTTGGAGAGATAGAGTCAAGGATATGTGTTTTCCTTGCTTGTATCTTCTGTGGAATTTTCCTCAACAGCGTTAAGGAAAGTTTTCGCGCAAGTGGGGTTTTCCCCGGATCAGATACAAACTAATGTCTAAAAATATCAAATCTATGTAACGAAATGTCACAATGGGAGCAATTCAAAGAACGTGGTTGACTCACCAGATATACTTTGATACTGGCGTGATGACCTCGTTACCATGAGTCATTATTGTCTAGCATGTGTTTGATCAAATATGCATTAGGTATAGTTTACTGGTTAAATGAACAGTCACCAACTCGTCTCTGCATGTGTAGACACTCTCGTGCAAGTTTTGACACTTCGCGATGACGTTGAGATGGGGGCGGTCTGGTAGCCTAGTGGTTAAAGCGTTCGCTCATCACGCCGAAGACCCGGGTTCGATTCCCGACATGGGTACAATGTG
This sequence comes from Haliotis cracherodii, assembly GCF_022045235.1. Taxonomy (NCBI): domain Eukaryota; kingdom Metazoa; phylum Mollusca; class Gastropoda; order Lepetellida; family Haliotidae; genus Haliotis; species Haliotis cracherodii. The sequence goes on from NW_027266265.1 coordinate 33,838,207, forward strand.
TGAAGCCCATTTCTTAGTGTCCCCCGCCGTGATATTGCTGGAATATTGCTAACAGCGGCGTAAAACCATACTCACTCACTCACTCACGTTGAGATGAAAGGCGGATTTATACGTCGTACGTTTGGCCGCAAAACATAGATGCTCTGACACATTACTTCGGCACGTCTTACAAGAACTAGTTCCACTAATATCATCGGACCAGAAAGATTGTTATGACGACAAAAGATCCAGATTTAACCCGAAGAGATCCTTGTTTACTTTGTCCTATCAGGTAACAATTATAAACATCCGATCTCTACCCCCTTTCCTACTACCCGGATGTTTAACCACAGGGCTATAACACGAATAAAGAGTATTTGTCAAAAACGAAAACTAGTTAAGGATAGTTATTTAAATTCAACTTCGCGTTTTACGTCCAAGTAATTCTGCAATTAACTGAGGAGTTATGCAGAATTACGGGAACCACAAATCAAATTCTCGTTCACTTTGATGAATTTCATCATACACTTGAAATAAACTTGCGGACATATTTTTGAACAAGTTCCCACTTTATATTACACATCCGACCACTGTAGCTGAATTTTATGATAACAAGATTGAATTGTCTGTAGGTATAACACTCTCAATCATATACCGTACATGACATTTGTCACACCTCGTCATACAAAACACCTTTGGAATGCATGTACGAAGTGAATGTATTTTAAATACTTTGATTATTTAGGATGGCACTATCAATCACATGCCATAGGTAATAACATGTTTCGATATCAAAGCATTATTGCACAACACTGCATAAGATTGCATAACGATGTATAAGATTTCACAACCATGCATAAGCTTGCACAACATTGTATAAGTAACCCGCAAAGATAGCCAAGTGGATTAAGTGTTGGCTCGTCATGTCACAGACATTTTATCACGAATTAATGCATATGACATGGCATTGCGTTCATAAAAAAAATGATGAATTATTAAATTTATATTTGCATCCTTTCCTTACATGGGTTTACGAAGTACGATTTAAACAAAATAGATGACGACATCATTTATTTTTGAGGATTGAAGATTTATATATTTTTAAGTGCAAAATTTGATTCCGTCACCATGAATATGTCCCCTTCTGTTGAGTCGAAGCATGTAGCCCGATACGTTTACTGTCAGTAATCTTAACTAATGCAGATAGTTAGGTACCAAATTAATCAGTTTCTAACAAGAGATCACTTTCCCTAAGACAATGAAATAGGCAAATAAATCAAATAATCAATTTGAGTGAGTGAGTGAGTGACTGTATTGGGTTCAACGCCGCTTTGAACAGTATTCCACTTGTCACGGCGTGTCAGCTTGATGTGGGAGGAAGGCCCGAAGTGCACCCACGAGCACGGGTATGGTGCGATAAACCTAGCAATATAATCGGGGCAAACCGGGATTCGAACCCACGATCATAGGTGTCTGGCGTACCCAAGGGACGCAACTCTGCACAGCGAATTGCGGCGCCTTCGACGACTGGATCACTCGTGCTCCTAATCAATTTGAAGTGGCCTTAAAACACAATGGCGTATGCACTATCCTTGTTTGTTGATACTCTTTGATCTGGACAAAGATCGAAGACAAAGGGCGCTACGATCATGAACATTCTAGTGACGAATCTAGCACACTTCAAAACCTCAAAGAAAACGTTAAGAGGTAATATACTTGGAACCGTCGTGGTTGTGGATGTGGGTGTGGGTGTGGGTGTGGGTGTGGGTGTGGTGGTGTGGGCGTGGTTTGTGCGCATGCGGACAAAACATTTTTTTGTTTATCATTTTCCAGATTTATTTTTATCAAGTTACAATTTTGAAAAAAATGGACACCCAGAAAGTCAAATGGTCGGTCACATTATCAGATAAAACATCTCACTTGATTAATAAGATAAAAACGTTTGTTATTTTCAGCATACATATATACACAGTACGGCCGACGTGTTACGCTATAAACCTAAACTCGTTTACAAAGCCATTTTCTCTATGTGTGCAGTCATAGGGGACAACATGAGTGTTGCCGACGGGATTCCCTTGTTCAATGAATGGGGATGAGTTTACAACAATGCTGGCATTCTGCCAAGACGGTGTGAACGGCATGCGTCATATAACACCACTTCCTTATCCACAGTAAGGGCCAGTACTTACATAAACTGCGCCCGTCAATGTGGTTTGTCAATATCTATAAAAAGTACACATGTGTGCGGGATTTCCATTGCAAATTGCGTTTCCTTTTTGGTGTTTTTACAGCATAAGTGACGGTCCTTGTGATTTGAATATTAAATGCCCTGTCACGTTCAGCAAAAATATTACACATAACGCGAGGGGGTATCGGGGGATATTGACATTCACAAATTTACAAATACAAAAAGTTTTTTAACACAAACGGCAATAACAGTTTATTTTACTTATCCCATCTTTTGATATTATATGTTAGAGTCACTAAATACGTTTAAAATGAGATCTTGTATAATTGTTGACTGTATGGACCTGAACATGTAGTATTGAATGACCGACAGGTGGCGAAAGCTGTCGAATATGATCATGCTTAGGTGAGTGGGTGGGTATGGTTTTACGCCGCTTTTAGCAATATTCCAGCAATTTCACGGCGGGGGACACCAGAAATGGGCTTCACACATTGTACCCATGTCGGGAATCGAACCCGGTCTTTGGCGTGACGAGCGAACGCTTTAACCACTAGGCTACCCGACCGCCCCTCATGCTTAGGTGAAGGATAGAGGCTTACTGATACTAACATACTGAGACAAATGGCGGTAGGTTTCCAACACTGATAGGCTAAGGCGATGGTTGTACGTGACGAATGCTAAGTTACTGAGGTAATTGAGGAAGGTGTCGAATTCTAACTGGCACATGCTAACGCAAATCATATTTTTTGATCAATATTAACGTATTATAGTTTTGTTGACGGATAATACCATATGCATACAAATGTCGCTAGGTGTTGAAGAATAACACGCTAATGCTGTGGTAGTACGTGACGAATGTTAACATGTTAAGACGATGGTAGTACGTCATCATGATGATGAATATTAACACGTTAAGGCGATGGAAGTACGTGACCAATGTTAACCTTTTAAGGCTGTGGTATTACGTGACGAATGTTAATATGTTCAGACGATGGTAGTACGTGACGAATGTTAACATCCTAACGTGATGGTAGTACTGACGATGTAAACACGTTAAGGCGATGGTAATACATGATCATCATGACGAGTGTTAACATGTGCAGACGATGGTAGGGCGTGACGAATGTTAACACGTTTAGGCGATGGTGGTACGTGACGAATGTTAACATGTTAAGGCGATGGAAGTACGTGACGAGTGTTAACATGTGCAAACGATGGTAGTGCGTGACGAATGTTAACATATATATAATTAGGCGATGGTAGTACGTGACGAATGTTAACATGTTAAGGCGATGGAAGTACGTGACGAATGTTAACATGTTCTGGCCTTGGTAGTACGTGACGAATGTTAACATTTTAAGGCGATGCTTGTACGTGACGAATGTTAACATATGCAGACGATGGTAGTACGTGACGAATGTTAAGGCCATGGAAGTACATGACGGATGTTAACATGTTCAGACGATGGTAGTGCCTGACGAATGTTAACAGTTAAGGCGATGGTAGTATTGACGAATGTAAACATGTTAAGGCGACGGTAGTACGTGATCATAATGACGAACGTTAACATGTTAAGTGAGTGAGTGAGTTTGGTTTTACATCGCTTTTGGCAATATTCCAGCAATATCGCGGTGGGGGACACAAGAAATGGGCTTCACACATTGTACCCATGTGCTTTAACCACCAGGCTTCCCGACCGCCCCTAACATGTTAAGGCGATGGTAGTACGTGACGAATGTTAACACGTTAAGGTGGTGTTAGTACGTGACGAATGTTAACATGTGAAGGCGATGATAGTACGTAACGAATGTTAACATGTTAAGGTGATGTTAGTACGTGACGAATGTTAACATGTGAAGGCGATGATAGTACGTAACGAATGTTAACATGTTAAGGCGATGCTACTACGTGACGAATGTTAACATGTTCAGACGATGGTAGTGCCTGACGAATGTTAACAGTGAAGGCGATGGTAGTACGTGACGAATGTTAACATGTTTAGGCGATGGTTAGACGTGATCATCATGACTAATGTTAACATGTTAAGTGAGTGAGTGAGTTTGGTTTTGCATCGCTTTTGGCAATATTCCAGCAATATCACGGTGGGGGACACAAGAAATGGGCTTCACACATTGTACCCATGTCGGGAATCGAACCTGAGCAAATGCTTTAGCCACCAGGCTTCCCGACCGCCCCTAACATGACTGTTAAGGCGATGGTAGTACGTGACGAATGTAACATGTTAAGGTGATGTTAGTACGTGACAAATGTTAACATGTTAAGGTGATGTTAGTACGTGACAAATGTTAACATGTTAAGGTGATGTTAGTACGTGACGAATGTTAACATGTTAAGGTGATGTTAGTACGTGACAAATGTTAACATGTTAAGGTGATGTTAGTACGTGACGAATATTAACACGTTAAGGCGATGGAAGTACGTGACCAATGTTAACCTTTTAAGGCTGTGGTATTACGTGACGAATGTTAATATGTTCAGACGATGGTAGTACGTGACGAATGTTAACATCCTAACGTGATGGTAGTACTGACGATGTAAACACGTTAAGGCGATGGTAATACATGATCATCATGACGAGTGTTAACATGTGCAGACGATGGTAGGGCGTGACGAATGTTAACACGTTTAGGCGATGGTGGTACGTGACGAATGTTAACATGTTAAGGCGATGGAAGTACGTGACGAGTGTTAACATGTGCAAACGATGGTAGTACGTGACGAATGTTAACATGTATATAATTAGGCGATGGTAGTACGTGACGAATGTTAACATGTTAAGGCGATGGAAGTACGTGACGAATGTTAACATGTTCTGGCCTTGGTAGTACGTGACGAATGTTAACATTTTAAGGCGATGCTTGTACGTGACGAATGTTAACATATGCAGACGATGGTAGTACGTGACGAATGTTAAGGCCATGGAAGTACATGACGGATGTTAACATGTTCTGGCTTTGGTAGTACGTGACGAATGTTAACCTTTTAAGGCTGTGGAAGTACGTGACGAATGTTAACATGTTCAGACGATGGTAGTACGTGACGAATGTTAACAGTGAAGGCGATGGTAGTATTGACGAATGTAAACATGTTAAGGCGACGGTAGTACGTGACGAATGTTAACATTTTAGGGTGATGTTAGTACGTGACAAATGTGAACATGTTAAGGTGATATCAGTACGTGACGAATGTTAACATGTGAAGGCGATGATAGTAGGTGACGAATATTTACATGTTAAGGCGATGCTACTACGTGACGAACGTTAACATGTTCAGACGATGGTAGTGCCTGACGAATGTTAACAGTTAAGGCGATGGTAGTATTGACGAATGTAAACATGTTAAGGCGACGGTAGTACGTGATCATAATGACGAATGTTAACATGTTAAGTGAGTGAGTGAGTTTGGTTTTACATCGCTTTTGGCAATATTCCAGCAATATCGCGGTGGGGGACACAAGAAATGGGCTTCACACATTGTACCCATGTGCTTTAACCACCAGGCTTCCCGACCGCCCCTAACATGTTAAGGCGATGGTAGTACGTGACGAATGTTAACACGTTAAGGTGGTGTTAGTACGTGACGAATGTTAACATGTGAAGGCGATGATAGTACGTAACGAATGTTAACATGTTAAGGTGATATCAGTACGTGACGAATGTTAACATGTGAAGGCGATGATAGTACGTAACGAATGTTAACATGTTAAGGCGATGCTACTACGTGACGAATGTTAACATGTTCAGACGATGGTAGTGCCTGACGAATGTTAACAGTGAAGGCGATGGTAGTACGTGACGAATGTTAACATGTTTAGGCGATGGTTAGACGTGATCATCATGACTAATGTTAACATGTTAAGTGAGTGAGTGAGTTTGGTTTTGCATCGCTTTTGGCAATATTCCAGCAATATCACGGTGGGGGACACAAGAAATGGGCTTCACACATTGTACCCATGTCGGGAATCGAACCTGAGCAAATGCTTTAGCCACCAGGCTTCCCGACCGCCCCTAACATGACTGTTAAGGCGATGGTAGTACGTGACGAATGTAACATGTTAAGGTGATGTTAGTACGTGACAAATGTTAACATGTTAAGGTGATGTTAGTACGTGACAAATGTTAACATGTTAAGGTGATGTTAGTACGTGACGAATGTTAACATGTTAAGGTGATGTTAGTACGTGACAAATGTTAACATGTTAAGGTGATGTTAGTACGTGACGAATGTTAACATGTTAAGGTGATGTTAGTACGTGACAAATGTTAACATGTTAAGGTGATGTTAGTACGTGACAAATGTTAACATGTTAAGGTGATGTTAGTACGTGACGAATGTTAACATGTGATGGCGATGGTAGTACGTGAGGAGTGTTAACAGTAAAGACGATGGCAGTACGTGAAGGATTTTAAAATGTTAAGGCGATGGTGGCACGTTCACAGGTTTCTGGCACGCCTAAAGGACGCACCTCTGCATAGGGAAATGCGGCGTCGTTGATGTGCATCCCTCTTTCATATGTTTTCCCCAGCAAACTATCCTCGCCCATTGAGGCCAGGCTTGTGGAATTGTTGAGAGGTCGTCACCGATCCCAGCGATGAAATGGGACGTTGATCTTAATATCCTTCACTGGATTGTCTGGTCCAGACTCGATTTCCTTACAGACCGCCGTCATGTAGCAGGAGTGCGGCGTAAAACAACAACAACAACAACAACAGCTACAACAACAAACAAATGCTGCTGCTATAGTGGTGAAATCGCTTTTATAACAGACACCAACGATAGGCCACTGACCAGATATGTTTACAATGTGCCAGGGTATTTGTGTTTATTTTCATGAACGTAAATTAGCAAGATATTTAGGCTGAATGAAATTACACTTCTAGATACACTGGTACATTCGTATATTTTTCAGGGATGGAGTGCGATTTTATGCTTTTAAAAAATAGTATTTCAGTCATGTGGTAGCAGGTGAGCTTAATGTGTCTAAAAGTCGGGAAGATCCGGCTAAGAATAGGTTTTCAGCAACCCATGATTGTAAGAGGCAACTATACTTGTCGTAAGAGGCGACTAACGGGACCAGGCGGTCAGGCTCGCTGACTTGTTGATACATGTCATCGATCCCAATTGCGTGGATCGATGCTTATGATATAAATCACTGGATAGTCTGGTCCAGACTCGATTATTTACAAACCGCCGTCATATAGCTAACAAACCAGGATAACAAACTAACAAACTAAGGTGACTAAAGTGATTCGAGTCGTGCACACCACTTTGGTAAAAACACACAAACACGGCTGTGTAAATAACAACAAACAAAATATCCATTATTTCTGACGCGCGGGTACTGTGGGGGATATCGAGAGGTTCTTTAAAATATAATACATATTCATGAACCAAATTAATTCACAAAAGCTGTTAGTGTACGGAGTGAATAGGCGATAGACACGAGAAGAGAATTCTATGTACGTTTACAACAGTACTCATATCACCTGTGATATTCCTATCACATGTGAATAAAATATATGAAAGCCAAGCATTTTCTAAAACCATGAATACTTGATTTCGAGAATGACGTGACGCCATCGCATGCTGTACAAACATCACAGCGTTAATGCAAACAACCTCCTCTGTTTATTGTTATACCCACTTTGGTTTAAGAACCCCTGACAACGTGGATATTGAAATATCTTTGATTTATTTTATATAAATGTGCATCCTAACGTGTCGTGCCCCGCAGCCTATGTGATAAACAATTGTACTGAAATGATGAAATATTTTTTAGAGCACAGCAGACATAATTCGAACGCTTTATGTGTTGTATTTCTTTTGTTGATTTCGTTCTCGTTCTGTATATACACAGTATTTTAAGACAGTATGCAAATATGTGAAATATCCTTTTATAAACGAAAACGTTTTGCATATGTGTTGTTGGGCGCGGTGTTGTTTGGGTCTGGCTACGAGGCCCGTGAAGATCCGGGTGGGAATTGATCTTCAGCAACCCTTGCTTGTCGACTATAACGGGATCGGGTGGTTAGGCTCTGTGACTCGGTTCATCCATGTCCTCGTATCAAAATTCCGTATAGATCGATGCTCATGATGTCAATCATTTGATTGTATGGCCTAGGTTAGATTATTTACAGAGTGACTGACCATGGTCTTTTACTGGAATATTGCTGAATGCGGCTTTGAACAAGAAACTAACAAGAAACGCATCTTCGGTGGTTGGGGCAGGATCGGTGTTGTGGAAGTGGTGGTTGTTTGGTTTGAGGTCTAGAGTCGGTGTTGTGGGAGTGGTGATGGCGTGTGGGTTCGATTCTGGGGTTGTTGGAAGCGGGGTCGGTGTTGTGGGAGTGGTGATGGTGTGTGGGTTCGATTCTGGGGTTGTTGGGTCTGGGTCGGTGTTGTGGGAGTGGTGATGGTGTGTGGGTTCGATTCTGGGGTTGTTGGGTCTGGGTCGGTGTTGTGGGAGTGGTGATGGTGTGTGGGTTCGATTCTGGGGTTGTTGGAAGCGGGGTCGGTGTTGTGGGAGTGGTGATGGTGTATGGGTTCGATTCTGGGGTTGTTGGGTCTGGGTCGGTGTTGTGGGAGTGGTGATGGTGTGTGGGTTCGATTCTGGGGTTGTTGGGTCTGGGTCGGTGTTGTGGGAGTGGTGATGGTGTGTGGGTTCGATTCTGGGGTTGTTGGAAGCGGGGTCGGTGTTGTGGGAGTGGTGATGGCGTGTGGGTTCGATTCTGGGGTTGTTGGAAGCGGGATCGGTGTTGTGGGAGTGGTGATGGTGTGTGGGTTCGATTCTGGGGTTGTTGGAAGTGGGGTCGGTGTTCTTGGAGTGTTGGTGGTTGTGTGTGGGTACGTTTCTGGTGTGGTTGGGGATGGGATCTGGGGTCAGGCGTCTGGGGTTTGGGGTTTTCGGGTCTTGGGTCTTGGGTCTGGTGTTGTGTGTTGTGAGTTGTGGGGTGCGGGTTGCGGGTTGCTGGGTGCGGGCTGCGGGGTTAGTGTTGTGGGAGTAGTTGTGGTTGGGTTTGGGTACGGGTATTGGTGTGGATGGGGCTGTGTTGTGGGAGCGGGGGTGTTTTTATGTGTTGGAACGAGTCTTCGTCAGTTGGGTCACGGGTCTGGGGTTTGGGGTCTGGGGTTTGGGGTTTGGGTCTGGGGTCAATTTTGTGAGAGTGGTGGTGGTTGAGTTTGAGTACGGACAGGGGTGGATGGGTCGGTGTTGTGTCTGGGTACGAGACTAGTTGTTGGTGGTTAGGTTTGACGTTGAGATCCTTCAGTATATTGTGTTGACAAGTCGCATGCCCCCTGTGGCGAGATATGATTTATTCCAGCCACAGTACTCGTGTCGCTTCAAATAATCTGCACCGAGCGATCCTTCACCACTAACCATCAGAGCAAACGAGTATTTTAAGAGTACATGTACTTCATATACTTTCTGTGTCAGTGTTTGTGTGTGAGTGTGATACGATAGTACGGGGGTGGCTGAAAAAATTCTGAGCAGGACTTATGACAGTGTGTTTTGATGGACTTGTTTGCTACAATATTTTTCAACATAACCCTTCTGCCAAAGATGCCGGAGGATCCAACTGGTACAGAAGGTGTCCTCCTCATCTTGACTGTTAGTCCCCTGCAGTAGAAAACATCCCCTGAAGTTGTCAACATGCCCGCAGTCAGCACTTTCAGTTGGAGATACTTGATGACAGCGTGGTAGCTAGTTTTGTACATTTTCATCAACAGAGAATTCCTGGTCACTTTGATGCCCGCAGAGATATGCTGTCTAGTTATGTATTTGTTTCAGATGTAGCCTGAAAGCATGGGGGGGGGGGGGGGGGGGGGGGGGGGGGCGCACGGGTGGCCTAGTCGTCAAAGGCGCCGCAATTCGCTGTGCAGAGTTGCGTCCCTTGGGCACGCCAGAAACCTATGATTGTGGATTCGAATCCCGGTTCGCCCCGATTATGCTATAGGTGTGCTATACATGCTTCGTGTATACGCTCAGAACCTTGTGTGTATGTATGTACGTGCGTGCGTCCATGCCTGTAAGAGGCGACAAGAATCAGGTTTGAGGGCACCAGTGTGCCCCCTGGATGATTGTATGTCGGTTCGTTGCTCATGATATCATCCATTTGTTTGCCTACGCCTGACTCAGTTATTTACCGGCTGTCGTGGTAGAACTAGTTGGTTGGTTAGTTGTTTAACGCCGCACTCCAATATTCCAGCTATATGACGGCGATCTGTAAGTAATCGAGTCTGGACCAGACAATCCAGTGATTGATATCATGAGCATCGATCTGGAATATTGGTGACTGCGGCGTTGAATAACATTCACTCACTACCTTCACTCACTACCTTCATTTCCGCTGTGAATTAATGCTAAGTGATACATTTACGTAAATATGTCACAACCTCAAATACATACAAGTCATGAACATGTACAAATTTCATATTATCACACTGTCAATTTTACATTCTTTTCACGATTTTTCACGTATTGTTATTGTTACAGGTTGATGACATTCGTTTCATTCCATGTCAGTTTCAAGTTATGCATATGTGACCATAGGTCAGATAAGATGATTGGTCGACACCATCTGGCATGAATCTGAGAAGAATCGCAGTAGATAGCATCTTCCTACTGTCAACAAGTGATATATAATGTCAGAAACATTGACATTATCTCATAGGTTGACACGGAGGCCAGACAGCGCTTCGTATAAAAGAGTTCCTGGGCCAGCATATCGGCATTATCTAGAACGGTAAACTACAATATCGTAACGGTAAGTATTCTTCCCTCTCTTCATACATAAAATACCATGTTAAAACATAACTCACTTACTTACTCAGGCTCTCTGGCTTGAATGCGTGTCATCATACCCTGAAGGCGTGGAACGTTGCTCATACCATCAACCATTGGTTTGTATGGTCGAGACTTTTATATTCACAGGCCGCCGTAGCTGGAATATTGCTGAAATACTTCTGAGTGTGCAGTAAATATTAAAGAAACAGACATCACTCTATATTAGTCAGTAATATAAACAGTTTGCATTATGTTATTTTATTCCTCCGTTTATCATTGTTTTTCTCTCCACAGCCATGATGACACTGACTGTTCTTGTCCTCGTGGCTTTGCTGATTGGGGCATCTGCTCAGATGGGGGTAAGAGATAATGACATGGCGGCATAAATATAATACTATTATATCTGGAGTATTTCGTGATTGAGTGATTGAGTGAGTAGGGATAAACGCCGCTGTCAGCAGTCAGTCATATCACTACGTGTCAGCTCAGTGTGGGGGAAAAACCCGAAGTTATGCACGTCTCAGATGTTGACACATTTGGTGAAACCCACGAGCTGACAAACAGGATTCGAACCACGATCATATGCACAGTGAAATACGGTGCTTAATGCGACTGGGTCACCTCTCGATCTTATGATACCCTGTCTGTCCAATGCATTCTTCTCTGCGTCCAGCACATTGTATGCCATTAATGAAGTTTTGGGAAGCACAATTCATGTTTTCACGGACATAGGAAGCTTTCCAACGTGAATAATATTAATTTACATTTGTAAATGTCGACAAATTGTGTCTTATATTCATGATGGCAAAATACCTGAAAACAAATCTTTTTTTTTAAGTGCGCTCCACTTGGAAGCTCATGTATATCTAGGGTAATGAACGGCGGTTACCCCGGAGGCAGTTACCCTGGTTACCCCGGGGGTGGATACCCTGGAGGAAACAATGGCAGACACTGTTGTGGCGCGATGGTTTGCCGAAGCACTGGAGGCAGCATGTACGGTTACTGCATGAATCTTGTTGGCAGATAATCACTTCACCTGTGGCAATTAAGACCCCAGTTCAATAAACACGAAAACCATTTCTAATGTCGTATTATTTTATTAGACAGGACGTGTAGGTAGACTGACAATTTCAGACATAACACTATATGATGAACCAGTGGCATCTACATGTTGTGAATAAATAGAATGTGACTGTTGTGATTGAAACCTGAGCTGCGAATGGTGGTTCGTCACTGCCGTGATGCACTCGATCACGGAGGGATTGCCCCAATGAAGGCCCTGTATCTGTGCTCAGATATTAATCACATACTAAACATGTCTAACCCTTCATTTTTAAATCTTAAACCGAAAAAGGGCTTTGCGAGTTTTTGTCTTAAAACATTTAGGATCCAAACACGGAGCCACATCCACAACCACACCCCAGCGCACACACAGTTGCACCTAAGCGCACGCGCATATCTTTAGACACACACATGCCAGATATGACATTACAAATGGAATGTTTTGTGTGCTCATCGTATTTAAGGATGTCCGTTGGTCTGTGTATTAAGAAATAAGTAACTGTCTACATGAGATGAGGTGAGGTGTGGTGAAAAGGGGTTTGACGTCGCGTTCAAGGTAATTGCACTTACATAGCGACGTGCATAGACGCGAATTAGTGTTAGTGCTAGTGTGTGTGTGGTTGATTGTACTTGTCCGGACTAATGCCGATTTTAATGTGCTAGCCCTGTGAGATACCACATTTTATCTCGATTAAATCACTCAGACACAGTATACTGACTCCAATTCGACCAGTCTTTGCTTTAGCCCTTAATTCCCAGCATCAGGCAGGGTAACAACAAGTACCATATTTTAACGTCTTTTGGTATCGAGCGGCCGGGGATCGAATCCTGAACCTTACGCTCTCCGGAAGAAGGGGTTGTGGTGCATCTTATTGAGATAGGCCCAAACTACTGGGACACATTACACCCTCCAGAAGCGACATCAGGACATATCTCACAGTTTTTCATTTATACTATATTACATTTCAAATATATTAACACCATAGCATCCATCACTACACAAAAACAAATATCAAAATTCATTATAACACAGTATTCTTCTGATAAGGACTATCCCAAAAATGATAAAACACTTCAAAGTCAAGGGGGTAGCCCAGTGGTTTGAGTGTAAGCTTGTCACTCCGAAGACCTGGGTTCGATTCTCACATGGGTTAATAGTGTGGAGCTATTTTCTGGTGTCCCCCGACGTGATATCGCTGGAATATTACTCAAGGCGGCATAAAACCTTACTCACTCATTAAGTGACTCAGTCAAAATCAATATATTAAAAATTTGAATATTTTTACACAGTTCCCACAGGATACGTACAACAGGCCGTCTCTGTCCAGACATATTCCTCGAGGGTTATCAATACCATCCTGTGCTGTGAGAACATCTCTGACAAACTGACCCGACTCTGTCAGCTGAATCACCTTGTTGGACAATCCGTCTGCAAGCAGGATGTCTCCTGTGCTGGTTGTTGTGATACCTTGAGGATAGTTCAGAGCTCTGTCCCCTGTGGGGGAGTAGGTGAAAACAGCTTCTCCATCACTGGTTACACATACAAGGGATTGTACTACACTGACTAACAGGTTTCGATTGCTGGTGACATGAATATAGTCGGGACTAGATACCAGGCCAGTCTTGATAGATTTGAGCACCTTTTCTTCCATGTCCAGTATGTCAGTCCTCCTTTTTCCACCAGCCACCAACAATGAAGGGCTCAGATAGGCTAGACCGTAGTATTTGTTGCTTGTTTTGATAGTTGACAGTAATACAGGCTCTGGGTAAACCCTCACAATAACTATTTTCTTACTGACTGGAACACTGACAGCTACCCGACAGTTTGTTAACTGTGTTATTTGCCAAGGCTCGTTAGAAAGCTGTATGTATTTAGGACTATGCATGGCGTGTGTGTAATATGTGTTAAGTCTCTTCTTTCCTAAATCTGTAACCACAACAACGTGTACACCATCGACAGTCAACACTGACACGTCATTGAGAAGGGGACTTCTCGTCTCATCCTCTGTCTTAAAGTCAATAACTTGATGCAGAGCAGGGATGGATTCACGATCACACACGTCGTGGACGAGTTTAACCTCCCCCAGCAGTAGTTCATGAACAGCTTTACTTAGCTTGTCTATGTCGTGTGTTAATACAATCCTTCCTGGTGTGTTGTCCGTGTCTCTGTTGTCTGGAGACGCCTCATCCACCGACTCATAGACAGCATACATGTCCATCACACAGTTGGACGTCACAGCATTGGCTGTGAACTCATACTGCTGCTGGTACTTCTGTAGTTCAATCTCCTGGGATTTTATATCTGCTTGAATTTGTTGTAATTGCGTGGTAGAAGACTGATCAACATCGTCTAAAAGTTGTTTTTCTTTCTTCACAATAATCTCCATCACCTTCGCTCGTGTACTTCTGATTTGATTTTTAACTTCTTCTACCGTGTTTCTGAAGTCGTCAACATGCTTTCTCCTGACAGATATACCATGTTCAATATTTCCAATTCTGACATTTAGTTCCTGATTCTGTTTGGTTAGCTGTTTCTTGACTTGCGGGGTCATGTTCTCAATGGTGTCAACGTCGTGACATTTCCTGTGATTTATACTACAGCATATCGTACATATTGCAACCTTGCAGTCTTTACAGAAGAGCTCGATCTGTTTGCTGACGTGTAGTTTACACATGAATGGCCGTTTTGGTATTATTTTGCATTTGGTGGACTCAGATAAAACGACTACTTTATGGTCACGTGATAACGGCATCGCTCCATGTAAACTCAGGCACCCACCACAGAAGGCTGAATCACAACAGAAGCACCATGATGTTGCTGGAGTCTGTCTTTGTTGGTTCTTGCAGACACTGCATTCTTTAGTTTCGGGGGCTGAAAAGGAATCAGTATGGGTTTTAGGCGGTAATTAAATCAGTGTTATATTTTTACTTCAAGTTTTGCGAAAGAATGAGATTGATCTTATATGTTTGTTGAACGCCACACTCAGCAATATTCCATCTTTATGGCGGCTGTCTGGACCAGACAATCCAGTGATTGACATGAGCATCGATCTGTGCGTTAGACGCCTGGTAGATATTATGCTACATTGTTTGTGGATCTAATACAAGGTTATGTTCTGATTTCATTCATGTCTTTTCGATTATTTAATGTTACTGAAAACAATTGACGAGCTTAAATATGTGTATGTTCCAAGAAATTGCACACGTAGCATAAACCCATTTCATTTATCTTGAGTTATGCGACCGTGTAACATGCAATGTAACAAATCATAATCACCTTCTGTCTCTGGACCAAAGTCGTCCATCAGCCCCTGTATCACGTGACTTAGTTTCAGCTGACTGACCCACTCCTCTACTGGACTGTCAGGGGTGGTCACCTTCGTCAGCTGTCTACAGGAGGGACATGGGATGGTCTTGTCTTGTATTGCTTCAGGCTGTGTTTTGGTGTATTTCAGAAGACAGGTCTTACAGAATGTGTGATTACACTGAAGTGTGGCAGGGTCTGTAAACACCTCTGTACAGATGACACAGGTTAGATGGTTGTCCGTCAATTTTTTTGCGGTCGCCATCTGAAGCAAGTGAGAAAATGTCACATCTCCAAACACAAAGCCAGTGTGGAATTAATGAAAATTACCCTTTATCTAATCTATTACACAAAGTCATTTTTTAAAATAAATTTTTTGTATTACTTAAAATAAAATTCTTGTGACAACTTTACGTTTGATTCAAAAGATTTTGAATCAAAATAGATTTTGATAGATTTTGATTTTAAACGCCCAATTTTATGATCAACACCATGTGCTACCCTACCACCAAAGCTATCACTCCATTATATTTCTTTATTTTCCAGAAGAACATGGAAGCAAATGACAGGCAAATGGAAGCAAAGGGACACAATATTCTTGATGAACATAGGGACTGTATGAATGTAATGTTTAGCACATTCCTGCATGAGAAAGATATATAAGTATGGCTGATACCTAGGCTTCTGCACTTGCAGTCTCAGAGTATTGTAATATTTCTTTGTAATTTGTTGCTATATGCCCGCCTGTTTGTTATTGAACACCGCACTCACTTTCTTTCTATGGGTATTGACAAGTATCCCCGACTGACACAGAACCCGCTAGTCGCTTAGCTGTGTTGGTGAAAGGGAGGTAACTCTCATGCACAATGTCCCAAATTGGTTTACTTCTGACACTGGGTTATGTTATTTTTATTTTCCTAGTTCGATTCTTATGAACCATAGCATCTGAATCTCATATAGTGTATGCGTATATTCAATCTCATGCGATGTAGAAAGTGATAGTATCAGTATTATTTCACCTTTATATCACTACCACCACTGCAACCACCACCACTACTACTAGCTACTACGTATAACCATGACGTAACTGCAAAAGTAGCATGTGTTTGCAGTTAATTAAAAGGCAAAAAAAGGGAAAGGTTAGTGGCAATATAATGTGGATATAAATGTGAAAAGCTAGCACTTTAGGACACACAAAGATAGAGAACAATCCCTGCCTTACACGTTCAATCAATAAACAGTCCTTACTTTCGTTATGCCGGGTCAGTGTGACCTTGGAGTCACGAACAAACCAAACAGATGCCTTATCCACCCAGATTGTAGGTTAATGTGTCTATGACTGCTCCAGATGCTGAATGATTTCCAAAAATGCTGTATTATTGTGCTGGATCAGCTAAACCTGCTGGCGTGGTAACTATCACAGATTAAGTACACTGTGTTAGTGTTTCCTCCATATCAAATCGAAAGCTCGGCACATTATATGTACGTTTTGCGAAATAGTTAGTTTAACTTTGTATTATTCCGACTTTGCAAGGTGTACGATTTTGTTCTTTGTGAAACTGTATGCAAAAAAACATTGTCACTCACCTGGAATGGACACAGCCGATATTTGTAGCGTGAATCTAACTACCTGAGGGCGTCTCGCACCCTATGGAATGTCGTTGCGTGTGTCATGTGACGTGAGTCGATCACGTGATCAGTTGAGGTTGGTTGAACTTGCTGGCTCCTTATCATGTTGTTTACAAAGTGTATTAACATGTAACTGTCTGTATATGTCCTTTCACAAATACTGCTTGTTAATGAAGCATTGTCTACAATACATAGGAGTTACATACGCTTCATTTAAAGACTGACTCTACAGTTGCAATTTCAACTGATTTTACAAAAAGTAAATAAGTGTAATATCAGGTGAGCAGATTAAATTGTGCGGACATTATCTACATCAATAATATCACGCCCAATTATGTCGTAGCATGGAATGATGCCACATAACCAAGAAAGCTAAACTTTAAACGTATAACACTTATCAGCTGTTTGTGAGATTGATTGACAGGGTATGAGAGACGGTGACACATACGTGCAAGTAGCGCTATATATAGTGAAGCGTACGTAGTTGTCAGCACTAGCAATAACTTGATGTCTTTAAGACTTAGTATTCTCATTGTTTCTGAACGCAGCAAAAAATCAATAATACGGTGGCCTTTAAAAATGCAGTCTATTCCAGATAAACCAGTGATGGATATTATGAGCAACGATCCACGCCATCGGGCTACAATTACACGCAATCAACCAAACCACCGAGCCTGACCACCAGATCTATTTAGTTGGCACTTACGACAAGCATGGGTTGCTGGGGACCAGTTCTGTTCTGGAATACCCAGGGATCACAATAACATTATTGTAGCTAGTGACACTTGTCATTGTTAACTGTTACAATGTACAGTTAAATACAGCTACTTAGTAATAGTTACACTTACAAGATACATATACAGAGGACATTTAATGTTGATGGGCTTGGTTGCTAGTAATGTTTCAACATAATCCTTCTGCCTTCTGCCAAAGATGCCGGAGTTCCTGTCCTCTGCAGCAGAAGACATCCCCTAAAGTTGTCAACATGCCCGCAGTCAGCGCTTTCAGTTGGAGATACTTGATGACAGCGTGGTGGCTAATTTTGTACGTTTTCGTCAACAGAGAACTCCTGGTCACTTTGAGATATGCTGCCAAGTTATGTATTTGTTTCAGATGCACCCTGTAAACATGGGACGTATTGTAATTAATACATGCACACTGTCAAGGGTGCACTATACATGCTTCGTATATACGCTCTGAACCTTGTGTGTATGCACGTGGGTGGGTTCGTACATGTCTCCATCAATCCATGCCTGTAAGAGGCGACAAGAATGAGGTTTGAGGGTACCAGTGTGACGCCTGGATGATTAGATGTCGGATTGTTGCTCTACTTATTTGCCTTCCCCTGACTCAGTTATTTACCGGCTGTCGTGATGGAGCTGGAATATTGGTGACTGCGGCATTGAACAGCATCCACTCACTACCTTGAGTCCTCACACTGGGAGAGAGTAAGCGGGACAATTCCGCCGTGAATATAGGCATGTGTGATTGCTGGAAATGGTGTAAATGATATATGTACGTAAATGTCATGTACATTTACAAATTTCAAATTATCTCACTGTCAATTTTACATTTGTTTTCACGATTTTCACGTATTGTTATTGTTACACGTTGACAACATTCGCTTCATTCCATGCCAGTTTCGAGTTATACATATGTGACCATAGGTCAGATACGATGATTGGTCGACACCATCTGGCATGAATCTGAGAGGAATCGCAGTAGATAGCATCTTCCTACTGTCAACAAGTGATATATTAATGTCAGGAACATTGACATTATCTCATAGGTTGACACGGAGGCCAGATATCGCTTTGTATAAAAGAGTACCTGGGCCAGCACATGGGCATTATCTAGAACGGTAAACTACAATATCGTAACGGTAAGTATTCTTCCCTCTCTTCATACATAAAATACCATGTTAAAACATAACTCACTTACTTACTCAGGCTCTCTGGCTTGAATGCGTGTCATCATACCCTGAAGGCGTGGAACGTTGCTCACAAAATCAACCACCGATTTGTATGGCCCAGACTTTTATATTTACAGGCCGCCGTAGCTGGAATATTGCTGAACTACTTCTGAGTGTGCGGTAAACATTAAAGAATCACTCTATATTAATCAATAATATAAACGGTTTTTATTACGTTATTTTATTCCTCCGTTTATCATTGTTTTTCTCTCCACAGCCATGATGACTCTGACTGTTCTTGTCCTCGTGGCTTTGCTGGCTGGGGCATCTGCTCAGATGGGGGTAAGAGATAATGACATGGCGGCATAAATATAATGCTATTATATCTGTAGTATTTCGTGAGCGAGTTACTGAGTGAGTAGGGATAAACGCCGCTGTCAGCAGTCAGTCATATCACTACGTGTCAGCTCAGTGTAGGGGAACAACCCGAAGTTATGCACGTCTCAGATGTTGACAAATTTGGTGAAACCCACGAGCTGACAAACCTTGAAACATAATCGGCACGAACAGGATTCGAACCACGATCATATGCAAAGTGAAATACGGCGCTTAATTCTACTGGGTCACCCGTGCTCCCCGTATTCCTGACAACACTATGAGATATATATTATGTGTGTGATTTTCAAGTGTACATTTATACCTTTACGCTATTTTGACCTCGCAGTGCACTCTAAATAGAACATGACGTCATTGTGACGTCTCGATCGCATGGTACTCTATCTGTCCAATGCCTTCGTCTCTGCATCCAGCACATTGTATGCCATAAATGAAGTTTTGGGAAGCACAGTTCATGTTTTCACGGACATAGGAAGCTTTTCAACGTGAATAACATTTACATTTATAAATGTCGATAAATTGTGTCTTATATTCATGATGGCAAAATACCTGAAAACAAATCTTTATTTTTAAGTGCGCTCCACTGGGAAGCTCATGTATATCTAGAATAATGAACGGCGGTTACCCCGGAGGCAGTTACCCTGGTTACCCAGGAGGCAGTTACCCTGGTTACCTCGGGGGTGGATACCCTGGAGGCAACAATGGCAGACACTGTTGTGGCGCGATGGTTTGCCGAAGCACTGGAGGCGGCATGTACGGTTACTGCATGAATCTTGTTGGCAGATAATCACTTCACCTGTGGCAATTAAGTTCAATAAACACGAAAACCATTTCTAATGCCGTATTATTTTATTAGACAGGACGTGTAGGTAGACTGACAATTTCAGACATAACACTATATGAACCAGAGGCATCTACATGTCGTACATAAATAGAATGTGACTGTTTTGATTGAAACCTGAGCTGCGGATGGTGGTTCGTCACAATCGTGATGCACTCGATCACGGAAGGTTGTCCCCATGAAGGCCCTGTATCTGTGCTCAGATATTAATCACATACTAAACATGTCTAACCCTTCATTTTTAAATCTTAAACCGGAGAAAGGTTTTGCGTGGTTTTGTCTTAAAACATTAAGGATCCAAACACAAAGCCACACTTCCACGTACACACAGTTGCACCTAATTACACGAGCGTATCTTTAGACACACACATGCCAGACATGACATTACAAATGGAATGTTTTGTGTGCTCATCGGATTTAAGGATGCCCGTTGGTTTGTATATTAAGAAATAAGTTTATTAAGTAAGTACATGCATATGAGGTGAGGTGAGGTGTGGTGAAAAGGGGTTTGACGTCGCGTTCAAGGTAATTGCACCTACATAGCGACGTGCTTGCACGCGTGTTAGTGTTAGAGTGTGTGTGTGGATGATTGTACTTGTCCGGACTCATGCCGATTTTAATGTGCTGTCCCACTGAGATATCAGAGTTAAACACGATTAACCTACTCAGACACAGTATACTGACTCCGAGTCGACCAGTGTTTGTTTTAGCCCTTGATTCCCAGCGTCAGGCAGGGTAACAACAAGTACCATCTTTTAACGTCTTTTGGTATCGAGCGGCCGGGGATCGAATCCTGAACCTTCCGCTCCCCGGAAGACGCTCTATCGCTAGAGAAGGGGTCGTGGTGCATCTTATTGAGATAGGCACAAACTACTGGGACACACTACCCCTCCAGAAGCGACATCAGGACATATCTCACAGTTTTCCATTAATACTATATTAAATTTCAAACATATTAACACCATAACATCCATCACTACACAAAAACAAATATCAAAATTCATTATAACACAGTATTCTTCTGATAAGGATCATCCCAAAACAACTCACAAAAATAATAAAACACTTCAAGGTCTGGGGGGTAGCCCAGTTGTTTGGGTGTAAGCTTGTAACTCCGAAGACCTGGGTTCGATTCTCACATGGGTTAATAGTGTGGAGCTATCTTCTGGTGTCCCCCGCTGTGATATCGCTGGAATATTGCTCAAGGCGGCATAAAACCATATTCACTCATTCAGTCAAAATCAATATATTTGAAATGTGAATATTTTTACACAGTTCCCACAGATTACGTACAACAGGCCGTCTCTGTCCAGACATATTCCGCGAGGGTTATCAACACCATCCTGTGCTGTGAGAACATCTCTGACAAACTGACCCGACTCTGTCAGCTGAATCACTTTGTTGGAGTCTCCGTCTACAAGCAGGATGTCTCCTGTGGTGGTTGTGGTGATACCTTGAGGATAGTTCAGAGCTCTGTCCCCAGTGGGGGTGTAGGTGAAAACAGCTTCTCCTTCACTGGTCACAGATACAAGGGATCGTACTGATCCTTCACTGACTATCAGGTTTCGATTGCTGGTGACATGAATAAAGTCGGGACCAGAAACCAGGCCAGTCTTGATAGATTTCAGCACCTTCCCTGTCATGTCCAGTATGTCAGTCGTCCATATTGAACCAGCCACTAACAATGAAGGACTCAGGTAGGCTAGACCGTAGTATTTGATGCTTGTTTTGATAGTTGACAGTAATTCAGGCTCTGGGTAAACCTTCACAATAACTATTTCCTTACTGTCTGGAACACTAACAGCTACCCGACAGTTTGCTAACTGTGTTATTTGCCAAGGTCCGTTAGAAAACTGTATGTATTTAGGACTATGCATGGCGTGTGTGTAATATGTGTTAAGTCTTTTCTCTCCAATATCTGTAACCACAACAACGTGTACACCATCGACAGTTAACACTGACACGTCAAAAAGAACGGAATATCTCGGGTCATCCTCTGTCTTACAGTCAATAACTTGATGCAGAGCAGGGGTAGGTTCACGGTCACACACGTCGTGGACGAGTTTAACCTCCCCCAGCAGTAGTTCATGAACAGCTTTACTTAGCTTGTCCATGTCTTGTGTTAATACAACCCTTCCTTGTGTGTCTCTGTCTCTGTTGTCTCGAGACACCTCATCCACCAACTCATAGACAGCATACATGTCCATCTCACAGTTTGACGTCACAGCATTGGCTGTGAACTCATACTGCTGCAGGTATCTCTGTAGCTCAATCTCCTGGGATTTTATATCTGCTTGAATTTGTTGTAATTGCGTGGTAGAAGACTGATCAACATCGTCTAAAAGATGTTTTTCTTTCTTCACAATAATCTCTACTACATTCGCTCGTGTACTTCTGATTTGACTTTTAACTTCTTCTACCGTGTTTTTGAGGTCGTCAACATGCTTTCTCCTGACAGATATATCATGTTCAATATTTCCAATTCTGACCTTTAGTTCCTGATTCTGTTTGGTTAGCTGTTTCTTGACTTGCGGGGTCATGTTCTCAATGGTGTCAACGTCGTGACATTTCCTGTGATTTATACTACAGCATATCGTACATATTGCAACCTTGCAGTCTTTACAGAAGAGCTCGATCTGTTTGCTGACGTGTAGTTTGCACATGAATGGACGTTTTGGTATCATTTTGCATTTGGTGGACTCAGATAAAACGACTACTTCATGGTCACGTGAAAACGGCATCGCTCCATGCATAGTCAGGCACCCATTACAGAAGGCTGAAACACAAGAGAAGCACCATGATGTTGCAGGAGTCTGTCTTTGTTGGTTCTTGCAGACACTGCATTCTTTAGTCTCAGGGGCTGAAAAGGAATCAGTATATTTGTTAGGCGGTAAGGAAATCAGTGTTATATATATATATATAACATATTTTACGCAAGAATGAGGTTGATTTTATCAGTTTGTTGAACGCCACACTCAGCAATATTCCATTTTTATGACGGCGGTCTGGACCAGACAATCCAGTGATTGACATGAGCATCGATCTACGCGTTAGACGCCTGGTAGATGTTATGCTACATGTATTTGTGCATCTAATACAAGGTTATGTTCTGATTTCATTCATTTCTTTTCGATTATTTAATGTTACTGAAAAAAGTTGACGAGCTTAAATATGTGTATGTTCCAAGAAATTGCACACGTAGCATAAACCCATTACATTTATCTTGAGTTATGCGACCGTGTAACATGCAATGTAACAAATCATAATCACCTTCTGTCTCTGGACCAAAGTCGTCCATCAGCCCCTGTATCACGTGACTTGGTTTCAGCTGACTGACCCACTCCTCTACTGGTCTAGCAGGGTTGGTCACCTTCGTCAGTTGTCTGCAGGAGGGACACGGGATGCATTTGTCTTGCATTGCTCCTGGCTGTGTTTTGGTGTATTTCAGAAGACAGGTCTTACAGAATGTGTGACAACACTGAAGTGTGGCAGGGTCTGTGAACACCTCTGTACAGATGACACAGGTCAGATGGTTGTCCGTCAATTTCTTTGCAGAAGCCATCTGAAGCAAGTGAGAAAATGTCACATCTCCAAACACAAAGCCAGTGTGGAATTAATGAAAATTACCCTTTATCTAATCTATTACACAAACACATTTTTTAAATACAATTTTTGTTTTACTTAAAATAAAATTCTTGGGACAACTTTACGTTTGAGTCAAAAGATTTTGAATCAAAATAGATTTTGATAGATTTTGATTTTAAACGCCCAATGTTATGATCAACACCATGTGCTACCCTACCACCAAAGCTATCACTCAATTATAAGTCTTTATTTTACCGCAGAACTTTTACTGATCATAATAACTTAATCTGACAGGCAAATGGAAGCAAAAGGACACAATATTCTTGATGAACATAGGGACTGTATGAACTTCTGCACTGGCAGTCTCAGAGTATTGTAATATTTCTTTGTAATTTGTTGCTATATGCTCGCCTGTTTGTTATTGAACGCCGCACTCACTTTCTTCCTATGGGTATTAACAAGTATCCCCGATAGACACAGAACCCGTTAGTCGCTTGGCTGTGTTGGTGAAAGGGAGGTAACTCTCATGCACAATGCCCCAAACTGGTTTACTTCTATGGCATTAGGTTATGTTATTTTTATTTTCCTAGTTCGATTCTTATGAACCATAGCATCATATATCTCATATACTGTATGCGTATATTCAATCTCATGCGATGTAGGAAGTGATGGTATCAGTATTATTTCACCTTTATATCACTACCACCACTGCAACCACCACCACTACTACTAGCTACTACGTATAACCATGCAAAAGCAGCACGTGTTGGTAGTTAAGTAAAAGGCAACAAAAGGGAAAGGTTAGTGACAATATTATGCGAACATAAATGTGACAAGCTAGCACTTTAGTACACATAAAGATAGAGAGCAATCCCGGCCTTACACGTTCAATCAATAAACGGTCCATACTTTCGTTATGCCAGGTCAGTGTGACTTCGGAGTCACGAACAAACCAAACAGATACCTTATCCACCCAGATTGTAGGTTAATGTGTCTATGACTGCTCCAGATGCTGAATGATTTCATCAATGTTGTATTATTGTGCTGGATCAGCAAAACCTGCTGTCATGGTAGCTATCACAGATTAAGTGCACTGTGTTAGTGTTTCCTCCATATCAGCGTGAAAGCTCGGCACATTATATGTACGTTTTGCAAAATAGTTAGTTTAACATTGTATTATTCGGGCTTTGCAAGGTGTACGATTTGTGAAATTGTTTCCAAAGATACGTTGTCACTCACCTGGAATAGATACAACCGATATTTGCAGCATGAAACTCTCTGGAGGCGTCTCGCACCCTGTCCAATGTCCTTGCGTGTGTCATGTGATGTGATCATGAGACGATCACGTAATCAGTTGAGGTCGGTCGGTTCTTATCACGTTGTTTACAAAGTGTATTAATATATAACTGTCTTTATATGTCCTTTCGGGGGGCGGTCGGGTAGTCTTGTGATTAAAGCGTTGGCTCGTCACGCCGAAGACCCGGGTTCGATTCCCGACATGGGTACAATGTGTGAAGCCCATTTCTGGTGTCCCCCGCCGTGATATTGCTGGAATATTGCTAAAAGTGGCGTAAAACTATACTCACTCACTCACTCATTATATGTCCTTTCGCGTGTAAATAAAGCATACTGCGTGTAAATAAAGCATTGTCTACAATACATAGGAGTTACATACGCTTCATTTAAAGACTGACTCTACAGTTGCAATTTCAACTGATTTTACAAAAAGTAAATAAGTGTAATATCAGGTGAGCAGATTAAATTGTGCGGACGTTATCTACATCAATAATATTACGCCCAATTATGTCGCAGCATGCAATAATGCCACATAACCAAGAAAGCTAAAATTAAATCATATAACACTTATCAGCTGTTTGTGAGATTGATTGACAGGGTATGAGAGACGGTGATACATATGTGCAAGTAGCGCTATATATAGTGAAGCGTACCTAGGTGTCAGCACTAGCAATAACTTGATGTCTTTAAGTATTCTCATTGTTTCTGAACGCAGCAAAAAATCAATAACACGGTGGCCTTTAAAAATGCAGTCTATTCCAGATAAACCAGTGATGGATATTATGAGCAACGATCCGCGCCATTGGGCTACAATTACACGCAATCAACCAAACCACCGAGCCTGACCACCAGATCTATTTAGTTGGCACTTACGACAAGCATGGGTTGCTGGGGACCATTTCTTTTCTGGAATACCCAGGGGACACAATAACATTATTGTCACACTTGTCATTGTTAACTGTTACAATGTACAGTTAAATACAGCTACTTAGTAATAGTTACACTTACAAGATACATATACAGAGGACATTTAATGTTGATGGGCTTGGTTGCTAGTAATGTTTCAACATAATCCTTCTGCCTTCTGCCAAAGATGCCGGAGTTCCTGGATTCCACCGATGCAGAAGGTGTCCTCCTGATCCTGTCCTCTGCAGCCGAAAACATCCCCTAAAGTTGTCAACATGCCCGCAGTCAGCACTTTCAGTTGGAGATACTTGATGACAGCGTGGTGGCTAATTTTGTACGTTTTCGTCAACAGAGAACTCCTGGTCACTTTGAAATATGCTGCCAAGTTATGTATTTGTTTCAGATGCACCTTGTTAACATGGGACGTATTGTAATTAATACATGCACACTGTCAAGGGTGTACTATACATGCTTCGTTTATATGCTCTGAACCTTGTGTGTATGTACGTGGGTGGGTTCGTACATGTCTCCATCAATCCATGCCTATAAGAGGCGACAAGAATAAGGTTTGAGGGTACCAGTGTGACGCCTGGATGATTAGATGTCGGATCGTTGCTCCACTTATTTACCTACCCCTGACTCAGTTATTTACCGGCTGTCGTGATGGCGCTGGAATATTGGTGACTGCGGCATTGAACAGCATCCACTCACTACCTTGAGTCCTCACACTGGGAGAGAGTAAGCGGGACAATTCCCCCGTGAATATAGGCATGTGTGATTGCTGGAAATGGTGTAAATGATATATGTACGTAATTTACAAATTTCAAATTATCACACTGTCAATTTTACATTTGTTTTCACGATTTTCACGTACTGTTATTGTTACACGTTGACAACATTCGCTTCATTCCATGCCAGTTTCGAGTTATACATTTGTGACCATAGGTCAGATACGATGATTGGTCGACACCATCTGGCATGAATCTGAGAGGAATCGCAGTAGATAGCATCTTCCTACTGTCAACAAGTGATATATTAATGTCAGGAACATTGACATTATCTCATAGGTTGACATGGAGGCAAGATATCGCTTTGTATAAAAGAGTACCTGGGCATTATCTAGAACGGTAAACTACAATATCGTAACGGTAAGTATTCTTCCCTCTCTTCATTCATAAAATACCATGTTAAAACATAACTCACTTACTTACTCAGGCTCTCTGGCTTGAATGCGTGTCATCATACCCTGAAGGCGTGGAACGTTGCTCACAAAATCAACCACCAGTTTGTATGGCCCAGACTTTTATATTTACAGGCCGCCGTAGCTGGAATATTGCTGAACTACTTCTGAGTGTGCGGTAAACATTAAAGAATCACTCTATATTAATCAATAATATAAACGGTTTTTATTACGTTATTTTATTCCTCCGTTTATCATTGTTTTTCTCTCCACAGCCATGATGACTCTGACTGTTCTTGTCCTCGTGGCTTTGCTGGCTGGGGCATCTGCTCAGATGGGGGTAAGAGATAATGACATGGCGGCATAAATATAATGCTATTATATCTGTAGTATTTCGTGAGCGAGTGACTGAGTGAGTAGGGATAAACGCCGCTTTGAGCAGTCAGTCATATCACTACGTGTCAGCTCAGTGTAGGGGAACAACCCGAAGTTATGCACGTCTCAGATGTTGACACATTTGGTGAAACCCACGAGCTGACAAACCTTGAAACATAATCGGTACGAACAGGATTCGAACCACGATCATATGCAAAGTGAAATACGGCGCTTAATTCTACTGGGTTACCCGTGCTCCCCGTATTCCTGACGACACTATGAGATATATATTATGTGTGTGATTTTCAAGTGTACATTTATACCTTTACGCTATTTTGACCTCGCAGTGAACTCTAAATAGAACATGACGTCATTGTACTCTATCTGTCCAATGCATTCGTCTCTGCATCCAGCACATTGTATGACATAAATGAAGTTTTGGGAAGCACAATTCATGTTTTCACGGACATAGGAAGCTTTTCAACTTAAATAATATTTACATTTATAAATGTCGATAAATTGTGTCTTATATTCATGATGGCAAAATACCTGAAAACAAATCTTTATTTTTAAGTGCGCTCCACTGGGAAGCTCATGTATATCTAGAATAATGAACGGCGGTTACCCCGGAGGCAGTTACCCTGGTTACCCAGGAGGCAGTTACCCTGGTTACCCCGGGGGTGGATACCCTGGAGGCAACAATGGCAGACACTGTTGTGGCGCGATGGTTTGCCGAAGCACTGGAGGCGGCATGTACGGTTACTGCATGAATCTTGTTGGCAGATAATCACTTCACCTGTGGCAATTAAGACCCCAGTTCAATAAACACGAAAACCATTTCTAATGCCGTATTATTTTATTTGACAGGACGTGTAGGTAGACTGACAGTCTCAGACATAACACTATATGAACCAGAGGCATCTACATGTCGTACATAAATATAATGTGACTGTTGTGATTGAAACCTGAGCTGCGAATGGTGGTTCGTCACAATCGTGATGCACTCGATCACGGAGGGATTGTCCCCATGAAGGCCCTGTATCTGTGCTCAGATATTAATCACATACTAAACATGTCTAACCCTTCATTTTTAAATCTTAAACCGGAGAAAGGTTTTGCGTGGTTTTGTCTTAAAACATTTAGGATCCAAACACAAAGCCACACTTACATCCACACCCTCACGCACACACAGTTGCACCTAATTACACGAGCGTATCTTTAGACACACACATGCCAGACATGACATTACAAATGGAATGTTTTGTGTGCTCATCGGATTTAAGGATGCCCGTTGGTCTGTATATTAAGAAATAAGTTTATTAAGTAAGTACATGCATATGAGGTGAGGTGAGGTGTGGTGAAAAGGGGTTTGACGTCGCGTTCAAGGTAATTGCACCTACATAGCGACGTGCTTGCACGCGTGTTAGTGTTAGAGTGTGTGTATGGTTGATTGTACTTGTCCGGACTAATGCCGATTTTAATGTGCTAGCCATCTGATATATCACAGTTTAACAGGATTAACCTACTCAGACACAATATACTGACTCCGAGTCGACCAGTGTTTGTTTTAGCCCTTAATTCCGAGCGTCAGGCAGGGTAACAACAAGTACCTTCTTTTAGCGTCTCTTGGTATGGCGCGGCCGGGCATCGAATCCTTAACCTTACGCTCTCTGGGATGACGCTCTACCGCTAGAGACGCGGTTGATTTCTTTTTGAGATAGGCACAAACTACGGGCACACATTACCCCTCCAGAAGCGACATCAGGACATATCTCACAGTTTGACATTAATAGTATCTTGCATATCAAATATATTAAAACCATAGCATCCACCACTACACAACAACAGATATCAAACGTCAGTATAGCACAGTATACTTCTGGTAAGGACTATCCGAAAACAACTCACAAAAATAATAAAACACTTCGAAGTCAAGGGGGTAGCCCAGTGGTTAGAGTGTAAGCTTGTCACTCTGAAGAGCCGGGTTCGATTCTCACATGGGTAAATAGTGTGGAGCTATTTTCTGGTGCCCCCCGCCGTGATATCACTGGAATAAAGTGACTCACTGAAAATCAATATCTTTGAAATTTGAATATTTTTACACAGCTGCCACAGGTTACGTACAACAGGCCGTCTCTGTCAAGACATATTCCGCGAGGGGTATCAATACCATCCTGTGCTGTGAGAACATCTCTAACAAACTGCCCCGACCCTGTCAGCTGAATCACTTTGTGGGAGTTTCTGTCTACAAGCAGGATGTCGCCTGTGCTGGTTGATGTGATACCCCGAGGATATTTCAGAGCTCTGTCCGCTGTGGGAGTGTAGGTGAAAACATCTTCTCCTTCACTGGTCACAGATACAAGGGATCGTACTGTTCCTTCACTGACTATCAGGTTTCGATTGCTGGTGACATGAATAAAGTCGGGACTAGATACCAGACCAGTCTTGATAGATTTCAGCACCTTCCCTGTCATGTCCAGTATGTCAGTCCCCCTTATTCCACCAACCACCAAACGTGAAGGACTCAGATAGGCTTGACCGTAGTATGTGTTGCTTGTTCTGATAGTTGACAGTAATTCAGGCTCTGGGTAAACCTTCACAATAACTATTTCATTACTGTCTGGAACACTAACAGCTACCCGACAGTTTGCTAACTGTGTTATTTGCCAAGGCTCGTTAGAAAACTGTATGTGTTTAGGACTATGCATGGCGTGTGTGTAATATGTGTTAAGTCTCTTGTTTCCAAAATCTGTAACCACAACAACGTGCACACCATCAACAGTTAACACTGACACGTCATGGAGAAAGGAATATCTCGTGTCATCCTCTGTCTTACAGTCAATAACTTGATGCAGAGTAGGGGTAGATTTACGATCACACACGTCGTGGACGAGTTTAACCTCCCCCAGCTGTAGTTCATGAACAGCTTTACTTAGCTTGTCCATGTCGTGTGTGAATACAACCCTTCCTGGTGTGTTGTTCGTGTCTCTGTTGTCTGGAGACGCCTCATCCACCGACTCATAAACGGCATACATGTCCATTTCACAGTTGGACGTCACAGCATTGGCTGTGAACTCATACTGCTGCTGGTACTTCTGTAGCTCAATCTCCTGGGATTTTATATCTGCTTGAATTTGTTGTAATTGCGTGGTAGAAGACTGATCAACATCGTCTAAAAGTTGTTTTTCTTTCTTCACAATAATCTCCATCACCTTCGCTCGTGTACTTCTGATTTGATTTTTTACTTCTTCTACCGTGTTTCTGAAGTCGTCAACATGCTTTCTCCTGACAGATAAACCATGTTCAATATTTCCAATTCTGACATTTAGTTCCTGGTTCTGTTTGGTTAGCTGTTTCTTGACTTGCGGGGTCATGTTCTCAATGGCGTCAACGTCGTGACATGATGTTGCCGGAGTTTGTCTTTGTTGGTTCTTGCAGACAGTGTATTCTTTAGTCTTGACGGCTGAAAAGGACCAATATATTTGTTAGGCGGTAATGAAATTAGTGTTATATCTTTGCTTTATATTTTGCGCAAGAATGAGATTGATCTTATCTGTTTGTTGAAAGCCACACTCAGCAATATTCCATCTTTATGACGGCTGTCTGGACCACACAATCCAGTGATTGACATGATCATCTATCTGCGCGTTAGACGCCTGGTAGATGTTATGCTACATGTATTTGTGCATCTAATACAAGGTTATGTTCTGATTTCATTCATGTCTTTTCGATTATTTAATGTTACTGAAGGCAATTGACGAGCTTAAATATGTGTATGTTCCAAGAAAGGGCACACGTAGCATAAACCCATTACATTTATCTTGAGTTATGCGACCGTGTAACATGCAATGTAACAAATCATGATCACCTTCTGTCTCTGGACCAAAGTCGTCCATCAGCCCCTGTATCACGTGACTTGGTTTCAGCTGACTGACCCACTCCTCTACTGGACTGCCAGGGTTGGTCACCTTCGTCAGTTGTCGGCAGGAGGGACATGGAATAGACCTAGCTTGAATTGCTTTAGGCTGTGTTTTGGTGTATTTCAGTAGACACGACTTACATAATGTGTGACTGCACTGAAGTGTGGCAGGGTCTGTGAACACCTCTGTACAGATGACACAGGTTAGATGGTTGTCCGTCAGTTTCTTTGCTGCGGCCATCTGAAGCAAGTGAGGAAATGTCACATCTCCAAACACAAAGCCAGTGTGGAATTAAGGAAATTGACCCTTCATCAAATCTATAACACAAACACATGTTTTTTTAATACACTATTGTTTTACTCAAACTAAAATTCATGTAACCACTTTACGTTTCATATTCAAAAGATTGTGAATCAAAATATATTATATGGTTGAAACGCCCAATGTTATGGTCAGCTCATAATTATGCGCTGCTACCCAATCTATCAATTCATTGTATTTGTTTAATTTTTTATGTTTGCACAGACGGCAACCTGCAGTCTCAGAGAACTGTAATGTGTCTTTACAATGTGTAGCTATATTCTCGCTTGTTTGTTATTGGACGCTGCACGCATTTTCTTCCGATGGGTACAAACATCCCGACTGATACGAAAACAACTCAGCTTTGTTGGTGAAAGGGAGGTAACTCTCAATCATAACTTCACAAAGCCACTAATAAGTTTACCTCTATAACACTTTGTTATGTTATTTCATTCTTCCCCGTTCTTTTTATATGAACCATAGTATCATATATCCCATATAACGTATGCGTAAAGTGCATCAGTATTGCTAGTATCAGCATTATTTCACCTTTATATCACTACTACCACAAGTACCACCCCAGCACCACAGTTACTACTACTACTACTTCCACTACTACTACTACTACTACTACTACTACTACTACCACTACTACTACTACTACTACTACTACTACTACTACTACTACTACTACTTCTACTACTACTATAACTGCTGCTACTACTACTACTACTACTACAACTGCTGCTACTACTACAACTGCTACTACTACTACTACTACAACTGCTACTACTACTACTACTACAACTGCTACTACTACTACTACTATTACTAATACGTATAATCATGAACTAACTGCTTTAAAGGCCCTTGTTTGCCGTTGATAAAAAGGCAATGAATATGGAAAGGTTAGTGACTATATTGTTGTGTGGACATTTATGCGGAAAGCCAACACATTAGTACACACAAAGATAGAGAATAAACCTTGCCTTACACTTTCAATCAATAAACAGTCCATTTTTTAGAACATTTACACCCAGAATGAAGGTTAATTTGTCTATGACTGTTCCAGATGCTGAATGATTTCATAAATGTTGTATTATTGTGCTTGATCAGAAAATCCTGCTGGTTGGGTAATTATAACAGATTAAGTACATTGTGTTTGTATTTCCTCCATATCAGCGTGAAAGCTCGGCACATTATATGTACGTTTTGCGAAATAGTTAGTTTAACATTGTATTATTCGGGCTTTGCAAGGTGTACGATTTGTGAAATTGTCTGCAAAGATACATTGTCACTCACCTGGAATAGATACAACCGATATTTGCAGCGTGAATCCAACTCTCTTGGGGCGTCTCACACCTTGTCCAATGTCCTTGCATGTGTCATGTGACATGATCATGAGACGATCATGTAATCAGTTGAGGTCGGTTGGACGTGCAGGCTTCTTATCACGTTGTTTACAAAGAGTATTAACATGTAACTGTCTTTATATGTCCTTTCGCAAACACTGCGTGTAAATGAAGTATTGTCTACAATACATAGGAGTTACATACGCTTCATTTAAAGACTGACTCTACAAATGCAATTTCAACTGATTTTACAAAAAGTAAATAAGTGTAATATTAGGTGAGCAAATTAAATTGTGCGGACATTATCTACATCAATAATATGATTACGCCCAATTATGTCGCAGCATGGAATAATGCCCCATGACCAAGAAAGCTAAAATTAAATCATATAACACTTATCAGCTGTTTGTGAGATTGATTGACAGGGTATGAGAGACGGTGACACATATGTGCAAGTAGCGCTATATATAGTGAAGCGTACGTAGTTGTCAGCACTAGCAATAACTTGATGTCTTTAAATATTCTCATTGTTACTGAACGCCGAAAAAAACAATACTACGGTGGCCTTTAAAAATGCAGTCTATTCCAGATAAACCAGTGATGGATATTATGAGCAACGATCCACGCCATCGGGCTACAATTACACGCAATCAACCAAACCACCGAGCCTGACCACCACATCTATTTAGTTGCCACTTACGACAAGCATGGGTTGCTGGGGACCAGTTCTGTTCTGGAATACCCAGGGATCACAATTACATTATTGTAGCTAGTGACACTTGTCACTGTTAACTGTTACAATGTACAGTTAAATACAGCTACTTAGTAATAGTTACACTTAGAAGATACATATACAGAGGACATTTAATGTTGATAGACTTGGGTGCGAGTAATGTTTCAACATAATCCTTCTGCCTTCTGCCAAAGATGCCGGAGTGCCTGGATCCCACCGGTGCAGAAGGTGTCCTCCTGATCCTGATATTTTAGTCCTCTACAGCAGAAAACATCCCCTAAAGTACTGTTGTCAACATGCCCGCAGTCAGCACTTTCAGTTGGAGATACTTGATGACAGCGTGGTGGCTAATTTTGTTCGTTTTCGTCAACAGAGAACTCCTGGTCACTTTGAAATATGCTGCCAAGTTATGTTTTTGTTTC
The DNA here is from genome assembly GCF_022045235.1 of Haliotis cracherodii. Lineage (NCBI taxonomy): Eukaryota > Metazoa > Mollusca > Gastropoda > Lepetellida > Haliotidae > Haliotis > Haliotis cracherodii. Next base: position 33,872,393 of record NW_027266265.1, read on the forward strand.
AGATGCACCCTGTAAGCATGGGACGTATTGTAATTAATACATGCACACTGTCAAGGGTGTACTATACATGCTTCGTATATACGCTCTGAACCTTGTGTGTATGTACGTGGGTGCGTTCGTACATGTCTCCAACAATCCATGCCTGTAAGAGGCTACAAGAATGAGGTTTGAGGGTACCAGTGTGACGCCTGGATGATTAGATGTCGGATCGTTGCTCCACTTATTTGCCTACCCCTGACTGTGGTTGTCGTTTTTATTGAGCTTGAACGAATGTGCTCCTCCATATGCATACACTGTCTGTGCGTGTGGAAGCATATGGTCCCCGAATGGCCTGGTGAAGTTTCGCAGTGGACACATTCATTAGTTTATATGACATATAAACACAGGTTAATTATAATGCAGAAAAGCATTTGACATTTCCTAAAACACTAGACCTGACAAATGTATTTGAACAACCTTCATAATGTAGCGCTGTGTTACGGATGATGAGCAGTATGCCTTCATATGTGGGTAGCCGCGAATTGCTGTAATATTGCTGATACGGCTTGAACACAATTTACTTTCTCACATGGTCATAAGCTTTAACGGGGGCAAGGTTCAGGAACGCTTTAATAGGTCAGGTATATACGTTAGGAATCTTGGTTTCCGTATTTCACAAGTCTCCCTACTGAGACTGAGTCGAGTGTAATCATGAACGCTGAAGATAACGTCAAGCAGATTGAATTGTACACTCTTGTAAGTAGTTATAATTCTTAGAAAGAGAGCGGTGTTAGAACTGTTTAGTGAGTAATGTACTGCTTAATCACCAGATACCCTTTGCAAAATAAGAATGTGTGAATATGTCATGCCTTCGTTTTGTCGAATTGTTTCATTTGAGGTTTACAAAGGAATAATTGGTATCTTAGTGATCTATGATCTCGAGACCCCTTCAGTTGTCTAGTGGATAGAGTGTCTTACCCGAGAGCGGAAGGTTGGTGGTTCGATCTTCGGACGCGTCATACAAATAACGATAAAAAAAGATGGAACAGCGGCATGGTATCTCAGACACAGACAGACAAACAGACAGACAGACAAACAGACAGACAGACAAACAGACAAACAGACAGACACACACACACACACACACACACACACACACACACACACGCCCCCCTTCCACTTCGCTTTGTATTAAAGTGCATTTAAAACCCCATTTCGTCTCTCTTTCAAAGGGAGGGGCGGTCGGGTAACCTATCAATGTAATATGATTTGCCAATAGCTAATGCATTTCAAGTCTTTGAAAGGCATTTAGTTGATGGAAAAACATGAATACATGACACTTTTTATGGATGGCAACTTCTTGTATTCTTTGTCACGACGTTTCAGGGGTACAACTTGCTCCTCATCAGGTGTATATTAATAAAAAACAGCCTAACAAAAAGGAAGAAGCGGTGTTTGAGTCAATCTCAACCTACACAATACATGTACTTCGTAAATACGAAAATGTTCTACCTCACTGGGACACAGTACCGTCCGGATCACATGGCATCCACTGTGTGTATCACATAGTAAACATTCGAATTTATTTGCCTACAATCGCTCATTCGTTTTGACAACGGACTCTATAATCTCCACAGGTTCAGCAAGAAGAATCTGACATCCACAAATACCGTACTGATGAACCAGGGCCTCCTATTCCGGAAAAGGATGGCGAACCCCAGTTTACCAAACGCCAAATCATCAAAAATGTACTGGTGGTCAGCATAGCCTTTGTTGTGCTATTCATCTCCTATGGAAGCATGGCCAATCTACAGTCCAGTCTCAATATGGAAAGTGGAGTCGGAAGTGGAAGCCTTGCTGTTATATATGCAGCAATGATTATCTCGTGTTTATTTGTACCGTCATTCCTTATTGCCCACATTGGTTGTAAATGGTCGATAGTTCTTTCAATCACGGGATACATCGCGTACATGGTAGCCAATTTCTATCCTGTATGGGCCACGATGGTTCCTGCGTCGATTCTGATTGGGCTAGGTGCTGGCCCTCTTTGGTCAGCCAAGTGTACCTATTTGACCACCCTGGGGGTCTGGTATGCCAGAATGACTGGACAGTCTGAGGACGCCATCATTAACCGGTTCTTTGGAGTCTTCTTCATGTTCTTTCAATCGTGTAAGTAACATTTGACATTTGAATATCTAAAATTGTCAATTCACATGGTATAGAGTAGTATTTTGTCACGAGAGTTAAAGGAGCTGTTCATGAGATGTTTAAGAGATGAAGTCGACCCTTCTTTACCATTGGTACTGAACACTTTTTTAAATAAATGGGTTAGATTCTGAGTGTAAATCAGTTGAAATAATTTCTGTTGCAATTTGTGGTGGTTGCCTGGCTATTTTGACTGGACTATTTGTGTAAAGCAGGTAAATAGACATTTTCTTCAATTTTCGCTAATTTTACAAGATGACATTTGTATAGGTTATAATTTGTAAATTCGATGATCTACCACAGAAAGGGAACACGTGTAAACTAGTCATCTAAGGTGCCACTGTTGCCTGTTGACCATGCCACCCTTTGTGCCACCAGCAGAGCGGGGCATGTTACCATTTTCACGAAAATCTGGTGTTATCATTGATTTTCAGGGATCCATTAATATGCTTTTCACCACCATTTTGCCTTTTATGTTCCATGGAATCGGGACAGATTATTCTCTGACGTTGGCGTTTTATATTTATTCATGTTTATCAATACAAAATCCGATGATTGTTGTTTCTTTTGTAGATCAAATATGGGGAAACATCATCATCTTCAGCATATTTTCGTCATCAAGTAGTACAGCGAGTAACACTTCAGACACCTCTGTTCCTGAACAGCGCATATGTGGAGCACGGTTCTGTCCTAGTCAGATTGCAGCCTCGAACAACACAAACCTCGAACGTCCTGTAGACACTAAGGTTTGATTACTGATTAATAACTGACGCTCAATACCATCTCAAAGCTGCAGCTGGTAGCAAATACAGCTATGATGCAGCGCTCATCCCCAATTACAAACATAACTGTCTTTGTGCTTCCAGATCTACATATTGTGTGGCGTGTTCGTGACCTGCGCTGTCTCGGGGATGTTCATCATCATCCTGTTCCTCGATCGTATGAAGTTGGTCAAGGAGGACCAGCAGACCAAGCGGGTATCCCCCCGGGTGTTGATGGCCAGCATCAAACACCTCATCACCTCCAGATACCAGATACTCCTTGTACCCCTCACCGTGTACAGTGGAATAGAGCAAGCCTTGATCGGGGGAGACTTCACCAGAGTGAGCGGAGATTAGAGATGTTACCAGTAATATCCTACGTAACGTATTCTTCTGCGAAACGTTATTCACACAGAATTAACAACATGTTAAAGGATCTGTCCGTAAATGGCCCACCGGAAGTACCTTATACTATTGACAATAGACGTCATGAAGGGGAACATACAGATAATACATGTAGAGGTCAACTCCATAGCCAATTCCAATGCATGTATACCTTATCAGGGGACTTGGCATTACACGTGGCTTGATTGCATGCATAATCATAATCAATTACGACGCTTTTGTCCATAATTTCAGTCCTTCATCACGTGTACCCTCGGCATCCACTACGTCGGTTACATCATGATCTGTTACGGAGTTGTTGATGCTTTCTGCTCGTTTCTGTTTGGTCAGCTGGTCAAGAGTGTTGGACACATACCCTTCTTTGTGTTAGGTAAATGTATCTACATGTATATGTATATTGAGATAAGATTTCTAACATATTAAGCAGTACACTTTGGTTTCAAATTGTATTAATTAGCCGAAATGTATGTTCTGCGTAGTCACGCTTGGTGGTCTTTTCAAATTAGTCAGTTCCTCAAGAAGCCCATTTATACATATCCCACTTCTTAGGAGGCATTAAATGTCGTGTGGCACCGGTGGGCAGGATACGCGCAACTTTTTCTCCTGGTATCATTACTATTTGATAGAGACTCATGATACGGTCGGAACCCTGCAGGGCTTTCTGCTTTTTGTAGAGATTTCTTATGGATGTGGAAATGTTTTTTCCGCTTTTATTTTTTTTATGAAATACATAATAATACATATTACAATACTTGCAGTTCACAATGCCTTTCATAAATTCGTCGAATATATCTAAACTGTATAAATTTGGTCAGCTGGTAAAGAAGCTGAAAAACACATATAATCCTTCTTTTTATGCAAATTATGTGAGTGGCGGGTGCTACGGGTAGAGTAGGACATCGCGAACAAATGGTGTCAACGTGGAAGTTTTGTATTTGTATTATAGAGGATGTTCAATGCGTCGAAATGTAAAATGGCATGTCTCTCTCATAGAGTGACGGAGGAAAGGACGTATTTTCACGATTTGCGTAGCAACGAGACGCGGGAAACATTAAATTTCACGTGACACATGGAATATCCTATTCCATCCTATATACTGTATACTGTTTGTGTAGTTGTCCACAGGAAAACGGAATTATTTCAATAAAAACGTAAAACCTTGAAGCGTAAATTCCCCCTACCTTCACCACTCCTTGCACAATTAAAAGTAGTTCCGGGTTAGCAAACTCTTAACAAAAATAAATAAAAGTAACACAAACTTTTGATGTCAAGAAAATTCTTTACCATACATTTGGATATGATTATATACACAATTAACTTCAACAAAACATATTCTTGAAATCTATTAAATCGTTGTCAGCGAAAGAATACACGCTGGTCAAGTAACAGCAATGGCGCTTTGAAAAACGAACACTCTTGATTAACGAGTTAAAAGAGAAATTCCCAGTTTATAAGACAAAACCTATTCATGAGAATTACAAACGACAAGAAGCGATACTGTCATTATTTTGTCAGTGTGGAACTAACGTAAATATGAAGTCAATAGTTTGTGTACAGGAGAGACAATTACGATAAAGGGAATTACTTTTCGGGGAGGCAACTCATGTAAGGTAATAGTTCCGTCAAGGTGTTATGTTCACTGGTGTGAAATGTAAGGTGTTATGCTCACTGCAATGAAAATAATTTTTCTTACCTCAAACTCTTTCACACTGAAGTAAAAAATGAAATTAGGTATTGTTTATTTCTATATGCAGTTCATTTGGCCTTTCATAACTGAATCGAAACAAGTTCATCAATTATTCACTATCCACATTTGTTTTCAATAATCTACATAAAAACATAGACATTAATCATTGAAAATGATAACCATCTCACTGAAAGGACTTCAAATTATAATCTCATACAAATGTTTCAGCTTTCGTGCTTCACGGATCGTGTCAAATCGTATTCCTTCTTTGGGACCCCGACAGTAACAGCTTGTATGTCTTCTACGTCATCGCGGGTTTCTGGGGGATGGGAGACGCCGTCGTCCAGACACAGATCAATGGTAGGTAAACCGAAAATCCAGTAACTTCCCTTTTTCTTTGAAAAGTAATAGAGGGCATTATTGTGTAATGATCGGACGTTTAGGTAAATATTCAACATGCTGTGAAAATAATTATTAACTGCTGTGCAAAAGAAAGACAATACATCCATTGCTGATGGTGGCTAACAATAAAACAAACAAGTTATGTTTATTCGAGGGTGATGTGTTGTGACTATATGTGATTGTTGTCACAAGAATCATGTCCTAATCGTTAATGGGGCGGTCGGGTAGCCTATTTGGTAAGTGTGCGCTCGTCACGCCGAAGACCCGGGTTCTATTCCCGACATGGGTAAAATGTGTGAAGCCCATTTCTGGTATCCCCCGCCGTGATATTGCTGGAATATTGCTAAAAGCGGAGTAAAACCATACTAACTCACTCTCTCACCAAGCTGACCAAGCAAATTGGTCCGAAACACCGAACAGGGTGAAGGAATTATTGGCATGGTCAATTTGAGGCGGTTCAATATATACCAGCCATTTGTAATAATTTGTTCAAATCCAATTTTCAAGTTTTATGTACTTTCTTTTGTCCGGCAGTTAATACCTCCATTTCCGAAAAACAGGGAAATGCTATTTGAAGTAACATTCTAATGATTACCAGTACGGGTGTCTGCATATACGTTCCATGGGTAGATGAAGGTTCATGTCTTATCATTCAAATCCTTTTTTTATTCTATTACAGCTCTGTATGGGCTCCTGTTCAAAGACAACATGGAATCTGGGTTTGCGAACTACCGACTATGGGAATCTGTTGGGTTTATCATACAATATGCATACAATGATTATCTGTGTACCAGCACAAAGCTGCACATCTCCCTTGCAATACTAATCACTGGCATGTTTGGATACGCCACTGTGGAAGTATTGCATCGTCGTGAAAACAACAGCAAGATGCTTGGTGATACCCGTAATGATATTACTGTAACAACGGCGTGAAGCCATACCTCAGACACTCAAGTCAACTGGAAAATATATTGCCAACAATAATCGTATTCAATCAATATCATATAGCAATATATAAACTGAAGTACAAAAGAAAGTACACACCCCTAAAATATCATATATTACGCATATGGTTGAAAAAGTTGTTACATTTTTGGCGCTATCGTAATGTAATGAACAAAACCATTGAGAGCATATCGCAGAAACGTAACCTTGACATTATGATAGGCAACAAAAGCACACATTGTGAAAATGGCAATTTTCTCCATTTGCACGTGCAATGTGCGTAGAAACAGTATAAAAGGCAGTGGATTCTATCGTTCATTACACATTGAACGAAAAAAACACAAGACAAATGCCACGTTTAACAGCAGCGGAGCGAGAGAGAGCCGTGGGAATGTCCCAAGTGGGGGCGTCGAACAGTCACATCGCAAGGACCCTTGGCTGCACCAGGCAAACCATTATCAGACTCCTTCGTCGTGTCAACCAGACTGGCCAGACATCCGACCGCCCAAGAAGAGGAAGACCGAGAGTGACGACCCCTGCAGAAGACCGGTACATACGCACATTACACCTGCGCAACAGGTTCCTCACCATGGCATCAACAGCATCGACAGCGTTAGGTCACCACATCAGCAGGAACACAGTCATGAGACGACTACGAGCTGCCGGTATCCGGGCTTATCGACCATTCCGTGGGATGACCTTGACCGCTCAACACCGTATCAGCCGTCTTCGCTGGGCAAGAAGAGTCAGACGCTGGCAACGTCGTGACTGGTCACGAGTCCTCTTTACCGATGAAAGTCGATTCAACCTCTACCATGCTGACGGTAGAGTGAGAGTCTACCGACGTAGAGGCGAGCGACTGGCTGGAGCATGTGTCCAACAAGTTCATCCTTTTGGCGGAGGCAGCGTTATGGTTTGGGGAGGCATTTGCGGCGAACAGAAGACGGATTTGGTCATTCTCCACCAGACCCTGACAGCCCAGAGGTACAGGGACCAAGTGTTACAGCCGGTGGTGATCCCCTTCATGCAGAGGCAAAGGCAGGGGTTTCTTTTTCAGCAAGATAGCGCCCGACCACACACCGCTAGACTCACTATGGACTTCCTGAACCGTCAGAACATTCAGCTTTTGCCTTCGCCGTCACGCTCTCCGGACTTGTCACCCATTGAACACCTGTGGGACCATCTCGGTAGACAGTTGCGACGACGTGCACAGCCACCAACCACCATACCACAGCTGGAACAGGCTCTGCGAGAAGAGTGGCAGCGGATCCCTAATGACGTCATCCGACGGTTGACCTTTTCCATGAGAAGGCTTGCATTAACTCAAATGGGGGTCATACGAGGTACTGAGACCACTCAAATGGCCTTCATACCTGGGACTGTCATCATTTCTACAAGTGTGATTTTTGATGAGTGACCGCCTATGGACGTTATTGTCAACTGAAATTTATTATGTGGCCACAAATCTTTAAATCCATTCTAAACATGTTTGAAAATGACTCAACAATTAAACATTACAATCACAATAAAGTTTGCCCTGTCTTCTTTTACTGTCAGAATAGTGGGGTGTGTACTTTCTTTTGTACTTCAGTTTATTATGTATTTCTATTTCTAAATTACATTGATGTATGTTTTTTAGTCTTACATTGCGGTACTATCTTTTCCGACTTTTATGTACCGACGTCTTCACTATGCAGGATTTACTGCCCTTGGCGTTTGTTATTCTATATGAGTGAGTGAGTTGGTTTTAACGCCGCTTTGAACAGTATTCAAGTCATATCAAGGCGTGTCAGCTTCATGTGGGAGGAAAGCCCGGAATGATGCAGGTCTCTGACGTTTACTACTTTGTCTAAACCCACGAGCACGGGCATGGTGCTGACGAACCTAGAAAAATACTATGGACGAGCCGGAATTCGAACCCACGATCTTAGGTCGCCCAAGTGACGCAGCTCTGGATGCCGAATTGCGGCGGCTTAGACAACTGGGCCACCCGTGCCCCCTTATTCCATATGTAATAAAACAAAACATCTTGTCAGTGTAGATATCTTTGTTGAACATATTGTCACATTAACTTGTTTTAATTGTTAATAAATAAATTGCAAATGGATTACGTGGCTAGCCAAGCATGTTCCAATGAACTGAATAAATAGGCTACGCCCACGAATAGACTACTTCTTCTGGATTGGCTGAATGGACGGTGTGATTTCGTATTGTTGTCTCAAGCTTTTATGCATCTTAAAGACTATGAGCCTATTTTTGTTATGAATTTATTTATAAGAATTGACTTTACTCTGTATATGCGTTTATGGAGTTACAAACTAGTGTGTACACATGCGTAAATCAATTGCTCGGATGTACACAGTATGCCAACTTGCTTTTTAGTTATCTTCCGCTACTAATACTGTATCATCTTGACGGACTTGACCTTCATCGCGACGTCATCACCATGCCAAGTCGACTGCCACTGGTGCCTGTTCTTCCAGAAGTCCATCATGGCTGTAGGTGAGGTGTTCTTCCAGGGCTTGCCATGGGGAAGGTTGTGCCAGGAATCAGGGAAGTAGCCATTGGTAGCACCCACAGCAATGTTCAGGATAAGCCCCATCTTAATAGAAATCAAATCAGTAATCACCTTGATGACGTGGCACCAATCTACGGATTTTCCCATGTATGACCTCAGTTTCAAAACTAGTTTTCTCTCAAAGTAAACTTGCCTGACAAGTACAATGCATCTATGTATCCATGGACGACGAACTGAAATGGTGCTGTTAGGAAACGTAAAAATATATTTCTCCTGTAGGCCGTAATGAGAATAAACAATCAGACAACAGGGGCAGGATTCGCCCATCTTTATGCGTACATCTGGCATCGTCACTTATTGATAGTGGTTCACATTAAATACATGATTATGATATACACTGAGTCAAATTAAAAACTTTATATTTTTAAAAGTAATCCAATATATGATATACATCGGACAAATGTATCAGAGAAGGTAATTTTTAATCACTAATGTCCAAAGAAGGATTTCAATTAACGATGGTAACCATAATTTGTTCCAAGCACCTACGGTATTCGGTAATAACATCAACTGTTTAAATCCAAAGCACGAGAATCTGATGGCACACAAGTTCAATAGCGTGTATGGCCACCATGTGCTTTGACAACTGCCACACAACGCCTGCGCATGGACCTTGTGATGCTTGTGAACACATGATTGGGAAGACGACGCCATTGTTGCTGCAACATGGTGCCAAGATCTTGCAAATTCTGTGGTTGGTTCTGGAGAGTGCGCAGACTTCTGCCAAAGAGCATCCCAGACGTGTTCAATGGGATTGAGGTCGGGAGACCTTGACGGCCAGTCCATGACGTTGACTCCCGCAATCTGAAGGAAATTCCTTGTCAAAATTGCTGTGTGGGGTCTGGCATTGTCGTGTTGGAAGATCAAACCGGGTCCATGTGCTTCCATGAAAGAGCAGAAGTTCTGGTGCCAGTACCTGGTCGCAGTAAGCAGCAGCGTTGAGGTGTCACGGATGACAAGAAGCCTGGAACGTGCATTGCCACAGAAAGCACCCCACACCATGCCACTTCCGCCTCGAAATCTGTCAACTTCCTGTACACAACACTGGGCGTAACGTTCATGACGGCGCCTCCACACCCTCGCCCTACCATCAGCAAATCGAGGATTAAATCGGGATTCATCACTGAAGACGACTTGATTCCAATTCCTCTGAGTCCATCGTAAGTGTCGCTGTGCCAACAATTGACGTTGACGTCTGTGTAATTGAGTCAGAATCGGCCCGCAGTATGGCCGTTGTGCTTGAAGGTGAGCAGTTCTCAGACGGTTTCGAACAGTTTGCGCACTCAGTCTACCCCTAAACAGTTCATTTCTGGTTGATGCAGCCGTCAAAAATCGGTAACGGAGGGGACGTAAGACAATCTGACGATCCTCTGCATGTGACGTCACACATGGTCGACCTGGCCATTTGAAAGGCGTGGCATGACAAATGGCCGTAAAGACCTTTGTTTTCTTGTGTTGTTCTTTTTTTGTTAATGACTTATAACAAGTATGGTCGAAAACACGTGCGGTGTTATGGCCACGTGACTTTTGCCATTATAGTGCTGTGCACATGATTTTGATCGATTCACCTGCACAAAAACGGGTGTTATTTGAAGACAATACGTGGCCATTACTGTTTAAATACACAATAAGGGCCCACAATGATAACTGGTCAAAATTTTAAAAGTTTAGGATTGTGAAGTTTTTAATTTGGTTCAGTATATCTGGAAAGGTACAACGGACTCTGCTTTTGTTAGAGATTAGTTATGACTATGGAGTCTTTATTTAATATTAGGCAATGGTATTCCTGCATTTGTCTTCCGTGTTTATACGCCCTCCTTTCATTTCATTACTTGTCTAAAAATAGACAGATGTCAGTACATATACAACGCATAGCGGTGTATGTATTTCATGGATAATTGAGAAATGATGTCCTTAAAGCTGCCTTGGGGCCAACTCACTTTGCTATCGAAAGGTGCGTCCTTGCCACCTTGTTCCCAGATATTGTTGCCAGATAGATGGCTGTAGTCCCAGTAGCCCTGAGTCGGTGTTGCCCACGCTAAGATAGGCTGGTTGTCGACATCCATTCTGGTAAACAATATATTATGTCAAGTCCGGACATAGACCTTTCTCCGCTATTACTTCGTTGTTAGGTGCGTAGGTGTATCAGATACTGGTTGACCATTCTTTGGTGTCATCATGAAGACTTTCTTTGAAATCATGATTTTATTCGTCTTTCAATTAATATCATCTATATGGAAAGTATCTCAAATTTAACACAAATGAGCAACTATTGATGACATCTAAAATATGTATTTGATAAAGTAGTATAGCCTAAATGAGGATAAGATATATGGATGAACAACTTCTTTATAACAATAAGGAGCGACGTTTCGTTGTAGGTTCTAACACCGTTATCGTGCGTCCATATAAATACTCCAACTTTTATATGCCTCAAAGAAGTGGGTATAGCCTCGTGGAGATTCCACCATATGTCGGTCGTAAGGATTGAGTGGTCGGCTTGGTGACTTTGTTGATTGTGTGTCATCGTAACCAGGCGGCATGGATCGTTGCTCATAACACCAAACACGCTATTGTCTGGTCCACACGCTTATTTACAGGCCACCGTCATATAGCTGGAATATTGAGTGCGACAATACCTCTAATCAAATAAAAACAAAGAAGGTACACACTTTCTTAAATGCTGCACATATACAGATTAAGGCTTCAAATCATTCTAAAACCATCCAACCACGAGAAAGAAACTTTGTTGTCCACCAAGCTGTAGTCTGATATAGGTTTGAACGAAGAACGTGAACAAAATGGTTACCTTCAACGGCGACATTACCTGATATGATCCGCGTTCCAGTCCAATTTGTAGGTATGAAAATCATCAGCCCATGTTGTCCCAACCGTGCTTGGTCTTCAGCAAGCATTAAAAGAAATCATTTCATCAAAGACAACCTGAACGGGGTATATAAATTTAGGGAACCTTACTTTTAAAAATATCTCAAGCTGAGCCAAATTCGAACAGCTGCTTGGCTGGATGTATTATGCTTGTAGTGTTACATCATACCCATTTCACTGCCAGGTGCATTTCTGTGTTAGTAGAGACTTTATATGAAGAACCATGTAAGGAAATGGGCGCTACCTACATCAGTCGGTGTATTCACAACCTCCTGAATATATGGGTCAGCTTAATCTGAAAGTTTCAACATATTCTCAACCTTGATTCCCCATGGTGTTTATGTTGCGACGATGATGCTCCCCAGTGCAGTGTTGAAGAGACAACGTTTACACTCTTATCCTGATTGTGGTCATCTCTAATGTTCAGGTTACCTGCCAACAGATGCGATTAAAGTGCTACAGTGCACGAATGGCACAACATGAAAAGTCGGAATACGCACATTGTCATATTGTTGGATGCATCTTCTACATCCATTAGCACACTAATTTGTAATTAAGTCAGAAGTCAGGGTTCCCGAAACGCATACCTTATGCATAGATACACTTGACTTTTCATCGAGTGTGATGTGGCTAATTTTTCTCATAAACATATTGCATCTCCATTTAAAGTTGGTGGCACAACCTACCTCTTGCTTCCATGATATCAATTTCACCTGATGCGGGCCACTTCCCATATTTCCAAGGCCATTCAGCTCGAAGCCATATTGCTTTCAAACAAAAGGATATACGATTAAATTCTAAATGTCGGCAAGGTGATGAACAACATGTAGTGAGCTGGTGTCACTTGTGAGCGAAAAATACGCAAAATCCTTGTGATACAAAGGCGGTACGATGCGGATATTCAACAAAATTACCGCCGTAGTATCTCGGTACTACTGCAGAACAGAACATCGGGAAAGCGATAATTAGTTGTAAGCAGAAGAGTACTGCATCAAAACGTCCTTCAAAGTAACGTTTGACATACCTGGCCACAGCCAATCGCCTTTGGGGATTTGAGCCACCACCTCCACACTACCGTGAACTAGTGTTACTTTAGAATGTATTTCCGCTGACATGATTGGTGGTATGTTTTGGAGAGATCCTTCTCGGAAGCATCCGCTGTGCCCACTGTAGGTGCAAGAACCCCACTGTTCTGAAAAAAACCCAAACTTTTTTCAAGTAACAATTCATTGCTACGCACAAACATAATACCCAACAAAGAACAACTTGAATACAATTAGTATCATTCAGAAAATATTTATAAGTACATATGGTTTGAAAATTATTTGCACTTACTCACTGGTAAAGTTAAGCTTTCCGCTGTGAAGGAAATGTTCTCCAAATGTGTCAGCAGTGAAGGTCTGTATGTTAAAGAATGTAAATATTATTCCATCATTGTACATGTTATTTGGTCATTTACTGTAGGATTCTAAATCGTAGCTGATATCAGTGAGTTTAGGCAGTCCGCAATGCCATAGCAATCAATTCAGGGCCAGGAAACCAATTGTTGAGACAATAAGAAACAACTGTGGTCGCCGTGGAACATACTCAGCAAGGTTACCCACTGAAGCCACCCGAGCCTCATTACAATGAGCATGTCATACTTGAGACCTATGCTGCCCATGAATCCTCAAGTATTGATAATGGATTTTTTTATATCAGGTTCAATATGGAATTATCTTTATTAACAATTATTTTGTTTGCTTTAAAGAAATTAAGAAAGCGGCATCTAGTGAGTGAGTGAGTATGGTATTACGACGCCTCTAGTAATATTCCAGCAATATCACCGCGGGGGACACCAGAAATAGGCTTCACACATTGTACCCATGTCGGGAATCGAACCCGGGTCTTCGGCGTGACGAGCGAACGCTTTAACCACTAGGCTACCCGACCGCCCCAAAGCAGCATCTGATTCTAGATTTGCTAGGTTACAAATCTGAAATAAGCTTGCATACAAACCGGCTTAAGATAAAGTATTCCATTCCTAATGAAAGTGTTCGCAGTATCAGGGGTGTACATCTGGAACTGTCCACTCTGTAATTAGACCCGAATACTATGGTGAGGTCAAATATGATATATATTGCTTAGGTGCATGGCAGTGTGATTACTGTTATCAATTAATCACAATGTCAAGTGAGTGAATTTGTTTAACGCTGCTTTGTATTCTACATATATCACTTATGATGTGCGACGAAGGTCTTTACCGTTTGCCACTTTGGTAAAACCCTTGAGCGCAGGCTGCTGCTGAAAAACATTGATTTATAATCCGAACGAGTCTGGGATTCGAACCCACGGTCGTAGGGTTTTGCACTTCTAAGGTACGCAACTCTGAACAAAGAATTGCAGTGCCTTTAACAAGAGGGCCACATAGAATTTTTCATAAGTATTATCTATAATTTTGAGTGGTACTTTAAAAATGTTGATCGATTGACTCACTCCTCCCCCATGGGACGTTATTTCAAACCACCACTTGTTGGTGTCGAGGACGTTGGAGGAGAAGTCGTCATAGAGGACGGTGGTTCCTCTTCTGACAAGACGAGGTAACAGGGGTGTTATTGCTGATGAAGACACAAACGACACCCTATTACATTTTGAAAGGAAGAGTACTCTTTATTTGGTTTTCAAAACCATCATCATCAAGAGTGGTTCTTTAATTAAAACATGACTTCAAGGACACATCAAGAGGCTTCTATGTCGTCAACAACTACTCCCAGACACGACAGGTGAACTGGACCTTGCACTTCAAGAAGGGTAGGAAAGATCAGTTGATCAGTGACATATCTGTAACGTCAATGCATGCTTGTCGAATCGTGGTGGGTTTATCTGTTAGTAATGGTTACACATGTACGTGCATTTTTCAGAATGGTGGGTTTGATGAATTGTTCTACCATCAGATTGCTTCAATGGCATGAAGTCATGACAGTTATGATTTCTCAGACCCTTAAAAGTAATTGTCCACTCATTGCCAGCATCAAACACGTCTGCATATGTGTAAGATCCGTTGTCATTCTTTGATATCCCTTACTGTTTATAGTATTTTATATCTTGAATCAGTGAATGCACACCACCACTTACATGGAATGAAGAACCTCTCCCGAATGCGTCGTGTGATGTTGCCATCCGGTGCATAATAATATACGGAATATTCCAGAATACCGTCATCACTTGGGTCAATGGTGTTTACAATTTCACCAAAGAAATGCCCAGCATCTGAAACAGTAGGAGAAATTACATACCCATATATGATGATTCTCCTGCCTTGTTCATGATGGTGGCATTGGAAATAGACAACTGACGTATTCCATACTTCCTGGTTTGTGTTGTCAATTGTTGTCATGTCTCTACAACATGTATACTTTGTTTTCCTGTGGCTGGCCCTTGGCAGACATCTATCATTATGCTGTTCATTTGTTGACAATGACATATAACACAGACAGTGGATCGATAATTGTTAAGAATTTGAAAATATAATAATCTTTTTCGCCTGATTATAACTATAGTTCTGCTGTTAGTGTTGACATTCCATGGTAGTGTGCATACGCAGTTTGTTCCAACTCAGTGGGCCTATGTAATACTGCCGAAAGTACATAAAATGATGGATTATTGTCGAACACGAACTGGCATTTACTCAATCTGGCATATGTGTTTTGGTACTTGTATGACACGATGAACATATGTAATGATACCGCTGTGATAAACGAAGGTACCATAAAATGTTGAACTGAAAATCCCAAAGACGATTGACAAATACCTCACCTCAAATTGCCGAGGAAGGACAAATTCATGATCAAGTGCAATTTCTGAATTCGCTCCCCTGACTTCAAGGCCCACTTGCACAAAGCGAGTTAGTGCTACGAGTTAGTTGGTTGGTTGTTTGTTTTGTTGTTTAACGCCGCACTCAGCAATTATCCAGCTATATGACGGCGGTCTGTAAATAATCGAGTCTGGACCAGACAATCCAGTGATTAATATCATGAACATCGATCCACGCAATTGGGATCGATGACATGCATCAACCAAGTCAGCGAGCCTGACCTCCCGATCCTGTTAGTCGCCTTTTACGACAAGCATAGTCGCCTTTTACGGCAAGCATGGTTTACTGAGGACCTATTCTACCCCGGAATCTTCACGGGTTACGGCTATTGTAAATTTATGTTGAAGGTACAACAGTCGAAGGTATTAGTTCTCTGTGTGCAGGTGGGTCTTGGTCGCCTGAAATCGTCCTTTTGTGTGATAATCAATTCTTTACAACTACAGTAGGTTCCAGGGTTAATTCGTGGCCCCTTCATCAGGCAAAAGGTAACTCGAACCGTCGTTACAAAAAACACAGAAGTCCTCACAAATGTCATATATTAAAGTTCTTCTAAACGCCTATCAAAGACTTCACGTGCGGTACGTACTAATGATAAAATATACCGAACAGACAATATGAACAATGTTAACAGAACACGATGTATGCAATTTACATTATTTCGTCGGACAATGTTACGAACAGCGATGTATGTACGTACAGTTTCTGTTCAAAAGTAATCTTCCAGTCTGTACAGGCCTGTAGTCCACAGGGTCTCGTCTTTGTAATTCATACCAGAATATAACATCAGCTAAACCAGATGCATCTGCAAAATATGATGTGTAAATATAACAAAATATGATGTGTAAATATATCAAGATTTGGCAACCTCGATTAATAAACAATAGTAGATTAATAACTGCAACACATGTTCCAGATTGTCATTTTGTATTTGAACAGCGGACTTACACTACTTGTGCAGGACAAACCTTTAGCAATATCGTACCTGGAATTCTGATGGAGATTTGGTTACGGTTTGAAGCATCTATCTTTATCTCAGGTTGTGGAAATGCTGAACATAAACACAGGCACACACTGAGAACTACATATGTTATTGTGTCCATTGTCTTCTTGGAACAGCGTGTTATCAATAAGGTTTGTAGGACGTTTGCTAAGTTTTGTATTGGTTCAACGGCCTTATCAGCAGGTGTCCTTTGCTGACACGGAACCACAAAACCTTGCTCATAACTTTACACAGGTATTTTCATCAAATGTAAAATCTGTTTTTGTAAACCTGTGCATGTACATGTAAATATAAATGTATTAATAGTGGCATGTATGCAGAATATTTAAATTATTGTAGGGTCCTTTTGTTAAATAATCTAGGTATATTTGAAATTTAACTTTTCACTTGGAAAAGAACGGGGTAAGAGTGCAGTCTATTCCGTTAGGTGCCATTCATAACTACCCTCGCACTTCACGTTGAGCACAGAGGCTTACTTATAGTTTGTGGCCCGTGAAGATTCGGGGTGGAATAGGTCTTCAGCAACCCATGCTTGCCGTAAAAGGCGACTATGCTTGTCGTAAGAGGCAACTAACGGGATCGGGTGGTCAGGCTCGCTGTCTTGGTTGATGCATGTCATCGATCTCAATACGTGGATCGATGCTCATGATATTAATCATTGGATTGTCTGATCCAGACTCGATTATTTACAGACCGCCGAATATTGTTGAATGCGGCGTTAAATAACAAGCAAAACTTACTCACCGTGTAGACGGTTTTGCATTACAGTATATTTAACAGTATTTAGTTGTATTTAAATGTGTTAACAGTAAAAATACATGAATGAGTATCATAATTTTAGTTAGCCTATTTTCGAGGAAATGGATAGATTGACGACATATCGTATATATAGTATTAATTCGCTCTTTGTTTGAAATACAAGCCATACTTTAATTTGGACAATTGACATTTCGTCCGATTCCCGGCTGTTTTGCTTCATTTTGGAGACAGTTTGACTTACATCTTTAATGAGAGTCCAAATTGGCACCCTGCTTGTCTTGAACTACAGATGACTCGCTACAGTTCATTGTCCCCAGAAGTTTCTTTCTCTTTATATCAAGGGTTCGCATTTCGGTAAACCTACAATAACCCCTGGATCCAAAATACCCGCTCTTGATTTCCGTCAGTCATTATGTCTCCCCCAGAATGGAGGGAGACATATTGTTTTTGGCACGGTTCCCGTCGGCGTCGGCGTCGGCGTTGGCGTCGGCGTTCCCACCGTTTCCGGACCATAACTCAGAAACCGTTTAATATTTTTTCGCGAAACTTTGTATACACATTAACCCAGCACTGAAGTGGTGCCTTTTGCTATTTAGAGATTTTTGACATTTTTATTTTTTCTCGTTTCCATGGAGATATCTTGAACATAGACTCTGAATGGGGGTAAGCTTGGTTTCCTGACCATAACTCAGAAACCGTTTAATATTTTTTCGCGAAACTTTGTATACACATTAACCCAGCACTGAAGTGGTGCCTTTTGCTATTTAGAGATTTTTGACATTTTTATTTTTTTTTGTTTCCATGGAGATAACTTGAACATAGACTCTGAATGGGGGTAAGCTTGGTTTCCTGACCATAACTCGGAAACCGTTTAATATTTTTTCGCGAAACTTTGTATACACATTAACCCAGCACTGAAGTGGTGCCTTTTGCTATTTAGAGATTTTTGACATTTTTATTTTTTCTTGTTTCCATGGAGATAACTTGAACATAGACTCTGAATGGTGGTAAGCTTGGTTTCCGGACCATAACTCAGAAACCGTTTAATATTTTTTCGCGAAACTTTGTATACACATTAACCCAGCACTGAAGTGGTGCCTTTTGCTATTTAGAGATTTTTGACATTTCTATTTTTTCTCGTTTCCATGGAGATAAGTTGAACATAGGCTCTGAATGGGGGTAAGCTTTGTTTCCTGACCATAACTCGGAAACCGTTTAATATTTTTTCGCGAAACTTTGTATACACATTCACCCAGCACTGAAGTGGTGCCTTTTGCTATTTAGAGATTTTTGACATTTTTATTTTTTTTTGTTTCCATGGAGATAAGTTGAACATAGGCTCTGAATGGGGGTAAGCTTTGTTTCCTGACTATAACTCGGAAACCGTTTAATATTTTTTCGCGAAACTTTGTATACACATTAACCCAGCACTGAAGTGGTGCCTTTTGCTATTTAGAGATTTTTGACATTTTTTTTTTGTTTCCATGGAGATAACTTGAACATAGACTCTGAATGGTGGTAAGCTTGGTTTCCGGACCATAACTCGGAAACCGTTTAATATTTTTTCGCGAAACTTTGTATACACATTAACCCAGCACTGAAGTGGTGCCTTTTGCTATTTAGAGATTTTTGACATTTTTATTTTTTCTCGTTTCCATGGAGATAACTTGAACATACATTCTGAATGGTGGTAGGCTTGGTTTCCGGACCATAACTCGGAAACCGTATAATATTTTTTCACGAAACTTTGTATACACATTAACCCAGCACTGAAGTGGTGCCCATTAGTTGTTTGAAATTTCTAGGAGTTCTATTTTTGTCTCTGTTATTTAGTAATGGAGGGTGGGAATGAAGAGATGGGGTTTAACGTGAAGTAAACGAATGAATGGGGGTTAGTGGAGTGGGGGGAGACATATGTTTTTACGAGTAAAAACACTTTCTAGTTTTGATTGGAAACAGCTACTCAATGTAGGGGACCAATCGGAAAGCGAGTTACAAACCAGCCTCAATGTTTGGTTATCAACAACATGGCGGATTGGTCCCACCGATTACGTTGGAGTTAGCGAGAAATTCAACATTGAAAATCTGACTGTCACGCTAAAGAAAGCCACGAAAATCTTTTTGGTGGAAAGCATGTCCTCATTTAAATTCAAACTGGTGGTGGCAAGTCCTGCCTTAACTATTTCCTTTTTCGTTATCTCGACCTTTCATTGGTCTGTAAAATATAAATGACAATCAGGGGCGAATAATCGGAGATCGCGAGAACCTAGGGAAAAATCCAGACGTCAGTGTAGGTTTATCTAAATGCGAGCCTTGGAAATATAGAGGATGCATACATTTCAATTAACGAGTTACAAAATCAGTCACCGCAAACTTACTTGGGTCGTCAGAGTAGTGGCTGCACGGTTCCCTTCTTAAGATCGGGTGCATGAGTGGCCCAGATACTAGCCATTTTTGAATCCTATGATTATGGGTTCGAGTCCCACATTTCCCCCACCAAATTAGTAAACATCTAACACCACATCAAACCAACACGCCATGATATAAATGAATTAAACCAACTCACAAACCAATTCTGAACGAAATACGGTGACGTCATTAACGAGGAAGAAGGCTTATTTTCAAAAGAGGATTAACGTACTTTTCCTTGTATGTGATGTATATATGTTTTTATTTAAATGGGTTTACCATGCATAAGTATTTATAATAACAACCAAATGAGTAGGAGATTAATAAAGCCATGAATTATGTATCTACTAATGAAAGTTGGTGTAGTACGCTAACATTAAGAATTATGCTGAATCTCTACATTCACCATCAGCTTGATCGGTCATCAAGATGTCATTATATCAGACCGATACTTCAACGAATACTTCAACTAATAATTAAAAATAAGTATAATTAAGATATTATACGGTAATACATCTGTACGTGTTCATTGATATCGTATCTTGATGGGGGCACGGGTGGTCCAGTCGTCTAAGGCGCCGCGTTTCGCTGTGCAGAGTTGCGTCCCTTGGGCACGCCAGAAACATATGATTGTGGGTTCGAATCCCGGTTCGCCCCGATTATGTTTCTAGGTTTGTCAGCACCATGTCCGTGCTCGTGGGTTTCACCGAAGTGGTAAACGTCTGAGACCAGCATCACTTCCGGCTTTCCTCCCATATTAAGCAGACACGCCATGATACAACTGGAATAATGTTAAAAGCGGCGTAAAACCCAACTCACTCACTCGTATCTTGACTATGTTTCACAAGTATATTAAATGATATCTGTCATTAATTTTTATATATTCGCATTTTGTTCGTCTTGAACACAGGACACATAATTCAAAATTAACATATCGTTTATATTTCTTTCAATAAATCAGTAAATTTACTATCGTGCCACTGGATTTACTGGTTTATCGACCTCTTGATTGTCTGGTTTGTTTTACAGGTCGCCGCCGCATGGCAGGAGTACTGCAGTACGGAGTCTGGCAATACATGCTTACTTTTGATGCAAATTGTGGGAATACCGGGTGGTACTGGCAGAGCAGGACATGCTTACCCTTTTCGCGAACACCCAGTGTCATCTCTAATTTTCATTTGTCAATTCATATAACTTTCACAGTTATGTTGCCAAAGTAGACATAATTTATGGATCATAACTTCTTTAATACCGTAAAGGCGACGTTTCGGTACAGATCCTTATATCGAGTCAAGAAACTTAGTCTTGCTTGACAACGGTATAAGGATCCGTACCGAAACGTCGCCTATACAGTATTAAGAAGTTGTTTTCCATGGATTGTGTCGACTTTGTCATCCGTCAACTTCTAAGTAATGATATCAAACAATTCAGCTATGTTGCCCTTCACGCCAAATGGAATCTTTTTTGGCTGGTTGTTGTCTTGCATTTAGTTTCTATTTATCCATGACACGTCATACATTTGTCCTTGAGTGTAAACTTGCAACCTCTCCCGTGGTGTAGTGGAAAGAGCATCTGTCCGGAGTGTGGAAGGTAGGTAGTTCGATTCCCGACCGCGTCATACATGTTAAAATGTTGTACTTGTAGTTCCTCTGCCGGGAGCTCGGCATTAATAAAAGGGGACTAATAAAAGTTGAATAAAACATGGTCTGGTCTGCGAGGAGTCAGTGGTTAGTTCATATTTTTGTGGACACCTGGCGTCAACACTTGATGGCAATTCATAAACACATGGTGGTGATGCAGTCGGATTCGTTCAATGCTTTTGGAAGATATTTCTTATTATCACGAGTGAGTGAGTGAGTGTGTATGGTTTTACGCCGCTTTTAGCAATATTCCAGCAATATCATGGCGGGGGACACCAGAAATGGGCTTCACACATTGTACCCATGATCGAATCGAACCCGGGTCTTCGGCGTGACGAGCGAACGCTTCAACCACTAGGCTACCCGACCGCCCCTCTTATTATTACGGAAGAGGTTTCTGTCCTGTTTGTATGCAATGCCTCAAGGGATTACAAAACCATAAGTATAACCATAACTTTTTCTTGTGTATATTGTAATCTTAGTTTTATTCGTTCTCATAAACAAAGACAGACAGAAATCTTTATTCCAATATTCCTTTCCCAAGCTTCTGTTACTAATACTGTATCATCTTGACGGACTTGACCTTCATGGCGACGTCTTCACCGTGCCACGTTGACTGCCACTGCTGCTTGCTCTTCCAGAAGTCCATCATGGCGGTCGGTGAGTTGTTCTTCCATGGTTTTGCATGAGGCGTATTATGCAAGGAGTCCGGGAAGTAGTTATTGGTACCGCCTACAGCAACATTCAGAATGAGGCTCATCTGTAACACGAGAGAGTGAGTGAGTGAACGCCACAGGCATCACTATTCCAGTCAGATACTATACAAAAATAATAGGGGAAGGTCCCAAACATAACAATTTAATAGTCATAAAGCACGTGAAATCGGACATCACGTGCAATGGGTTGTATGCCAGATTTACCATTGTCACCTTGGCGCGATTGTGAACA
The DNA here is from genome assembly GCF_022045235.1 of Haliotis cracherodii. Classification (NCBI taxonomy): domain Eukaryota; kingdom Metazoa; phylum Mollusca; class Gastropoda; order Lepetellida; family Haliotidae; genus Haliotis; species Haliotis cracherodii. The sequence continues at coordinate 33,894,850 of NW_027266265.1, forward strand.
GAGTGACGCATATTGTTTTCTTGGAACCGAAAGCTCAAGCTCACTTCATAAAACACGTTTAATTATTTAAGAAGCAACAACATTGCTCATGCGACGTTTGCAACGTGCTGAACGTTTACGTGCAATATGCATGTTGCTAGTGGGCACTCGTCAGAATAGTGTTGCCCAAACGCTGCATGTTTCGCAATCTGTCAGCAGATTGAGGGCCCGATACCAGCAAACACATAACGTCGATGATCTACGTCGCTCTGGACGCCCAAGGGCAACAACTCCAGAACCAGGACAGGACAGCAACAATAGTTTGTGTCAATACCATCCAGCTTTCCTCAAACATCAAGCTGACATTTCGTGAAACAGCGCACATACTCTCGCTTAGTCATGGAAAATCATGTGGTCAGATGAAATCCAGTTTCTTTACCTTCCCATCAAAGGGTGCATCGTTACCGCCATGAGACCAGACATTGGTACCGGATTGGTGGCTGTATGACCAGTAGCCTTGAGAAGGCGTCGTCCAGGCCATGACTGGCTGGTTGTCTATGTCCATCCTTATAAGAAAACGTGTTTAATATACAGTAAACTACGGTTATAACGAACTCAAAGGGACCACTAAATTTAGTTCGTTAAAACCGTAGTTCGTTATAAGCATATTTACAACATATAAACATGGTGCTTTGCGAAACGAACTGTCTCAATTGACAAGTTAAATGAGAAATTTACAGTTAATAACCAAACATTTTCAAGAGACTAACAAAGAACAAGAAGCGATAGTAACTCAATAAATGACCATCTGTCATTAGTGTGCCTTGTCAATGTGGAACTAACGTAAAAATGAAGTCAACAGATTGGGTACGAGCTAGACACTTAAGCTAAAGGGAGAGAATTTTCGGGGACATAACTCTTATAAGACAAAAATACATTCAAAGTGTTATGTTCATTGCAGTGAAATATCAAGTGTTACGTTCACTGCAATGAAAATATCACTTTTCTCAACTTCAGAAAAGTAAGTCTCAGTATTAAACGTTTTCACTGGTGTGCGTTGACGTATACACATAAACATGCAGTATTCCAGGACAGGATAACGTTGATAATAAGTAGTATACACATTTATAAAAGACCGGTTTTTGATGACTACATATATGTTACCTGATATGTCCAGCTGTCCAGTCCACTGAGTAAGTATGAAAAGAATCTGCCCAAGTGGTTCCGGTTTTGCTTGTTCTGTAAAACACATAGTCCTTTATGAAAGTGTGTCTGTTTGTTTAATGTTGTGTTAACGCTGCACACCGCAGTATTCCAGCCATATGACAGCATATGTGAATAATCGAGTCTTGACCAGAACATACATTTATTGACATTACGAACACCGATCCACACCGCCGAGCCTGATCACCGGCTCATCAAGTCGGCTCGTACGACCAGCACAGGTTGATGGAACTTTTTCTAAACCCGGAATTCCAACGGAGTGTGCGGAAGTGAGATAGAGAATATGACATTCGTACGACTCAACAGCTACTGATATATCACTCTAACGTCATTCGGGATTAAAATGGCGTTGTATCTACATGCATGTCATTTGGTTCAGGTTTCCACGTGTCCACGTTTAATGTGCATTTCCTGAAACATCATCTTCACCCTGCCTCAGCAACACGTAGTAGTGTCCTATAATTTAGGATGTTCATAATTGTTGCACATGTACTGACATTCGGAATGCTTGTCGAGACCAGGGCCCACTTGCACAAAGCGGTCTTAGCACTACAACTATTGTAAGCCTATGTTAAAGTATGGGAGTTACGATCATCTTAGCGCTAAGATCGCTTTGTGCAAGTGGCCCCTGATCTGAAGGTTTAATATTAATATCAAGATATTGATGTTCCATAGTAACACTAATGAACATTGCCATTTCATGTTTGTTTGTCGTTTAACGCCACACTCACAATATTCCAGCTGTATGAAGGCGACCGGTGAACAGGAAAGTATGAATCAGAAAATCCAGTGATTGATATCAGAAGCATCGATCCACGCCATTGGGGTACGATGACATTCATCACTGAATCATCAGCTAAGTCAATAGGCCTGACAACCTGATCCCGTCAGTTGCCTCTTACAACAAGCATGGGCTGCTGAAGACCTATAATTCACGGGTGGATTGTTCATGATAACGGTTGTATTACTTTGAATCTCCTTGCTGTCTGTGTTGACTTGGCGACGCTCCGTAATGAATTGTAGACAAGACACGGTCAACGCCCTGGGTGGCACCGTTAGCCTCTTTCAAATGGACGTTGCCTTTGTATGAAATCATAGATGCATGTGTTAGCGTAGACGGATTGGGGTATATTTCAAAGGAGGGTATTCTAATATTTCTAATATTTTCAACACGAGTCACTGTAACAACTAATTTTGAACTATTCTAAAAACTCTAATAGCGTTGATATGTTTTAACATGCATATTATTCCCGAGTTGTTTGGTCTATAATCATAATCCCCTCGCTCGTTGGTTAAACAACGCGCCAAATGTTCCACATAGTGAGTGAGTGAGTATGGTTTTACACCGCTATATCTATTTCCTAACAATATCACAGCGGGGACACCAGAAATTGGTTTCACACGTTGTACCCGTGAGGGGAATAGAACCCGGATCTTCGGCGTTACATGCGAATGCTTTAACCACTAGGCTACCCGCCGCCCCGTTTCACATTCTGTTTCACATTTGTTTCACCGCGACATCCAGTATGTCCAGTGAACAGGTCTTTGGAAAATGTGGTGAAACTTGGCAAACAAGTTTTTTTCATTTCTTTTCGGAACAAATATTGTTTTTTAAAAAAAAAAAAAAATAAATCCAAGCACACTACGTCCCTCCCAACTCAATATCGAATTGTCCCCACATAATTAAAAGGCTGCCAACTTACTCGCTCAATGATGGAACACATACCTCTTGATTCCATAATGTCGATCTCACCGGAAGCTGGCCAGGCACCATATTTCCAAGGCCAGCCGGGAGGAAGCAGCCAGATTGCTACAACATTTAAATCAAAATATGAACAGTTTGCTGGATATCTATAATTTCGGAATGTTCATTATTGCAATGTCCACAATGAAACTATATCTATATGTAATGCTCCAGTGAAATCATTTGCGTAAGTCATAAAAGTAAAACATCAACGCCTGAGAATAGTCAGTCGCGAAACAAATTCCATAGGGCGCAAAAGGCACAATAATGATGACAATAATATGAATGGATCACTGCAAAAAAGAGATGACACCCGGTGTTCAACATGACACGTTTGACATATGTATTTTAGGCGCATGCCATATACGGGTAGCACCATCATCATATGGAATTCGATGATATAAATCAAACGGTTTTACTCACATAATATCCTCTTTCAAAGGACCATTTCGTATTTTTGAGGGGACCTGGGATTTTATCGATAAAATGATTGTCCCCGAAAATTCTTGAAAAATATAATTATGCTGAGGCAAAAGGAAATTGCCTTCCATGAACATCACATTATTTTATTTCAATAAAATTCAGGCTCAAGGTTTAAATAAAAAATAGATCTGGTTTTGTAGCTGTAGTTGAAAAAAATAACTAATATTGACACAAAATCCTAGCCACCATCAACCTCCTCCCTCCCCCTTCCCCCACTCCCCCCACCCCTCCTCTGATGGTCGTTCCCTTACTATGCGTTACACAATATGTAATTGCATTGGACACAGAGGACCCACCTGGCCAGATCCAATCTCCTTTAGGAATCTTCGCCACAACCTCAACCCGTCCATGTGTGATTGAGGCTGTAGAAAACACCTTAGATGACATAATTGGTGGAATCTGAGCTCCCTGACGACGACAACCATTGTCTTGAGCCGCTGTGCATGATCCCCATTGTTCTGTAATAGATTTTATAGAGCTAAACTGTCAAGTTTGGTGTATGTTAGGACATGGAGACATACGGATAGGTGTGGTGTCTTTAGGGACATGGAGACATACGGATAGGTGTGGTGTCTTTAGGGACATGGAGACATACGGATAGGTGTGGTGTCTTTAGGGACATGGAGACATACGGATAGGTGTGGTGTCTGTTAGGACATGGAGACATACGGATAGGTGTGGTGTCTGTTAGGACATGGAGACACACGGATAGATGTGGTGTCTTTAGGGACATGGAGACATACGGATAGGCGAGGTGTCTGTTAGGACATAGAGACATACGGATAGGTGTGGTGTCTGTTAGGACGTAGAGACGTACGGATAGGTGTGGTGTCTGTTAGGACATGGAGACATACGGATAGGTGTGGTGTATTTAGGGACATGAGACATACGGATAGGTGTGGTGTCTGTTAGGACATAGAAACATACAGATAGATGTGGTTTCTGTTAGGACATAGAGACATACAGATAGGTGTGGTTTCTGTTAGGACATAGAGACATACAGATAGGTGTGGTTTCTGTTAGGACATAGAGACATACAGATAGGTGTGGTTTCTGTTAGGACATGGAGACATACGGATAGGTGTGGTGTCTGTTAGGACATGGAGACACACGGATAGATGTGGTGTCTTTAGGGACATGGAGACATACGGATAGGCGAGGTGTCTGTTAGGACATAGAGACATACGGATAGGTGTGGTGTCTGTTAGGACGTAGAGACGTACGGATAGGTGTGGTGTCTGTTAGGACATGGAGACATACGGATAGGTGTGGTGTATTTAGGGACATGAGACATACGGATAGGTGTGGTGTCTGTTAGGACATAGAAACATACAGATAGATGTGGTTTCTGTTAGGACATAGAGACATACAGATAGGTGTGGTTTCTGTTAGGACATAGAGACATACAGATAGGTGTGGTTTCTGTTAGGACATAGAGACATACAGATAGGTGTGGTTTCTGTTAGGACATGGAGACATACGGATAGGTGTGGTGTCTGTTAGGACATAGAGACATACGGATAGGTGTAGTTTCTGTTAGGACATAGAGACATACGGATAGGTGTGGTGTCAGTTAGGATATGGAGATATACGGATATATGTGGTGCATCTTAGGACATAAAGCCGCTGTTAGAATAGAATTCTGTTAGAATATAGACATAGAGAGTGTGTTTTCTTTTAGAACATGTACTATTCATTACAGTGGTTTCTGTAAGAATAGCATAATTTCAGAGGAATAGATATTCACAAAACTTACCAATAAATGACATCACGTTTTGGGTAAAGTTAACATCGAGATAAGCTTACTGAATAAGACGGGTGTAACACCAGACTAAGAAATAGAATATACGATGGGGGTACGGGACCACCCCATGGAAGCTCAGGAGCTGGATCTAGTCTAGGGTGGAGTTGTCCCGTACCACCATCGTCTAACTACTTCAGATGACCTCAGTGGTTAAGGTTAACTCTTAAGGTAGCTGATTTTGTTTTGTGGAACGGGGCCTTGTGACAGAGACATATGCCATAGTCTTCTGCTTTTTTATAGTGAACGTTGGAACAAACAGTCAAGTCTGCTATTCTGTCATGGAGAAGATATTTAAAAACATAAGTCAAATCTCAACTCTTCTTATAGAAAAAATAGCATCATATGGCTAAGGTTGTTATTCTGCTGAAGAGGTGCTAAAACATATGACGTTTCGAGTTGTTCTGTTGTTTAGCATACAAAAACATGCAATAAAGTCATCGTTCTGTTAACGAGAACACAGTCTGCTTTATCTGTAGGTTCCGAGTACGAATTGACCATGGGTATGGGGAAAAGAATGTTGGTATAATAAGTTTTAAGAACAAGTCAGCATTGGTTCAGATCGATTATAAGGTAACCCAAACCAGTGTCTAGAAACATTTTTCAGCTGAATTATGCTTGGTTTTGACTCTGAGGTCCATACATGGTACGACCCAGAATATGTAGACGCCGTCATGGAAAATCATAAAAACAAAATTCTATGGAGTAGGCCCGTATACAGCCTCAGACGTATCCAGGCCAACAAACCTGATATTGTCCTATTTGATAAATCCAGTGAAATCATTAATATCATTGAATTTTATGTCCCCTTTGACGCCAATGTGATTGACAAGATTCATGAAAAACATGGCAAATATGTAGACCTTCCTTTGGAAATGTCATGCTTGCATCCCAAGTACCAAATTGTCCGACTCCCCTTTGTTCTCGGTACCTAAGGTTTGGTACCTCCCAGTCTGTTGACTGACATTGGGAGAGTACACGGTTTCGCTACCAGGAATACAGCCCTTCTGACAATCTGGGTAAATAAGAAGGCTGTAGTGTTGGGGAGTTTTCACATTCTCCGAAACATTCTTGGATGGTCCCATTTGCTGTCCAGGATGCGTGTAGAGGGGGCAAGGGCCCTGAAATGATGATAAACCTAACCAGCCTGACTGTGCCAGGATCACCCAAATTCTCATTTTTGCATTTTTATTTTAATCTGTAAATAAGAATAATAGCCCAACGATAATAACTAGATTAATACAGTTTTGGGTGTTACTGTTAGCATTCTTGCATTTCTTAATTTTTAATTTCACCAGGTGTAAAACATATAAAGGTTTCTTTACGTTTGATTAGTTAGAAAAGAAGTATATAGAATAAATCAAGTTTTACTTGCATTACAAAGGTAGTGATGTAGTATACATACGTTTAACGTCAAGGACGCCGTGTTGAAAGAAATCGTCTCCAAACTTGTCAGCAGTGAATGTCTGTATAATAAATTGATAAAGTAACAGAATATGCCATTCGCTCCTCGTTTTATGTCTATAAAAATACGGTTATGTAGTTCATTTATGTTATCAAGACATCTTAAATATATTACCGGTTTGAGGTAGAGAACGCCATTCTTGATGTACGTGTTGGCAGCTTCAGGTGTATACATCTGGAACTCTCCATTCTAATAATTATAATCATAATCATAATAAAAAAAGGAACCATGCAAAACTGAAACACAAATTAATAATATATAGCTTAATATTTGGCACGTGACTGCTCAGGTCTTACATGAAGAATATCTTGTTGACAACCAAATGTCCGATCAAAGGAAAATCATAGCTCTAGTTGATGGATTTGAGATGAACTATAAAGGAAAACGTCGACTTCAATCGGGGTCATGGGTGGCCCAGTCGGTGCGTCCCTTGGGCACGCCAGAAACCTATGATTGTGGGTTCGAATCCCGGTTCGCCCCTGTTATGTTTCTAGGTTTTACCGAAGTGGTAAACCGCTAAGACCTGCATCACTTCGGGCTTTTCTCCCACATAAAGCTGACACGCCATGATATAACTGTAATACTGGTAAAAGCGGCGTTAAACCCAACATACTCACTCGTCTTGAATCTTACCCCTCCTCCCCAACATGTTATTTCATGGTGCCAATGGTTAGGATTGAGTTGGTGCGAGTTGAACGAGTCCTCAAAGACGGTGTTACCACGACGGTATAGCCGTGGGCTAAGTGATGAGGCAGCTGTAGGGGTATGTAATACTGTCATTAAGGCGTGGGTACATGTACATCATATTTGTCATACAGGTTCATTTCATGTCAACATTTGTTATTTGTTAAGCGAGTTCTTGTCGGTGCTACTAATTAAATCCCCCGTAAGAACAGGGATCTTCAGCAACACATACTTTTCAGAAGAAATCGGGTTGTCACGCTCGCTGACTTGGTTGAGTGAGTGAGTGAGTGGGGTTTTACGCCGCTTTTAGCAATATTCCAGCCATATCACGGCGGGGGGCACCAGAAATGGGCTGCACACATTGTACCCATGTCGGGAATCGAACCCGGGTCTTCGGCGTGACGAGAGAACGGACATGGTTGATGCATGTCATCGTATCCAAGTTGCGTAGATCGATGCTCAAATGATTTCAAACATTGGATTGTCCGGTTAAGATTCGATTATTTACATACCGCCGTCATACAGCTGGAATATTGCTGAGTGAGACGTTAACGAACAGACAGTAACAAACAAACGAGTATGTTCTTGTAGCAAACGGTTCTCCATATCAATGTGTGCTTTATTAATCATGTTACTTTCAAACCATTTCAAATATCTAAAGATTTACTTAATGTATATGATCAATGTGACTATGAAATATGGACATACCTGGAATAGTGAAGACACCGTCTACATGGTATACAACATCGCCACTAGCAGATAAATATTTCACTGAATATTCCATCGCTTCCTTATCAGTGAAGGCATGTTTGCTTTCGACCTCACACTTGAAGTGTCCAGCAGCTGAAATATGGGCATATATCATGAAACGAGTGAGTGAGTGAGTGAGTGAGTGAGTGAGTGAGTGAGTTATAATTTAACTTCACATCGGCAGTGTGTCAGTCATAATATCATAGTGACGAGAAGAGTTACAAAGATACATATCTGTAATTGAAACGTGAATGCGACATACATATATCTATATTATATTGGAACATGCATGTAGAAGCTGGCCTTTCAAATGATAAAACAACCTAATGCGGGCACAGTCATACAGGTCGATCATGACATTGATTGTCATCAGATGGTAACACTGACTGCTGTCTTTAGCGCTCATTGGATGGTAACACTAACTGCTGCTTTCAGCGTTCATTTGATGGTAATACTAACTGCTGTCTTCAGCGTTCATTGGATGGTAACAATGTATTACTCGCATATCATGATGACATATTTGTAATGTTATTAACTTAAGAATTGACTTCCTCATTTTCGTGTTTTATAACGTGAAAATCAGTGAACGCACTGTGTACACCTGTGAAGCGGATTTACGCCAATTGTGCACACCGGGTTTAACATAAACTTCATAAACCAAAAACAAACCATACATAAATCAATTCCTTTATCTTCGTCAACAAAAAAACTCCACTTACTACTTATATAATCATCAACAAACATAACATTGGAGAAAATAACACAATAATACAACAGTAGTACGTTAATGGTCTGATATTTTTTCGGGTGTGTGTGTGAGCGGGTGTGAGAGAGAGAGAATGTGTGTGTGTGTGTGTGTGTGTGAGAGAGAGAGTGTGTGAGAGAGAGTGAATGTATGTGTGAGAGAGAGACAGTGTGTGTGAGAGAGTGTGTGTGAGAGTGTGTGTGTGAGAGAGTGTGTGTGTGAGAGAGAGTGTGTGTGAGTGTGTCTGTGTGTGAGAGTGAGTGTGCGTGAGAGTGAGTTCGTGTGTGTGTGTGTGTGAGAGAGTGTATGTGTGAGAGAGAGAGTGTGTGTGAGTGTGTCTGTGTGTGAGAGTGAGTGTGCGTGAGAGTGAGTTCGTGTGTGTGTGTGTGTGTGAGAGAGAGAGAGAGAGAGAGTGAGTGTATGTGTGTGTGTGTTTGTTTGAGAGAGAGAGTGAGTGTTTGTGTGCGTGTGTGTGTGTGTGTGTGTGTGTGTGTGTGTGTGTGTGTGTGTGTGTGTGTGTGTGTGTGGCTGCTAGTCCGGACTAATCTCTTGGTAGATGAGACATTTGCTCGTCACGTCTATAATTTCTGCGCTTCTGTACCCTCGATGCATATGTGTCAAGTAAATCATCGACTACTGCTCAAAACGACGAAAAGCCTGAGCCACTTTATACGTCCAAAACTAACACATACTGAGGATTATTCTGTTATCTGTGCGAGATTTAACTCACCGTTTCTACGAACTGTAACAGTGTCAGTCACGCGTGGCAAATGTCCCGTTGGTTGATGAATAGCATACTTGAACTCAATGGCATTTACACCTGGTACATCTGTCAATCAAACAGGATCAAGATTAACAAATGTTATATTTGGGATAACACTTTCTTAGTAAAGTACAGATTCTCGTACTTTTTGGGGGGTTGAGCTCCGTGGATTCGAACCCAAACTTGCCAGAGTGAGGCACCTAATCGCCAGCACACAACGTCAGCGATCTAACCCACTCAGCCACCTAGGCTTCCACTAAAATGAAAGTCCGACAACTGGTAGTCTAGATCACGTACTTTGAGTACCGCTCTGACAAGTGTAAATTCGCACGGTTCCCATGGCCGAAAGCTATTCAATATTATTTGCGATTTTGTAATATTGATGATCTGATCTAATGATCCTCTTGTGAAGCATGTCAAGATTCACGATGAGTACAGTTTTCGTGAACGAACCAAGGATGTAAGACATGATCTCAATGTCAGTGTTGAATTTGATGATGGTTCTGTACTGCTGCACGGTACAGAAATGAGTGTCAACCAAGCGAAGTACCATATACACAGGCTTGGTCTTTCAAAGGAAGGCTCTCTGAACGACTACGGCCACTGTGTCGAGTTTATGTGCAGTGTGTTGAGAGGAACAACGACCCAACAACCTCCAGGCCAACATGGCTTTGAAAATTATTTGTGTAATAGATTTCTCTGTCCCTTTTGACAGTATTGTGATTGAAAAGATTCAGCATGGCACATATCAGAACCTCGCTTAAGAAATGTCACACTTGCATCCCAAGTACCACGTTTTCCGACTCCCCTTTGTTCTCGGTGCCTTAGATGTTGTACCCTTAAATTCCTTGACTGACAAGTGGAGAGTACCCGGGTTTGCTGCCAGGAACACTGCCCTTATGTCAATCTGGGTAATGCAGAAGGCTGCAGTTTTTGGGAGTCTTCACAGTCTCCGAAAAGTTCTGGGTGGGTTCGACAGGGCAGCGCTTCCTGGGAATAGTCCCATTCGATGTCTGGTCAGCCTGTGGAGGGAACAAATTCCCTGAGCTGATGATGAGCCTAACCAGCCTGACTGTGCCAGAATCACCAGGGCCCTCTGTCCTGCATTAATTTATTTCTATCTGTAAAATCTAATAACGTATAACTGAATGTGCTTACCAGGAAAGGAAACAGCCAACGTGTTCTTTTCTGCCTCGTGTAATTTGATTGTTGGTTGCGGTCCTGCTAACGTCACTGAAACCAGGAGGCCGATCAGCAGAAACATGCAAGCTGCCATATTGACGGTGCAAATGCTACTGGTCTAATATTCCTGTGGCTTTTAACGTATTTCTGGCATATGTGTGAAGTACCATGTGTTGCACTTATGTAAGGGCGCTATCTTAATACTAAAACGTACTGAACACGTTATCATTTGCGTGCGTTTAAGAGCATTTAAGATGTAGATACGTTCTAGTTTCAAAGTTCATGCTTGGGTGGAGGTGAAATCGAAGCCCAGATAATTATGCATGTTGCTTCGATTATCGTATTTTTTGTATAACGCTGTAACAACGAAGTTTTTTTCATGAATTGCGATGTCCGTAGCATTTCAATTATGTTCACGATTTAGAGTGAACAACACGCTATTGATTAAGAGCCGTGTGGTTTATTTAATGAGCTCTGTCTTTGTATCATGTATGGGAATTAAGGGTTTGGTTTGAATACATCTGCCATTTAAAATATGCTCGTCAAAACAATTTAGGGAACACTGATATTTTGTAGCACTGTTCATTCGATTCCTTTTAAAATTGGTAAATGGCCTCCTGATCGGCGGCTTACGTACTGATATTGAAGACTACCCTTACTCAAGTGACTTCATGACCAGAACAAAGAATTTAAATCACACTGGACTCGTCAACGTTAATTTTGACCAGCATTCATTTTCATGGAATTTTGTTGTTGTAATCTCCTCCTCATAGCTGCCGTAAAAATGGAGATCGTGCATTTGCTCACTTATTCTAATGAAGCACGAGCCACAAGGAATTTGTGTGCGAAATTTGGGTTGATAAAGGCAGGTCGCTATAAAACTGCATCACTGTGTTCAACATGCCACAACGTCGACACCTCACGATTGAAGAACGAGCAAGAGTTATTGGGTGGCTAAATGAGAATGTTTCACAGCGGGAAGCTAAATTACATGTTGAATGTTAGTCCGTCCGTCATTTGCGGATTACGCCAGCGATTCCAACAAACACAGACAGTACGTGATAGGTCAAGGTCAGGACGCCCTCGTGTGACAAGAGAAGATCGGTACGTCGTTCTTGAAGCATTCAGGAGGAGAACAGTCACAGCAAACCATCTTCGAAGGCAACTGAGGGCTGCTACAGGAACAAATGTCAGTGACCAAACCATAAGAAACCGTATGAGGGAAAGAAATATCAGGCCCCGGCGTCAAGCCGTAAGACCGCTTCTTCTTCCGTGTGACAGAGCAGCCAGAGACGCAAGGGCACGGCAACACCGACAGTGGACAAGACAACAGTGGTCAGCAGTTCTTTTTTTCTGACGAATCTCGGTTCTCACTGCAGCATAATGTCGGTCGTGTTCTTGTCTACAGACAGCGGTGGGAACGTTTTGCTGACGTCAACGTCCGTGAGCACAATCGTTTTGGTGGTGGTGCTGTCATGGTGTGGGCCGCCTTCTCATTTCATCACAGAACCAATCTGTACGTCATCAACGGGAATTTGAATGCTGTTCGCTACAGGGATGAGATTCTGAGACCAATGGTGATTCCTTGCCTACAGGCGCGTTTCCAGGATGACAATGCTAGACCTCATCGTGCACGCATAGTCACTGACTTTCTGGGACAAAACAATGTTACTCGCATGGAATGGCCAGCATATTCTCCTGATATGGCACCCATTGAACACGTATGGGATCTGTTAACGAGACGTGTTAGGAAGAACCACCCCCACCTCAAGATCTGCGCCAGCTTTCTCAATGGCTGAGTTTGGAGTGGCATCCTATCCCACAGAGCACACTACAGACATTAGTGACATCCATGAGGCGTCGTCGTGTTGCATGTGTGGCTGCTAGGGGCGGATACACTCGTTACCGACTTTTCTCTCATGGGCTGGATTTCTAATTTTGACACCAGTGACATTATAGATATCAACACTTGTTCACGTTATGAAATGTAGTCGATTGTTCATGATTCTTTCTTATTGTATACTCGGTCATTATTGAATTTACTACACTTGTCTTCGTCTTCTGTTCCTTTTTGATCTTTAAGTGCAAACATATCAGTGTTCCCTAACTTCTTGTGACTAGTATATATGAAGGTTTGTGTTTTTTCTGGTGATATTTTAGTGTAATTTTAGTACAATCCTATACTACTCAGGCTAACTAAAGTTATATCAAAGAATTGGGTGTTCCTTAACTTTCTTTGAGTAGTATGTATTTAATCTTTCATGGCGTGGGTGTTATCTTGGAGTGACAAAGTCTTTGTTTAACAAAGTCACTTATCAATCGAGGTATCGTTGTGACCTGTAAATGTCCTTAGTTGTCCTTGGTTTCTATGTAGCCTAGTGGTTAAAGCGTTTGCTCGTCACCCGGGTTCGATTACCGACATGGGTAACTTTGTGAAGCCCATTCCTGGTGTCCCCCGCCGTGATATTGCTGGAATATTGCTAACAGCGGCGTAAAAACATACTCACTCACTCACTCGTTTTAGTGGGATGGATACAGCATGCGTGTCGACAGATAGGCCATCCTTCAGTGTGCTATGTTAAATTCGTCCTCTATATAGTGTTTAACCTAAGATTATGTAGTGTCGCCAGCGTAATGGTGACCAATCCAACAGATTGAGGACAGATTGAGGTCAAATTGAGGCACAACGATAGTCTCTCCAGAATGATAGGAGAACAAGGGTGTCTGCGCCTAAGTCTTTTATCTGCCCGATAGAAGCATTTCTACATTCGTTATACAGAAGGCGCTTTGCTCAAAGGCAACAGTAAAAATGATCCTATAGATCTATCTGGAAAGTAGCGTTACAAATGACCCAGTGTCAAACCAATGGTTAAGGTAAAGCTTGATAACGTCTCAAATCTTCTGTCACTTTCAAACCGCTGAATATATCTAATTTAGGAGTCATAATATGTAAACGTTTTACATTAACTTGTGTGAAAATCATTAATATTCTAAGGCAGAATTTGAGTTTACTTAAATTATCATTTCATAACATATGATATCTCAACAAATCTTATAAATGCTACAGATTGATAAAACATAGGTACACGTTAGAGGAGGATGGACATAGGCTTGTTAGCGATGTGATAAATAGGTACATGGATGCAGGAATGTAATTGTCCTTCTAACAGTCCTATTGAGAAACAGTTTGATACTGAATCGCCTTGACAGACTTGATCATCATGGCGACATCGTAACCTTTCCAGGTGGACTGCCACTGGTGCTTGTTCTTCCAGCAGTCCATCATGGCTGTCGGTGAGCTGTTCGTCCAAGGTGTACGATGAGGAGAACTTGGCTAGGACCCAGAAGCCACTGGTAGCTTCAGAATGAGGGTCATCTGAAAATATTTTACAGTCAGAGGGAAAGATAATATGTACAAGCGTGATATTTGGAATATCGACGTTTTTAGAATCAAAGTCATGAAAAACGACGTATGCTTTGTTTGTTACTTATCGCCGCACTCAACAATATTCAAGCTTTGTTTAAGAAAAAACGACGAGTGGGAGTTGTTTATCGCACAATAAAACACTGCAGGGAGAATCAACCATGAGGGTCGTTTATTTCTTATGTTAGATATCATCATTGGGTACAGCCTCTTTAAGCATGATGATGAAATGCACATTCGTTTAATATGTTTACCCGTATTTAAATAATAACGACTCCCTCAACAGAATCCGACCTCGGCAATGTTGGACAAGTCCATTTGATGGACAGGTGGGTATTTCCCGCATATTCTCACAATCCTCGCGTCTATTACCCGTACCTTTTCTCCCAAGACCGATTGTCGAATCTCTCCCGGTTTTGGATGCGATCGTTCAGCCATCGCGTTTATCTGCGTTGCCCTGCTACATCTATGGGGAACAAATCGCTAGACATCCGCTTCTAAAAAATAACAAACATGTCAGTGAGCCTGACCACCCGACCCCGTTATTTGCATGGTTTACCGAAGACTCAAAATGTGCCCTTTACTTTCTGTTGTACGTGATTGCGAAACAGGAATCTTGGTATCCGTTGACTCAGTTGGGTGAATATATTGCAAACCCACCTGATGAGGACATTGCCTGTACGATATTACTGATTTAAGTGGAACATATTGACCATTCCTGTCTATGGCATTACCGAGTCTGGCGCAGGAAAGCCAGTGAACGGAAACAAGAACCACGATCCATGTTGTCGGGGACCGATGGCACAGAGCCTGATCCACCGATCAACATTTTAGTCGGCTTGTATGACAAGGATGATGTACTTGGGATCTATTCTCCACCAAACAACAACAGTGAGTTTTATGATCTTTAGGAATATACTTTGTCTCGATAGTATTGCAGAGCTAAAATGTTTTTCGCTTGAAAAGGTTACAAAAGGCAAATATAATCAAAATCAGCAGAGCGTTTTTAACGCACCACTCATCAACATATCCAGATATTTGAGGGCGGTCTAGACAGACAATCCAAGCAGATTATGAGCAACGAATTAACCATCGGGGTAAGATTCCTTGCAATCAACCGAACCTGATATCCCGATCCATCAGATCGCCTTTAACGACCATCATAGGTTGCTGGAGACCAATTCGAACCAGGAATCCCCACCCTCCATCAACCAAAAAAAACCTTAGAATAATTTAAGCCCTATTATCGTGAAATGAAAAACGTTTTGAGTAAGAGGCGTCTTTATAAACCTATTCATTGGAATCGCTATTAAGTAAGAGAATTCTTTCTATAGGCATTAAAACCTATTGTGAGGTTTCACTTTCAAGTCGGGTTAAATCTCATAAACAGGGACGTTGTAATGTCCCTCAGATTGTATATAATATCCCAGGGAAATTATATAATGTCCAGGGTATTTTATTAATATAACTTCCGTTCAGATTGTAACATGTAATGAAATGTAAAATCCATTGACATACGTTTTCTTTAAATTCCCGAGGATCGAACTCGCAACCTTCATATCTGTAGCCCAGTGAGTGTACCACGAGGCTACAGAGGTATTGATAAGCCTTACTGGTTTTTAGAATGTCCTTTTCAAGATCCGTACGCCAGCAACAGATATTTTACGCGCGTTTCCTTAGGTTCATGGAAAGTATGTTCGAAATATAAAAATGTTGATAAATGTTGTTTTAAGTTTCTTTTTTCGGTTTATAAGCATGGAAAAACACTTTCCCTCGGTTTTGGTAGACAGAGCATGCCCTGGGGGTCGGGAAAAACCGCGGGGGATTCGCCCCCTTGGTTTTTCCCTCTCCCCGGGGCATGCGCTGTCTACCAAAACCTCGTGAGCGTGTTTTCTCCGATCCAATACATAAAATCACAACGTTATGCATAAGGACAAAACTACACAATTAATTACCCCCACGGGCTTGAAAATGTCACAATGCTGCGGCATAAAAAATATTCACTCACTGATATAATGCGAGAAATTAAGGATCTTATGGTGCTCATTGTAATTGCATGTGCGAAAGCAATACCGGTATTATTCAGCTTAATCTGTGTATGTTCGCCATGATCGAACATGGAGTTAGTGAACTTGGAGGCCCGTGTGTAGTAATCTGTATAGTATCGTTATCTTCATTTAATGTCAGACATTCCTCATTTGGTGTGGAGTATCGGTGCTGAAATGTTTGGAAAGAATTATTAATCTCACGGGAACCAAATTAGAATAAATTTGGATATTTGAGTACCAAATTAAGGTAATATAATGCCTGAGTTCCCTATCAGAGATAAGAAGGTTGTAAAATGAACGTTATTCTTCTATGTGTATTCTTGTAGTGGCAAAAACAAGCTCTGTTTTGCTGTCAGGTAAGATTTATTGTAGAGTGATATGATGCCTCTTGGTTGATCTCAGATCCAATCTAATACTGTATCATCTTGACTGATCTGATCTTCATGGCAACGTCTTCACCATGCCAGGTAGACTGCCACTGGTGCTTGTTCTTCCAGAAGTCCATCATGGCGGTGTGGGAGCTGTCCCGCCACGGTTTGCCATTCTGATTATGCCACGAATCTTGGAAATAACCATCTGTGGCACCCACAGCAACGTTCAAGATGAGACCCATCTGAAACCAAACATTCAACTTTGATTTTGACATCTGAAAGGAAAGTTTGATTCATCGGTAAACGACTGAGCTGTGTACATCACGTTTTTCCGTATTAAGGACTTTTAATCAAGCCCAAACTGTCTGCACAATGTCCACACACGAAGATCAATAACAGTTTTGTAGTTTTAAGTTTAAAACTTACCGGTCCATCAAAGGGTGCGTTTTTACCACCCTTGGCCCAGGGATTGGTGCCAGAGAGATGACTGTATGAGAAAAATCCGTTGGAAGGCGTCGACATGATCTCCACAGGATGGTGATCTATTTCAAACCTGATTGAAGAAAAAAACACAATTTTTATCTCGCTGCTTACCACATTGAATTGCATGTATACAGTACAAAGGGGAACACAAGCTACCTTAAATGTCTCGAACCTATTGACTGCATAAACAGCTTTGTAGATACATTGAACATAATCAACTGCTGATTGAACATCTTAATTGAAAGTTTACGTAACTTTTTATAAATATGCATGATGAACATAGGACTTCCTCATTGTCTTTTTCCTTTTGAAAGATCAACGTCATCTTTCGTCCAACCCACCTTATGTGGTCAGCTGTCCAGTCAATGCCGTATGTGTGGAAGCGATCGCCCCATGAGCCGGTCCTGCAGCAGATCACAGATCACAGTCACAGCAACTTACGGAAAGAGCCTGCACGTATGATACACGTAGGATTTGATGATCAGCCCCAACCTATTGCTTTCAGTGGTTGCATAAGTGAGATTTTATGCTACTATGGACAGTTTTATAGTCACAGCTTGTCAGTTTCATGTGAAAGGAAAGTCCGAAGTGATGCAGGTCTTAGACATTTATCATGAGAAGGGGATGAGGGCAGGGGTGAGGACGGGAATGAGGACAGAGCTGAGGACGGGAATGAGGACAGGGATGAGAACGGGGATGAGGACAGGAATGAGAACGGGGATGAGGACAGGGAATGGGGACGGGGATGAGGACAGGGATGAGGACGCGAATGAGGACGGGAAGGAGTACGGGGATGAGGACGGGGTTGAGGACGGGGAATGGGGACGGTGATGACGACAGGGATGAGGACGGGGTGAGGACGGGGAATGGGGACGGGGATGAGGACGGGGTGAGGACAGGGGTGAGGACAGGGGTGAGGACAGGGGTGAGGACGGGGATAACAGCGGGGACGTGTCCAAAGTTCATTGAACAATTCCGATTACTACCATATGAAAGCATACGCAAGCCTGTGCATAACGAAGCACAATGGATTTGTAGTGTAGTTTGACACTGACAGGTATTTGTCACCGTTTTCACTTAAATGTCAATATAAGGCGCCTAGCATGTCCTCTTTAAGATAAATAAGTTTAAGTCAGTTGGTGATATGGTTCATACAGTAACATGAAGATCAATCACAGTATGCACAGTATAAAGTATTGGTGATAAGACGCAGAACTACAGACGCTGAATGAGACTGTTGCCGGTGCTGGCTGGATGTGCCCCAATGGAGCGTCGAGAACGCCACGTGAACACCATGGTCATGCCCACCTGTGTCCTTTAGATTCACGTTACCTTTGAATGAGAGAAGGCAAGTGTAAACCTTTGTATTCCATCAAGTGAATTTTGTTTGATTTCCATGGAATTTCTATTTAACTTGCTGTCGAAACCACGTCTGACATATCGCCCATGTAGAGTTCATGCATTGTATAGAAATATCAAATTTATTTGACGTCAACGGTAGTAAGATAAACAGGACTAAGAATTTATGAAACCAAAGATGAATGCGTACATTCCTTTGTAGTATCATAATCGAGGGACATCTCCATGAAGATGATCTACCTTATTTTTTATGAGTTCATATGTTACTTTAAAAGCGTCTTTAACAAAGGCAAATGCATGAATGATTTCATCTGCTTTAGAAAAAGGAAACGTGACTGGAAATATGTAGACGAACTGCATTCCTGTTCAAGTACAAACTCAAAACAGTGCTGAGGCATAGAAACAAACACCCATGCGCTAAAACACCGCCTTTTCATTTATACCATTTAATTGACAATGCTACATTAAAATGAACAACGAGGTCCACGCAGTTCAGAGTACAGAATAGTTGCACGTCGACCTGCAAGACGTTACATCCTGACCCAACATCATCGTGAACGGCCCTGATGGTGTAACTGGCATCGTATAATGCCAAAGCTAAGGTGGAGATAAGTCCTGTGTACCAATGAATCACGTTAAGGTGACGGGATGGTGGAGGCAGAGTGTACCGTCGACGTCATGAACGTTACACACCCAACTATATACTGCAAGTGGATCGATTTGACGGTAGAGTTATGTTGTGGGCAGGTATTCCTCACCTACACAATGGCCATACAGATGTTGTGCACAATGACTGGGGTTCGTCACCGGGATGAAATATTAGGACATCATAATGCAAGGTTATTAATAGACATGGAGGAATAATTCAGCAAGACAATGCCAGACCTCATGGTCCCCGGGCACATCAGGAATTCCTTCAAAGACTAATTCAGCTAAATATTTCAGCTAAAAATAAAAGCGACAAAACCCTTTCCATATTCGCAAGAAATCTCTGCAAATGTAGCATCATTGTAGGATTCCGTCTACATCATGAACATGTGTTTATGAATCACTATCAAATAGAGCTATACTCCTGCAGGAGTGCTATTGTGAAAATACATGTTGTCTGAACCATAATGCGTGTGTTTGTGTCTAAGTGTTGTACGTTTCCCAGGCCCCGTGCAGCTGGAGGTTTCCCAACCACTTAAACAGCAGACAGTGAGCAGGTAATGACGGTTGCACTTTTCCCGAGTGATGTTGGTAGCAGGAGCATGTGGAAGTGGATTCTCGTCAATATGCCTTCGTGTTCGACTGCCGTGACCTAGCACCATGAAACTATTTTCTTACCTCTCGATTCCATGATGTCTATTTCTCCGGAAGTTGGCCATCCACCATATTTCCAAGGTCTTGATGGTGGAAGCATCCAGATAGCTTTGGGGTTGAATTCATAAGTTAAATAATTATAATCGATATGTTGTTTGTTTTCAAGTTGTAACATCAGAGCCGTCAACTTCATCAGTCAATATATACTGAACCGCAAAAGAAACGTCATCCCCAAGTAACATTGCATGAAAAGTTATCATTGACATATCTGAGTAATTTTTGTCAAAGTTTCTAAAATTTAACATTATCTTGTCCGGAAAAATGAAATTTGATGATAAAACAAAGCAGATAACAATAAAACAGATCGCCAAGACGCATCACGGCAATGGCCATGGTAACCCGATGCACGTGAGTTCCGTTCAGATTGAAATGCACACGCGTTGCCACATTTCTTGCCCTATAAAAATCCACCCAGATCGGATAACATTCATTCGTTATTGAATTGCTACCACATGCCAAGATCGACAAGAAATCAGCGACACCAAGCACTTGGACGATTGCAAACTGGACAAACCGCCCGGCAAGTAGCCAATGCATATACATATACAGGTTCCAGCAACGGTACCAGACCACCAACACTAAAGATGATCGACAACGTAGTGGAAAACCAAGGGTCACCACCCGACGTCAGGATCGTCAGATGGTGGGACAGCATCTTGAAGATCGCTTTGTTACTGCTGCTGAAACTGCTCGACAGATCTTGGGGACACACCAGCGACACATTAGTGCGGACATCGTGCGTCGACGATTGACAAGCAGACACCTCAACTGTCACAGGTGGACAAATTCTGACACCACGTCATCGCCGGGGCCGTCTTCATTGGCCAACACAGAACCAGCATTGGCGCCACCAGCAGCGGAGAAGAGTTCTCTTCTCAGATGAGAGCCGTTACTGAGAGTCTGGCGACGCCGTGGGGAACGTTATTCGGATGCTTGTGTTGTTGAGAGAGACTCGTGGGGTGGTCCGAGCATCATGATGTGGTGTGGAATTGGTCCTGCACAGAGGGTCAGCCCTGTGGTCATCCAGAACATCGGTCCAGGGAGAGGCAATGGTGTCACAGCAGCCCGGTACATTGATCATGTTTTGAGACCACACGCCATACCTCATTTGGCACGTCTCCGCAACCACGCGTTTCAGCATGATAACGCCCGTGCCCACACTGCGAGAGCAACAAGAGACTTCCTGAAGCAGAATGGCCTCAGAACCATGCAGTGGCCTGCCCTCAGTCCCGATTTAAATCCCACTGAGCACCTGTGGACGAGATTTAAAGACGGCTGAATGACGTCCGACCAAGGCCGACAACTGCAGCTGAACTGCTTCAGGCGTTCCTCAGAGTGTGGGCTCAAGTGCCTATGGCCTTCATCAACCGCCTCATCCATTCCATGTATCAGCTTTGCCCGGCACTCATCAATGCACATGGCGGACACACGAGATACTGACTTGTGATGCCATTTTCTCAGAGACTAGTGTTGTGTTTCACTTTAAGAACATTTGACACTTTAATTTCACCCTTGATGATCAGTTTTGCCAAGCTTCTTCTTTTTAATATGTCTCAAAGTATGTTTACAGTATTTGGACAAATAAGGTTTCTTATATATCTATCCATGGTGACGTTTCTTTTGCGGATCAGTATATAAGAACTATAGAATCGGTTTGCCACATGTATGTACGACAATGATTATATTGGTGATCAACTGAAGCTGTTTAGTGTATATGAAAATAACTTCGATGTTTAGTTCCAGTAACATATTGATTTCAATCACCTTTCTCGTCAGATAAATATTCAATTGTGTTACTGTGTTACTGTATTAGTTTTGAAACAAAATAGTCACAGTCGGAGCATATTCACCTGGCCATAACCAATCTCCTTTAGGTAACTGTGCAACAACTTCGATTCTTCCGTAGGTGATGGAAGCTATTGAGTAGAGTTTAGCCGACATTATTGGTGGGATATTATTCTTCGATCCCTGACGGTGACATCCACTGTCACTTTGATACGTACACGTTCCCCATTGCTCTGGAACAGATAAATTACTGACACACTGCAATGGACAAGTTGGAAGACCCTCAATAAACCACAAGGCAGACTGGGCGACGGCCCGATTGTTGAAATTCCGCAGCGCGTCAAACACCGGGAACCCGTTTTAACCCCATTAAGGTGATCATCTCAGTGTCGGAATCCTACGTTTGTGGGACGATTTCACCTGTTGTTTTTATCGTCCGTTCTACGCCATTTCCCTTTTTCAAATGTTATTTTGGTCAAGAATTTGTGATTAAGTAATACCCTAAAGTATTAACATCAACAAAGTTGCTATGTTGACTTTACTTGCCCTTTAAAGTATTGGTTACTCTGAATCAATTCTACCCTGGAATTCCAACGCACTAAGTTTCGGAGTTTTAATTTCTATGGGCTCATATTGATGAATCTGATAACAAAAGACCCTAGGGTAAGATTACATTTATCATCAACAATCATTCTCCCAACATTTCCAAAAATATTCAACGCGTTTTCTATATCTATAACACACAACGGGCAGTGTCGAACACACAAAATCAACATTTTGCAATCTACCGTACTTGATTATTTAAGTTTAACAGCATGCCTAAGCTTTACTTAAGTTTAACGTCATTTGCAAATGTGCTCACACTAAAAGTATGAGAGAAGGAAAACGTTTTGACGGTCCAAGTTTTCGAGGTTCAATGTATCGTGACCTTCACCTTTTAATCACGAATCATGTTATCGTATGGTTCTATCTATTAACTGTTGCTATCTGTGCTATGTATTCACAACAGCTGGTCTTATCACTTCACCTTTAGCCTAATTCATGAATGCAGGCCCTTGAATTAGTTGCTTTCAATTTGAATGTTCACTTTTCGTTATAGCGATACAAATGCGAATTCTTGTCACGTAGGTTGGTCAAATAAGCTCGAGACATTCACAAAATTTATCCAGACGGTTGGGACGATAAATTCAAATGAAACTCACTGCTAACGTCCAAATCTCCATGGTTAAGGAAGTTTTCTCCAAACTTGTCAGCCGTAAGTGTCTGAATAAAACAATGGAAAACATGACACATACGTAAGTGGGTATGGTTTTACACTTCTTTTAGCACTATTCCATCGATACCATAGCGGGGAAAACCAGAAATTGAGTGCACACATTGTACATTTGGGGAATTGAACTTTCAAATCTAAAACTAAGCTAATAGATTAAGTTTAAACATATTTTATTCAGCTTTACTTGAAAGGCATTGTAAACAGGCCTTACTGGCTTATTTAAATACCACTCCCTGTTACATTTGTGTACACATCAAGGCTTTAAGGTCAATGAACAAATACAAATTGTATAATAAGAAGACCACTTTTAATACATATACATAATATCAGTACCGGTTTGATGTAGAGATAGCCGTTTTTGATGTAGGTGTTGGCTGCTTCTGGTGTGTACATCTGGAACTGACCACCCTGATAAAAAAGTAGCGAACATATTGTTAATATGACTGTAAATACATAATACACGTTTTAATTTAAAAAAACCCCACTTAAGTGTCACCTTACAACAGATTACTCTAATTTATAAAGTATAACAAATAGCTGCCTCACTTATGAACCAATATGTTAGTAGGGATAAACAATCATGATTTCGAATGTGGATACCCTCTGACCAAACTGAATTGGAAAGTGATTCTCACCCCTCCTCCCCAGCAAGTGACTTCATGCTTCCATTTGCTACTATCGAGATGGTTACTGTTGAAGACGTCATACATGACGGTATGGCTGCGCCTGTATAGCCGGGGGCTAAGAGATGAGGCAGCTGGATGACGATATACATAGAATATCATATTGTGGATGATTCATACATCAAGCATAGTCTGAAGGGGGCTATGTTACTCAAGAAAGACAGTTTACTTCTGAATCGGGTCCTAAACGTTGCACTATTTTATGTGACAAATGCTGTTTTTTTTATGTAGGATTCTATTCAACGAGGCAATCTTAAAATTGTTGTAAAAGATTGCATCTGCTACTGAACTACTTACCGGGAACGGTATATACGTCCGCAAGGTGGTATACGACGTCGCCACTTGTAGACAGATATTTTATTGCATACTCCAGCACTTTTTTGTCAGTAAATGCTTCCTCAGTTGGAACTTTGTAAGTGAAAGATCCATGTGCTGAAACAGGTTTGAATTTCGCAGGAGGATCTCCTGGTGATATCTGTCACAGAATGATTTTTGCAGAACAAGCATTTGCTGAGTCATCTGGGTCTCCTGGAGCAAAAAGCCATTGGATGACTTCTTTGGGGAAACAGTAAAAGAATGATACCTCACCGAATGATCTCTTGGAGTAAACGGTCAGTGAATGATCACCAGCAGTGAACAGTCAGTGAGCATCCCCTTCGTTAAACAATCACTTAAAGATCTACAGGATGTACAACTCACTGAACGATCTACTGAAGAAAACACTCACTGTGTCATCACCTGAAGAAAAAAGTCACTGAAAGAGCTCCTGATGAAAGTGCTGAGAGATTACCCGGAGAGGACAGTCACTCAAAGATCTGGAGCAAACACTCACAGAACGATTTCCTGGACAAAACCTTCAATGACTGATCACCAAGAGCAGACACAGAGCGATCTTCTGGAGAGAACAATCACTGTATTGTTTTCGGGTCAGCGTGTTTTTGAACATTTACATGTACATTTCTTTGAATTATTTTTGGAATGCAGCAAACTGAAATAAACTATGATGTAGTTCTGAAGAAAAAAACATTTCTGCGATGATAAGTTTCAAACATAAGACGATATACGAGGGGCGTTCAATACGTTTTGCAACTTCAATATAAGACCAAGTCGACTATTTCCTGTTCCGGCAAATGAAATCTGCCCTACGTGGAAGATGCTTCCAGGATGACGAGGACATAAAGGCTGCTACAGAGGCGTGGTTAGAAGGCCAATCTGCGGATTTCTATAAAAGTGGTATTAAAAGCTTGAAGGACAAATGGACCAAGTGTATTGAGGCGAATGGAGATTATATTCAAAAATAAGAGTGCAAAAGATATTCTGCAAATTGGTCTTATAGTGAAGTTGCAAAACTTATTGAACGCCCCTCGTATGTTTCGTTGGGGTAACCCGCTTAATGTTTTTGCCCCTTATTGAGTTCAATCAACAGGAATTCATTTGACAAACTTTGATTTTCTGCACTATTCGGGGTATGGCTTACCATGTTTATACACCCTCACAGTGTTGATCACGGAATGTATTTGTGCACCTTTGTCATGGAGTGAGTAGGCCAACTCCACTGTATCAACACCAGGGATCTCTGCCAACAAGACAAAATGTTACACTATTTATCGAATCGAATTTGTTTCAAATGGTATGCAAACATTCATTGATGCAATAATGACCTTCATAAGGGTACGGGCTGACGAAATGATAATTTCCCATTTTATTCTGATATTGTTCTATGATTATAAAAATAACAGTATGTTTTCCCAGCCATAATCATGTTTCACCTCATGATTACATACTACTGACAGAGAGTGCACCTTCTCTATTTCTCTTCCACTCCTATAACGTGCGCGACATACAAGGAGATACAGATAGATAGGTTGTACATGATACATACAAAATCAGTATCCAAAAACATTGAAATTGAATATATATATATGCAGTGTACATATAAAATAACTCTTTACTTGATTTTGGGACAATACACCGGGATTTATCATTTGTTTGTTCTTTAACACCGCACTCAGCAATATTCCAGCATTATTACGGCGGTCTGTAAATAATCGAGTCTGGACCAGACAATCCAGTGTTTGACAACATGACCGTCGATCCACACAATTGGGATCGATGCCTGCATCAACCAAGTCAGCGAGCCTGACTACCCGATCCCGTTAGTCGCCTCTTTCCACAAGCATAGTCGCCTCTTTCCACAAGCATAGTCGCCTTTCCGGCAAGCATGGGTTGCTGAAGACCTACCCACGGGTCCAGTTATCATTTAACTTAATAAGTGACAAATGTGTTTATGTAAAATATTCATCACCACGACATAAGCCCAACATGACAGATCTAATATGTCTGCTTAAGGTGTATGTATAAATTATGTAGATAAATTTTAGAGATACTGATACTGCGATTACCTATGCAAAATTTTACTGGCATACATCTTGTCGTTAAAGAGACAAGCAAAGTCAATGATAATCGCCTTCATGTGTGTATATAAGTTGACCATATCGGGATTTCAGCTAAACAGAGGTAACCCATGTTTCCTCGTAAACAAGCTGTTTAGTCCAAAAGAGAATTCTTCGACCTGGCTGAACTTGACTGACGTTAAGATTGTGTTGGGGGAATGTGCATCACATTTATTTCAAAGTAGCTGGGGACATCTACTACATTTAAGGAATATGAGGTTAGCGAGTAGCGAGTGAATGAATTATTATTTAACATTTTGACGAATATTTCGGCCAATTGCAACCAAATAATATCATTATTATGTACGTTTTAAACTTACTTGGAAAGGACAGTATCAGTTCATTCTTCTCTGTGTCTTGTCTGATAGCTGGATGTAGAGACGCATAACAAAGGCTGACCAGAAGAGATGTTAAGAACACGTTATTCATGCTTGCCTATATCGAAGCAGTCGCTGGTAGCAACCACAGGTATCTGTTTTCTGTGGTAAGATTACATGTACATATATATCTATATCTACTATCTTATCAGCAAACGACCAGAACTTGTCTTAAAAGTATTACAGGCGCCTTTGTTTCTGCAGTATTCAATATCACACAATCACCCTTTCGGATGTATGTAATTTATGTTTACTTATACATATCAATGCAATCTGCTTTTTATGATTTCAAATTAATCAGACTATTCGAGAACTCAGTGTCCGTTTGTTGTCTAGATCTGGGTAAAATAAAGATTTACGAATTGACATGGGTCAAGGTAACATTAGCACTGAACATGAACATGTTTCTAGAAACGTATCTTGTGCCCTATTAAAAAATGGTATCATGTCCTTATGTGTTCAGGGCATGTCTTGACACAATCTAGTCTCTACCTCCGACTGGGTTTTTAATTCATCCGTGTAAAGTTTTATGTTAGTGTTTGATATTGGAATGCTATTTTGTGATACACATATTTTTGGTACCATAAATATGGTATAGGGACTTACGCAATAAGGGATCTCACTGTCTTGTTTTTAAGTGCTGCCAGGCTGAGATACTGAACGTAAAGTGTAGCGTGGGATTTTGAAATTAATTGTATTTTCATTTGCAGGCAGTCTTTCCTCAAGGTGCCAAATCTGGCTAAAGTTATGCATTGCAGCCACGACGACAACAAGCCTGTGTACAGGTGCATTTCCTTGGTGGAACAATACACCTTGAGTTTTCCATGACGTTTAGCCTTGACGTCCTCACGCAGTTGCCTAAGCAGATAAGCATAATATTGGCCATTAATGGTCCGACCTTTCGGGCGTTAGTACATCAGTATTGATCCCAGAAAACCTTTGAAAACGACAACGCTTCATCTTTGGAGAAGACGGCAGATGCTTTCACTGCTTTGACGGTCATTTGGTCTCATCAAAACCCTTCCCTGGATATTCATGTAAGACAACACTTGCTGGATCTGCTTCAAATCTACATAAATTCTGACGAGAGACAACGAGTGTTTCTGATCATGACTAAGAAGTCTTGGAATGCAGCGTGTCCAGTTCATTCCTCAGAATGTTCCGGACGTTCCAATGAAAGATGTGAAGTGTAGTAAGTCGTCGCTCATTCATAATCAAGGATGTATTTTATACACAACTTCCATAGAAGTGACACTTGAACGTCTTCCTGATGTTGGATAATCCTCATGGCTCTGTCCACTTGAACTCTGCAACCCACCTCTTAACAGTGGCAAAGGAAGGAGTATTATCACCTTATGTCGACACCATATCCACATGGATGGCTGTTGGATTCAGTCCCTTCAGTTGGAGATACTTGCTGACACTGCGGTGGTCAATTTTGTCCAATTTCATCAACCGGGAATACTTTTGATGCCTGCAACAATATGTTGCATGTGTGTGTATTTGGTTTAAATTTAGCCTGGAAGCATGGAAAGTAATGTACTTGATACATGCCAACTTTTCAGCCACCCCATGTAGAAAGATAATTTTACGCTCTGCCTCTTTGAGATTGGAGCTTGTATAAAGTAATCATTTCCGTAATAATGTGTAATATCATTGCTAATGATATCGGATCATACATATAACCATCTAGGAATGGGATAGAATAGTTATTTCGTAAAATAGTGATATCGTGTATCAGTATAGAATTCAATATATACTTATAGTTGTGCATGGTATCGTTTCCAGTTTCACCCATGATATATAGCCGATAAGAGGGATGCATATAAACTGTCCAAGTTGTATACTCCTTTAGAACAAATCAGACCAAAGCCTCATGTGAAGGGTGTCAATCATAGAAAGTGAACTATCTAAAATTTGTTTATCTTATCAGTCTAATTGAGGCACTACTTAAAGATTTTGATCAAAGTCAATGACGATCATTGATCTACGTGAACTGATGTATATTATTTACATCCACGTTTGCTCTTCAGTATGAGAAATTAGATTACTTCAAGCATCCACAAAATGTAAATAAACCAAACAACATTGCTGACTCCAATAGCGGTTGGAGCTAGTCAGACGGTGTCTCGCGTGACCTGATTGATTACGACGAGTGTATTTCTCGAGCAGAAAGCAGGGCAATAAACAAACTCAAAGGACTTTGTTCTGCAAGTGGGTGCAAGTGGGTGCTTTTTTAGGTCTATTCGGCGACTGTCGGATAATGTTACCCAGCCCATGCAAAACCGCAGCAGTCATTCTCTTGTTCTGTTGGTTCTCAGCTTTATCCAGTCAAGGAGAATGGTCGGGAGTGTGTTTCTTCTGGTAGGAATACAATCAGTGAGTTATCAGTCGGACTACTGGTGTTGGCGTGGGTGGGTTGTTATCGGCCCCCTGTCTACTGGGTATGTGCGGGTACGAATCCCCTTTCTGACATCGCCTTGGGTCCTGGGTGCCGGTTAACGTGTTCTGCGTTTTGAGCAGGACAATTTCTTAATGCTAGGGTTTTCTGCGGGAGAAGGGTAAATCCATTGCAGCCCATACCACCAGATAGAGCAATATTGTCACAACAAGAGAATTTATTGAAATCTGACCAGTTTTAAAACTGTATTCCGAAATAGAAGCCTTTTATTCCAAATGTTTGGATTATTTGGACTCAAGGACATCTTCTTGAGCCTCTCAGATCCGATCTAATACTGTATCATCTTGACGGACCTGATCTTCATGGCGGCATCTTCACCATGCCAGGTTGGCTGCCATTGGTGCTTGTTCTTCCAAAAGTCCACCATGGCTGTAGGTGATCCATTCTTCCAAGGTTTTCCATTACGGTTATGCCACGAATCGGAAAAGTAGACGTCATCGCCGACAGCGACGTTGAGGATGAGACCCATCTACAAGTGATACATGTTCAAACCCGTTACCCATTGCTTAACTTATTCATAGACGAGTGTCACTGTTTATTTGGTTGATAAAGCTTGTCAAATTAGATTCGTACCTTTTGGCAATGTGGCATTGGTCGTGGCGGCTTGATCTTGTAAATTTGAATCAATTATTTTGAGTATGAATATAAAAATTATTACAACTTCAACTGGAGATTCAGTTGATATGGAATTGTAGGACAAAATCCATTGTCTCATGTCGCCATCACATTCAAGAGTGACGATATGTCTATCACACAACTGTTTGAGGACACGTTGAATGAGCGCCGTGCAAAATAGATATTTTGCATGTGCTAGAAATTACATTCATGAATTGAAACCTCTGACTAGCTCTGTCGGTTCCACTTAAATTTCGATGAAGTTCTCTAAAAACACATACCATTTATCATTTGTTTATGAACCTGCACCTTTGAAAAGAGAAACAACATAGATCCGATTTCCATTTGAATTCCTATTTTCCAAGGGAATAAATTTGTAAATACAACTTTACCTTTCCATCAAAGGGAGCATCTTTACCTCCGCTTGCCCAGATATTGTGCCCGGTCAGGTGACTGTAGGACCAGTAGCCTTGGGAAGGTGTTGACCACGCCAAGACTGGATGGTCGTCAACAGACAATCTAGTTGAGGATAACATGCATGTACACGTACGTATGTATATTATTTTGAGATACATTGCATCATGGGTGATAGGATAACAGCTGTATGTCATATGTTCCTTTTCCTTTGAGCAAATATTGTAAACCGATATTATGATAACCAATGCAATGTTTTCGAAACTGCCTTTCTTGAAACTGTACAAAGTCAATAATATGCATACATATATACAGTATATATATTTCCTTGTTCTCTGATTTCTAACAACATATCTTCCCACCTTATGTGGTCAGCTGTCCAGTCAGCGGAGTACGTGTGGAAATCGTCAGCCCATACTGTCCCAGGTGCACTTTTCCTGTTAAAGAGAACGATAACCTGTTTTCTTTGCAATTACATTATATTCATAGATAGATTTTGAGACCCAATAAGAAAAAATTGTCCAAACTGGACAACCTTATGTGTGCAGAATCTCCCACATAAAGTTTTTATAACTGAAATATTGTTGAAAGTATCATTAAGAAGATATGGATACTCTGAAAGGGAACGAAAGTAATTTACAATACAGCTGTAGTTGCAAGACAGTTTTGCAAATGTAGTAACAACAGGCCGACATATTATATTGCCGACCAATCCCAAACCTTGACACACTATGCTCCGAAAGGTCAGACAGCAGTCATGACACCTGTGCAACCGTAAATGCCGATGTAAAGTCAAGAGGATACAATTCCTGATATGAAGTGACCCGTGAAGATTCCGGGATAGAATAGGTCTTCAGCAACCCATGCTTGCCGTAAAAGGTGACTATGCTTGTCGTAAAAGGCGACTAACGGGATCGGGTGGTCAGGCTCGCTGACTTGGTTGATGCATGTCATCGATCCCAATTGCGTAGATCGATGTTCATGATGTCAATCACTGGATTGTCTGGTCCAGACACGATTACTTACAGACCGCCGTCATGTAGCTGGAATATTAATGAGTGCGGCGTTAAACAACAAACAAACAAACCTGATATGAAGTCGAGTTGTTATGATTTCCTTAGTTTGATTACGCGCATTTGTGAAACTGTACAACGAAAAGGAAAGAGAACTCTTTATCATGAGGAACACAACCTTTCGGAGTTTATACTTACTCATTCATCAGGTGAATGAAGGAAAAGGCATATACTCTGAAACGTTGTGTTCCTCGTAATAAAGAAGTTGACATCCATAAATTCTCTTCCCTGTGTGCATCACTTCTTAATGCCATTCGAGACTTGTATACCGCAGTTAATGATATACGAAGGCTTATCAAAAGACGCAGACTGAAGTGCTACCTTCCATATCCTTTACTTCGGT
The DNA here is from genome assembly GCF_022045235.1 of Haliotis cracherodii. Lineage (NCBI taxonomy): Eukaryota > Metazoa > Mollusca > Gastropoda > Lepetellida > Haliotidae > Haliotis > Haliotis cracherodii. The sequence continues at coordinate 33,926,194 of NW_027266265.1, forward strand.
GCTGATCGGAAACACCCCAGTGAAGTGTGGAGCGAAGGTACTGGGCGCCATGGTCATTGCCATTGCTGTCCTTCAAGTCGAGGTTCCCTTGGTACAGAAATGAGGGATCATTTTTCTCTAACGGTACTACAGGACATGCTTACCATGGCCCGTTCCGCGAACACCTCGTGTCATCACTGGTTTTCTGTGACCATATAGCTTTCATCGCTATGACCGATTATTTTCTGGCATTGATCTTTTACATTTTGTTCAATCAACTGAATTGGATTTAATAACAAGGACATCATAGGAAGAACCCATGGGATAAGAGTAATAATATTAAAATGACTAATTGGTGGTGACATGACCTGAGTGATGGTGTGTGTCATCGAATCCATATGTCTTGCATCGTTTTTTTAATGCTATATATCGGTCGTAGGTCTGCTTGCCTGTATGGTAACAGTTTTTCTTTGTTCAAAATTAAACTTGCTCCATTGATGAAACTGTGCGTTGTCCTCATATTAATAAAGTATGTTGTACTGCTTACCAGACTCTAGAAAGTGTCTACAGTGTAATGTTATCGTTTCTTGAAGTTAAACAATAGAATGGTGCATTTAAGCACTGATGAGGCAGCCAAAACTGTTGGCGTGGTGGAAGATTGAAAGATGGGTCTGAAAATGGGCGTGAATAGGTGGTTCTGCAATATCAGAAGATGCTCGGAACAAGCATAATCCCCCGATCTCTACGTGCAACTGTGCAAGGAGACTATCAATTTATTTTAATGCAATGATCAATCACCTAGGAAAATGTAAATGCAGAGACATAGGATTTTAAATCTTTTATCAACGCAGAGGTAGCATGTACGTCACTATTTACATGGAGGCGGTCGGGTAGCCTTGTGGTTAAAACGTTCGCTCGTCACGCCGAAGACCCGGGTTCGATTCCCGACATGGGTACAAAATCATACTCACTCACTCACTCACACACTATATCCATGGAATGCGACCACACAGGCCAAGAAGATTTTTTCACAACACAAATTAAAGCCAATCTATTATGACCTGGTTTTTAAAAAAATTATATGTCAATAAAGTACTACTTCATAACTCAGAAATATCGGTGTTAAACTATTTTGAAACTTTGGAATCTGTACAGAATGTGCCTGCAAATATAAGCGATAAGACGCTTTCCATATTCATGAGATACTTAATTGTACAATTCCGACCGTATCATAACAGTATGCGTCCATGTATCACCATCGAATAGTGTTGATACCAGGTGTTCGCGAAAAGGTAAGCATATCCTACACCACCAGTAACACCCGTCACAAACACATGCAAAAGCAAGTCAATTCTTGACGTGAAAAAAAAAACCCACGAGAACATATGGTCAAATTAGGGACTTGCATTGGACATCACATCATTTTTGCCACTGAAACATCAAATTTGGCAATGTCATTCACATGTACATGTCTTCGACAATTCAAAAATTTGCCGAGGCCTTAAATGTTGTAAGCTTAATCTTGATGGTGATTAAACGATATCAGATCATCTATATATCTGAAGCTTCAGTGGAACTTCTTGTACAAATGACCTTGTTTTGACTTCGCCAATCAGAGCAGAAATTCCGATTTAATGTAAAGAAACAGATCATCAAGAAGGGTGCATATTGGTGCCCATGGAGATGCCAACTCCTTGCATTATATTGTCCAAGGCGAAAGTGGACGCTTCCCCCTTTTCATATTACCAGCTAAAAGCGTAGTTATGATTTTGATTTAAGTTATTGGCAATGCCAGATACCAGATACCATATAGCTTTGTCCCAGTTACGGTGCATTTCCCATAATCTCAGCATAGAAATGGGGTGGTACTATAATATTTCAAGACATGAAAGGATTTGCCAGTACTGTATTTCTAATGTTTTTGAGGATGGGTATCACAATGCAGGGTATCATGTGTATAGATTTGTTCTGAATACAGAAGGTTACGAGAAGGACATGTACTAAATAACTTCATATCAACCCAACACTGTTTTAATTTATTCATTAATGTCTTCATCTAATGTAAAGGTAAATAAAAACAGCGCAGTGTACATTTATCATGCCAATAATCTTAGTGCATTACTTAACTATTTTCTGTATTTCTTAATATTGTTGTGTACACTACGGTTTTGTTGTTCACTGATGGATCACTCATATGTTGTGAATTCGGACCGATGCCCTACATTCTCACGCAATAGAAACATACCATATACAGCGACTAGATATTAAGATTTATACCCTTTGTTTCGATTTCGCTTATCGTTGGTAGTGTTTTTGATGCATGAAAAAATTGACCCAGTGGCTTTTAGGTCTTAGATACTACATCTTAGTAATTGATAAGGTATGATGCATAACTCTTCCTGCATAACTCTTCCTGCATAATTCTTCCTGCATCCTAACAGGCGGATGTAAAGCCGGAGACCTTTCTCAGGTATTGTTAACGCTAGGTCTAATTGAGCAAAAGCGTACGGTATGAAAACATCTAGAAAATGGGAATTCCTCTTTGAAACTTGTTTCGGGACAATAGGTCTCGCACAATTATCAATATATTCTGAGCCGACCAATTCTTGTTTAGCTCTGTATTGCCGAACGCCAGAAAGGGTAACAACAAGTTCCATCTTCTGGTATGACTCTCTCCGGGCGGACGCTCTACCACTAGACCACGGAGGCGGTAACAGGTTTTAACACATATTTCATTTGATGTGATACCGAGTCAATTTTAAATGTCGCTGAAGGTGAAACTGTAAACGCTTGTGCAGGTGAGATTTTGGTATAAATGTTACTTTTTATATACAGAACATTTCATGAAACATGGCTTTTTTAGACAATAGTTATTACGTTTACATGTCTTTTCAAAGTATTTGTGTTCAGTAAAAATGAAAAGATCTCTAGTTGTGAGATATATCGAAATAAAAATTATGTTACTTGATCATACATATAAGCAATGCCATATAAATCAACGCTGTCATCGAAGCAATAACCCTATACGATGGACAAAGGTTGGTATTTATGTTTATGCATCCTTTTTTAATGTGTATCTAGAGTACCATTACCATAAGCAATACAGTGTTCATGCATCCATAATGCCAGCAAAGGTTACAGATCTGAGAGGTAATACCAAGAAACTATCACTTACCTCTTGCTTCCATAATGTCGATCTCACCGGAATCTGGCCATCCGCCATATTTCCAAGGTCTTGTGGGAGGAAGCATCCATATTGCTATGGTAACCATGGAAATTATTGTTTGTATAAGGTGATTGAATAATACCTTCACAATCAGTTTGTTCATAGGAACATCTTTACACAAAGTCTTAACCATCAAAATCGATACCCTTTATCAGATTATTTATAGGATAAAATGTTATTGATGAAACCATATTATAAATTGTATGAGAAATCAAACAAACTATCACCTGGTTTTAACCAATCCCCTTTAGGTAACTTTGCAACAACTTCTACCCTTCCGTAGGTTATGGAAGCTTTTGAATAGAGTTTTGCTGACATGATAGGTGCAATTCCATTATTGGATCCAAGGCGGTAGCATCCATTGTCACTGTGGTATGTACAGGTTCCCCATTGCTCTGGAACAGACATTATGTAACACGTGAAAACTTACAATCTGGACTTCCGGTATGATGTAAATTACTTTCGCAGTCGGTTTACTCGTGTAGATTTGCATACACCTTCTGGAACTGAACCATTCCTTATTAATACATACCGTGTGACATAAGGTTGACAGTCATGAATATTTTGTTTAATGTGTACGACTTTCAATGACCATTGATTCTTACTCATGAAACAGCTAATCTGAGAGATCGTGTTTTTCGTGTGGGTAATTGATTTGAACATGTCTCATAGAAATTGATCCGTATGATCATATGAATAAGAAATTGTTTGTCAATAATCATAGAGTGTGAATATGGGTATGAGTTTCATGATTTATAATTGTTAATAAAGTCGTCTAAATATATTTTGTTTATCTACTTTGTTTTAAATTGAACCTGAGATATTAACCGTCCTGTTTTACTGAACATGTTGGCAGCTTTTTGTTTTGAAGAATTCGTTCTCGTCACTGTATGACATCGATATTGCGGATGAGATGTGACATTTTAACTCATTTACTAGCTCTATATAAAGGTCATGACTAATAAATAGTGACCAGTACATGAATCACAGAAGGTGGGTGTCAGGCATGGACGATAGAGAAACCTTACTGGCAACGTCAATAACGCCATTGTGAAGAAACTTTTCTCCAAATTTGTCGACTGTAAATGTCTGAAAAAGAAAACCAAGTCTCGTGACCGTCATAGCATGAATGTAAGATGCGTTTGAACGCTGTCACAACATTAATAATTTATACTTTATAATTATACAAGCACTGAGTCCAAACATACCCTAGTGCGACAACAAGGAAAGTTGTTCACAGGAAGTAACAATAGATCTAATATAATATCGGCCTCATGAAATTAAGAAGACACCTACATCCAAGGAGAGTTGAATACGGACATGTGTTGATGAAACGTGTTAGTATATTCTAAGAAATAGAGCAGTCGCAAGTACTTTGAGGATGACGACATTTTAATCGTGCTACTGATCTCAAAGTTTACTTGGCTATGTATCACTGGTTTATAAAGGTTCACAAAACGCAATATAGCTTCCATTCAATCGGTATAGTTTATAGATGAAAATTAATAGACAGATTAGTTTATCGATGATTTATTCATGACAGACTTAAGAAAGTTGAGTACCGGTTTGATGTAGAGAACGCCGTTTTTGACGTAGCTGTTGGCAGCTTCTGGTGTGAACATTTGGAACTGACCCCCCTGGAAAATATAACTATCAGTTATTATGCTTTAGAAATAATCCCTTTAATTTTGAATAAATCATGCGTGTATTTATGACATCCCAAAGCGAGATCATGTGTTTTCCTGTGTCCACAACTGTGGTAATTGCTGTCTCTGGCTACACCGTAAACGTGATATGAATACATATGCCCAGGACTCAAGGTCATCACATGATCAGCCGACACGTAGCCAGTGACGACCACCCTGTCAGCATGATGACACACAGTATCGGCCTCATTGGCCATGTGATGATAATGTATCATCGGTCATACCTCTTACAACCACCCAATGTCGTAACTGTTCATCTTTAAATGCCAAGGTAAAGTTCGAGCACACGTTGGTTAGCACTTATCAACGTCTCCTCACAATTGCCTTCAACACCGTAAACATGCATTGATACATTTGAGGCGAATCTTACCCCGGTTCCCCTGCAAGTGATTTCATGCTTCCATTTGTTGGTGTCGAGGTGGTGAAGGTGAAATTCGTCTAAAAGGACGGTCGTGCCACGCCTGTATAGTCGAGGACTGAGCGATGATGCAGCTGGATGTCGGTATATTAAACAACATTATGAGAGGGCTAACAATATTCTTACTCTATGACGACGGTCTGTAAATAATCGGGTATGGACCAGACCGTCCACTGACTGACATCGTGAATATCGATCTTTGAATGTGTGATACGATGACACGCATCAGCCAAATCAGCAAACCTTGACAACCCGATCCCACTGGTAGGCCACAGTCGCCTCTTATGACAAGCATGGGTTGCGGAAAACCTATAATTCTAACACGGATCTTCACGGCTGGATAGTTCATGATGACGGTTGTATTACTTCGACTCTCCTACTTCTAACGCTGTTCTCCACGGGGTCATTATGAGATGAAGTACAGTCACATTTGAACAACTTACAAAAAGTATTCTGCAATTGCAATTGCCAAATTCATCCACTAAATGAGTGAATGCTGTTTGACGCTGCAATCAGAAAAATTCCACCAACATCACGCTGACCTGTACACTCTGAAATCATGAGCAGCGATCCACGCAGACATACTTAGTCTAAGTATGCAGTCCACCCGATCCTTTTCATTGGATACGAGGTACACTACTGTTGAACAGTGTGTACATGTTAAGGAAATTCTGCAACAACTTGCCGATGCCAAAGCGTACATATTTCCGAAATATATGATCATCTATACACAATGTAGTACAATTAAATAAAATAAGTGCCATGCTAGAAACGCTAAATCTATGCAAATATACCACTGGTATACATACGTGGGATGATGTATACATCATTAAGATGATGAAGAACATCTCCGGCAGCAGACAAATATTTTACTGAATATTCCAGCACATCCTTGTCAGTGAACGCGTTCTGGCTTTGAACTCTGTAAGTGAAATATCCATCAGCTGAAAAAGATAGAGATAACACGCAGCAGCTGAAAGGAGTCTGTAGGAAATGGACAGCTGTGCATTTGAATCTTGAACTAGCAGTAGCGTTCTTATGTCACATGCAAGACTATCTACTCTTCCCTATTTAGAAGAACCTATGCCTACGTGGGACAAGCCTCCGGCGAGGGCCATACAATGTATTTGGCATGCACAAATACGCTTTAGTTTGAATCAGAACGTCAATCACTTCACATATATATTTGTACCACCTTATTAAAGGAAGGTTTCAATTACAAAGTAATCAGAATACAGCAGATCAGAATGTCCTTAAACTCGTGTCTTTACAAAATGTAATTGTATACAGTTTATGATGATTTTTGTACATATGTACAAGGATATCGACATTGGCATCAGTAGTTATTCTACACATGGTTAACGTTTAACATTGTCATGAAAACCAAAATAGAAGCATAATCTATGAGCATTATATAAAGTCAAACCGACAGATCACGATCATAGTTACCTTGTCTGTGCACTCGAACGATGTTGGTCAATTCCGGCAACTGTGCCTGCTGCGTCAGAAGATGGAGAGCGTACGACAATTCAATCGCATCAACACCAGGCACATCTGCCAAATAGAATGTACACGTTACATGTTTTCATGCACGGGTTGAAATGTGTTAGGGTGAGGTGGAAACGTGATACATAATTATTATTCAACAAATAACACATTTACATACATCATGGACCGGTGTAGGAGGTAATGTATAAGGGAGTGGAGGAGACTTTTGTTTGTTGTTTAACGCCGCACTCACTAATATTCTAGCTTTATGACGGCGATCGGTAAACAATCGAGTCTGGACATCATGAGAATCGATCCACACAATTTGGATACGATGATATGCATCAACCAAGTTAGCAAGCCTGGCCACCCGATCCCGTTACTCGTCTCTTACGACAAGCATAGTCGCCTCTTGTCGCAAACATGGGTTGCTGAAGACCTATTCCACTCCGTGGAAGAGACGTGGTATTTGTATTCAACAAATAACGGATATAGACACATGATGGTGAAGGTTGTAATGTGTAAGGGTGAGCTGTACACGTGATATATATTCAACGCCTATCACTGAGGCATTAATATGTCAGCCGTGATCCAACTGCAGATAAGGAGGCATGTGTTAAAATGGATAAATCTTCAGATTGTTTGTACAATCCTGGAACATTAGAGTATTCGTGGAACATGAAAAATCGTAAGATTTGATTTCATCCCAAGACTGTACATAACAGATACACTTATATTCTCTATGGTAGTCTGGCGCCCAGTTTTCTCAACAGGATGCATACTGAATACTTTCGAAGCAAGTCGTTTCAGTTGCGGGAAATGCGTCTGTGGTCTGGATAACATTCATATATCTCTTTGTGTCATAGCACCCATCTAATAATTAATAACCGATATTAACACATTTTATTGTTTGGATAGGGGTATGTTCGTTCTTTATAACATAAAGTAATTACTACGGTCTGATACATATCGGAAAAAAGCAGCAAACTCATTTCTGTAATCATAGGAAATCAGCTTAAAGCAAAATTCTGGGGCGGTGGGGTAGCTTTGTGGTTAAAACGTTCGTTCCTCACACCGAAGACCGGGGTTCGATTCTCTACATGGATACAATGTGTGAAGCCCATGCCTGCCTGGTGTCCCCCGTCGTGATGTTGCCGGCTGGAATATTGCTAAAAGCGGTGTATAAAACAATACTCAATCAGTTAGTACGACTTCATCGGAAGCATGTATTCATGAATTATTGTCAGTTTGTGAAAAGGTGATCGTAATACCGTTTGTTGTCCCACTGTTGGTACCCGTCACAAACACAAGGAAAAGACCCGTGAAGATTCCGGGGTAGAAAAGGTCTTCAGCAACCCATACTTGCCGTAAAAGGCGACTATGCTTGTCGTTAAAGGCGACTAACGGGATCGGGTGGTCAGACTCGCTGACTTGGTTGTTACATGTCATCGATCCAAATTGCGTGGATCGATGCTCATGATGTCAATTACCGGATTGTCTGGTCCAGACTCGATTATTTTACGGACCGCCGTCATATAGCTGGAATATTGTGTGCGGCGTTAAACAACAAACAAACAAACACAAGGAAAAGACAAGTGATCACGTGAACAAACACAGGAACATATGGTAGCAGTCAAAATAAGGAACTGCATCGGACATCATTTGGTGAGTCAACTGATTAAGTCAAATATGGAAATGATCATAATGCATGACCAGGATTAACGTGTGTGGGACGCAGCACCATGCAGTTAAGTTTCATTCAGATGTCCTTTCGAGATGTCAGATGTCTTTATGGGGAAACTATTTTGATTGTATTCAAACACATTATTTGAAACACCTAACAAAAATTTCAGTCGCTTACGGGACTCTTATCTGTGGGGAACTACTTACCTTTTGCTGATATTGTGTGGGGAATGACGTCACATTTATTTCAAACTAGTGTACGCAGAAACGTTCGCGCTTCGAGCTCGGTATCTGCTACAAGTGGGCGCTGCATATTAGATTTGAATCATATACAGCATTGACGCAATTAATTTTATATAAATGACTAAAATTGACAATTTAACAAAATAATGATGACATATTGAATATAAATTGACGTCATAAGAGATTTGAACCATTTTGGCGGCCATCTTGGATTTTCTACCACCAGGTGGCGCTGCTGAGTTGGATCCATACCCAGAAATGTTCGGAATGTTTCAATGTATAAGTGTGCCAAGTTTGGTGCTTTTAACCTATAAAGTGCACAATTTTGAGTAAAATCCAGCCTTAACCGCCCCACTAACAGTGCACTAAAGGAATAATTATGTGCTTCTGATGTTCCACACCAACGATAGAGTAGGGAGTGAATGAGTAATTATTTAACGTACCACCGAATATTTCGGCCAGTTTCGACCAAATGCATATTTCTATTATGTATGTTTCACACTTACTTGGAAAGGTCAGTATCAGTTGATTCTTCTCTGTGTCTTGTTTGATACCTGGCTGTAGAGACCCACAACAAAGGCCGACTAACAGAGTTGTTAAGAACACGCAATTCATTCTTTTCAATATTGAGGCAGCCGCTGCTAGCCACCGCATAAATACCGTCTGTTCTCTCTGATAAGATTACGTGGCCATATATGCTGTCTTATCAGTCAATAACAGAACCTCTCTAAATACAAGTACAGCTACACATGTCACATTTCTGTAGTATTTTTAATATACTCTTACAAAAAGAAAGGGATCAAGAAATATAACGTTAATACCAAGTAGCAAAGATACGTGTTGACGACAAACAACCTCTGCAAGAATGTTTCTGTCAGCGAAACCTAACACCAAAACACATCCTCTCAATTGCACGTGCCACACACGTGCGTTGGGTGTCATTCCTCATTTTGACACTTTCAAAGAAGTTCGAATAATCTCTGGGGACCATTTTCAATCTGTTTTATTTTGTTTATAATACAGTTGTGACTTACTTGATTTCATTCATTGCTTGTGTATGAACTAGCAAAGGACGTCTGCAACGCTTTGAAATGCTGGAAACCGAATGTCAGCGTGCAGTGGCCAATACATTCATTGTTTCACAGTCTGTGATTAGCAGTCTATGGAACAGGTACCAACAAACCCAAAATATTGACAATCGACCCCGTTCAGGACGTCCCAGGTAAACGACAAGAGTACAGGGTCAATTGAAATACGAAATAGGTGGTAGCATCTAAGAGTAGGATAGAACAGTACTAGTAAGTTATATTAAAAGTAGTCTCGTGAATCAGTATAGAATATAGAAACATGTTTGTGTTTATTGTGGTGTGCAATAAATCTATCGTTTTGTAGGTTCACCTATGGAACAAGTACCTGGTCGATCCCAGGGATGCGTATTACTGTCTAGCAACGCAAAAACTTTTATACTTGGTAAAAACAATTCAGAAAAAGGTTCCATATAGAGGGTGCCAATCATAGAAGTGAAAATGGCAAAGTATCTTAAATATTCGTTTATCTTATCAGTCTAAATTCCGATCCACATACCGATTTTATCAAGGTAAACGACGATCACAGACGTACGTGAACAAAAACTGAAGGGCCAAACAAAGTACACCGAGATTGTTTTTTATGTAATATAAAATTAAAACAATTGCAACAGTTTGTGAAAAGTAATCTGTAGCTTGACTTTGAAAACACATGTCCGCTACCGTACCCTGTGTGAAACGTTGTAAGGTTATCATTTTAAACGATAAGATGTCTAAGATACCCAAAGTTGTGTATTATGTTTTTTAATAAATATTTAAGAGGTTTAAATGAAATTATATTATTTTTTAAAAAAAACATGTCGATGTATTCTTTGAGTGCTGACTAAGAAGAGCCAGGTAAGTTCAATTTTTGGATATACTACCGCTAACTTACGCTATTGTGAACTGAAAATCAAACAAAATATGAAATCAACTGAGAGGTATTGTAGTTTCATTTGCTCCTCTGTTTAGCATATATTTACTTTTCAGTACAGGGAAATTAGATTACTTCATGGAAGAGGTACATGCTGAAAATTAAACGTCTAGAAAATGGAAATACACATTGCTGATCCATCCGAAAGCGGTTGACCACTGTCAGACTGTGTGTCTCGTGACCCGATTAATGACTCGAATGACGAGCTGAAGGCAGGGCAAATATCAAAGGCAAAGGGTTCTCTTTCAGGTTACCCAGCGATTGTCAGAAACGTAACCCAGCCCGTGAAAAACAGCAGGTGTCACCTTCGTGTTCTGCCTCGTTCATTTATTATTATATCATACATTAATAAAGCGCAGGTATCCAAGTACTAGTATCTGCTCAAATGCTGCTTTATTTGTTCCCCGACAAGTAGATCCGTTTGCATTTCAGTCATCATTCTGCGGAGTATACAACCCAAGCTGCCTACGGGCGCTAGAGGTATTTTTTATATCCACCACAAATATCGGGTACCCAATCTCTGCCGTTGGCTCTCAGCTCTTTTTAGGTGAGAGGTCGAGCGTGTGTTTTCTCTTTTGAGGAATTCACTCAGCGGCTTTGGCTTTGTCTTGAGACATAAAACACTAAAGATATTTCCTGTACAATATTTTCTTTCACGATAAATGCGCTTGCAAGCAAGCATCTTCCCGAGGCAAGGGAGTTAACTGACCATAAAGTCCAGTTTCCACCCTTGCCGAACTAGGCTGGAATTCTAGAGTTACATTTTGGCTGGACTAAGGAATCTATACATTGGCCATTGGCATTAGCATCCGGTCCGGAAACAACATGGAGATCAACGTGCAGATTTCGGTCGACTGCAGTATTTGCAAAACACGTGTTCCGTCGACTGAGCGTCGACAGATATTTTCCAAATATTGACATGTGTTTATTCAAGGTGTTCAAATGGTCTGATGCACTTCGCGGTCGCCGCTATTTCGTTTGAAAAATAGTAAAGTGATATGAAAGGTGGAATCTGATTGGTCAAAAGGAGCGGCATACCAGGGACATAACTCGTAATAGCCACTGGTGGCGATTCGATCGAGCTTATTCCAACCTAGTTCGGCAAGCATGACGTCCTTGCCTCGGGAAGATGGTTTGTAAGGGACTGTTAGTCATGGCTTTGCTAACTGCATTTCTCAGCTCGACTACATGGAATTGGTGGGTCGGCTTACCGGTGTGGACGTGGATTGGATGGATTGTTATCCGCTGCCAGTCTGCTTGGTATCGGCGGCTGTAGGGTCCTCTTTCTGACAGCCCCATGGGTGCAGATCACCTACTTACAGGATGGCGCTTTGTGTTCGGCTTTTCCTGATTATCAGCGAGTCTGTCAATGTGTGTTGATACATTGCTATCAGCTCCCTTTGTACCTGGTATCTACGGGAGAAGGGTTCGTCAACTGGAGCCTAAACCACCAGTTGGAGACATGTTGTCATATCAAGAACAATGTATTAACATCTGACAATTTGATGAATTTATTCCGAAATAGAAGCATTTCATTCCGTGACGACTTCTCGCCAACGATCTAATACTGTATCATCTTGACAGACTTGATCTTCATGGCGACGTCTTCACCGTGCCAGGTTGGCTGCCACTGGTGCTTGTTCTTCCAAAAGTCTGCCATGGCTGTAGGTGATCCATTCTTCCAGGGTTTTCCATTAGGGTTATGCCACGAATCTGAAAAGTAGACGCTGTTATCGCCGACAGCGACGTTGAGGATGAGACTCATCTGCAAATGTTCACACTTGTTAATCATTGCATGTTTCGATTATGTACAGACCGTCGTCAATATAGTTGGAATATTGCTGAAAACAGCGTTAAACAACAAACAAAACACATTAAATCACTTATATACGAGTGCCACTGATAGATCTTGTTAAATTGGATTCGTCTCCCGGACATCCCTTTTGAAACAGTGGGATTCCTCATGTCGACTTGACTGTGGTAATAATTTATTTTAAGTTTGAATATATAACAACTTAAACTTAGTTCATCTTGGAGATGCATTTCTTATGAAAGTAGGACATAATCCATTGTCTCAAGACGTCACATTCCAGAATGACGATATATATATCACACAACTGTTTGAAGATACAAAATGGACATATTTTGCAGCTGCTTTATATATACATAGATGAAAGTTTTTAAATTGAAATCTCCGATTAACACCGTCATCAAATACTCAATAACAACCGCAAATCTGAAAACACATACTGTTTATCTCTTATTTGTGCACCTGCACATCCTATAACATGAGAACAACATATGTCATATTTCCATTTGTATTATCTATCCAAAAAAAGGAACATATTTGTAAATACAAATTACCTTTCCATCAAAGGGAGCATCTTTACCTCCGCTTGCCCAGATGTTGTGCCCGGTCAGATGACTGTAGGACCAGTATCCTTGGGAAGGTGTTGACCACGCCAAGACTGGATGGTCGTCCACAGACAATCTAGTTAAGGATAACATACATGTACACGAAGGTATATATATTTTGACATACTACTTAACATAGGCAATGACATAACAAGTGTATGTCATATCTTCGTTTTCCTTCTAGCTATTATGGTAAACCAATATTGTGAGAAGCAAATGTTTTGAAACTTCCTTCCTTGAGGTTGTAAAGATTAAATTATATCCGTGCTTTTCTTCCCTTATGTGATTTACCACATATCTTCCCACCTTATGTGTTCTGATGTCCAGTCAATGGAGTACGTGTGGAAATTGTCAGCCCATACACTCCCGGGTGCACTAGCCCTGTAAACGAAAACACAAACATACAAACAGACAAATCTTTGCTATTACATTTTATATATTTATTGTAGATTGTTAGAAACCAAGTGGCAAAGCTTGAATCTGATCACAGTGGAGTCTTGTAGGGACAAACATTGCTGTTGCAATCTTCAGCAATGCCAGCATCTGGTCATGGGTTCGAATCCTCAGTTCGCCAGAATATGATTCATGGCTTGTAAGCACCATGCTTGTTTCATCAAAGTTTTAAATGTCTACATCATTTATCAAGTTAGGATTTTCGCCCACGTTAATCTTATATTGCTTATATATTGTTAAAAGCAGCATTAGCACGAACCTTCTTATTTAAACGTTAACTTGTTGTCAGGGCACCTGAACCCTACCATGTGTACATGTATGTTTATATTTGATGATGCTGTATCATTGTAGAACAAGGACAATGATCATTTATGGCATATTGAAAGGGGAACGAAAGTACTGTACATTGTAGTTAAACTACAATGCAGCTGCAGTTGCAGGTCGGCTGTGCAAACGTACATAAATATCAAACAAGACGACATAAAAAACTGCCGAACAGAAAGTTTAAAACAATATTCTCCAACAGGTTAGGCGGTACTCGTGACACCTGTGCAAATGTAAAGTTGCTGTGATGTCGATGTGATATGATTGAGTGTGTGAGTACGGTTTTACGCCGCCTTTAGCAATATTCCAGCAACTTCACCATAAATGGGCTACACATATTGTATCAATGTGGGGAATCGAACCCGAACCTTTGGCGTGGCAAGCCAACGTTTTACCACAAGGCTACCCCACCACCCCCTAAGGTCATACATGTACGATTGCCTCTGTTTAGTTAGGCCAGTTGTGAACCTTGTAAAATGCAGTTAATGTAATTTGGAGGATTATAAAAAGACGGAGACTGAAGTCCTACCTTCCATAGCCCTTACTTCGGTGCTGATTGGAAACACCCCAGTGAAGTGAAGAGCGTATATTCTGGGCGCCATGGTCATTACCGTTGCTGTCCTTCAAGTTAAGGTTCCCTTTGATTAGAAAGGTAATATTCTGTTCCATCAACAGAACTTGATAACATCACAAGGCAAACATGAGGTTTTGTATGAGGTACTCATGCTTGGGGTAAGAGTACACTAAAGTGAGTATCGGGTGGATAAGTGACAGCATGTCATCGCAGCCCAACGTCTTGGATAGTTACTAGTATTTATTCTCAGGTTCCCAGGTTTTGCTGCCCAGTCCCGATCAGGCGTAAATATTTATTAAGGGAAATCGTTTCCGTAACAGATGTGTTTTTTCAAAATGTTTATCCATTGATGAAACGGGACATTGTGTGTTGTAATGACAATTAACATACAGAACTCTCATAATTCTTGGGGTAGTCTTTCCACTTACGTAGCAGAATCTGATGTGTAATTACAATGCAATTTTATCGTTTTTTAAAGTTGAACAAAAGAAGGGTGCATGTGATGGAAGGTGGGAAATTACACAGTCAAGTTGGTAGACTTACCAGTGTTCATGACACCGTGATTGGGAGGTTAATTTTACATTACCTACAGTCATATGCTGCTTGGAATTGTGCAAGAAGACTATTAATGTATTTTGTTTCTGGGATCAATCACCTAGGATTATGTTAATGCAACTGTAAATGTAGTGACCTCGCGTAGTAAATCTTCTTGCATGCATACCACCATCGTATGATATAATATATGTCAGTTTATACACCAAGAAACACAGATGCTAATTGTGGATTTGCTCGTGTTAGATCTATTCGTTTTGTTTCGACTTCGCTTATTGTTGGCGATGTTTTTCTTGAACGAAAAAAATGATGTTGTGGCTTTCAGTTGTTGAACAGATTGGTGGTTGATCAGGTTGATACATACATGAATGGAGAACTTGTCTGTATATGAAACTCAGCTGAAGAGTATGTAATTACTCTTTGGGGCATATTTTGGACGTTCTGCAACTGTTTATTTCGGGCGTGTTCCGATGGTTCAATTTGTGGTCATTTTCCAAAAAGGTACAGGGTCTATTGGAGGTCATACACCACTCTAATATGGTGGATGTGAGACACGGTGTAAACTGTTGAGAAGGGGAGTATTCTTTTTTCTGCGTTTTCAGGACTTGACAAACCATCTTTAAGAGAGATACTTGTATCTATTTAGGTAACGATGATGTTATTGCATAGAACCAAATACAAATTATTGCCATAATTCCTTTCTTTATCCAATACCCTACACCGTAAAACATTCAATAATGCCATAAAATAGACCACTATCATGATGTGTCAGCAGTTTCATCAAACAAACATAATGTTGTGAATCAGGACTCATGATCTAATCTAACGATGGATGTACTGGCATATATGCATATCTAGCCGTAGCATTACCATAAGCGAATCATACATGTATGATGCAAGTCAGGGCAACAGTTGAGATGCAGCACTAGAAAGCTAAAACTTACCTCTTGCTTCCATAATGTCTATCTCGCCGGAAGCTGGCCATCCGCCATATTTCCAAGGTCTTGTGGGAGGAAGCATCCATATTGCTATGATGGCCAGGAGAGGGTTTGTAAATGTGATTGAAAATACACGTACAGTTTATAATACAATGTGTGGATAGATCAAGCATCAATGGATAGTTACAATAAGTTTCTTGTGTCAGATACTCGCTTGTAGCATGGACCAGCATTGCTCAGGTTTCTTGATAGTCGAAATTTGGACAAATGAACTTCGTTGAATGAATAGTGTCTTATTTAAACTATAACAATCAACTTTAGAGTGTTTATCTGGGTAAATAATTCATCTCTATACCTGACAATAACCATAACAACTTGAAAATATACAAAATACTCACCTGGCCATAACCAATCTCCTTTTGGTAACTTTGCAACAACTTCTATTTTTCCGTAAGTGATGGAAGCCTTTGAATAGAGTTTAGATGACATGATAGGTGGGATCTTTGATCCCTGACGGTGGCATCCATTGTCACTGTAGTAAGTACACGTTCCCCATTGCTCTGGAGAAGACAAGAGACATTCCTTCACCCTCTGTTGTATCTATTGTACACATGTGAATATACAAGTGACACCGCCATGGGTAGCAATCTGTGTTCTCTGTGCGATGATTCGTGCCCAAGACGTTTTACTTAGGACATGGTCCAATCCTACCAAGCTAGACATGCTAGTTGTTCATGTTATGGAGCAGCTAATTTCACATGTATTTTCACTCTGGAAGTGGGCATTTGTTTTTAACATATCACACAGAACTTAATCTGCATAATACATTTTGAAGGCTTATATAAATAACGAATGCCTTGGTTATAATGAAACTGTGTGATTATTGATAAGATTTAAATGATTTGAAAACAGTTAATGAAGTTGTATTCAATTATGTTTTTTTCATTTTTTTTCATGTCACATTGAATCGGTAATATATGCCGTTTTTCTTGACAGCTTTATATATTTTACTACTTGTTTTCGTCATTACCATGTAGCTGACGCGATGTGAAACTTTAATTTACACACTCTATAAAATGTTTATGCTAATTAGTATACAGCAAAATGTAAAGGAGCCCGGAAGGTTGGTTTCAATCATGCAATATAGGGAAAACTCACTGGCAACATCAAGATCTCCATTGTGAAGAAAGTTTTCTCCAAATTTGTCTACTGTATATGTCTGAAGAGGAAAAGATGGGAATAATCTCACAAGCAACATAAATGGAGGTTAGACGCGTCTACACACTGTCACAACTTTAATAAATATTTAAAAACTTAGTCGAAACATAGACCAATACAACAAAAATAAGTTTTCCAAAACGTCAAAATAATTCCAGATCATCCATTATATATACTCCATGAGCATGAAAGCACAGATCCTACCTGCACCCAAGGTTAGTTGTATAGCTACTATGATGACACCAGGTGAGCATAGTCCAACGGAAGACCTTGTAAGTCGCTGTTGACCTAATCTAGCTTCCACTGTATTTTGGAGATACACACACTTATTTATGACGGACATATATACGACAGTGAAGTACCGGTTTAAGGTAGAGAATGCCGTTTCTGATATAGGTGTTGGCAGCCTCTGGGGTGTACATCTGGAACTCTCCACCCTAGAAATGACGCAAAATAACTATAAACTCTATTAGACATATTTCCTTTTAATTCGTATTATTCAGATATTAATGAATACTTATGATATTTTCAAGAGAACGGGGATGATACATATGCCTCTGTGCATAACTATAATAATTGCTATCTCCTGTTCCACAGTAAATATGACACAAATGCCCAGGGTCCACTTGCACAAAGCGTAGGCTTACGATAGTCTGAGCGCTAAGATCGCTGTGTACAAATGGGCCCAGGTGTCAGCATCTGACATATTTAACCCGTTGTAGCGTTTGTTTTGATCGTAAACCGAAAAAGGGCATGGTTCAAAACATTTTTTGATTATTTATTGATCTTGTGTGGTCATTTACTGATTTCATACTTAAGCTTCATAAGAACCCATTTTGGCCATGGGGTTAACTTCTAAGTGTCACTTTGGAAACACTTCATACAGTAATGGTGGGGCTGTTGTGTACCCTAGTTGTTAAAGTGCTGGCTCGTCACGTCAAACATCATGCCACTCAATCAATGAACCCATTGTTTTTGTCTCCGCCTGGGGTGTGGATAATGCTAAACGCAGTGAAACACTTCCTGAACCAAATGTGTAACATGTAGGAGATTATGCAATAGATTTGTGGCAAACCTTACCCCTCCTCCCCAGCAAGTGATTTCATGTGTCCATGTGTTGCTGTCGAGATGGTTTGTGTGGAAGAAGTCAGAAAAGACCGTCGTGCCACGTCTGTATAGTCGAGGACTGAGCGATGAAGCAGCTGGATTTTGGTACATGAAACAGCATTATGAGGTGAAGTATTTACAATCGCTGACAACATCTGAACTACCCACAAATATATGCAAAACAACGGTTAACAACATTCAAGTTTCCTCACGATGGACTGCAAAATATGATCGAGTCATGATCTGGTAAATCGGTGACTGAAATGCATGAGCTACGCTACCACTCGGATACAGTCACACGAAAATAAGTCGTCATCATGTCTTACCACCCGCTTCTGTTTTGTCATCTCTTATGACTCTTCTAACGCCAACAGGAAATTAATCTAGAATGTAATCTCGTGTGAGAAATATGAAAATATCTGATCGAATATTACAGATCCTTATATTTTGCCCATACACAAAGTATGTCAACGAGTAAACATTATCCTTGTGATAAAAACAACACGCAACTAAAGATGACTTATCAGATAGTGTTTTAAGTATATCTTCGCAACCCTCCTCGACGCAAATGCGTATTTGTTTCTGAAACAAGATATGGCCACCTATGTACAATGAAGTAGAACCAGATACAGTGAGTGTCATGCTAGGAACACTAAATCTATACAAAGGTACAGCCGATATACATACGTGGGATGATGTACACATTATTGAGATGATGAAGAACATCTCCGGTAGCAGACAAATATTTTACTGAATATTCCAGCACATTTTTGTCAGTGAATGCGTTCTTGCTTTGAACTCTGTAAGTGAAATATCCATCAGCTGAAACAGATAGAGATAACACGCAGCAGCTGAAAGGTGTCTGTAAGAAATAGACAGCTGTGCATTTGAATCTTGGACTAGCAGTAGTGTTCTTGTGTCACATGCAAAATTATCTTATCTTCCCTATTGAGAAGAACACTTGACTTCGAGCATTTTGGACTTGTCTCCAATGAGAACCATAAACGTCATTTGGAATACACCAAAAAGACGCTTCTGTATAACTCAGAACCTCAAACACTTCACGTGTAAATATTTCTATACTACTTTATTGCAGGAAGGTTTTATTTGCAAAGTAGATAAGAATTGTCAGAAAAAAATTCCGTGTATTTACAACATGCAATTGAAGCCCTGATACTATTCCATGCAGTGTTTGTTTCTGTACATATGTACATGTACATGCATATCCATACTGACATCAGTAGATATTGTACACATGACTGACATTCATCTTTTCTATGACAACCAAAATAGAAGGATGCATTAATTAATCACGATATGTTGTCTAACTTTTATAGTTACCTTGTTTATGTACTCTAATGGTGTTGGTCAAATGAGGTAACTGTGCCTGTTGCTTCAGAAGATGGAGTGCGTACGACAGTTCAATCGCATCAACACCAGGCACGTCTGCCAAAAGAACATGCAGACTCTACATATTTGGTATTTGTTTTCGAGTTTCAGTTTGTATGTGATCCAGCTAAAGTAGAACAAACGTTTATTGTGCATCATGCACGGATGGGAATGTTAAGGGTGATGTGGACAAAAAAGTCTATTCGCGCTCAACACATCCATAATATTAAGTAATAAATATCCATTTGAACATTCATTGAGTAATAGAAATATTTGAATGAGATGATCTGGTCCTCTGTCGTAAGTGATGAAATATAACCGTGAGTTATTCTCAGAACAGAACCCACATTCGATTAAAAACAGAAGCTGGAAAACAAACAAAACGCTAAAATGGTTAAAGAGTCACAACCTGATAAAAAGAACTCCAGGACATTACAGATTAGTTCACACCTGTCAGATGTTGACACAAAATCTAACAACGGTCTCTGAATAGAACCATGAAGGAGATGGTTCGAGCCCAAAAGAAGGGAGAAAGTGCTATGTTTCGCAATGCTCTTATGTCATTGGCTAAATGTTGATTATGGCCTGGACACTCCAAACGATGATCTTGTGGGATTATTTACCGATTTGACAATTTCTGCATTTAAGGATTTCTTGATTAACCTTCGCGTTTCATTTTAGGAATCACCCCCACCCCCATGTTTCGCAATGCTCTGCAAACCAGCACATCAAGAAGTCATTGACTGCAAACAAGCAATGAAGGCTATTAAAGGTGCCGAATATGATTTCCGTTGCCCTCCCATGGTGCACAATCTAAATAAATTCAAAATTTAAAGTTCCATAATAACCATAATAAATGAGAGTATTGGTAACATTATGTTTCAAAAATAGTTTCGATGTACGCCGATATTCAAGGCATGGAACATTATCCAAAAAATGAAAGGTAAAGATTCGAAATCTAGCATTCAAATGTGGATCATAAGCCCCCAAATATCAAAATCATCAAATATTAGTTTTGAATCAGATAATTGGAAAGGCCATGATAAATTATTTTCAATTCATGAATTCCATACTGTACTCTGAGAAAAAGGACGCGATGCTATAGTTTTATATATAAACAGTGTCTCTCATTTTCGATCTTGTGAAATAGTTCGACACTGCATCGAAAGACTGACATGACTTTTGAATAATTCAATTGATCGATCCATCATTTTGGGGATGATTTCAATGTTTCCTGTGGTAGCAAACACACAAATACTACAGAAAGGCAACTGTAGTTATGTTTAAACAAAATCCAGAAATGGTCCCTTGAAAATCGCTTTAAGTTCTCAAAAGCTAATATCAACTCAATACTGGTCAAAGAGGCCAAGTTCCATGGTATTTTTTTATTATCGGTTACGTTTGGTTTGTTGGTTAACGCCGCACTCAGCGATATTTCAGCTATATGACGGCGGTCTGTAAATAATCGAGTCTGGACCAGACAATACAGTGATTGACATCATGAGCATCGATTCCTGCAATTGGGATACGATGACATGCGTCAACCAAGTCAGCGAGCCTGGCCACCCGATCCCGTAAGTCGCCTCTTACGACAAGCATAGTCGCCTTTTATGGCAAGCGTGGGTTCTTGAAGACCCTATTTTACCCCTGCTCTCCAGGGGTATTTGTATTTTCATTTGAGATTTCTCATATTATTTCTGAGGACGTTACCTCTTCATGTTAAAATGATGTTGACAAACCTATTTTAGAATCACCCATATCACAGGATGAAATTCTGGACGCTATAATACATCTAAAAAGCGGAAAAGCTGCTGGTCCTGACCATATTGTGGTTCAAATGATAAAATGTTTGAGATGATGCCTTTTCTTAAAAAATGTTTCAATAGGATATTTGACAGTGGTATATTCCCTAGAAGCTGGTCTTGTTCAGTAATTATTCCAATACACAAGAAAGGAGTTTTTAACGTCCCAGACAATTATAGGGGAATATCCTTAATGAGTATATATTCTTGGAAATATTTTTACATCAGTACTTAATTCCAGGATTACGAGTTGGGCTAACATGCGAGATTAAATTTCCCGAAACTCAAGCTGGTGTTAGAAAAAAAGTACTCAACGTCAGATCATATTTTCACATCATATGCAATAATCCAAAAATGTCTATCACGTCGTTAAAAAAACAAAAACCAAAAAATTATATATATTAACTATGGTACTGTTTAAGAGTGAGTGAGTGAGTTTGGTTTTACGCCGCTTTTATCAATATTCCAGCAATATCACGGCGGGGAACACAAGAAATGGGCTTCACATGTTGTACCCAAGTAGGGAATTGAACCCGGGTCTTCGGTGAAACGAGCTACCCCTCCGCCCCTACTGTTTAAGAACTACTGGTTAAGGGAAAATGTACTCTATATCAAAATCTATGTATTCAAATATCAAATCATGTGTGCGATGTGGTGACAATGTAACCGGGTTTTTTTACTGTTCTGTTGGTTTACGATAAGGATGTATCTTGAGCCCGATATTGTTCTCACTTTGTATTAGTGAATTATATTATGAAACTATGGCTAAGGGTAAACATGGTATTCAAATGTTCCCAAATGTAATAGA
Organism: Haliotis cracherodii; assembly: GCF_022045235.1. Lineage (NCBI taxonomy): Eukaryota > Metazoa > Mollusca > Gastropoda > Lepetellida > Haliotidae > Haliotis > Haliotis cracherodii. The sequence continues at coordinate 33,948,515 of NW_027266265.1, forward strand.
AATTTTGATGCTTCTTTTTGCCGATGATGTCATTTTAGTATCAGATTCTTACAACTTAACATTTTAGAATGTTACACCATAGAGTGGAAACTATCAGTGAACTGTGATAAAACAAATATTGTCATTTTCAGGTAGCACTGAATGAAGGATGGTTTTTCGTTGGTAAATGTGTGAAGGTTCTGAGCCATTATACATATCTTGGTGTGATGTTTACCAACACAATGAACTTCAAGAAAAGTGTCTCGGACTTAACATCACGTGCAAAGAAGGCCTTAATCAATGTAATGTCTGTCTCGCAGAAAGTAGGAGCTTTTACACCGAATATATTTTTAAAATTATTTGATGCCCAAATCCAACCAATCCTATATTACGATACGATAGTCTCGAAAAGCTACATCTTTTAGCCTTTAAAAAATTCTTATCCGTTGGTCTGTCAACACCCAATTGTATGGTTTATGGCGAGTGTTGCATATACCCGTTATATATCAACTCCCAAATTAGATGCTTAAATACTGGTTTAATATTCTTGGAATGCATAAACGCCGAGTCCCCATACTTGTTTCTAATATGCTTGTACATTGCAAAGTAACATGGGCATCCCATATTATAAATCTTTTGTTTTCTCAGCTTTGCATGGTTAACCCAAACAGTTGGTGATATTAAAATCTTTTTGAAACAATTTCGTGAACAATCTATAAATATGTTTTACCAGGAATGGCATTCTACTCTACAGTTCAAGGTATGACTTGTATATAACTTGTATAGGACTTGTATGGAACTTTTAAGAGTCTTATTCAACCAGAAAAATACTTATCTACATTAAAATGAAGAACCCTTCGGCGTCCGTTCATTCAATTTAGGCTCGGATTGTTAGATATCATGACAAATGAAGGAAGAAAAAATGTCCACTGAAAAGTCGAAGAGGTTTTCCCCATTATGTCATTCAGCTATGGAAAATGAAATCCATTTTACTTTAGTGTGTCCTTATTATTGAGATCTAAGAAACAAGTTTATATCAGAGCGCTATCTGTCAAATTATCCTGTACCTGCTTATATTTTTCTTTTTCTTCAAAAGATGCTGCTGTCATATACAAATTGGCTAAGTATATATGCTAAAAATGCAATGTCCTTCAGAAACAAAGTGTTAAACATGATTATCAAAATATGTAAAACTACTTATTTTTAACTCTTTTGTATATGGGCCGGAGGCCTTACATGCAATAAATATCTTTGACTTTGACACACATCAAAGTAATTACGTGTTTAAAGTTGTTTCAAATTCCATGTTGGAAGGAGATCCGTCCGTCCGTCCGTCCGCTTCTCAATGGGGACAGATTTTCTCAAAAACTATTTCAGTTAACTAGAGAAATGAAATTTTACACACTGATGTTACTGGTCACGATCTCAAATGAGTTCGAATGTTGCTGTCTTAAAGTATTTGTTTTGAAGAGTTATTGCCCTTGCTCCATGCTTTTCAACTCAGTGCATACTGCATAATATGGGAACCCATTTTCTCAAAAAACTATTTGAGTTAGAGAAATGAAATTTTACACACTGATGTACCAGTTAACGATCTCAAATGGGGAAATTGATGTCTCAAATTAATATTTACAGAGACAGAGTTATGGCCCTTGCTCAAGTTGCTAGTTACAATACGGCTGAAATACTGCCGATTTGACTTAAAAGTTTACTCGAAATGGGAAATTGCACCTGATCTCTCTTTTGTCACAATTGCGTCAAATTTGGAAATGACTAACATAAAAGTTTGTGAAAGCTTTGATAAGGACTTAAATGGTGTAACCCTTATCAAACTACATTTGAGTGACAAGAAAAGGCATGTTAAATTGGGTTGTACCTTTTACCATTTCGACGCATCTATAACTGCAGAATTGCCATTTTTGTATGTGTTAAGGAAATATGTCCACATCTGTAATGGGAGTGTAAATGATGATAGAGTCATTTTCGAAGAGAAAAGACGGGTCATCAATAGCTGTCTTATCATCACTGGAATTTATACTTTCCGAGTCGAATATTTCGCTGAAATGTCTGACGACATTTGACTGGTGTAAATCAGCTCTTTCCACCAGCCATGCCCGACAATGCATGGGATCGAGGCAGGCGTAAGGGCTCAGAACATTGCACAGGCATTCGCTGCGCTTTAGATCACTGGGCCACTCTTGACACGTTGTCGAAATTGTGATAATATCCAATAATCGTATGTATTACACTTACTCGGAAAGGACAGGATTACTTCGTTCTTCTCTGTGTCTTGTTTGATAGCTGGCTGGAGAGACGCATAACAAAGCCCGACTAGCAGTGTTGTGAAGACAACACTTATGGCCATTCTTGACAATCAAAACATACAATGAGAACGCCTACGTGAATAGTGTCTGTAATGTGTAACACGTGACATACATATCTTATCGGTCTAATTAAAGAACAAGCTGTTGTGTCTATCTCAAATGTATCACAGAATCATGTGTTGACTTTCTGCAATTTGGCATTTATCTTTCAGTTTGAAATATAACAAACACCTACATATACTTTTCATTTTATTTTCAATCAGATCATTTTAGTGTCTTGGTCCCGTTCTGTTGAACGATCAAATAGCTACGACTGTTTGAATCTATGTAAAAAAAAGTGAGGGCTTTCGAATATTTTTAGCCCGAACGATGATCTCGGGAACGGGACCCAGATCATGTCTAATGAGTGTTGCAATTATGCGACACTGTTTGGAATAGTTACTAATGATTCTTTTAATGGTAATGCTTATAAATATGTATAGACCATAAAATTTCCCGCCCCGTGCTTGGTCATGAATTAATTAGGTTGCCATTTATGTTAATAGTACATGCCCCCTCATCAACGCAAAGCACGCCCCGAAACACATAGAGTGGCTAATTGTGCTCATATTTGATACGAATCAATTCAGACCGTCGTTTGTCGCCAATGTCGCGGTCATAAAACGTGTCTCGATCTTGGATTGAAACCACTGATCATCTGAACCGAGCTCGGTTACCTTGTCCATACGACCAAAGAGGCTGTCAACTTGACTCCAAACGTACATTAAACATATAATTTCCCATGTCAAATGTAATATCCGACAAATAGCTCCGTAATAAAATGGATAGTGTAATTAATACTTTAAAGTTTGGTATCACATGTTGGCATTATCACATACTTCCTACCCGAAACAGTTTCAATGAAAAATACGATTTTTGTATTGACAAAAAAAGATTTTCTATTTTTTAAAGTTTATCTCAGTATAAAGCCCATAGGCTCAAGTACAATATAGATACGTGTATTATATGCAAAGTAGTGTTGGGAATCGAACCGGGGTTTTCGGCGTGACGAGTGAACGCTTTAACCACTAGGCTACCCGACCGCCCCCATGTATATAGTGACGTACATGGTGACATACCTCTGCATTTATGAAAGATTTACAATCTGATGTCGCTGCATTTATATTTTCCTAGGTGATTGATCCTTGCGTTAAAATAAATTGATGTCTCCTTGCACAGTTGCACGTAGAGATCGGGGGATTATGCTTGTTCCGCGCAGCTACTGATATTGCAGAACCACCTAATCACAGTGTTACATTGAACAGTTTTCTAACCTGACTGTGTATCTTTCCAACTTCCACTACACCAACAGCTTTTGCTGCCTCATCAGTGCTTAAATGTACCATTCTATTGTTGAACTTCAAGAAACGATAACATTACACTGTAGACACTTTTTAGAGTCTGGTAAGCAGTTCAAAATACAATATCAGTACAACGCACAATTTCATCAATGGAGAAAGTTCATTTTGAACAAAATAAAACTGTTACTATACAGGCAAGCAAACCTACGACTGATAGCATAAAAACGATGCAAGACATATGGATGCGATGACACACCATCACTCACCACCCAATTGTCATTTCAATATACTCTTATCCCATGGGTTCTTCCTATGAGGTCTTATTTGCCTTGTTATTAAATCCAATTCAGTTGATGGAACAAAATGCAAAAGATCAACGCCAGAAAATAATCTTCGGCGTGACGAGCTAACGCTTAACCACTAGGCTACCAGACCGTCCCTCGTGACGTAAGGGAGAGGCCGTGCTGCAACCCACGAGCACGTATATGGAGGTGACAAAGCTGAAACCATAATCATCTGCAGGGCATATGATATATTAGTCATATCGCACGCCTAAGAGAGCAACTCTGCGGCGTCTTAGAATACTGGGAAACCCGCCCCATACTGAATCATATCTTCCACAAAATATCCGTCCCCGGGAATAAACGGTACTTCTATGTTGTTTTGAGACACCATCTTACAAAGAGGAAGCCAATCAAACATCCCGTAGACAGAAGTAAACATGTTTCCATGCTCATTGTATCGTTATTAACAAGTACCACTTCTGAGTCACTTTTGACTTCTCCCAACCGTGTTTTCCTTTTCCCTTTTGGAAAAGAAGGCACTTGAAGTGGTATAAATTTCAGTGATTCTATAGTCAGCTTCCTCCCCAACAACCTGCTCATCGTTGCTAGATCGGGTGGCTTCCTGTCTTCATTTCCTACCTCCTGAAACAGTGCATCAACAGAAACATAGGAAGTGATCTTGTTCAGGGATGACTGGAACTTTTCGAGAGTTTGCTGGGACTGTTGCAACTCAGACACGACATTGTTCATTTGGGCCATGTTAGCTTTATGCGCTCCGGTGACCACCTGCTCAAGGGGTGCGTAATGTTCCTCAACTAAACTAATCCATTTAGCTTTCTGGGTCTCAAGAGCAAATGCAACTGCTGAATGGTTGTCCAACGCCTCCTCTTTCTGCTCGCGTATCCGTATCAAGGAACTGGAAACATCTTTCAAGAGAGGCTGCACTCTTCCCAAATAACCTTTAGCTATCCGTTCTATGTGCGGAATCGCATCTTTCCATGGGAGTGGATTTTGACAACGTTTATGTGCCCTTGCAATGCAATGAACACATTCAAGTTTGCTGCAGTTGATGCAAAACATAGTTTGGATTTCATCGTGTAAAGAACAGGAACTGACTGGGCGATTTGTCATCATCAATTTCATATTTTGCTTCTCGTGAACAATGCCCTGAAGAGTCTCATCGGTACGGAAGCGCGATGCATAGTCTCTGTTTTGGCTTTGGGGGATTTTGAATGGTTGGTTGCATAAAGGACAAGGGACTGTTCTTGCCTTCGGCCGAGATCCGATGTACTGGTTGAGACATGATTTGCATATCCGATGAGTACAGGGTAGCATTTTGGGGTCTCCATAGACCTCTGTACAGATTGGGCAATGGAGATCATCATCTGCTATTCCACTTGTAGCCATAGTTCACTGAAACATGTAAACAAATATTAACGAACATCTGATTACGGTCTTTCCTCATGTTAATGTTGCCAGGGAAGCGAAAAACAACAACAATTGACACAATTCTTGACCTCTAAATTTTCACGAGAAATATTGAACTGTTGAAAATTTAAAGAAATCGTTTGATCATACTGGTAAGTCTGACTGAATGTAGAATTTGTACTGACTCATGCTATAAATCGATGCGTACACCACAATGAGTTGCACATGACCCACTGCATATAAATGCACTAGAGACCGCCAGATATAGTGGGGGAAATAGGAATGATAGACTATGTACGCTAAATAAGAAAGCATAGTGTTGAACATGGTTATTTGAGATATCTCTAATTCGTTCACATGTTTGTATATTTCAGCCAGTTTTTATTTATTCCCAACAAGTGAGTGCGTGAGTGTGGTTTTGCGCAGCTTTTAGCAATATTCCAGCAATATCACGGCGGGTGACACCAGAAATGGGCTTCACACATTGTGCCCTTGTCGGGAATCAAACCCGGGTCTTCGGCGTGACTAGCGAACGCTTTAACCACAAGGTTACCCGACCGCCCCTATTCCCAACAAGACCCAAATTCAATCTTCTCGTCAACTGAAACGGAAACCATTTCCAAGGAATTATTACTATATCTATATCAAGCAATGTTACAAAGGTAATCTAAAATATAATGGGGAGCATGGGTAAACCAGTCGTCTAATGCGCCGCTATTCGCTGTGCAGAGTGGCGTCCATTGGACACGCTAGTTACCTTTCATCGTGGGTTCGAATCCTGGTTTGCCACAATTATGTTTCTATGTCTGTCAGCACCATATTCGTGGGTTCCACCAAAGTGGTAAACGTCCAAGACATGCATCACTTCAGGCTTTCCTCCCACATTAAGCTGACACACCGTGATTTACCTGGAATACTGTTCAAAGCTGCGTTAAACCAAACTCAATCACCCACTCTATTATGATGCTTTATATTTCCTCACACAAGATAGTGGGTGTGTAACCTGGGACGCTGACCTATATTACGTGATGAATGAACATATTTGATCGATTTTGGCGCATTGATCGTCCTTTCATACATTATTTGTAAACACACAGACCTGTAAATTCTGTGCAACTGTTATCCCGTATCAATTCATCTGTTTGCAAGTGTCAATTCAAGTGCTATACTGTTCAGGTGAAGAGCGTAAATAAGAAACAAACGACGAGGGGATGTTTATCCTACAATAAAACACTGGTGGGAGAATAAACTATTTTTGCTTCGCATAAAACCCTGATCTCCCTCTCCTATGGGCCAATCAGATTCCAAAATGTAACTCAATAATACCAGCCTAGTTCGGCAAGGGTGGAAACTGGACTTTTATAGCCAGTTAACTCTCTTGCCTTGGGAAGATGGGTAATCGAGGATGAGGTCCTCAGTAACCAATGCTTTTCCAAGAGGCAGCTAAATCGGACAGGAGATCAGGCTCGGTGACCTGGTTGATTGAGCGACCTTGAACCCCGTCGGCGTCGGACATTGTTCATCACTGTTTTTTTCTGGCCAAGTCTCGATTATTTACGGGTCTTCTGACTGATGCGTTAAACAACAAACACAACAGATAATAATTAATTTCTCTGTATGACACGACGTCGTATTTCCATTAGGCACACTGTGTGGTCTAGTGTGACCTTTTGCTGAATAAAATGTATGTCTGTTGAAAGGTCCTTTCCTGTCCAATCCTGTTTGAACGATAGTCATGCAAGAGTTATCTTTCCATGACACGTCACCTATCAACGAGGACGTGGCACTGGATTAATCATGCATGGGTACAACTTTATAGGAAAGGATCGATGCATATTCTACTGTGATTTAGCATTCGTGGGTGTAGTGTATTTTGTTTGTAAACATATCACCAAATAAATTAATTCCGAATCTACGGATTGATGTTAATACCCTACCACCACCAAACTCGTGGTCACAGCTACAACTTCATGTCTACTTTGACCCGATATCTCCCACCTTTGTGTCCCCGACCCGTATTCAACTATAACTGATCCATATATGACAGTCAGAGTAAACGGGTGACCTGATCTAACACTAGACCCACCACTGTATGTTCGAATGTTCGTATTCAGCTTTCTTACCGTCTTTGTACTCCTTGTTGACAAATCGTGCACACCTCGCGTAATATAAATACGGTGACCGTCGAGCGGGTTTGCAAAGGGAAGTAGCTCTGTCTCGGGTTTAACGACAGCAAACGAAGCGTAATAAAATACATACACCGTCTTCGCCTATTGAACTGCGGGTTTCATACAGATTGTCAGATGACGAATTTGTCAAAGAATATATTTTAACCTTTTATTAAATGTATTTATCCCGAATTCATTTGCCTAATCAGGTGATATGTCAATTATCATATACTTTTTGGTAAGTTTGAAGAAAGTGAATCTAGTATTTTACATGGAGTCTGGATATTGTTCCAGCTGCAGCTGCAAAACAAGATAATCCTTCAATTAAAACGCAATTTAAAAAAAGAGATTATATCGTCCTACAACAATGTATTTTTGGCATGCAATTTTATTTTATCAGTATGATGCTTAATTATTTTTTTCTATGAGACAATATATATTTTTCGATAATATGGCAGCAAACCCTCTCTTCAACCAGAATATCAAATGGGCGGTCCCTAAGCAATATTGCAACATTGTCGCAACACCAGCAACATTCAACAACACTTAGAAACATGCACTGTCAGTAACAACAAGCAACATTCAACAACACTGTGTAACACTGTCAGTAACAACAAGCAACAGCAAGCAACATTCAACAACACTTAGTAACACTATCAGTAACAACAGGCATCACTCAGCAACATTCAACAACATTGGGTAACACTGTCACTGACAACATGCAACATCCAGCAACATTCAACAGCACTGAGTATTACTGCCAGCAACAGCAAGTAACATCAAGCAACATTCAACAGCACTGAGTATCACTGCCAGCAACAGCAAGTAACATCCAGAAACATTCAACAACACTGAGTATCACTGCCAGCAACAGCAAGTAACATCCAGCAACATTCAACAACACTGTGTAACACTGCCAGTACCAACAATCAACATGAAGCAACATTCAACAACACTGAGTAACACTGTCACTAATAACAATCAAAATGAAGCAACATTCAACAGCACTGTGTAACACTGTCAGTAACAACAAGAAACACGAAGCAACATTCAACAACACTGAGTATCACTGCCAGCAACAGCAAGTAACATCCAGCAACATTCAACAGCACTGAGTATCACTGCCAGCAACAGCAAGTAACATCCAGCAACATTCAACAGGATTGTGTAACACTGTAAGTAACAACAAGCAACACTCAGCAACATTCAACAACACTTAGTAACACTGTCAGAAACAACAAGCAACACTCAGCAACATTCAACAACACTTAGTAACACTGTCAGTAACAACAAGCAACACCAAGCAACATTCAACAACACTGAGTATCACTGCCATCAACAACAAGTAACATCCAGCAACACTGCCAGGTTCATTCACCTCGAGGGTTGGGGCAAAAGTAGACGGTATTATTCAGTGTGACGTGACGGAGCTTGTAAGTAAAATAGGGTGTCTGGTGCACATGACATGAAGGTGATTGCCAGGAACAGAACAATGTAACTGATAGTCTGCAAATGTTCTGAGAAAACAATATCAATTGTTTCTACGTGTGTGTCACAGCCAAGAACGTGATGTCATCAATCAGAGCCGGGGAACTCAAGTCATACCAGGCAAAGTCGAAGTGTCTTGACCCAACAGACAACGCGGGCATGTGGAGGTGAAAAACGTAGCTGTGGACTTCGAACCCAAGCTAACTCTATAGAGACTATATTACTGCCGTGTCATCTTATCTCGGATAAGACATGTTTCGGTACACGTGCTGAAAAGTTACAACAATGCAATTGCATTTCTGAAGGTTGCTTTTTATATCAGGTAACCCCACAAAACGCCGTCGGGTGCACGCTGGACTGAGACACGGTGTGGTAGTCTAATGGCTAAAGCGTTCGGAGGTCACGCCGATGGCCTGTGTTCCATTCCCGACATAAACACAATGTGTAAAGCAAATTTCTGGTGTCCACCGACGTGATATTGCGAAAACATTACCAAAAGTGGCGTAAAACCTAAACCACTCAACATTGATACTGAGAGTACTGATTTCTCTTTTGTAAGTACTACATGAAGTGCTGAAGTACTGATCATGAAGATACGAGTTAGAATAAGTATTCAGCAAACCATCTTGTCATAACTAAAGGCAACTAAAGCGAATCGAGTGAGTGAGTGAGTGAGTGAGTGAGTGCGTGGGTGAGTGAGAGAGTTGGATTTAACGCCGTTTTCAGCAATATTCCAGCAATATCACGGCAGGGTACACCGAAAATGGGCTTCGCAGATTGAACACATGTGGGGAATGGACCCCGGGCCTTCAGCGTGACGAGCGAACGCTTTAACCACTAGCCTGCCAAACTGCCCCCTGACTTGGTTGATGCATGTCATCGTATCCCAATTGCGTAGATCGATGCTCACGATGTCAATCACTGGATTGTCTGGACAAGATTCGATTATTTACAGACCGTCGTCATATAGCTGGAATACTGAGGAGTGCGATGTAAAACAACAAACAAACACACAAAGCATGCAGCGAATGTGTGTGTCTGATTGTACTTGTCCGGACTTTTATACGCTTTTAACAGTATTCCGATCATATCCCGGCTGGTCAGCTTAAAGTGGGAGGAAAGAACGCAGTGATGCAGGTCTTAGACGTTTACCTCTTTAGTGAAACTCACGAGCACGGGCATGATGCTGACGAACTATGAACATAATCGGGGCGAACCGGAATTCGAACCAACAATCATAGGTTTCTGGCGTGACGCAACTCTACACAGCGAATTGCGGCTCCTTAGCACACAAAGGCGCGCCATTTTTTTAAATCCAAGGCCCCTGAGATACCATTTGGTAGTTTAACATGGATATAATACACAGCCGACAAGTCCTTGTTTTATCACCTTAATGCCGAGCGGCAGGCATGGCAACTACAAGTACAATTTTATAACGTCTCTTGGTATAACGCAGCAGGCCGACCTTCCGCTCGCTGGGCATAGGTATATATCCACTGCACCTAGGAGGCGGTAAATTCGGCAGCAGATTACCGTGTGTAGTTGCTTCCTCGCTCGCTCTGGTCTATACACTGTTCCTAAGCAACATATTTCTGATCGTGGGTTTCCCCAAAGCAGCAAATGCGCCGCTATGGGCTTTCCCCCACGTTAAAATCAAATGCTGAAATGTAATTACAACACTGTAATGTATGGAATCCTAGAAGGGACATGTCCCGTTGTCGCACTGTCACCCTTACAAGCAAAAAGTGACAAAATTAACCAAACCGCGGCAATGCGACAAATCGCAAAAACGTCGCGTTGTCGCATTTTCGCGCTATGGTTAATTTTTGTTTGTTTATTCAAGGGCGACAATGCGACAACGATACAGTGTCCCTTCTTGGGTGTGTACTAAATGTCTACATTATTCAAAAGCGTTCTATGTTCCTACATACAGTGCATGATTGGGGTTTGCTTCGTTATGTGATATATGCATATCGGTGACTTTATTTGATGACGGGGCTCGTGTAGATCCGGGTTAAAATGGGTCTTCAGTAAAACCCGTGTTTGCCGTAACAGGTGACTATGCTTGTCGTGAGAGGCGACAAACGGGATCGGGTGGTCAGGCTCGCGGACTTGGGTGATGCATGTCATGGAATTGGTTGTTGCATGCCATCCTATCCCAATTGCGTAGATCGATGCTCATGATGTCAATCACTGGATTGTCTGGTCCAGACTTGATTATTTACAGACCTCCGTCATATAGCTGGAATATTGCTGAGTGCGGCATTAAACAACAAACAAACAAAAACGTGATGACAAGGAGCGGAAGGTCGATCCTCCCCGTCATACGCTTCAAGACGTAAAATATGGTACTTGTTGTTACCCTCCCTGGTGCTCGGCATGACGGGAGATCAAAACAAGCACTGGTCAGCTCGGAGTCAGATTAAAGTGTCGCCTGGGAGAATCTATCAAAAAAAAAGCGGCGATGAATGCTGCCTGCTGGAATTCTCCCACTTCATGACAATGCCTCTCCCCACATCTCTCGACTTGCAAAGGGTTGGGAGAGCTTTCTCACCCTCCATACTCGCTAGACCTGACAACAAGTGATTTCCACCTGTTTCCTAAACTGAAAGAACACCTTAGTGGAAAGCGCTATGACGACAAGGGTGCCCTCAAAGCTGCCGTGAATTTCAGATGGTTATTTCAGGGTGGCTTAAGAAAACCTCTTCCTGAGTGGAATTGGTTGGTTAGTTGGTTGGTTGGTTTATTGTTTAACGCCGCACTCAGCAATATTCCAGCTATATGACGGCGATCTGTAAGTAATCGAGTCTTGACTAGACAATCCAGATATCCTATCATGAGCATCGATCCACGCCATTGGGATCGATGACATGCATGAACCAATCAGCGAGCCTGACCACCCGATCCCGTTGGTCGCCTCTTACGACAAGCATAGTCGCATTTTACGGCAAGCATGTATTGCTGAAGACCTATTCTACCCCGGATCTTCACGGGTCAATTGAAAAACTTCCCTATCCATATGAAAAGTGTATCGAAGAGCAGGGAGATAAGGTTGAAAAATAGCTTTAAAAACACTTTCACAATTGTTTGTTTTGTTTGTTAGGCTTAGAACTTTTTGACCAGCCCTCGTATTTGGAGCAACGTGTTATTTTCGAAATCTATTTTAAATCTAGGTCGGGTAGGTCGGGTAGCCTAGTGGTTAAAGCGTTCGCTCGTCACGCCGACTACCCTGGTTCGAATCCCGACATGGGTACAATGTGTGAAGCCCATTTCTGGTGTCCCCCGCCGTGATATTGCTGGAATATTGCTAAAAGCGGCGTAAAACCATACTCACTCACTCACTCACTATGAGTTTACTGAGTACTTAACATGAATACGGTTATACATATTTCAGTTAATTATGGACACATATCCAAAAGACCAATGTGATTCCTATTTGTGGATATTGAAGTCAACTTTACATCGGAAATTCAAATAACACGAAATTTGTTCATATAATGTGGACACAAAACTTTCTCGGTATTTAATTTGAAATTTTGAATTGGTATAAATTCCAGTATAATAAAAAAAAAACACTTTTAAAAGGCAAATTAAAAAGCATAAGAACTTCATTTAGCCCATGTAAAATAAGCACCAGTGCCCTTCAAGAAAAAGACAGAAGTTATGTCCTAAAAAAAATACATTAAATAAGAATATGATCACAGGAAGCTTTGGTCTGGTGTACATATTACCCAACTAAGAACTTTGTTTTACTGTGAATGAACGGTGTAAGTATGTTTTCAAATTAACCGTTTGAGATAATAAGGGTGTTTGTAGTATACAAAATTACGATTCATTCTGCATGGATCATGAGTGAGTGAGTTAAATTTTAAAGTCACATCGGCAGTATTTAAGTAATATCGTGACTTTCAAAGTCTGTAAATAAATACATTAATTTTAAACTACAAAGCCTGTCAACCACGGACAGTAAACTAACTAGATTTATCACAGATTGATATCTAAAACTAGCATGGAACCATACAATTACATCACTGTACATAACAATGCATCATAAGACCGGGCCACAGATCGTCAGCAGCCAAAGTTTGACCACCATATAATACTGTTGACCGTAGGGGCTTACGATACTTCTACATCATGCGCGGTTCTCAAGTAGGATTAACCCCATCCTTTCAGTCGCTGGCGATTGTATGCAATTTTAGCCAAACATTAACACGACACATATTCTACGTATAAGATAATGGTAGATACAGATTTGCTTTGAATGACATAGATTTCTGATACACTCTTTGGGAGACAATAATTTGACGCTACTTCAACCCCCATCGAGGGCACGGCCGCTAACAATCTGAGTCAATAATTATATATTACAGTTATGAGAAACCACTTTGAACATTAAAATGTATTATATTAATCAATTTTATTTCTTTTAAAAATCCAAGAATTAAATGTGAACTTCTATTAAAAATATAATCACCCTGAAGTATTATTCCCTTGCAATACAGTCAAACAGGACATGCTTGACAGTGGTTTTGTATTCATCACAAAGGATACAGAATGGATTGCATGGATCATGAAGCTTCGTCGTCTTAAACGATACCACGATTTAACGGAGGGGCGTAATTTTGTATATAATGAATTTCAACGCCTTGGACCACCTGGTAATCCATACTTCCAGATGATATAAACTACTCAAAAGAAGTTAAAAAAGCACCCGATTCTTTCGTATTACTATAGTTAAGCTGCATTATAAATTAACTATAGTAATATGAACGAATCGGGTGATCTTTTACTTATTTTTGCGGAGTATATATTGTCACTGTTCACACCAGACTTAGATTTTGCATAACAACATTTGCTTTATTACATCAACATCAGATGATATACAAACGACTTCATGAAAGAATACTATGAATTTCCAGAACACCACACCATTCGCGTTTACAGAAATATATATTAATAATCACAGTTATACAATTCCAGATATATTTCCAAATTATACCCAACAATTACTGTACGTTATTAAATTCATTTTAAATTCACACAACGATATGATCATGACGAATAACACTTTCTGAAAGGTTACTCAGAGATAAGACGTTAGTCCCTTGGTTTACGTTTTATTGTTAGTTGTTAAACGACGTACTCAGCAATATTCCAGCTAAATGACGGCGGTCTGTGAATAATCGAGTCTTGACCAGACAATCCAGTGATTAACATCATGAGCATCGAACCATGGAATTGGGATCGATGACATGAATCAACCAAGTCAGCGAGACTGACCACCCGATCCAGTTAGTCGCCTCTTACGACAAACATAGTTTGGTTTACGAAAATTGACCACTGGAAAGTTGGCGTCATCAAATTCTGTCCTGGTCACACAGTCTTGTGAATAGTTTCTTGTAAGTCTAATTTATGAAAACATATGAATATGAGACAGGTGAGGCAGTTTCACTGGTTTCTCTCATTTCTAGTTCAGGTGGGAAAGTCACTGGAGGGGAATTTACTATTTGACCATTGTTGAACGGTATCAGCACTCGTGGCAAAATTCCCACATTTTGATTTTGCCAATCCGATTTCTCAGACATATTATGTCTTCAAGTAGTGTATTATTCTCAGCAACAATATTATTTGTAGGAGACCTACAGCAGCTTAAAAAAAGACGGACTATGGAACGCATGCACCCTTTACCAACACAATGGGCTTCAGAAATAGCTAAATATATTGAAGTGTTCAGGGTAATTCTTGTGAGGAGGGTACGGTACACATATTCATAAATATTCCCATTTGTGTACAGTGGAATCCACACGGTACCGTTATGCGTGATATGTAAACGGCCTTTGGAATCATGGGTAAATTCTTGTTCATATACTTGTTCATTATCAAGACTCTCAAGAACACAATCAGCAGGAGAACTTTGCGGATCCACAGATTCCTGAGTAACGGGATTACACGGAGTAACGGGATTACACGGAGTAACGGGATGTGACACCCGAGAGTCAACATGGACGTATCATACAGCCTGGTGGAGAATAACATTGGAGTGAGTGAGTGAGTGAGTATGGGTTTACGCCGCTTTTACATTCCAGCTTCACACATTGCACCCATGTGGGGAATGGAACCCGGGCCTTCGGCATGACGAGCGAACGCTTTAACCACTAGGCCAACCCATGCCCCAACAACTCAAGAGACCAAACTCACTGTTCGAATGGAATAAGATAAACATTCACGAATAGAACAATACCATTTTAATAATAATCTCCGCAACGTATGCATATGATCTTCGGAGGTTTGGTATTCGTTTCATTTTGTTTCTTTCATACAACAAAGACTAATGACGTAAAGTCAGGTGAGCTGAACAAAAACATATTCGCCAGAGGTTTGTGGAACAAAGCATTTGTTTAAAACAAATCCCCCCCCCCCCCCCCCCCCCCCCCCTTCACAGGAACCCAGGCACGCACACACTCATACGCCGATCATCAAACAGTAGCATCAGTTCACCTAAGAACAACGAAATCACGATGCCACATATCTAACATTGTGATCGTAACGATCCTTGAACATACATGTAAATAGAACGTAATGTCGTTAATACTGCGTGGATCTAAACCAAAATATCCGTACTCCATGAAGATCTCCAAGTGCTCAGCAAGGAACTACACATCATGTATATTCGGTGATTTGCAAACCGTTTACAATAAATTAAAAAACCCGACAACATGCGCAACAGAACTCAACGAATGAAAAACAAATAACTTTAATGTACACAATGTCACGACTATTAGTCTCACTACAATAAGATATTTTGCTCCGATACGATACCTTGATGGAAGGTCGCGTCCAGTGAACCCTAAGCGAACTTTCACCGACCAATCAAAATGAAGGACGCGTCAGTTCTCGAGCGAATCAGATGTCGTTTTCAAAACCAATTCGGCTTTAATATTTGCATCTTATAAATATATCCTCCGAGCAACCATTTCGGGTGTAGATGATAGTGCGCTAACAGACAACAGGATGTATATATTAGCACAGCAATACAGAAGCGCGGGATTATTTTATTCGGGTTGTCCTCTATTTTATTCGTTATAGAGGTACAAAATCAGATATGCTCGTGTCAATACTAATGATAATTTAGAAGGCACGACGCTAAGTGGTTGAATGATTAGACCTCCAATGAATGTAACCTCAGATCTTCATGCAGAAGGTAATCGTATCGGATTAAAAGGTCTGATTTTAATTGGATTGTCATGGTTCTAAGCATAAGACATACGGCTGAAGCGCACAACCTTGCACGCTACCTGTCACAACATCAAACACTCCTCGAGAACTTATTGGCTACCCAGGTGGCGAGGGGCATTGCGTTATATTCCCCTGCTGTTCTGCGATATTCGTCACTATGCTCCTTCCTCGCTGGGCCCCAGTCAGCAGCTGGACGGAGGGTATGCTTCAGCCGCTGAAAGGACACAGATAGTAAATAAGAATGGTTTACGCATCCTAGACTGTCCAGGGTATTTTATCGCCATTCTGTAAAGAGTGAGTGAGTTGGGTTTAACGCCGCTTTTAACAGATTTCCAGTTATATCACGGCGTGTCAGCTTAATGTGGGAGGAAAGCCCGAAGTGATGCAGGTCTCAGACGTTTACCACTTCGGTGAAACCCACGAGCACGGGTATGGTGCTGTCGAACCTCGAAACATAATCGGGGCGAACCGGGATTCGAACCCACAATCATAGGTTTCTGGCGTGCCCAAGGGACGCAACTCTGCACAGCAAATCGCGGCGCCTTAGACGACTGGGCCACCCGTGCCCCCCGTGCCCCCTCATTCTGTAAAGATAGATGCCTTGAACATATTCTCCAACATGGCTTCGTTTGGAGTATTCGAAATACTCGATGCTACAAAACAGCCCTTCTCTGAAATTACACCCTTGAGCAAGAGACATGATGTGGGAGGTTACTGGTAAGAAAACATGAGATGGTAATGCCACTAACTGAGGAAGGCTACGGTGCGGAATAAGTCAAGGGTATTTTTCCTTTCAGAATGGAGATTCGATAAACTGGACCAAAGATGGGTTTTACACCGTTTTAAGATCAGATGACACTTTATCATCCCGAAAACAAATAAATAAAAACAGCATAATTTTTTTTAGCAATTTTCCGTGACAATATAATAAAATGCTTCAGTGTGCCTAAGTAGTTGAGAGATGGAGATGGAATAAGCTCAAGCTTATGGTATATTGCTCGTAAAAAGGGGTCATTTACGATAAGCCACACTTTTGCAAATAAATTAGTGTAATCGTTTGACTGATGTTTTCTGCCATTAAGCTCAGGTTGATCAACATCAAATCAAAAGGATGCCAAGCTCAAAATATTTTGTCATTTGTCATAATATTGTCAAGTGGGAACAAACTTGCTTGAAGTGCAAGTGTATAATGAGTTTAATGTTCATCTATAACTTACATGTCAGGGAAACTTTGTCCTTTTTTAAAAATCCTTTAAACGGTTTGTTGTCGTCACAGACTATATACATTCCATAGAGAGTTAATGTTTTTGTAGTTGAATCGTTTTATGTCCCATATCCACAAAGGATACTGGGTACATAGAAATATACGAAATATGAAAATATGAAAAAAACACAAAAACTATTGTGGCTTATCGGTTCCGGCAGTTGAATTCCCAACTAAAACAAAGTGTGACTTTATAACTGTCCTGAACTTGTAATGACATTTTGTCCAGCTATTTCGGAGAATAAAATCATACTTATGTTTATTATTGTACCTCTAAAAATGACCCCTCAGCCTTGACCAGCTCCCAGACCATGAATACCGGGATGGGAATGACCGGAAGTACTGAGATGACGAATCCAATACCCCTGGCGTATACTGGGTAGATGTAGCCATCGTAGGTAGGCATCTTGTAGGTGTATATTGTGAAGACGAGCGCAACCTGTCAAAGAAGAATATACCACATACATGTAGATATATTGGTGAGTGAATGAGTATTGTTTAGCGCCTTTTTGTACTATCATTATCATTACTGCAGGAGACACAAGAAATGGTCTTCACACATTGTACCCATGTGGGGAATCGAACCCAGTCTTCTGCGCGGAGAGCAAAGGCTTTAACAACCAGGCTACCCATTACCCCTACGTACATCTGCTTTTGTGTTAGGGAGGATTCCGTTACACCAATGGTAGACAAGCATGCTGAGTACTTCAATTATTGCTGCATGTGAGGACTTGTTCACATACTGTTGTCCCTAACCATATGGTCAACATTAAAAGATAAATAGCAATATATAATCCCAGCCACGGTCCCTTATGAAAATGTCACTTACCAACATCAGTGCGGGTGTAACAAAACACCAACACAGCTTCATGGGTAATGATGGAGGTCTCCCTAGCATCATCTCGATGTCCCTGCCGAATCTCTCAACCCCTGCAACCAACGACATACACATTTGAAAAGGGAATATGTGAAACTGATCATACATCTAAACCCTTTTGGGGACAGAGTTGCCATTTCACAATAAATATTTCATAATATGATAAATTCACATTTGTGATATAAGTTAATTTTTTTGGTATAAATTAAAGAATTATTGATATGATAAATAAAGCAATAACTAGTAAATTGGCATCTTATTTACTGTTCCCTTTGGGTTGCATTGAGTAATAGAACGCGATTGCATCACGGTTAAAGTGTCAAAGGCAAATCTCTTTCTACACCAACATCTTTTTCATCTGTTTAAAAAAATGGCAACTTATAATTAGCTATTAACTGTAATAAAGGAAATAATACTAACCCGACCTGCGTTTATTTATCTCTCTATCGTTATCATCGTTCACATCTGTCTACTTCTAAGTGTATGTATATACCAGAACATCGTACTGATTGCAGAATGACACATCATCTTAACACATTTGCATTAATGTGCTGTATACACAACAATAAGTTGTTTCCATACCACAGAAAATAGCTTCCCCGATTTTTACCGTAAAACGTTCGCTCCTTGTAGAGGTGCAAGGGTGTAAAGTTTTCAATTACAAACTGGCTCGTATTGAATATAAACAAACTGATTAATTAAAGAATATACGTATTCGTTTGGCCATTCTCACATGGGTATACGTTTGTTTGTTGTTTAACGCCGCACTCAGTAATATTCCAGCTATATGACGGCGGTCTGTAAATAATCGTATCTGGACCAAACAATCCAGTGATTGACAATTTGAGCATCGATCCCCGCCATTGGGATACGATGACATGCATCAACCAAGTCAGCGAGCCTGACCGCCCGATCCTGTTAGTCGCCTCCTACAAGAACAGTCGCCTTTTACGGCAAGCATGGGTTGCTGAAGACCTATTCTACCTCGGGTCCCCGGTAAAAGAGGACATTTCACTTGTTGTCAGTTATAGTTAATATAGTGTAAATTATGTACATAATTAAGTGGCAACTAGTACGGTTTCCACATGACAAACTGAAACATCCTCACTTTCAACGGCGAAGAGGCATGTTGGCCTTCCTCTAGCTTGTTCATCAGCCACACATCTTCTTTCATAAAAATAGATCTACTTGGCAGCATAGGTTCAGTATGCGCATGAACGTTGACAAAATGTCTATGTTAAAATGACGTGAAGAGTTTACATGACAAATATTACCCTGAACACTCTACCAAATTCTGCCCATTAAAATACTAAAAATATTCGACTAAAAGTATCTGGTCCAACCATAGAGATGAAAATATGTGTTTTTATACCAAAACATTTAATCCAACATATTACTCTCTAAAAACAGACCGCCTCCGTGGTCTAGTGGTAGAGCGTCCATCCGGGGAGATGTTCGATCCCCGGCCGCGTCATTCCAAAATATGGTACTTGTTGTTTCCCTGCCTGGCGTTCGGCATTAAGGGGCTATAACAAGGACTGGTCGGCTCGGAGTCCGTATACTGTGTCTGAGTGGGGTAACACACACACACACACACACACACACACACACACACGTGCATGCACGTCGCTACATGTATATAAGCGAATAATCTTGGACGCGACGTTAAACTCCATTTAACCTCACATAAGAAGATATTACATAGATGTGATCATAACCTGTAGAAACCTATGTCGTACAATATAACATACAATATTTAACCATATTAAAGCTCATTTGTAACAATACTAACACATACTATATAATGTCGTCGCTATAAACTGAAATATTGCTCATGCGATGTAAACCTTGAGCATATTCACTATACAATGAAACGTGTCGGAATAATTGAGTGTGAGTTGGGTTTAACGCCGCTTTTAACAGATTTCCAGTTATATCGCGGCGTGTCAGCTTAAGGTGGGAGCAAAGACGGAAGTGATGCAGGTCTCAGACGTTTACCACTTCGGTGAAACCCACGAGAACGGGTATGGTGCTGACAAACCTCGAAACATAATCGGGGCGGACCGGGATTCGAACCCACAATCATAGGTTTCTGGCGTGCCAAAGGGACGGAATAATTGGTCGTCAAAGTAACTGTCCAGAGAAATCTAAATTTACAATGAATCACAGAATTCAGTCCTGGATTAAAAAGTTTCAGTTAATAAATTTGAAAAACTGTGTGATAATAAACCCTGAAAGAGATTGTTTGTCAAGAGGATAGACTGATTTAGATAACATGCCGTGTCTTGTAATAAATTATAAACGTCAACGCCAGAGAATACTCAATCTATAATAACTGCCAGAACTGTTTACATTTAGGGAAAACATATTATATTATGTTATGTCATATTATACAAATATTTGTTGCACATTATGTATTCAGACTTCGGTTGTGATACAGTTGTTTAAACAAACTAATGACGTTTAACACGTCATGACGAAGCCGTAACAATGACATCCTGTGGTAAGGGCATCGTGTCAAGTTCTGTTGACACAAATGCAAAAACACAAGTTTCAAAGCAAATGTGACGTACAAAGCAAATATATTTTCATGTGCTCAAAACATAAATTACCCTTCTTTTTCAGGGATCCTAATTAAATATTATGCAAAATGTACTTATGTCACAGCTTTATGTCCTCATAATCCCATAGCATAACCCAATCACCTGTGGTTGTCGTCATTCACCTGGTCCTCAGTGTATTGCTTAAGGTGTAATTAATGGTATACCCCCTCTGTCCCTGCCTATAATGTACATGTATGTGCTCGGAGGATGGCGTCTGGTATGTAGCAATCAGTGGTTTTCATTTGGAGTTTTCTCTTTTTAGGGGTAATTATTTAATCAACGATTTGGTTATTAATTTAGAT
This sequence comes from Haliotis cracherodii, assembly GCF_022045235.1. Classification (NCBI taxonomy): domain Eukaryota; kingdom Metazoa; phylum Mollusca; class Gastropoda; order Lepetellida; family Haliotidae; genus Haliotis; species Haliotis cracherodii. The sequence continues at coordinate 33,969,811 of NW_027266265.1, forward strand.
GTTTCGAATAATCGATGGAACAGAATGATATTTGGATTTTTTTAATGTCGATTTCTATTCATATTCAGGACCTCTTTTTCAGTGCTATTAACCGACGACCAATTTTACCCAAACACATGTGGCTGAAACCCCCTTACATGACGTTAATGCCGATACGATCCCACGCAAAGACTTTATTGTTCCATTATGTTGTTGCCTATCTGTACTCCATGAAAAGAACCAAAGATTTTTTTAATTGAATTCCTTTGTCATGCATAATGTATCATGGAGTCCCTGCACAGATGGTTCCCTATCAAATGAGGGACAATGACCCACACCCAGCAATAGCTTATTTTTATTGAACATTAATTTATTGTATTGACTGAACATGGAGAAAGCAATAAATTAGTAGCAAATTGACAGATCTCACAGAATAGAACATTCAACAGACTCATTACCTTGTGAACATGTTTATGTTTTTCTAAACAGTATCGAAGAACTAAAAAACTGGAAATGAATTAAATTGGAAAATAAGAGAAGAAATTAGTAGTCAACGTTTTTCACAAAAACACACTCTTCCTTTAATTATAATAAACAACATTCTGTTATTTTAGTACTAGTCTAGAGGAATCCCATTTCCAAAACCTTTTATTACCCTGTTACAGTATCCGGACCTCCAAGGGAGGGTAATCATGTTTGTTTGTTGTTAAACGCTGCGCTCAGTAATATTCCAGCTATATGACAGCGGTCGGTAAATCCTAGAGTCTGGACCAGTCAATCCAGTGATTAACATCATGAGCATCGATCCACGCAATTGGGATACGATGACATGCATCAACCAGGTCAGCGAGCCTGACCACCCGATCCCGTCAGTCACCTCTTACGACAAACATAATCGCCTTTTACGGCAATCATGGGTTGCTGAAGGCCTATTCTAACCCGGATCTTAAAGGGGCCACTATTTAACGCCTCCACGGAACACTAGTACATACCATATATCCACCCAATGATGAGACACTCCAGGAATGATGTCAGAAGAACACAGAAAGCTGCAACGAACCAGTCTAACAGTTGGAAGACATATATCCCACCCTGAAACAAAACACGGCCTTGCTGTCAAGTGGTAGCCATATCATTATCCAGAGCTTCAGAGATGGCAATCGGTGACATCAAAGAGTGAGTGAGTATTGTTTTATGCCGCCTTTAGCAATATTCTAGCAATATCACGGGCGGGGGACACCAGAAATGGGCTTCACACATTGTACCCATGTCGGGAATCGAACCCGGGTCTTCGGCGTGACGAGCGAACGCTTTAACCACAAGGCTACCCGACCGCCCCTGACATCAAAGAAGGATCAATAGATGCATAATAATTTCCTCAGTGTATTCTTATCATTTATCAAATTTTCAAATAACTAAAAGTCATATGCGTTGAGATCGGACAATTGGATTTTCATTTGGAGATCTATCTTGATTTGTGTTACAAAACAATCTACACACATATTGTCTGTCAGAAGTACCAATGTCTTACTTTTTGAGACCATACAAAATGGCCTTCTATAATTTCCTAAACTCCACCCCAGCGCTATTCTCGGAGCGAAGAGTACAATATGCTTGGCATCGCTGTGCTGAGCTACTTGAAACAGGCTAAGCTATGACCAGTAGATCTAGGTATCAAATTAAAGCAACGTCCCCACGGTATTTGAGTCTGCTTTCGTAAATCACTTGAAGCAATGATTATTAACTTCTTTAATTATGATTCTTATGAAAGAGTGGGAAAGCAAAAAACGTCTGTCGTTTCTGTAACCTTGAACTATCATGCATAAATAATTAAATGCACTTACATTAGTAGCAATCGGAAGGGCTACTAGGTAGCTTACTGCTGCCAGGGATGAAGTCACAAGTAGCCTCTTCTTCCTCAGTTTGTTGGGAAAAGCGTCCAATATGCCACTAACAAGTGTCTCGAACATCCCAAACTGAAAAAGAACCGTTTTATATAATAAAACATGATTTAATTTTAAACTGATGATTATTAAGCTGTATTTTTGTGAAAAAGCTATTGTTTGTTTGTTGTTTAACGCGGCACTCAGCAATATTCAAGCTTCATGGTGGCGGTCTGTAAATAATCGAGTCTAGACCAGACAATCCAGTGATTGACATCATGAGCATCGATCCACGGATACGATGACATGCATCAACCACGTCAGGTAGCCGGATCGTCCGACCCCGTTGGTCGCCTCTTACGACATTCGTAAAAGGCGACTAACGGGATCGGGTGGTCAGGCGCGCTGACTTGGTTGATGCATGTCATCGATCCCAATTGCGTGGATCTATGCTCATGATATCAATCACTGGATTGTCTGGTCCAGACTCGATAATTTGCAGACCGCTGTCATATAGCTGGAATATTGCTGAGTGCGGCGTTAAACAACAAACCAACCAGCCAACCAACTCTTACGACAAGCATAGTCGGCTTTTACGGGAAATATGGGTTCCTGAAGACCTATTCTACCCCGGATCTTCGCGGGTCACTACGGGTAATAGAAATTACACGGGTATATATGAGTACGTATGTGTCTGACCTGACTGTCTAGCCCGAGGAGGAGCAGCATAAAGAAAAACAACACTGCCCATATTTGCGGAAACGGAAGTCGTGTTATGGCTTCTGGGTAGGCAACCAAGGCAAGTCCTGGACCTGGAATGAAAGGACATTTATTTTGCGTTGACCATTGCAGTACATTTGAAGAAACACCGGAAGAATATCATTTTGCAGATCTACCAGGGGTGTTCATTAAAGATTTCCCCTAAACCACTTAGGGTTATCATATTTGGTTGAAATTTCACATGTGTAATGATACATGTATCTATCGGTTATGTCTGAATTTGACGCACCGAACTATTAATCTTACCACTTTTACAGGTGTTATGATCGAGTAGGGTGTGACAATGGAGCCAGTAGAATACGAAGCAGTGATTAGGTTTTTATATTTGAAAGGTCGCACACCAAAAGAAACTTTCGATAAAATGAAAGCAACTTATGGGGAAGTAGCCATTGATGAGGACACTATCCATCAAGCGGAGACTGTCATTTTGGTAGACCGACGTATAACTGTTCACCAGTTAGCACAAGATGTCAAGATCAGTGTAGGGTCTGTGGAAAAAATCATCCATGACAATTTGAACATGCATAAGGTGTCTGCACGATGGATTCCCAGGTTGCTCACACCTTTCCAAAAGCAGGAACGAGTCAATTGCTCAAAGGATCTTTTGGACATGTGCCAAAAAACCAGGCAAACTTTTTTGACAGACTTATCACACAGGATGAAACATGGGTCCATCACTATGATCCTGAGACTCAAGTTCAGTCGATGCAATGGAAGCATGTGGAGTCACCACCCACAAAGAAGGCACGTGTCCAACCCTCTGCAGGCAAGGTCATGCTCACGGTCTTTTGGGACCAGCACGGAGTAGTGATGATGGATTTCTTGGCAAAGGGTACCACAATTACAGGAGCTTATTATGCTTCACTGCTGTGGAAATTGCGGGACGCTATCAAGCTTAAGAGGCGTGGCATGCTGACCAAGGGTGTCCGTCTCCTGCAAGACAATGCTCCAGTACACAACTCTCATGTTGCCAAGACAGAAGCGCGGTCCTGTTGCTATGAAATCCTTCCACATCCTCCTTACTCTTCTGACCTTGCACCATCTGACTTCCACCTCTTTCCAACAATGAAGTCATTTTTGAAGGGAAAACGTTTCACAGATGATTAAACACTTTTTTCTGAAGTCAAGTCCTGGTTTGAGACGCAAAATGAGGGTTTTTACAAGCGAGGTCTCCATAAAACGATGGGAGAAGTGTGTAACTCTTGGTGGTTCCTATGTGGAGAAAGACTAATACCTATGCCAAGTTTCATTCCACTAGGTCCATCGGAAGTGGGTCAGGGGAAATCTTTAATGAACACCACTCGTATGCTTTTCCTGTATATACAGAAATAGACGATACAGATTACGTGACTTAAGGATTGTATGGTAGTAAATGCAAAAGGACCTGATTCTGTCTCCACAAAATCTCTACAAGACACTGACCTTGGGTTGCAACCTCTGTGATAGGTAGATTTGATTCTTTAGCCATATATCCGACGACTGCGAAGATGACAAATCCGCCATAAAAACTAGTCATACCGTCCGCCAGGGTCGCAATTACGGCATCCCTGTGAACAGAAGAATATATTATATATCAATACTTACTAGTGAGTGAGTGAGTTGTGTTCAACGCTGCTTCTAACAGTATTCCAGTTATATCACGGCGTGTCAGCTTAATGTGGGAGCAAAGACGGAAGTGATGCAGGTCTTAGACGTTTACCACTTCGGTGAAACCCACGAACACGGGTATGGTGCTGACATACCTGGAAACATAATCGGGGCGAACCGGGATTCGAACCCACAACCATAGGTTTCTGGCGTGGCGTGCTCAGCGAATTGCGGCGCCTTGGACGACTGGGCCACCCCTGCCCCTCCCCACACTACTTACTAACTTACTAACTTAAAGCAAAAGGATATATATCACTACTTATTTAATGAAGGCAAAAAAATGTATACATCAGCACTTGCTGAGGACAAAAGAACATATATAATAGCACTTACTAGAGGCACAAAGATTTTACTTCATATTTTGTTACTTACATATCAGTACTAACAGTGTTAAGAGTTCGATTCCCCAAATAGGTACAATGTGTGAAGACCATTTCCGGTGTCTTCACGTCGTAATGTGAATGAAACATTGCTCGAGGCGGCGTAAAACTCTAATCATTCATTTAAAGTGCATATCATTTAAACATTTATATAAAAAGGGTTTACCATTGGCCGAAGTTGTATATATAAATATTCTTCAAGTATGGGCAATGTAATATGTCTGCATGTACGTTAATTTCTAACCATACAGTGTTCACCTGAAACAGTTGTTATCGAACTTGTTGAAACTGGACATGGTGATGAGACCTCCCCAAGCAGGACCCAGCGAATAAAACACCTGAATACAAGCTTCTATCCAAACCTGAAACACAGTTTTAGCTGTCAAAATAGTACAAGGGCACTGTATTTCACTTGGGTGTTTAGTCAGCATTTTGAAATGTCAACAAAGAATGCACGTTCTTCAAGTTTGTCCATTTTCACAGACCCCAGCTTGTTTTGCTAACTTGTTCAACAACACAAATTGATCAAATGACTCCAGTATTTATGGATCAACCTCAAGGACATTTTGTGATGTCCAACAACAAAACATTTCACTCTCACTTAACTACTTCTATGCGAGGCTTAGAGCGTGTGAGTGAGTGAGTTGGGTTTAACGCCGATTTTAACAGTATTCCAGTTACATCACGGCGTGATCCAGAACGTGTCTCATAGCCCTCGCACAATTGTACAATGTTCATACTTGCAACACGGAATTCGATAAACGTTTCAATCGGCTGACGTCACCATTAAAAAGAACAACCTAAACGCCAGTCCACTCTGGAGGCTTCAGCCTGGTACTGAGAATCGTTTCTTTGCTGTAGAAGCTTAATGGAAACTTACACTAAAATGTTTCAACTTGGAAAAGTCGGGCGTGACATAGAACTTGATGCCGTCAATGGCGCCCGGCAACATGGCGCCCCGGATAAGGAAGATTGTCAGCAACACATACGGCAGGAGGGCAGTCACGTACACAACCTGAAATACGAATATGTTTGGACCTGCATATTATCAGTTACATCATGGCGTGTCGGTCTGAATAGATGAAGATCTAGCATAGCATTAATTAGGGAAATCTGGAATTTAAACCACAATCAGTGTATACAAGAACGGTTTAAAAGTCGCATCTCCGAATACTTCTGAATGAATTTTGAGAGTTTGGTTTAAAGCCCTTTGAACAATAGTGCAGTCATATCACGTAGTGTCGGCTGGATGGAGCATAGTGGAAATTTTCTCAATAAAAGTATTGTAGAGTTTGTTGTTGATGAATGTATGGTCATTATGATGTTGAATTTCCAAAAAGTTGTGTTCGTCTCGAATGACTGCAATGCCGAGCTGACGTTAAAGTCCCTAACTTACTTATCCATCTATCCATCCATCCATCCACTCATCCCCCCACTCGCTTATTCACTATCTGAGACACACTTCCACCACCCACTCACTCACCAGACCGCCCCAAATCCATCAACCCACCCGATCATCCATTCACCCGCCCACTCACTCACTCACTCACGCACCCACCTCCGAACTACCCGTACTCACTCAATCACCCGTCCATGTCCTACCAACAACTCACTCATCAAACCTCCCTTTCAACCGCACTCATTCACTCACCCAACCGCCCAAATCCATCAACCCACCCACCCACTCACTCATCCATCCACCCGCCCACTCACTCACGTATCCTCTCCTAACCATCCGCACTGTCTAACTCACCCGTCCAAATCCATCAACCCACCCACTCATCCAGTCGCCCGAACATTCACTCATCTCGGACACCTTCACTCACTCACTCATCCACTTAAACACTCAAGCCTTTCTTCTCACCTTGCCTAGGGACTTAACCCCTCTGAAGAGACAGAGGACCACGAGGGACCAGGCTGCCAGAAGACACAGGGCGGAGTGCAACTGGAGACTCCCTAAGTCCTCCAAGCCGGAAGACTTTCTCAACACGTTGTATCTGTACAGTAAAATCAAGACGCTAACGTTGTTAACACTCTTCAATACTCGAGCCATCTAAAGTGTTTACGAATTGGTAAGGTAGACGTTTACAAGTTGCGAGGAACCATTGGCCAAACAATAGTCGAAGTTGTTGGTGCCTAACTATCAGTATCGAACAGCCAGATGGCATCTTACCCAGGCAAGAGCGTTCACTTGCCTTTTTATCTAAGTCTTGTTTCCACCCTTGCCACTTTTCTATGCAAAATATCATTGGACTATCGCACATTTGAAAGAACGTTTCACAAAATCAACATCCACGACGGGTACATCTTCTTATGAAAATGATTTACCGCTTCCTGTCTTTGTTGACACGTCTTTTTCATCGAAAGACGAATGCCTATGTTTTGTGTCAGGGATGAAATCGCGAATGATTTCGTTATTTGATTGACCAAGTCGTCGCCTATGGTAGTCGTCATCTTTGTGAAGCTATACGAAATAAGAACAGTGATCTGATTGGACATTGCGTTTTAATTACAAGGGACACAACTCGTGATCTACGCGAGGTGGCGCCAGGATGGAGCCAGGAAACGTGGCCTTGATGTGGGAAGGGTAGAAACTAGGCTTTGATATAGGCTAGTGGACACGCTTGCCTCGGGATGGGAAAATTGCTGCTGCTGGAGGTATACCACTTGGATTAAACCCGCAAGCAGGGTGTGATTGTGACAACCCTTGGATCGTAATCATCGGCGTCTGGGATTCGAATCCACGATCGGCTAACATTGGCAACTGCACAGTGAATGGCGGCATTTTGGGGACAAATCTCCAGAAAATACGGAAGACAAATATTTTTGCCTCCGGTTTATAAATCTATAAAAAAAATGGACTCATGGTATGCTGATTGTCCCGGAATGTCCGTGTGCAGTGAAATGACTCCAACAGCATCTCAGTCCACCAAGGAAGACTTTAAATAATTGCCAGTGACTGTTTGTTTGTTGTTTAACATCGCAGATATATTCCAGCAACATGACGGCGGTCCTTAAATCATCTTGACATCGAACCACGCATTTGGGAAACGATGGCATGCATCAACCAAGTCACCGCTTGACCACCTGGTCCATTTAGTCGCCACTTACGACAAGCATAGATTGCTTTGGGCCGATATTTCCACCCGGAATCTCAATGGGTTCGTTGCCTCAGACAACTTGACCACTGTGCTGTGAATAATATAATAATATACAAAAAACAATTATATTATTTTAAAAAGAATAATGACGTTGTTGCAATGTATTCTGAGCCAGGAAGTCAATGGCCATTTTGAATGTGTATTTTATGAAGTTAAACGGACGCAACAATAGGTCACTATTCAAACATATGGAGAAATTATATATCAACCATGGTTCAACGATTCAGAGAAATCACTCTTCTGGAATCAACAGTACGGACACGTCATATATACTTACTGCCAAAATTCTTCCGCCGCCGTTTTACCCCTCTCCGCTGTCATGTTGAAAATGGAATTGTTGAGGAGACTGTAATTCGACCCATAAAGCCGTTGTGCCTCTGTCATGTTGCACACAGGGTTGGTTGAACAGTTCTGCGTTACTAATGACGTATTAACCGTCAGTCCATCTGTGGTGTTGTGTGACATCATTCGGGTATCTATACAGGTCGGCGTGTTCCACCAATGACCGCATCGGCTCCAGGGTAGTTCCGACCGGAAGGAGTTGACCAAATAGTATATGACCCACGTGATGACAGCATTATAGTAGATGCACGCCATCCCTGAGACTATTACCATGCCGTATCCCACACCTACAATACAACACACACACCAAGGATGAGGGTCATTCCATTGCTTGCATGTTTGTTTGTTGTGTCACGCCGCACAATATTCCAGCTATATAACTGCGGTCTGTTAATATTCGAGTCTGGACCAGATAATACAGTGATTGACATCATGAGCGTCGATCTACGCAATTGGGATACGATGACATGCATAGACAAAGTCAGCGCTTTTAACAATACAATCCTCGATCAGCAGATCCTGATACGGCTTGGGGCCGCAAGTACATGTATATATGGACATCATACGAAGAGAAATATAGAATATCAGACGAGCTCCCGTGTAATACCATTTTATGAAATAAGTGAATAGTTCTTGTATTCGACGAGCGAAATTGGTATTACACAAGAGCGAGTTTTTTATTTTTTATTTATTACTAACCCTTCATAATATTTTGTTTTTAAGTTTTACTGTAGTGTGCAAATAGCCAGACATCTACGCGATCAACGGCATAATGATTGAATTTAACAGAATAATACTTCACACGTAGTTATTCAATACAATACAACGGTCTAGGACGTCATTTGAGAAATTGTGTTGCAAGATACACTGGCGAAACAATGCCATATGACGTCAGCCTAGCAGCAGGGTTGCTGGGGTCATCGGGTTTGCATAAGCTCCTCTCCTCTATCATCTCAACACACAATATCATTGAATAAGCCCAAGGCTGTTGGAAGTTTTCAATATTTATCAATGAAACTAGTTCCAGCAGTACATGATCACGCGCTTTGTTATTAAACACTGTGTAATGCCAACTTATTTGTTGTTAAACAGTGGTATCGTCAACGGGCGAGTAATAGGTGTTGGATATATACCTTAATGCATACATTGTACACTAATTAAAGGAAGATAGTTGGTTGAACTGCTACCTTTAAACAGAGGGCATAATTTCCAAACGAAGAGCGAGCTTGTTCCCGAGAACTGTCCAAGACATACCTCCAGGTAGAATAATGGAATTCCGGCCAGAAGAAGGAATGTGAAGAATGGAATAAGAAATGCTCCTGCAAAGAGAGAAAAACAATGAGTTTGGTTTAACGCCAACTGTATTGTAGTCAAGTCGGAAAAGATTGCAGTTCTCAGACGTACACCGGTATGATGTTCGAAATCCCGAAACATAATCAGGGACAAGCGGGATTCGAACCCATGATCAGGTATCTGGCAATCATACGGGACGTCACATCGAACTGCGGAAACTTAGACGAGATGGAAATTGGAAGAGGTGGAGACTCCCTACATGCAATGTTCCCAAGGATCATTAATTACACGACGTTGCAAAGCTAGGAAAGGAAGTGTTTTCTTCCCGGAATGTACCGCCCATTTATGTGAAAAGTTTGTTTCTTGTTACATAATATGATAATAGACGGCCGCATAGGCATATACATGTGAGGTGAGGTGAAACTGGGTTTAATGTCGCGTTCAAGATTGAAGCACTTATATAGCTACATGTATACGTGTACTTATGTACTTCACATATATTTAACTCATTATGATGACGCCCGCTATAGCTCTTGCAGTTGATTCTGACCTTGAAACTAACTTGTCATTCTGGACGTGAACTATGTACAAGTAAAACTGACACAACTACTCGAACTCTGGCCTCGTTGATTCCACTTCTGGAATCAACAGACCCAGAGGATTTCTCGAATGCACATCGTTTGAACCACATTTAAGCCCTGTTCAATGTATGACAACACGTCCTACCCCCGCCATTCCTGAGACACAAGTAAGGAAATCTCCACAAGTTCCCGACGCCCACAGCATAACCGATCAGCGACAACACAAAGTCCATCTTTCGGCTCCATTGTTCACGACCCTCTTCGCGACCCTTCTTTTCCGGTTCCAGGTGATCCAGGTCCCCGGCAATAAAGGTAGCTGTCGCATCCTTTTCGTCGGACTGCATCTGCAGAGATAACGGGTGTATTGAAATAGGAAGCTGATATTGAATATGATCAGCTACAATAAAACGTAAACTATACATGTACCACTTTGTAAGAGACAAAATATTCCTCTTGGGGACTGAGTTACAGTAGTAATGCACGCCCGCACGTTGGACACAACAGATCATGAATATGCATGAAAGTCGCTAAATGACCTGTGCATGACGATACACGTGACCAGAAAGGGATTTCCCTCGACTGTAATATTTGGATTCCCCGACATTCCGCAGTACTAAAAGTAGTGCGCCTCGGTGGGCGTGGCTTAATGTTTTACATTCATTGGGAAATGAATGCATGACACGTGACCAATTCAGCTAATCAAAATGCCGGAATTTCAATGAACACAACGAAAATTTAATTATAAGAACTTGATAACATAGTGCGTATGCCCCAGGGAGGGCAATGAATTTCTGCCACGAAGACCAGGGGCCACACGGAGTTCTGAGAGTGACAATACATCTCTTGCAAAACGATGCACGTTGTTGAATCAATGAAAGTCACGCGATATGGTGCAAGTCGATCTTGGGTCTGTCAGACAGTTGTCTATCAATTTTCATATTTAGTCTAATCCCCGTCCCTCGTTAGGTTTTAGAAATAAATCAGAAGGCGGGGTGCATTAAAGCACGTGGCGTCTGACGACAAAACATGAAGACATTCCACAAACCGTAACAAAAACGTAAATTGATCATAATTGCTGAACGTCTTCCTGATTTTAATTTTTGGGAATTATTTTTGATAGATTTGCGTCTTTGTATTTCGATCTTCAACAACAGAGATCACTTCCTTCATGTGTACAGAGGGGCGGACTTGTAGCCTAGTGGTTAAAACGTTCGCTCGTCACGCCGACGACCCGGGTTCGATTCCCGACATTGGTACAATGTCCGAAGCCCATTTCTGGTGTTCCCCGCCGTGATATTGCTAGACTATTTCTAAAAGCGGCGTAAAACTATAGTCACCCATGTGTACAGAAACCTGATTAATATGTGTTATTGTTATTTATCTTTTTATTTCATTACACGTGGTGCAGAAAAATAAATGGATATGGCATCAATTATCATTCAATAAAAAATAATATCTCCTTTCATCATTTGTAGATCCCATTTGTATCATACACTATTGCCTAAAAGTTCATTCCCCATGCGTTACACGCATGTGACACGGGTGCTCAACGGGTTGCACACGGGTCGAGAACGCGTGGGTTACTCGTTGCACACGCGTGTGCCATGCGTGTACCACGGGACCGGGTTTCAGTTGAAGTTGGAAAATATATCAAATGAATAGTTAGATAAATCAAAACAATGAGATGTGAATCTTGACTTGAGTTGAGCGGACATTGACCACTGTTCACCAGACCATAAAAACAACGACCTTGTGCCCGTCTTAATTAGTGTTCGTTTGCTGGACTTTTGTGGCAGGAACCATTCCACGAGGGTCCGGTCTAGCCATTGTGGCTACACGACAGTAGGACAGTAGTGAATTTAGGGCTTGCCCTCATTTCGCCTACACCTCATTTCGCCTACAATAATTCAAATGCTTAATTGCCTAACCCCTATTATATGAATGGGCATTATCCATCACATTCTTTATAATTGTTACAAATTGGTTAGTTCTTAGTATTGGTTTAATTAAAGGAAATTAGATGTCTGCTCAATTGTTGAACTGTTATTGTTGTTATTATTGCATTGGTATATATGTACCTGACCTATCAGCTTACTAGTCAGCATCAAAATGGCGAATCTTCAGAGAGCGGAGTTTGTAACATCACAGAGACGTGGCCAGCAAGTACTTTATGCAGGCTATAGATACAGACTGAATGTCAAGCGTCAAGTTGCTGTTCACTGGAAGTGTGTCCACACAGGTTGCAATGGTAGATGCAGCACTATTGCAGAACACGTCGTGTCTACAACTCCTCACAGCCACCCCCCTGTAGAGAATGAAGAACACATCAGACTCATTGGTCGACTCAATCAGCGTGTCCAGACCGACATTTCTCCTGTACAGCAGATTTACAACGCAGAACTGGATCAACTTGATGAAGAAGTAGCTGCGACTGCCCCTTCTTTTGCAAGTGTTCAAGCTTCCCTGTACAGAGCAGCAGTCAACTTTGGAGGAACGTGGACACAGACAGAAGATGGAAGAAACTTTAGGTGCATCAATGACGGGGAAGACGACAGATTACTGGTGTTTGCTACCACTGAGATGTTAGAAATCATGAGTGACTCTGACAGTTTGTTTATGGGTGGTACTTTTTTTGTTTGTCCTAGCTTGTGGCTCCAAGTGTATATTATTCATTGTCTTGTAAATGGTAAAATGTATCCTGTTGCATTTCGTTGCTTCCAACAAGACCAAACAGACATATGCTAGACTATTTAGGTTGTTGAAGGACACAGTAGGAACCAGAACTGGTACTGAACTTTCTCCAGAGGTGTTTCATACTCATTACGAGTCAGCAGTCATAAGTGCCAATGCAGAGGTTTTTCCTGATAGTTATGTGAGGGGTTGTCTGTTTCATTATTCACAATCTTTGTGGCGTCAGGTAGTTGAAAGAGGTCTTGTACGAGAATACACGAAACAATCCAGCAATTCAGTCCCATGTTCGACATGCCGCAGCCCTGCCACTTCTCCCACTTGACCAGGTACAGAATGCATGGGTTGAGGTGATGGAGCAAGGACCTGATGATCAACAGATTGGTGATTTTAACGACTATGTCACCAGCACATGGGTAGATGACGACGCTAGATTCCCCTGCCGTATTTGGAACCAGCACGACAACACCGGTCCCCGATCCAACAACTATCTGGAAGGGTTCCACTGTGGACTGAAAAAGAGAATGCCCCGACATCTAGCAGTTCTTGGAGGAGATCAAGCAGATTGAAAAGGCAGACAGACGCTCCAGGAAACAAATTGATCTTGGAGGATCATGCAGACCCCGAGATCGTGTTGACAGACAAAGGGACGAAAGAATTGAAAGACTAAAGACACAGCTTCTTAGTGGAAGAAAAACTGTAATGCAATTTCTTGATGCCGTTGGATATGTACTAAAGCTACAGTAATCATGAGTCGAATTTCTTTATTTCACATACTGAAGAGGCCACAGGCCTATAGTACAAGTTGAAGAATATACAGTTTTATACAATTTATGTACATATCTCACCAGATCACCTCACGTCATTCCACCTCGCATTTCAACGCAGTCACATAATTTCGCACATTCAGTACAATACCATGCCCTGTAATTTCATAATTTCTATATTACCATATCACATCTTGTTATATCATACAACATATTCTATAACATCATATCATATTGTATCATTATTATAAGTTCATATTATATAGTTTTATTTCATATAACATTATCATAACATACTATACATACCATCGTACCATATATCACAACTATATTGTATCACATTTAAATATGTCATATCACACAACACATTAGCAATGCCATAGCTTGTCCCATCTTATCTTATCATATCATACCATATAATGCCATGTCATTCCATGCCAATTTATTTCACATCAATTAATCAATATTTATTCAACACTGGAAGACCGCAAGCCATATAATATGTACACTAAAAAAAAACAAAAAACCCCCAGTATTTACACAATTTTATAATACACATAATATATTGCATCATATCCCTTCATGCATCATATCACACCACATCACTTCATATCATATCACATCATGTCATGTCACATCATATCATTTCATATACATATAACTATACTTAACCATTTGTAATATCACGTCCCACAATATCATATGACAGCCTAGTAGTTTAATACCATTTCTAACTCTTTTGTTTGTAGTTTATTCAGATGGCAAATATCTACAAATATGTACTTAATGTATATACACAATAGTTTCCTAGTACCAAGCAGCTAAGATTATTCTTTCATAAGGTTCTGTCGGTATAAAGAGGCATAATATATGAACATGGACACATTTTGTAAGATACTTCTTTTTGTGTTTGACAGCAATGTAACAAATTTAATAATATTAGGGAACCTGTAATAATAAGCTTGCAGGTATTTTTCTCTAAGGTGTAAATACACTGGACATACAAGTAAGAAATGAAATTCATCTTCTACTGAGTTTAAACTACATAGATTACAGATTCTTTCTTCACGAGGAATGTTTACATAGCGCCCTGTTTCTATTAAAAGGTCGTGAGAAGAACATCTAAAACGTGAAAGAGCCGTTCGAAATTTTTTAACATTAACTTTTGATAAATAATCTTCCATAATTATTTCTGATTTAAACATTTTGTAATAAAAGCATTTGTTTGTTAGAGTCAATGATGCAGTCCAAGATTGTAAATAAATATCCTTTCATCTCTGGGTTAATGAAAGTATAAACATTGGTTTGGAATACACATTTTGGTTTTGCCAAATATCACCAAAGCCACAACTGAAAAGTAATTCTCTAACACCTGTAACCCAGTTTCTTTTCCCATTATTATCATGAGTCATTACTATTATTACTGCATAATGTAAATATCAGCTATTAAACAATGTATGAAGCTTCAAGATTGTCTTGTCTGTTTAACTGTAGTGCAATTTCTTGATGCCGTTGGATATGTACTAAAGCTACAGTAATCATGAATAATTATTATTATTACTGCATAATGTAAATATCAGCTATTAAACAATGTATGAAGCTTCAAGATTGTCTTGTCTGTTTAACCTTCTTTTGGGTCAGTTCATTAATTTAGGGGTAACACAGCACTTGACTTATGTGCAGTCAGCTGTAAATTTGTTTTGATAAGGGTGTAGGCGAAATGAGGTATAGGCGAAAAGAGGACAGGCCGAATTTAGAAGCGAGTTTATTGCTAGGGGAACCTCGAGTTGACACGATTGTCGCGGGTTGGTAAATGTTCGCGATTAATGACGTGATTGTTTGTGGATTGCGGACATATTCGTTTTAAGTTTTGACCACGTGAGTCATTCCAGGTGACTGCAAATGTAACGTTTTTCGTTCGCCAAATTTATGCTTTAGATAGTACAATTATGATAAAACAGTCACCACTACTTATGTCTTATTTTGTCACGTAGGAATATGTCCCATTTTCCCACAACCCACTTTCTGTTTGGTATTTTGTAAGAATTAGTAAGAGAAAGTTGTGTGTGGTACTCTAACATTTATCACTTACTCTAAGAGGATATGGGAAATGAATATGAACATGTTGTCTCGCTGTTGATAGAATTTGAGATCTTAACAAACACCAGGTGTGACCATGTAGACAGAATCTCGGTAGGGTTTGTGATTTTTACATTTGCCCAATGACCATGGTGAGTATTGTTGAGGATACCAAAGGTGATAGTTTACTATGAGAGGAAATTGATTGTGAGTGTTTATTTCATGTGGATAGGATGTCTTTAGGATTTTAATTCTTTCTTTATCTGTGGGTAATCCTTTCACGTTGATGTGAAGGAGGTCACTCAACCAGGTCATGACAATGATTATGCGCAAGGCTCGGGATAGCGAGAAGATCCTTGGAGGTGTTGATGGTGGCTGGACATACAGCATACAGCATTTCCAGTGTAGACTGGCACCTCGTCTTTGTTTCACTCGGTATTAGAAACCTTGATATACAAGGCTACGGCCACCACGCCATTCACAGGTGCATTTGTCTTTTTACAATGAAGTTGTTCAGCGTTCCCAGTATTTATATACTATCTCACTGATTACTTGTTAACTGGGCATGAATAAATTTTACTATTCATATCATTATAGTTAATCAAATTGTAAATAAAACTTTAATAAAACTGGGCTACACTCTCTCGAAAAATGTATTGTCTGTGGGTAAGTTTAAATGTCAAGTCACATCAGCATTTTTTCAGTTTTATTGCGGCGAAATAATTGCAAGCTTTTTGGACAACATGTTACATGGCTGCTTTTACATGTCTTATTCAAGTGCTTGACTTCCTCAGTAGTTCATGAATTTATTATCAAATAATTACTATTTATTCATTATGTGACATCAATAATTCATTTATGGATACCAAAGAATGAATTTATATCACAAATTTGATCTGATTTTTATCATGAAATGTTTATTAATATAGAAAATCGTTTTTTAGATATCAATAACTGAATTTAATATCAAATAATTTTTATCATCTAAAAAATCTAATATGGTATTGTATCTATAGCCTTCGTCTCCGTGAACCTTATACCCATTTCATAATTCGTGAAGATAAGTACAGTATCGTAACATTTACATTTATAGTCACATTCAGATGATGTCACTACATATAAGTAAGGGCAAGTTTCTTCCCTTTGTTTAATCATTTTTCCTCCTGGCTCTGAATGTGGAACACAGGCTTTAGGGTTACATATGTATCATTGTATTTTAATGCGATATATAATTATTTTCTATCGTACTTACTTCATGTTTTAAATGAGACTTCATGTTTTAATTTACATGTCACAACAAATTACAATTATTGCTTGTAAGCTCAACACAATTGACGAATACTCTAAAAGATATGACCAGTAAACCATTAATGTACGTTGAAAAAATATATATTGTAAATGCCAAAATGATGTATCTAGAGTCAAGTAGAAGATATATTGACAATGGCGCTGGGATTTTATTCAACAAACCCCTGAAAACAACACTCAATGTTTACCTCTCCTGGCGGCCATTATGCAACGGCCATCTTATACACAACCCCGCGCTCACGTCTACAGGTCTGTTCCTGTAGTATGGTAGTTAGGAGAACCCTCTCCCCAAAGTATATCCTCCATGATATAACCTACTCTCATTAATTAAATGCTGCCCTTTCCCAGCGTCACGGCTATGGAGCTGAGTAGTATAGGTAATGATGGTTCTGGCTCACTTCCACTGGAGCCGGATTTATTACCTATACTGCTACTACAGGTAGCATTTCTAATGCCAAAATGATTATGTGATTTAATGATAGTCATGAGATTCAGCTAAATTGACTCTAGCTCACCAATACCTGGGGCCAATCATTGCTTTAGATGAGTCTAAATGGTAATAAAAATATTCTTCATTATTTTTAGCGATAAAGCGATATTCAACATTTTTATTAAGTTCTTCGTTCATTTTACTAGGAGACCAGACTATATAACTACACTCTTCTTGTAAATTGATAAGAAACAATTGATTACCGTATTTGGTTGGTTTGACATCACTGATATAATAAAAACCTTGTGGTAATTCTCTCCATTTAATAGTTTTTTCCATTATTATATATATTTATGTAAGCATTTGTCTAAATGTGATCAAAAGATAGTAAGCAATTTATTTTTAATCTCCAACCAGTTCTTTGGTTTTGGCACGGAATAATTGACGCGCTTGTTGCCTCCCTTGTTCTATGAACTTTTTTTTCTCGTCTTCGCTAATACCATTGGTCTTACGAGATTTTGATCGAATCTCCTGCTTCATTACGTTGTATTTGGTGAGCTCCGACAGCACTAAACGAAACTCATCCTCGGATATCTTACAATCGGCCATTGCTGTCGAAATATGATCCTCAATGCTGTTCAACTTTGCTTCGGCGAGTATCCGAATCTTATCGTGTTTTAATGCTTTCTTTTGTAACCTACGAGAAATGAATTTTATCGCTATTCCTGCCAGTCCCGAGACTCTGGCGGTTATTTCCATGCCGAGCACGATAGGCGCGGCAATTATAGTTGATAGTAAACCGACACCGGCTACACCGAGTCCCCATGCCCAGGATGTGTATAAAGATATGGCAGAAAAAATAGATATGTACGACACGAGCGATTACCCAAAAGATAATCCACTGCACAGCGTAGTAAATAAAAAGGTGTTAGGTAAGATGAAGGATGAATGTGCTGGGACCCCTATAGCGGAGTATGTAGGATTAAGACCTATAAAATATGTATTCTATAAAAAAGTCCGATAATGGAGAGATAAGAAAAGCTAAGGGTGTTAAGAAGTATGTGGTAAAAAAGCATATCAAACACGAACAGTATAAAGAATCATTATTCAACGGTAGAACGTTCAAACTCGAGATGAACTCTTTAAGAAGTTACGATCATAGGATATATAGATTAAGAATGAACAAGACATCATTATCCCCCTTAGATACAAAGAGATGGATTGATAATGATGGTGTAACTACCTATGCTTATGGTTATGGTGGTAATACCGTACCGTCGGGAACTATGAACAACTCTTCTCGTACAAATGCCCTACCCGGTCCATCTTGAAGATAATAAAGAATAGGCTCTCCTTCTTTCGTAACCAATCGACTAATGTTATACGTCTTAAGGGACCATATGGGATCGGTTGCACGACGTAGGCCTCCTTCGAGTTCACCTGCCTGGTATAAATATCTTACCCTTACTCTATCCGGAAGTTTTTGTTCTTTGCCTCTCCTCGGTGCTGAAGATTCGGAAGTCACGGATTTCATTTTAATCGCATCGGATGGTTTCTTCCCTATTAATCTCGTTACTTCATTATTCAGCGCTGATACAACGGCTGATAATCGTGTCACCCATTCGGTTGATCTCAATCGCTCGGATTTCATTTCGATCCCATACTGATAGCCAAACAAACGTTCCGCTAATGTCCTGTTAAATCTTTCGACGATAGCTTGACTGTGGTGGGCCTCTCTTTCACCACGGACGATTTTGACATCGTGCTTTGTTAACAGTTTAGTTACCGATCCCATAAACTCGCGACCGGGATCTACTTGAAATAGCTTAGGCCATTTTAGCGGTCCACGTTTATATATGCGGCTCAGTGCATTAGCTACTTGAATCTTTCGAGGTTAATGGCTCAGCCTCTTTGTATCGACTAGCCACATCCACTAATGTTAAAGCGTATTTATACGTTTTGCGTTTTACCTTATCGTGGGGAAGAAACAAGAGGTCAGCCTGATGAACTTCATTCGTCGTAAAAATATCAAACTTCTTCCTCGGTATATAACGTATTTATTGCTCCTACACCTTTCCAATATCCTCGTGGGCTATAGTAAATTTTATTCATTATTAATTAATATTGATGTTTCGTTTAATACATCTCATGACTATCGTTGAATCGCATAATCATTTTGGCATAAAAAATTCCATCCGTAGTAGCAGTATAGGTATATGAATCCAGCTCCAGTGGAAGTGAGCCAGAACCATCATTACCTATAAAAATTTATATCATAGACTCCAGGTGGTGGTCAATTTAGCTGAATCTCATGACTATCGTTGAATCGCATAATCATTTTGGCATAGAAAATGCTACCTGTAGTAGCAGTATAGGTATATGAATCCAGCTCCAGTGGAAGTGAGCCAGAACCATCATTACCTATACTACTAGCTGAGACAAAGAGACCAAACCATCATAAAGTAATTAGGGTCCAATAAAAACAATGCTCCGCCAAACCTCATAAACATGATCACTGAAAGTCGTACTAATGTCAAATCACAAAAAGCATTTGAATAGCATTAACATTTAACAGGGTCATGTATTCTCTTAACACCATCGCAAAACATCATGTAGATGCCACAACAGTACTCATATCACATCTAAAAATGAGACATCAGCAAGTACATATAATAAAATATGTATAAACATTTTGCGTCAGGAAAAAAAATATCTCCTTGTTACCACCTCCATGTTCAGCTAAACACAGGCCCTCCTTTGGTCAAAAGTTTGTTCCCCTTGTAATGAGTGTGTCACGCGTTGCACACGAGTGACAAACAGGGTGCACACCCGTGTTCAACGGGGTGCACACGGGTTGCGTAACGCATTGCTCATGAGTGTAAGAGGAATTAACTTCTTGGCAGTAGTGTACATGGCACAACATAAGAGAGCTACGCGATAAATCGCAAAGAACAATGAAGAACCAAGCGTGGTTCATTTCACAATAAAACATTGTTCTATCATGACGTCATTTCTAGAGATTCGGGCCACCTGCGTGGTCTCGTGGTAGAGCGTCCGCCCGGAGAGCGGAAGGTCCGGGGTTCGATCCCTGACCGCGTCATACCAAAAGACGTTAAAAGATGGTACTTGTTGTTACCCTGTCTGGCGCTCGGCATTAAGGGGCTAAACAAGGACTGGTCGGCTCGGAGTCAGTATACTGCGTCTGAGTGGGGTATGCTAAAATGCGGCATGGTATCTCAGTGAGCTATCAATATAAATCATCATCAGTCCGGACTAGTACAAGCAGCCACACAAACACACACACATTCATGCACGTCGCTTTATAAGTGCAATAATCTTGGACGCGACGTTAAACCCCATTTCACCTCACCTCACCTTCTAGAGATTCGAACTTGCGCTCGCACCTATGTTTGACGACGTTACTTTTGAGAGGGGGGTGTCCAGTGAGTTGTTCACCATAGATGTAGAAGGGCAACGCAGATAAACGCGATGGCCGAGCTATCACATCCAAAACCGGGAGAGATTTGACAATTGGTATTGAGAGAAAAAGTACAGGTAATCGACGTTATGATTGTGAGAATATGCGGGGAAATAACCTCCTGTGCAAAAAATGGACGACTCGTTGTCGTTGTTTATCGTACTATATTTACAATAAAACACTGCAGGGAGAATAAACCACTCGGGGCTGTGCCCCTCATGGTTTATTCTCCCTGCTTTGTTTTATTGTACGATAAACAACTCCCACTCAACTTTTATTTCTTAATTAATGTCAGAAAGTGTTAAAACGACACGTTATGGTGACAAAAGTGATGATGTATTAAGGGTGCATGACATTTAATTGTTTTCAGATAACTAAAACAAATGCTGCCAAAAATTACATTTGTTTACGGATCCACTTCTTAGATTAGTATTGCCATTAATTTCTTCTTCAGTGTTATTTATTACTTGAAGGAGATACATTTCGTAGACTTAAGTGGTGCCTATCATTTCCACTTTTGTCGTATTTATTACTTAAAGGAGATACATTTCTTAGACTATTGGTGCCTATCATTTCCACTTTTGTCTTATATATTACTTAAAGGAGATACATTTCTTAGACTAATGTGGTGCCTATCATTTCCACTTTGGTCGTATTTATTACTTAAAGGAGATACATTTCTTAGACTTATGTGGTGCCTATCATTTCCTCTTCTGTCTTATTTATTACTTAAAGGAGATACATTTCTTAGACTATTGGTGCCTATCATTTCCTCTTCTGTCGTATTTATTACTTAAAAGAGATACATTTCGTAGACTTGTGTGGTGCCTATCATTTCCACTTTTGTCTTATTTTATACTTAAAGGAGATACATTCCTTAGACTTAAGTGGTGCCTATCATTTCCACTTTTGTCTTATTTATTACTTAAAGGAGATACATTTCTTAGACTTGTGTGGTGCCTATCATTTCCTCTTCTGTCTTATTTAATACTTAAAGGAGATACATTCCTTAGACTTAAGTGGTGCCTATCATTTCCACTTTTGTCTTATTTATTACTTAAAGGAGATACATTTCTCAGACTAATGGTGCCTATCATTTCGACTTTTGTCGTATTTATTACTTAAAGGAGATACAGTTCGTAGACTAATGAGGTGCCTATCATTTCCTCTTTTGTCGTATTTATTACTTAAAGGAGATACATTTCTCAGACTAATGGTGCCTATCATTTCGACTTTTGTCGTATTTATTACTTAAAGGAGATACATTTCTTAGACTTGTGTGGTGCCTATCATTTCCACTTTTGTCTTATTTATTACTTAAAGGAGATACATTTCTCAGACTAATGGTGCCTATCATTTCCACTTTTGTCTTATTTATTACTTAAAGGAGATACATTACTTAGACTTGTGTGGTGCCTATCATTTCCACTTTTGTCTTATTTATTACTTAAAGGAGATACATTTCTTAGACTAATGGTGCCTATCATTTCCACTTTTGTCTTATTTATTACTTAAAGGAGATACATTTCTTAGACTTATGTGGTGCCTATCATTTCCTCTTCTGTCTTATTTATTACTTAAAGGAGATACATTTCTTAGACTTGTGTGGTGCCTATCATTTCCACTTTTGTCTTATTTATTACTTGAAGGAGATACATTTCTTAGACTTATGTGGTGCCTATCATTTCCTCTTTTGTCTTATTTATTACTTAAAGGAGATACATTTCTTAGACTAATGTGGTCCCTATCATTTCCACTTTTGTCTTATTTATTACTTGAAGGAGATACATTTCTTAGACTTATGTGGTGCCTATCATTTCCACTTTTGTGTAATTTATTTCTTAAAGGAGATACATTTCTTAGACTAATGTGGTGCCTATCATTTCCACTTTTGTCTTATTTATTACTTAAAGGAGATACATTTCGTAGACTTGTGTGGTGCCTATCATTTCCACTTTTGTCGTATTTAATACTTAAAGGAGATACAGGTCCCCAATAAGACATAACCCCGCACTGACAAGTTCCTTTAAGACATAACCCTACACGAACAAGTCCCCACTCACATTACCCTACATTGACAAGTTCCACTCAGACATAACCCCACACTGACAAGTTCCACGTGGACATAGCCCCGCACGAACAAATTCATATTTGGACATTTCCTCATGTACTATGCACATGTTCGCCACCATAATTGTCGTTATATGAACAACGGTATATGAAAACGGCTTGTACGGAGGGTTACGTTTCATCATAATATATATTTAACAAAGAACAAATATACACTCACACACATTTAATTGCACAGCTGTTGATAATATTAAGATCACAAATTCCAATATCATTACTGACACTACGGTTGTCGACATGTATTAGCAAATATTTTATGGGGAATACTGTATTTGCAATATTGCAGCAAAGGTGGTCAAATTTACAATTTGAGTTAAATTAAATGCACAAATCTTTAGAGACACAATTGCTGTAATCAAGTATACAACATGTCGGCTTCATGAACAGCCATGTTTCAGGGGATATGTCAATATGCAGCCACTGTTGATAACAACAGTCATGGGAATGTCAAAAGAATTAGTTTGCAAAATATATCAGAGCAAACGAAACAACGTATCCCATATTCACCCGCATACCACATACAAGTTTCATATCCAATGTGAAAATTATACCTGCACAAATTTCAGGGAAACGGACAAAAGTGATATATAAAAGCGACAAAAGCATTTCCATATTAATAAGAAATATCTTTAAAAGCAGAGTTGATTGTTCGATTCCGACTATGTCATGAGACGTTGTTACTGAACCACTGTCAAACAGTGCGCGAAAGGTGGGCCTATCCTTCCTCCCCGACGGCACCCGTCACAGCATTATATATACAAATTCCACAGTTATGGACCAGGACTGAATGCGTCCTCGCTTTCAATAACACTCACGGTCGACAGGAGAGAATAATCATAATCAAGTTAGTCTCGGTTATCTGCCGAAACAGATTCAATTGGGCTAAAAAGGCAAATTAGTGGTGAACATTACATGAATGGATCGCTAAAAGACAGTGTTGACATCAAGTGCTCGCGAAGCGTTTAAGCTTGTCCCGCTCTAACTGCATAAGAGAGTAAGTGTTTATGGAAGAGAATGATTTAATTTTGTTTAACGCCTTTTTGAACAGTATTTCCCTTATATGAACCCCGACGGTATCTGAATGGTGTTGGAAAGTCATAACTGACGTAGTCCGTAAAAGTTACGTCACACATTGGAAGGGTGCTGACAGAGCACGGCTCTTCATTGGGTCGTTCTTTCGTTCAATAGAACACAACTTGAATGATCGTCAGTCCAATTTGGTCACATTAACTTGCAGGATACATATATCTCTTGTGTGTTGCAAAAGGTGACGTTCACGGTAAACTCTCTGTGAACTCGACAACGCCATCATGTATCATCATGAACCGCGAGGTACCATGATGGATCATACTCTACATGTGTAAGTACATCTGGCCATAAAGACCACTCAGTATTCCTTAATGTCTACACAGAAACTATGTCATTATAAAGTACAGGACCACGTTGTCTTGGCAGTGAATAAGTAATGAGCCCTTTGGCCTGCGACCCATTTATTCGGGCATCAGTCGTGCTTATTCAGATGTACTAGTATCTAGTTGCGAGAGGTAAAAAAATAAACTTGCTAAAGGAATAAAGAGCAGGATTTAAATCTACTTGAAATAATAAAACACAGTTCTACTACTATTCCTCCTATCGATATATTTCAGTCACTCCATGGCATCAATTAATTCTACAAGAGAAGTTATGTATGACTGTAATAAAGCTCATAACATACATTAATGTGTTTCTCGTCTCTATACTCAGAAGAAAAACAATTGCTAAAGTAACATACTGGTATATAATAACATTGATTGAGAATACAACTGGTAAGTTGTCTATCATATACTGAGATATATGCAAATATACTAGCGGCAAAAAGTAATCGTGCTACATATAATGTTGTGTAAATGTTATATTATTGAAATAACATCGTAGTTGGGTGAGTGAGGTAAAATTTCATACGTCTAAACAATGTTTCATAATGACATATTCATTGATCAAATCCATTCCTGTACCCATGTCAGGAATCGAACCCGGGTCTTCGGCGTGACGAGCGAACGCTTTAACCACTAGGCTAGCCAACCGCCCCTACAAACATTGGAAATAACGGAACACATGTGTTGAGTTCCGCGACTAGTCGTAGATTTACCACATTCAACTACATTCTGCTGAGTAACTGCCATAAATAGGTTTATATACAGTGTTGCAATGACGGCCATTTTGAAACAAAAATGGATTTGAAGTTTTTAAACAAATTGATGTGTTAGTATTTGTTGGAACAAGCATGTGCAGTTTTATCTTCATTTGTCCTGCGCTTTCTGGGGCGAGGACGTTTACAGTACAATGATATGGATCTGGAGAGAAGTTTGGAGCATGGCCAAAATGCAAATGTCCCATCAGGGTCACAATTTGAAATATAGCGAAAAACGGAACAATCTTGAGTTACACTACTTACTAAACGCATATATACCACTACATGTTGAACGAAAAGGGACGAGTAATGGCTATAAATAGCCATAAAAACAAAGTGTCCATTTATTGAATCGGATTCGAACCTCTTGAAGACATCGACGTGTCATTCTCAGTTGAAACATTCCAGCTTCATATGTCCGGTGGTTTCTGAGGAGATGTTTACGGCGGACGGAACATTTTGTGATAAACTATACTTATAACATGTTGTCCAAAAGACCGAATATAGTTTCGATTACTGCAAAAAGGAGAAACTGAACAAGGTACATTTTACACAAAGCATTCTTCAGCACATCAAGCATCAAGCGAATAATTCGTTTGTAAACCACGAGAGTAAAGTTTTTTACCCTGTATTATCTGGATAGTTTGTTTTTAATTGTTTTTTGCAACATAATGGGGGTATGTTCTTACAGAGAAATACAAACAAACGTCTTGTATACATTTCAAGATACCTATGTTAATTATCCTATGGGGCGCCTTTAACGTTGTTATCACATAACGTTGCTCAAGTATACTACCTATATAAACCTATTTTGAATGCATCACATCCACTGGTTTTTATGTTAGCAAAGTTTTTCAGTATTTCGACATGAATGAACGAGACCGTCAGGGTTTTATGCAACATTTTCTGTTTTCATACTCACAGCATGATCATCAAATGCCATGGTGCCTGGTCGACAGGCAGTGTGGATGGCAAACAGAAGGTGCTAACCATAACGACCATGAGGCGCTATTGGCAGCGACAGCTGTTCATGTACATTAAGGAGAATAATACTCGGGCAAAATTTGACGTCCAAGCAATTATGATCCAAGAAATTCAAAAACCATTCTATTTGGCTCCTGACTTAAGTTTGTGATGTAACTGTAAGCCATTATCCGAAGTCAATGGCTCAGCTTTACACAGGGTAATAAAGACAACGTTTAGATATAGACTGGATTGAGGGAGTTGGGTTTACCCCGCTCTTAGCAATATTCCAATACACAATACAACGCTGACTATATAACGTGGCAGTGTCATGTCGCACAACATAATTCATGTACCTCACATTTGTTGATGAAGATGATACATGAAGAGTTGGGTGAGCTATAGCCGTAAATTACAAGTTCAAAATGACAGACATGATTTGAGTCGGACAATGATGTGAGCATATTTTTGATATAACATTGCTTGAATCCCAAACATTCCAGCTTAATAAACCCAGGGGTTTCAGAGAGGCTGAAAATTAAGGAACACTTGAAAAACGAGGGTACGTGAAAGTCAAACGTCTTAACTGGATCCACAATAAGAAAAAAACGCGTACAAAAACGTATTATATGCTGAACAAAAATATTAGGGATTATGAATAGTTTTGGGATATTTTTTATAAAATTATGTGTTCAAGCTTCACTGCAACAACATATTTCCAAGAATATTTATGATCACTAACTTTTTGTGTTTAGTATGTATAATTCCACAAACCACATTCTCTTTGCATACAAGCTTTCATGGTAATACACTCAGACACGGCTTTGGTTATGGAACTACATGTATGCCATGTAAAACATACACCAGGAAATAGGACACCAGGGATATTGTTGCTGACTCTCTGCCATTAGAAGGTTCAATAACTGGAACACAATCAAGTCGACGATAGAATCATAGGATTCCTGCACGACTACGGGACGCAACTGCATATGCAAGCGAAATTGTGGCATCTTAGACGACTGTGCCACCCGTGTGCCCTTGTACTAACATAAAGCTTACCCAAATACCGATCATACCTTCATTCGAGGCTAACGATACGGATACCAGGTATCATACCATAACATGTGGGGCTTCCGAAAACGAATATACGTCCCCAGCAATGTAACTGTCCGTGAAGATTACTGAAATACTGTGCAAACATAAACTTACTGTCCCAACTACGTGGATCCATGCTAATGATGTCAACCACTGGGTTGACAGGTGCAGACTCGATTATTTATAGACAGGAATATTATAAGGCAGGAATATTGCTGTGTGCGGCGTAAAACAAAAACAAACATAACAGTTTAACGGGAATGGCTTGGTAAAATCATTTAATAATAAGTGCACAAGTTGCATAAGTGAGAAGGCGTTTCTGATATATTTCATGTACACATACACGCCACATTCAGACACAAACACAGACACACAGACATACAAGTAAACAAACACCTGCAGACAGACACAAAACATCCGCATGTTAATTAGCTCCATGCATCATATCGCTGTTCTCTCCATTCCTTTATTTAGCTGTACAACAGTTTAAAAGGAAAAGACAAGGAAAGGTGTGACTTTCTGTGAACCAATTACATTGTATGTTCATAAAAACAACATCATAAGCTACATGCATCTGTTTTGACAGGTGGTTTGTTGTGAACACAGATGAAATATCGATCAATGTGAAATATATGGTCCATAGGATAATTAATTATTTTTCAGTTATCAATGTGAAATAAGCGTAATTAATGTAGAACGTGGAGCCGATTGCATAAACAGGTGGCTGGCAGTCAGTCATACTGTATACGTAGTAAATCGTAAATCTATCCGGAACTTAACATGTCCACATAACACCCATGTGTGTTGTCAGAGTCGACAAAATAGAGGGCAGAGCTCCAGATAAACTTTTGGTGTTGTGGGTATTTTACCCATGTATTTTAAAATCATTGGGTATCAGTAATTCTATCTGGGTATTCAAATTTCTGTTACCCACTAGTTTTTACACATGTGAGTATTTAAGTTGAATACTAGTAATTAAAAACACTAATCATCTAGTCCCTGCAAAGCGGTGTTGTGTGTGTTCGAGAGCTTTATAGGACTCAAAAATACCACGATACTTCCACAAGAAAGTGTGATGGCAAATGATCATGATGTAACTGTCATCCCGGAGTTTGGCAAGGTTGACGGAATGCCTGTTTATAATTTCAAAATAAGTTGCTGATTTGCTAATCGAATACGCAGGGTTACTTCACAATATTTTGATGATACGCACAAGTTTTATTTTTGTAGCTTATCTGTAATGTTCGTTGCGTATTTGATACGCTTGGATTTTATTTTACTGCGTATTTCTGCATTTCTGAGGCGTATTCTACGCAGATACGCAGCTTATCTGGATCTCTAGTGGTTACAATAGTGAAATTGCTGAAAGCGAAGCATCGTATCTGGATTACTTTGTGGTTAGTAATGTTGGCAAATGCAAGTCTATTGTACGATTCCGACTATATTATACAGGTGTCCCCTGGTGTAAATTCGATTATTTACAGGCGAATAATGTTACAATTTATCTAAAACGATTCACACTTCAACAGACATTCACTAACATGATGTTGAACTTGAATCCCTCAGTACAAATGTTCTTTCGATTAACTATAACTAATTAATGTCAACATGTTGAGTAAAATATATGTAATAAGCTGTTGCCATGCAACACATCCCACCATCCTCGTCATGTTAAATTCACTTGTATTGGTCTGTCTGGAATATTCCTGACTGCGACCGACGAAAAACAACATACATTCAATCACGCATTTCAATGGCAACTCAATCGTATACCACCATAGGATAAATATACGCGGAACCAGTATGTGAGTGTGTGTGTGTGTGTGTGTGTGTGTGTGTGTGTGTGTGTGTGTGTGTGTGTGTGTGTGTGTGTGTGTGTGTGTGTGTAAGCCACCAAACTAGGAACCATGGAGACACACAGTACATCTGGTACCTGCATCTAGATCTAGATTCGGAAATATTCCAGTAGAGAGTAGGCTAGGGTGTACTAAATTCAACGTATACCACAAGGTCTTACTCATTTGGGGACATATTTGCGACAAAGGTACACGCTCAGTGAAACGAACTGCCGAAACAAAGTTGCACCCCTTTCCCTTTCAAAAAAAAGACTGTATTGTCGCTTACAACATCGCAGCGTCGGCCTACATTTTAAGTAATCCTAAGTCGCTCAGTACATGTAATAACGATTCAAATGATATGTAATCATACTGAGAGGTTTCGTATGCATGGAGCAATAGCGGGAACGTTGTGGAGCGGTGGGAGAGGCATTTGAAATCATAGCGAGTCGTCTGCTAAGGAAGGTCAGGTCCGGTTAAATCAATACTCAGATTTTCGCCTCTATACTGAAGAGCTCCATATCCGGAAAATATTCAACATTGAGACAAGCAATCGCCATCAACGGGACAATAAACTATGACAATTATATACTCACGGGTGAATAGCGTTGCTAATACTCGTAGCGTCAGGTTGTGCAGCGTCAGTATTGACTGTCGGCTGGTGATATGTTATTTAAACATGCTGTGTTCGTGTCCTCGCCTGTAAATATACGGCAGGTCAAAGTCCAATCAAAAGGCTGCACAGGTTGAGCTCGCCCGTTCCCACCGTTTTTATGTATATACCTGCGATATTTTATCTTTGATTTAAAAATAGTAGGGATCGCAGACCATTATCAGCACAAGCGAACGCGTTTTTTGTGGTAATGGTCGGTGTGACATACTGAGAGGAGAGAATCCATTCGACCTGATTATTTCGGCGTTCGTAGTCGTCCGTGAATGTTTGTTGGTCGCCTCATCCATGTCGGTCTCATTAGCAGTGTATGACACACATTTGTCATCAGAAAATTACAACAGTCTGTTTGACAGAAACATAAATACCACGATGAACTTGTCCTGGCCCTGTGCACATGTGCTTGTACTGACTGTGACCTCTGACCTAGGGCGTATGCATAATGAAGAGGTCATCTATCAATAGACAGAGCGTTGGAGCGGAAAGCAAACGAATTGGGATTCAGACACACGGGTGTGTATCGCACTGGGTGTCCTGATGGTTCGTTGATGATAATTCACACTTAATATTGGGAGTTGAAGTTTGAGTTTGTATTGCTATTTACATTTGTAGTTGTTTTTTTAAAAAAAAAAGTATCGCCATTTACTCGATAGCACAGCACTTAACATGAGAAGTCGAGAAATGACACACATGCATATATATAAATATATACAGAGCTCCAAATAAGCTGCGTATCTGCGTGAAATACGCATCAGAAATGCAGAAATACGCAGTAAAATAAAATCCAAGCGTATCAAATACGCAACGAACATTACAGATAAGCTACAAAAAAAACCTTGTGCGTATCATCAAATATTGTGAAGTAACCCTGCGTATTCGATAAGCAAATCAGCAACATATTTTGAAATTATAAACGGGCATTCCGTCAACCTTGCCAAACTCCAGGATGACAGTTACATCATGATCATTTGCCATCACACTTTCTTGTGGAAGTATCGTGGTATTTTTTAGTCCTATAAAGCTCTCGAACCCACTCGACACCAGTTTGCAGGAACTAGATGAATAGTGTTTTTAAATATTTAACTGTGTAAAAAATGTGTAAAATCTAGTGGGTAACAGAAATTTGAATACCCAGATAGAATTACTGATACCCAATGATTTTAAATTGCATGGGCAAAATACCCACAACACCAAAAGCTTATATATATATATATATATATATATATATATATATATATATATATATATATATATATATATATCGACACACACACACACATACATACATACATATATATAAATAATTATATATTTGTATGTGTTTGAACACTAAATTTCGTCTTGGAGATTGCGCGTGTTATCTTGTAAAAAGCAATTCTTTGTTTTATCTATAACAAAATCATGAGGGATTTCCTCTCTTAGTTACGCATCACTAATATTTAATTCATCATCGCATATATTTCCAGTGTGGTTTTTACATGACTAAACACACCAATAACACATGATACCATTTGGCATCAGACTCCAGATGCTACACGGATGTATATATAAATATATATGGCTCCATGCCTTGACAGCCCATATGCGCACATATAGAGGTTATCACGCGAGTGTGTTTGGGGATGGTAAATATCCTGCATTAGGAATAAACATTGTATTTAGCGAGCCTTGGCGAGCTAAATACATAGTGTTTATTCCTAATACAGGATATTTACCATCCCTAAACACACAAGCGTGATAACCTCTTTATCATATAATGTCATTCTTCAATTCTGTGCTTGAAAATCGCTTCCCCTCACTCACAAACATTACCTAAACATTGCGAGTTTTCCTGGAATGCGCGCATTAATATTTATTACGGCACAGGGTAGGTGAAGTGTCAGTCGGACTGTGACAGTAGCCAATATAGTTCAAACTGAAATCTTTTTCTTATACAGTGGCGAAGCAACATACACGCAATTGTTCTTACTTGCCTTTCGCGACAATCCATCGGTCTGTCCGCTAGAGTAACTGCCCTTTGTCAAAGGGGAGCTACTCTAACCCTAGTCTATGAGACTTCACGGCCAGTGATTGTTCACAGTCGGCCTGTTCTGTCATAACGTTAAGAAGTGTAGTCAGATGTATACACAGCGCCAAAACGAATCAAGGTAACAATTCATACATATTTCGCCTAAACCCAACTATTTTTATTTGTGGTAAAGGTTTCAAGCCGCAGAGGTCTACAAGCACAGATATGGCTTCTGATCCCGCTTAGCTAGGCCTAGTGCCCTCGCAAAATTGTTTCGAAATTTATATCTCCAAAGTTTCTAAAACTTATAAAATGCCTTAGCGACGTCACAGTTAGACACTGATTTTAAGTATATTAGACTGTTCTTTTCATAATGATAGCAATCATCTTTGAGTTTATCCAGATTCCCGATGGTTAATTCTGACTCGATCGCCGAATGACAAGTGCAACGCCATGTTTGTTTATAAACACTGAAAGTAGTCCCTACTTGACCTTTGATATTTGCATCTCTATCCGCATATGACCCCAACGGATATCGTTTTTATCCGTTGGCTTTATCCTGCCGAGAAACCTACCCATTATATGATAAATTAACAATATCTTCCTCTTCAGCATTCCAACACGTGGCACACCTATTATGTAAGCGGCAATAAATATATGCAGATGTAATATATCAATGCCAAACTGACACCAGAAACTATTATAAATTATTACTATTAAATTAATATTATTAAGAAAATACAGAAATATGTTCTTCCATTCATACCAGGACACAGTTATTCACGATTCATGACAATTTGGGCCAATATATACAGAACTGAGAAGGGTATGGTTCGCTGACTTGATTGATGAACGTCATCGTATCCCAATTGCGTGGATCGATGCTCATGATGTCCATCACTGGATTGTCTGGTCAATCACTATAGTCGATGTTGATGGTTGATTTGTTGTTTAACGCCGCACTCAGCAATATTCCAGCTATGTGGCGGCGGTCTGCAAATGAGCGAGTCTAGACCACACAATCATGTGATTGACATCATGACCACCGATCCATGCAATTGGGATCGATGATATGACATGCATTAACCAAGTCATGGAGCCTGACCACCCGATCCCGTTATTTTCTCTTACGAGAAGCATACTCGCCTTTTACGGCAAGCATGGGTTACTGAAGACCTATTCTACCCCGGATCTTCACGTGTCCCCAAAACATTCAGGATCCCTAACTGTTTTGGTTCAATATATTTCCAGTGAAATCGTAGGTTTCATAGGTATTGTTTTGTTGCACCTGTTTGATCGTTAGTTGCTTGAGAGAGGAATCTTAGACGCCCAAAATTTGCTTTGTCCCTGAAAACAAAGGCATGGTGGATTTCCACAACTGCACTTTCGGGGACGTCATAACAACAATGTGATGACATTGTTGACGACACGTTCTGATATAGGGTTAGCCCCAGCTTCCGTTTTAAGAATGAATGTCTTTTAAAAATATTAAATGATGAGGCTTGGATCCACGGATTATCTCAAACTGCTTGAAAATACTTGTTTCAGAGTGAGTGAGTTTGGTTTTACTCCGCTTTTAGCAATATTCCGGAAATATCACGGCCGGTGACACCTAAAACGGGCTTCACGCATTGTACCCATCTAGGGAATCGAACCGGGTCTTCGGCGTGACGAGCGAACGTTTTAACCACTAGGCTACCCTACCACCCCACCTTTTTTTCTGAAGTAGTTTGTACGTGTATATGTACTTTACTATACTATGTCCATACGATCCAGGGACGGTGGGTTAGCCGAGAGGTTAAAGTGTTGTTTTTTTCTCGACGAAGAGCCGGGTTCCATTCTACTCACGAGTGAAGCCTATTTCTGTTGTTTCATAGCTGTGACATGGCAGCAATATTGCTAAAAACGGCGTAAACATCTCAGCACTCACTACCATATTATCCAGCCATATATGTTAGATGATTGTGTTCATGTTGGCGAACTGAAGAGTCCAAAAGAAACAAATGTTGTCCTGCTTAACATGAGTGGGTGCGGTGGTGAAGGATTTGGATGTGGGTGGAGATGGTGTTTGGGAAGGGGATGAGGATGTGGGTGTGGATGTGGATGTGGGTGGGGATGTGGATGTGGATGTGGGTGGGGATGAGGATGTGGGTGTGGATGTGGATGTGGATGGGAATGTGGATGTGGATGAGGGTGGATATGGTGTTTCGAAAGGGGATGTGGATGTGGGTGTGGATGTGGATGTGGGTGGGGATGTGGATGTAGGTGTGGTTGGGGATGTGGATGTGGATGTGGATGTGGGTGGGGATGTGGGTGTGGGTATGGATGTGGGTGTTGGTGTGGATGTGGGTGGGGATGTGGATATGGGTGTGGATGGGGATGTGGGTGTGGGTGTGGATGTGGGTGGGGATGTGGATGTGGGTGTGGATGTGGATGTGGGTGTGGGTGTGGATATGGATTTGGATGTGGATGTGGGCGGGGATGTGGATGTGGGTGTGGATGTGGATGTGGGTGTGGGTGGGGATATGGGTGTGGATGTGGGTGTGAGTGGGGATGTGGATGTGGATGTGGGTGTGGGTGTGGGGGTGTGAGGATGGGGATGTGGATGTGGGTGTGGGTGTGGATGTGGATGTGGATATGGGTGGGGATGTGGATGTGGGTGGGGATGTGGATGTGGATGTGGGTGTGGGTGGGGATGTGGATGTGGGTGTGGGAGTGGGGGTGTGAGGATGGGGATGTGGATGTGGGTGTGGATGTGGGTGTGGATGTGGATGTGGGTGGGGGTGTGGATGTGGATGTGGGTGGGGATGTGGATGTGGGTGTGGATGTGGATGTGGATGTGGATTTGGGTGGGGATGTGGGTGTGGGTGTGGGAGTGGGGGTGTGAGGATGGGGATGTGGATGTGGGTGTGGATGTGGGTGTGGATGTGGATGTGGGTGGGGGTGTGGATGTGGATGTGGGTGGGGATGTGGATGTGGGTGTGGATGTGGATGTGGATGTGGATTTGGGTGGGGATGTGGGTGTGGATGTGGATGTGGGTGGGGATGTGGGTGGGGATGTGGATGTGGGTGTGGATGTGGATGTGGATGTGGGTGGGGATGTGGATGTGGATGTGGATGTGGGTTGGGATGTGGATGTGGGTGTGGATGTGGGTGTGGGTGTGGATGTGGATGTGGATGTGGGTGTGGATGTGGATGTGGGTGAGGATGTGGATGTGGATGTGGGTGTGGGTTTGGATATGGATTTGGATGTGTATGTGGGCGGGGATGTGGGTGTGGATGTGGATGTGGATGTGGGTGTGGGTGGGGATGTGGGTGTGGATGTGGGTGTGGTTGGGGATGTGGATGTGGATGTGGGTGGGGATGTGGGTGTGGGTGGGGATGTGGGTGTTGGTGTGGATGTGGGCGGGGACGTGGATATGGGTGTGGATGGGGATGTGGGTGTGGGTGTGGATGTGGATGTGGATGGGGATGTGGATGTGGGTGTGGATGTGGATGTGGGTGTGGGTGGGGATGTGGGTGTGGATGTGGGTGTGAGTGGGGATGTGGATGTGGGTGTGGGTGGGGATGTGGATGTGGATGTGGGTGTGGGTGTTGGGGTGTGAGGATGGGGATGTGGATGTGGGTGTGGGTGGGGATGTGGGTGGGGATGTGGATGTGGGTGTGGGTGTGGATGTGGGTGTGGGTGGGGATGTGGATGTGGGTGTGGGTGTGGGGGTGTGAGGATGGGGATGTGGATGTGGGTGTGGGTGTGGGTGTGGATGTGGATGTGGTTGTGGATGTGGGTGGGGATGTGGATGTGGGTGGGGATGTGGATGTGGATGTGGATGTGGGTGGGGATGTGGGTGTGGATGTGGATGTGGATGTGGATGTGGGTGTGGATGTTGATGTGGATGTGGGTGGGGATGTGGGTGTTGATGTGGATGTGGATGTGGGTGGGGATGTGGATGTGGGTGTGGGTGGGGATGTGGATGTGGATGTGGATGTGGGTGTGGATGTGGATGTGGGTGGGGATGTGGATGTGGGTGTGGATGTGGATATGGATGTGGGTGGGGATGTGGATGTGGATGTGGGTGTGGGTGGGGATGTGGATGTGGTTGTGGATGTGGATGTGGGCGGGGATGTGGATATGGATGTGGGTGGGGATGTGGATGTGGATGTGGGTGTGGGTGGGGATGTGGATGTGGTTGTGGATGTGGATGTGGGCGGGGATGTGGGTGTGGATGTGGGTGTGAGTGTGGATGTGGGTGTGGATGTGGGTGTGAGTGGGGATGTGGATGTGGGTGTGGATGTGGATGTGGGTGTGGGGGTGTGAGGATGGGGATGTGGGTGGGGATGTGGATGTGGATGTGGGTGTGGGTGGGGATGTGGATGTGGGTGTGGGTGGGGATGTGGATGTGGGTGTGGGTGTGGGTATGGGGGTGTGAGGATGGGGATGTGGATGTGGGTGTGGATGTGGATGTGGATGTGGATGTGGGTGTGGGTGGGGATGTGGATGTTGGTGGGGATGTGGATGTGGATGTGGGTGGGGATGTGGATGTGGGTGTGGTGTGGATGTGGATGTGGATGTGGGTGTGGATGTTGATGTGGGTGTGGATGTGGGTGTGGATGTGGATGTGGGTGGGGATGTGGATGTGGGTGTGGGTGGGGATGTGGATGTGGATGTGGGTGTGGATGTGGATGTGGATGTGGATGTGGGTGGGGATGTGGATGTGGATGTGGGTGTGGATGTGGATGTGGGTGTGGGTGGGGATGTGGATGTGGGTGTGGATGTGGATGTGGGTGGGGATGTGGATGTGGATGTGGATGTGGGTGGGGATGTGGATGTGAATGTGGATGTGGATGTGGGTGGGGATGTGGATGTGGGTGTGGATGTGGATGTGGGCGGGGATGTGGGTGGGGATGGTGTTTGGGAAGGGGATTGGGATAGAGATGGGGATGGTGGCTGAAAAGTAAGGAATGGTTATTTGATGGGGTTGTATTTGATACGGGTACCATAATTGTGTTTGGACCTTAAGTTGCAGCGTTTCGGCCAGTTTGGAGGCTAGTGGTAACGTTTTAATAACGTTTTCAAGTGTATTCTTTTCAAGTGTATACTTTCTTTAACCCTGAAGTTTATATTATGTTGATAAGCGCTTGTGTAAAATGGCGTTCAGGCGGCAAACACAGCCATAAAGGATGCATGTATACATATTTCGAAATAGTTAAAGAAATAGAGCAATCAGTCACAAGTATGATTAATGTTGCAGACTGAGTATTTCCCATTTTCAACCGATGTCCCCAAATTTATTTTACGTAGGATAAAGGATGCCAAGTACATGAGCGAGATAATCCATTAAGTTAAGTGTACATGGTGTCGGTAATTTTATGCCAGGTTGAAACGTAATTACAGTGGACCATTTGACGAGGATTGTTTTAAAATATGACAGAAACGTTGTGCGTTTAATGCAAGTGGACAGGTATGTGTTACATATTATTAAGTAACAAGTCATATCAATTGAATTTCCAAATCATAACATTAAGGTGTGCACGTTCTATCACGTCACATGTTTCATAACTCCATAGTTCACTACAGTGTGGCAATAATGGTAAAACTAATCTATCAATGTTGCGAGCAGTAGATCTACCGATAGTTTTAAGTTCCTAAAACGTGATTCACAAACTTGATTGTTTTAAATTAATCCAGTATTTAACCCATGCAATTTCCGGCGTTGGCACAGTGCTTGCTGCATTTGTTTTCAAATTATCAACACTTAATGCTGACAGTTACAAGGACGAATCATTATTAATTATTACTTGCCCGTGAAGAGATCACCCGTTTAATAAACATACAGCTTTATTACACATTGTGTAATACCAAAACGCGTACTTATGTACTCTCGGAACACGTTTCACGAACAAATATTGAAAGCTCTCAACATCCCTTGGCGTATTCAACGACATTGTGTGTGGCTATGATAGATCACTGGGAGGAGCTTATGTACACTCGATGACCCCAGCAACCTGGCCGCTAGGCTGACGTCACATGGCATTGTTTCGCCGATGGATCTTGCAACAAAATTCAACAAATTACGTCATCGGGTATTGTGACGTCATTGTAAACTTTGAGCTGCAAGGCCCCGTTCCACAAGGCGATCGTACTGTAGCGCAACGACAGTCGTTAGTCTAAGTTAAATTATGTGAGTTGTGATAGCCTTAGCACTACGATAATTTTGTGGGACGAACGCCTGAAATCTAAAGGTGGACCATTGTATGATATTAAATTCATACGTTTCAACTTTTGACGTAGAAGTATTATTCTGTTAAACTCAATTGGATTATGCCATGCATGGATCGTGTAGGTGTCAGCCTATTTACACTCAACAGTATAATTCTAAAAACATTATAAATGAGAAGTAATAAATAAAATACTAAACTCGCTCTCGTGTAAAACCAATTTTATGAAACTCGTGAATAGTTGTGGTATCTGACTCGCTTTCGCTCGTCAGATACCACAACTATTCACTCGTTTCATAAAATTGGTTTTACATGGGAGCTCGTTTAGTATTCTATATATAGACAATACTCAAAACGTTACACGTGTTTCTGAGTTAATGTAAAGAATTCACGGTTCTCTGTTTAAAATCATTGTGGTGAAACTTGAAAATCGTTGTGTGTTTGTTTTATCCCAGGACGCCGTGCTTTCATTTTATGGCTGGTTTCCGGGTTTCACATTCAACGTTTAGGTTATGATCTAATCATCTAACTTCTAAGGAAGGTCATTTATGGATGTCAACTTCTTTATTCTGAAGAAAACAACGTTTCGGAGTATATACTTAATTACTCCTTCATCTGGTGAATGCTTGGTCTCGTCGCTATATGGCTGAAATAATGCAATGCGACGTTAAATTTTAACTCACTCACTTACTCATCAGGTGAATGAATGCCAGGAGGCAGAAAGCAAGGAACTGCGTAAAATTAAAGCATCCCAAATATAATCTGAGTAAGACAATAAACAAGACTAATTACTGCATTGTAAGAAATGAAATAGGAAGTTATTGTTGATGTGCGAAGGTAGATATTTTAAGATCATGATATACTGGACATATACAGAAAGTGAAAATCCTCTTCTACGTTGTTTGAATTATTACATATTTTACACAAACGACCCTGACATGGAATAACATCACGTCTACCAATAGTTTTGTAAATGGGTAGTTTGCAACCCCCTAATAAAGTAATTCTACGCCATGCGTCTCCTGGCGTTATGTTTAACAGGTATGTTTAATTTTAGAATATATATCTAATCATGAACAGTTGGAAATATCCGAGAATACAGGCAGCTCTTTGCAATTTTGTATCCTTATTTAAACAAAAAGGTCTCTTTGTAACCAACCCCCGTGCTTTCCAAACAAAACCATATCCATATCTAAACAATATCCGTCTAATATGATAAGACGTTTTGCGTCCTATATAGCTACCTTATTATGTTGAATATCTGTTTTGAATACTAGTATCTGCTTTCTGGTCTAAGCCAGTATTTAACCATTTTCAACAACGAATCAACACAAATATAATGCAATCCACATTCATCTAGGATAGCAACATTATAACTGACACCTAAGAAATATTTAAGAATTATTAAATTTCAGACCACTATTGGAATCCCCATATCTCAGACGCAAACAAAATAATTGGTTTTATCTGGGCATTGATTGAACTTCAGGTGACATTTTTTTCAACCTGTTAACAAGATTTTTAACAGAGGACTGTGCAAGATTTTGAACTGATTTTGACCAGGACAGCTTATTTGAAGAGAAACTGTCCCATATAGTTATAATAGGTTTTCCACCATTTCTAATTATTAAAACTTCTTTCTTCTCAAACTTAATACTTAATCCCCATTTGTGACAAAGATGTTGTTACAGGTAACTTTTCTTTGTGGAACAATTTAATTGTCAGAAAATAAACAAAGGTCTTCCGCATATAACAATAAAAACATTTCTAAAAAACTCCGAGCAAATATAATTCCTCTGTGCCAGCACTGTTCTATTTCTTTATGCAGTTGATTTACAAATAAAGAAAACAATAGACGTAAAATTAAACCTGCTCAAGGAATTAAATAAGATGTCATAGACGACCAACGATCTTCCGACACTTTATACGGCACTAATGATGGAACCGATTAAACCATTGCTATTTAGACCCGTTAATCCGACAGTCTCGCACTCCGAAAGCAGGTTTCTTGAGCCTTGCGGCACTAGTTTCAAACTGACGATTTCCATTCCAGACTATGCTTTTTAAAGTATTTTGAATCAGTTATACAGCCCGTAACCGTAGTTCCGTGTTAAGCTTTAGAGTATGCATGATTTGAAAACATATTCCGCAAACAATGTAACATAACAATATGAATATTTCATTTTTGTTACAACGTGGTTGTATCGTTATCTATCGTGAAGTTGTCCGATTTTCATTCACGAACACTGATAGAGAATAATAATATTTTATTATAGTGTCGACCGCTGTACATATAAAATGACAGGGCAAGAATGTAAAAACTCAGCGACTTGCCGAAATGGCCTACGAGACACTAAAAGACTCATAAAAAATAATATTTTATATATGTACACACCATATTTAATAGTAATTATGAAAATAACATTCATAATATTATCCCCCATACAAACATCCTATATACACACAACCACATCCATTCCCACATCCAGGCCTTCACTCACAGCAGCTTACGGAAACCACTCAAACACACCCGCTCATTCAAACACATCCAAACCCTCATTGACAACCGTTCAGTCACACCCGAACCCTCACCCACACCGCCACACATTACCCTTACCCAGACCGTCACACATTACCTTCACGCACAACCTATTTCTCAAACATACCCTCGCCTGTATCCATTCCCACATACTGACTCCCTTATCTGCATTATCAACCACGTCCTCACTCGCATCCACATCCTTTCCCGCTTCCACAAAAAAAGAAGCATCAACCACGTACAAAGACATCAAAATAACAATCCACTGTCCCATATACACACTCCCAACTCAACAACACACATGCACACACAATTAAACCCGACAATACAAAACACGCATACAGAACAATCTTTCGGGCCAGTCACTCATCACAACTCCATACTCACAGTATCTCCATACACCAACCATACAACATAGCAAAACAAGATAGATGATAAGAATTATCACATGTATACAACTCCCCAATGTATTGTTTTATATCATATTTTTTTCTCCGCAACATTGAGAGGATTAATGCAGCTGGCGGTTTAACCAGATCGTCGCACTGCATTAAGAATACGGTTTGGTCTGTCGGAGACATGGTAATAAACGAGGGGTTAATAAGGATACTTTCTGCCAAAGATTAAGTCTTAGATCTCTATAACAGTCACACGTTACCAAAAAAGTGGACTTCATCTTCAAAGGTTTGGCCGTTACATAATTTACAGACGTGTTCAGAAAAGGGGTTTTCGGGCGTGTGTAACGACCTCTTTCTAATTCTAACGGTAAAGTTCCACAGCGAAGTTTAGCTAAAAAGCTTCGTCGTGATCTATCCAGAATATGACGTACATAAAATGAAACATTCAGTGTATTTTTAAACAATCCAAACGTCCTATTACCTGTAGCATAGCCAGTGTCATTCCCAAGTCCACGAAACCAGTTTTCTCTATCAAGTTCTATCAATTTTTATTTCAAAATTTGAAATCTATATTACCAATATTATACAAATCCAAGAATGGTGGCTCCAAAGAACCAAACATTCTTACAACTCTGCTGTCCCAGGACTTTCGGTATGATCAATTTCTGATACGAGCTATAATTCTCTGTGAGGGAGCTGAATTCAACTTCTTCCAGAAACGTACAACTTAAATTTTGTGTTTAGTAATAATCGATGACCAACCCATCTCACCACTTAAGGCCAAATTAGGAGTAGTTTTTTCTGCACCCAAGAAAAAGCGACCCGCTCTATTTTGGATGGCATTTACTAAATTCTCTGGTTCCCCAAACTGCCGCACCATATGTTAAGATAGGTTGTACAAAATTATCATACAAAGTACTGAAAACATCATAGGTCATTCTTCCAACTAATTTAAATTTACTTATAATTACACTGAGGGCTCTCCCAGCCGATTTAGCAATCTGTTTAGCTGTGAAATTTAAATCTAGGTGTTCCTGGAGCCAAAGTCCCAAATATTTATATGCATTACAAGTTTCAATATTCTCTCCTCCACAATGAAAACTGACACTGGAACGCGTAAAAGACTGCTGTCTATAATATACAATTTTAGTTTTTTTGTATTGATTTGAAGACGCACCAATTTTTCAACGCAATTTAGCATTCGTTGTAATGAGTGCTCGTCGCCGGCTATAAGAGCAATATCATCGGCGTATAAGAGTAAACTAAGCATAGAATCATCGCCGATGTCAGCACCACTGTGCAGGTCATTTATGTCCCCAGCCAAGTCTTTAATGAACACGGAAAAGAGTGTCGGTGATAACACACAGCCCTGCTTCACTCCACTGTAAACAGGGAAATCCTCTGTCAAGTATCCGTTAACGGACACACAGGATCGAGTGCCATCATATAACGACTTCACTGCAGAAAACACCAAGTTTAAGTAATTTGTACCAAAGACATTCCCTGTTTACTCTGTCAAACGTCCTCATTGCGTCTAAATAACATACAAATGTAGAGCGTTTTTGAAATTTCCTATTATTAATAACAGAATATAAGGAGCATATATGTTCTTCAGTGTTCCGCTTACTACGGAATCCATTCTGCTCCTCGGACAAAATACTATAACGTTCAAGCCACTTTAATTTGTGGTGCGGTCGGGTAGCCTAGTGGTTAAAGCGTTCGCTCGTCACGCCGAAGACCCTGGTTCGATTCCCGATATGGGAACAATGTGTGAAGCCCGTTTTGGGTGTCCCCACCGTTATATTGCTAAAAGCGGCGTAAAACCATACTCACTCACTCATTCAAGCCACTTTGTAAACCTCTGTTTAAAATATCAGAATAGACTTTCCCAAGTGGGTCCCGGGGATCGGCATCTGGTTTCAGGATTGGTGAAATTATACTATGGCGTCAAACATCAGGACAGATATTATATTCAAAACATAAGGTAAAAAGCCTCAACAAAATGTCCACAAAGGAACTATTTTTGAGCGCTTCTGCGGCGAGTGCATTTACAACCTCTTCACGAGATATTGGTACATTTAGGTGACAAGCATCGAGGGCAGGATATTCTCCTGTGTCACAGTTAATTTCAGATTTAAGTTTCTGAACACGAGCATCATTAAACGTATTTAATGGATCATCATTATATATACTGTTGTAACTTAAATTCCAGATATCAAGAACACCCTCC
Source organism: Haliotis cracherodii (assembly GCF_022045235.1). NCBI lineage: Eukaryota > Metazoa > Mollusca > Gastropoda > Lepetellida > Haliotidae > Haliotis > Haliotis cracherodii. The sequence continues at coordinate 34,012,861 of NW_027266265.1, forward strand.
TTGTTTGTGATCACGCCTCTGTCCTAAATTACCTCGCATGGGATAGAATTTCGCCTATCACCAGCAATACCTATTTTGCCAATAACTTTCCAAAATTCTCGGCTGTCATGATGTTTATATTTATCAAACAAGCGCTGTTGTTCTTGATGCAGTTTGTCAAAACCTTTCCGTCCAGACACATATTTCTGTTTTAACATTTTCTTTCTTAAAGATGATTTACTTTCCAACCAATCCTGTTCGGGTAAACAAACAGAACCCCATTTGGATTGGAGGGCCTCACACCAATAGGGTTTATACATGGATTTACCTTTTGTTTTACTGATATTGCCATGAGAAAAAACACCAACATTCCTATCCAGCTCAGAATATATACATGACAAAAACTCAGTACAAGCAGCATTAACATCCCGCTGAACAGACAACTGTGTCTCTATCTTATGTATTGTCTCTGTTACCATGGCTACAGCCTCCTCACTCTGGAGAAAGTAATGTTACGTTGATTATAACGTTTATGTTTGAGGGCTCCAATCACACAGCCAGAATCATCCTTAAGGCTAACTAGTCTGTGAGCTAATACATCACATACAAGCACGGAGTGGTTGGGAATAACGCCTGGTGCATTAAAACCATTCACAAGAGATGATATTGTGATCACATTAAAATCTTTATTTAAAGCAAGGTAAGTTTGCATGTGTCCTTCATTTTGGAAACTTCCCACTTGCTCCAACAAAGTCTCCAAAAATTGTTCTGCGTCATGTTGTCTACTCGACCCAGTGGGAGGCAAATAGCACACGCATAACACAAGTTTATAATCAGTATCTGTGCGGGGTGTAAGTTTAAACCATATAATATCATCGTGATCAGTGACTACAATAAACTGGCTAAAAATTTAGTTTTTAAAAAAAGGGCCCCCACCCCTCCAGATCCTCGTTTGGCTCTTACTTCAATATCACGCCGGTTCTTCCCGAGTGTATCCGTCTACCACTCTATCCTCTTGATGCTTTAAGAAAGTCTCAAAAACACCGAAAATATCATAATCCAAATCACGCAGAATAGAGTCCCTCAACTGTTTATTACTTGATTCCCGCTTTAACCATTCTCAAACATTTCCTTTCTAACGACAGAAAACAAAGTATACCTATAGAGGTAATCTATTAATAATACTAGTGATGGACAACCAGACATAACAGACTTAAAGAAAACAATTGATTTGTCAGTAGAGATGGCTGTTATGAGTTTGAAGAAGGAAAAAAGCAACAGGCATAGATGGTGTACCAATTGAAGTGCTTCAGAACCCACACTGTGTTGCCTTGTACATAAGGGGCACAGGTCAATAATTAACTAAAACTAATTAAGTGTCTTTGTGAGGCGTGTACTTTCTACAAAAATGTACACAATTAGTTTTAGATTTTGAAAATCTAAAACCATTTTCTAATGACCACTTAAGGATTTCTGGATCGAAAAAGATAGACACTGCATGTTGTTTGTTTATTATGGCTTTTTTAACAAATGATTCTAAACGTACTAAATGATCGATAGTACTTCAGTGTTGTATATGTGTAATGAGATTAAGTACGAAACAAGTCGATTATGGATCAGGCGTTCCATGATTTTGTAAACACCGCTGGTAAATGAAATTGGACGATAATTTGAAGGAACAGTATGATCACGTCCTTAGCATCACGCCACGATGTAGGAAACTTATACATTGCTGCTGAAAAATATAAGCCACATAAATACGTTGAAAACTTGATTACGGCTACATCGTCTATGGTGGAGCATGTTAAAGTAATTTACAAAAATTAGATACAATCCATCATTAAGGCCTGAGGCTCTGCCGTGGAGCCGTTCGAATTACCCTATTCATAGTCTGTACGTGAAGGCGGATGAGTCATCCCTTAAACAACGCCGTTTGAAATTATCCTTATAATACATCACCAAATTATATTCAAATCAGTCAAATCCAGGATTTATTTGCACATTTTATCCTATTTGCGAAGATATTTACAATCAGATACTGGTAAACTATCGACAGTGACTGAACGGATTATATAAATACTGACGGGGTCCATGCAGGAAACAATTTGAAAGGTCTTGTCAGTCAGACGGTCTAATCCCCATGGTCCCTAATATCTCCCTGTCACTGGCTATATGTAGCCCTTTTTATGTTGTGTTGTTGACTACTACTATATTCTTTTAACTGGCCTCAGCTAGGTATAAATCGAATCTGTGATATTCTAGTTATTGTACTGTGCATCGATGACAGGTTTGTTATTTAATCTAAATATTATATGTATTATTAATGTATAACGTCTCATCACGATATGGCTGAACTATTGCCGATGTGAAGTTAAATATTAACTCACTCACTCATCTATCATTAATCACTGATATATGCATTTGGATGCAACCACGTACAACGTAGAATACAAAACCGCACATGTACATATCACTGTACATAGAACTAATAACCTCTTGCAGAATATATATTTTATGGCACACAGATAATGAGTTTCTTTGGCAGACATAGGGGAAGTGACGCGAGTTTCCTTGACCAACAGACTATCCAAACAGAGCAAAGACGCCATGAAGCATGTTGGACCATTGTGCTTCTAAAATATGTTCTTCTGACACAAGGTATCTCCAGTTTTATTGATCTCAGAGTTCTAAATCTATTGAAATGGCCGCCAAAACACAACTAGGTCGTCTACTTCGATAACAGACAATCTAATGTGATTACAATCTGATCTTGTACTTCCACGCATACGTCTCTGCGTGAACATCTCACGACATCGCCACAGAAGGTAGCAATGAGGTGAATTCTAAGTGATGACTGATTGGCCAATCGTGCTGGTCTGACTAATTCGCTTACACGTACCGAGAATTAAGACACCTCGACTCAATTGGCTGATTGGAAAGTTTAATTCACACGACCTCCTATGGATCTTCAGGCAGAGAGGTATTGTGTCGGAGCAAAAGGTCTGACTTTAATGAGATATTCAAACATAACAGTAATAGGCATTATTTCGGTTATATACCGAGTCGTGAAAGGCATGGTGAAAAATAATTTACAGCGTGGCCACTATGTGTTATTGTGGCGATAGGCTGACTGACTTTACATAAGTGCTAAAAGGACTCCCAATACACGACAGTTCGAGTTGAGCAGTGAACACAAACTCAAATCAGCAAACATAATTAACAACATTGGTCGTCACGATGAATGGAATGACTCGTGCAATAGTGTTGTAGACAATGTCAAAAACAAGTTTGAGAAGCACGGGCCGGTGGGCGGACGAGGGACAGATGTTTCGTCAAATATAAGGTTTGCATCAAATGATCTTGGCCCTGACAAAGCCAAAACAATATTTAGTGGAGGCAAAGACAACGGGCCTCATTCCGTCAAGAAGAGGATTTTTTCTTCGAACGGGTTACCGTTAAAAGGCCGTGCCCCCGTGTCCTCTTTTAGGCTTTTGCGACATGTTCTGGAGACGAAAACTTTTGTTCAGACTAATCAGACATATATACCAACTATAAGTCAGGAAACAATTTCTTTATGTATATGAAGACTATGGCAATCTAGCGTTAGGCTAATATAATTGGATAATGATTTAATTTAATTTAAAACAACATACTTCACGCTATTGCACCTCGACGGATCAGCCACCAACTGTCAAACTGACTAAATTTCAGCGGAATCTTTGTCTTTAGTCATAGTTTGCACGTTTTGGCATCTGTACTGGATTCACGTTTTTAACCAGCATTCTCTTGTAGATGCAACTTTCTGTACTGATGTGTCACAACTCGCAGACGCAATGTTTTGTCTGTACCCCGGTCCTTTAGATGAACGTCCACGGAGCCCTCCACTTCGTCCAGAGCAAACAATACCATCACTGACGAATGCCGATAGGAACTTGAATCTAACCACTGTTAGTCGACTAAAACGTGCATTCATCCTCGACCGAGTGCGACACCCGTAACGACCTCTGCAATACGGCCGCGTTAAAGTTTCCGATCGACAATTTGCTGCTGTCGTTGACCAACAACAAAAATACAACTGAAGACAGTTACTGTTGCATAGTGAAAACTAAAACAAACACCTTTACATCTTGAGAATATATTATAAACAACCAAGTTAGTTTGGTTAGTTTGTACGGTCGTCATTACTCGAGCCAACGTTAATGTGAAATAGACCTTCATATTACTGGTCCGGATAACATAGTGTGAACGATGTCATCAGTCGACAGGGATTTGTTAGTTGTGCTGGCAGATCTAAATGACGAATTATTCGATTCTGCCATGAACGATACAGTGAAATACTTGGTCAAAGCGACAGATAGTTTAAGCGCTCCACCAATCCCCGCTTGATCTACTGGCCGAAAGGTTACTGTAATTCAGTGTAGGTGGCCCATGTTAAGGACGTCTCTCTGTATACTAACAGCTATCAACACGGACCTCTCTCTATCTACTAAAGGCCATCATCACGGACATTTCTCTGAACACCATCGACCGTCATCTTGGGCGTATATCTGTGTACTACTGGACATCATCACGGGCGTATTTCTGTGTTAGCCTCCCTTTGAGGGCAGTTACCGATGGATTGCCACGAATGGCAAGTAAAAACAATTTGTGGAGTCAATTGTTGTTTTGCATATACGTATTTACGCCCCTGTATAAGTAACGGGGTTCAGTTGGAACTATATTGGTCAATGTCCCTGTCCGACTGACACATCACTTACCTTCTGACGGAATATATATTCATGCACACATTCCAGGAATAAAGTGCAGGACTGATTGCCTGGCATCTGCGTCGATCGAACAGTGACAGTTCAACAACATGCCAAGATTAACAGAAGTGCAAAGAAACAACGCCATAGGTCGATTGCAGGCAGGGGAATCCCGATCAGATGTAGCCAGGGTTTTCAATGAAGCGCTCAGCACCATCACAAGGCTCTGGGATCGGTTTTAACAGCACGGGTTCAAAGGTCGGCCAAGGTCGGGACGACCAAGAGTAACCACTCCGGCCCAAGATCGCTACATCCGACTACGCCACCTATGTGAAAGGACCACCACGGCCACTCAACCGCATCCCAAATACCCGGACTACGCAGAATCTCCGACCAAACCTTACGAAACCGTTCAAGAGGATCAGGTCTACCAGCAAAACGTCCTGTTCGACGCGTCATTTTGAGTCGACAACATCGTTAACAACGATTCTATTGAAGTCGTCAACTGCGATGGAGAGATGTCTGGTTCAGCGATGAATCAAGATTTCTCCTCCGTCGAGGGGATGGAAGAGCACGGGTAGAACGTTACGCCGGAAACTGCGCACAGTAAGTGGACAGGTTTTGTTAGGGTAGCGGATATCTCTCATCAGGGATGGACAAGTTTGGTTCATATCCAAGGCAATCTTACGGTTCAACGATACATCAACGAAATTCTCCTAACACACGTCCCCCCAATGGCAGCCAGCGCCAACGGTGTATTCCAGCAGGACAACTCTCAACCGCATACAGCACGGATCACAACAGCCTTTCTGCACAACAACAACGTTGATGTCCTCCCCTGGCCCTCCAGATCTTCGGATTTGAACCCGACAGAGCACATGTGGGATGAATTGGATAGGCGGCTACGCAACCCCAGACGTTGCAGCAGTTGGCTTTTGCGTTGCAGGCCGAGTGGGCTACCATTCGTCAGGAATACTCGTCTGTTCCATGGGCAGGCCGTTATCGATTCCAACGGGGGAAATACGCTTTGTTGATGGTAGCTTACCTTCACCTTGGGCTTTTCCTATGTACCGAATGCGGCGTTAAGCAATAGTCACTCACTCACTCCTATGTACCGATAACTGAGTTGACAACAATCACCAAGAGTTTTCTCCACAACATTTTGGCTCAATACCTTGTACGGTTCCTCGTATAAATGTATTTTCCTACCTCACACAAATCTTGCTTTGCGTTTCTTGTTTTGAAGAGTATACAATGTTTATTCCTAATACAAGATATTTACCATCCCCAAACTCACAAGCGTAATAATCTATACATATTAAATGGGCTTTATCACGGACGCATTTCTATATACTAAAGGCCATCATCAAATGCGTCTTTCTGTATACTAACGTCCATCGTAACGGGCGTTTCTCTGTATACAGACAGCCATTATCACGCGCGCTCCTCTGTGTATTAACGGCCATAATCACAGACGCCGTTTTTGTACATTAACGATCATCATTGGAGACGTTTTCTGTATTTTAACGGCTATCACAACGTGCGCCTCTCTGTATACTAACGGCCATCACAACGTGCGCCTCTCTGTATACTAACAGCCATCACAACGTGCGCCTCTCTGTATACTAACGGACATCACAACGTGCGCCTCTCTGTATACTAACGGCCATCACAACGTGCGCCTCTCTGTATACTAACGGCCATCACAACGTGCGCCTCTCTGTATAGTAACGGCCAACACAACGTGCGCCTCTCTGTATACTAACGGCCATCACAACGTGCGCCTCTCTGTATACTAACGGCCATCACAACGTGCGCCTCTCTGTATACTAACGGCCATCACAACGTGCGCCTCTCTGTATACTAACTGACATCACAACGTGCGCCTCTCTGTATACTAACGGCCATCACAACGTGCGCCTTTCTGTATACTAACGGACATCACAACGTGCGCCTTTCTGTATACTAACGGCCATCACAACGTGCGCCTCTCTGTATACTAACGGCCATCACAACGTGCGCCTCTCTGTATACTAACGGCCATCACAACGTGCGCCTCTCTGTATACTAACGGCCATCACAACGTGCGCCTTTCTGTATACGTGACACACAATGATTTCGTTTTAAAAAACCGCGCAGACTGTTATTTGACATAAGATTTGTCAAGTGGCTTTTTCGAGATATGTTATTGTTCATGTAATCTTGGAAATCTATGGATATGAAACCCTTTCAATTTACAGTCTTCTCAACAGTATGTTAATGTTCAAAACAACACTTGAGATACATATTACATTTTGTAGCATGCATTTGCCCCCACATCAAGGACCCTGATTTTCATAGAGACCCTTGCAAATATGAGTATCAGGCTCGAAGCAATTAATCCATGTACCTTCGCGGAAGAAATTATTCCATGCCATCTTAATTTCATCAATTAAACTGAATTTCCCCACTCTAGTCGTCATATTTTAAAAATATATCAACTTCAAATTTTACAGCCTAATCACTGTTTTACTATTGTTAATTGAGGGTGTAAATTGAGGACAAGTGTCAGTACTAACCCTGTTAATCACTTGCCTTCAATTGCTTATTGCCGCTTTGAACAGCCGGGCGTGTTCACGGATGTCTTGACAGGCTGATTTGTGACGCGTGAGCAGCTCAGATTCTAACAGTTCCTTATGAACATAAATATTGTCGTTGACAAACAACACATGGGGCCAAAAAGTGAGTTCGCTATATCCGTTTTTTCGTTACAAGCGTCTTCGTTATATCTATCAACTGTATATGGCAAAATATAGAGCAATTGCCCGGGCCCAAAACAAAATTCGTCATATCCGTCAGTTCGTTATAAGCGTGTTGCTTATAAACGTAGTTTACTGTATTTTCATTTCAGATATGACTTAAATTCTGATGTACGTCGATACAAGAGCAGATGTTACAGGTACTCCATATGCAATACATTATATGTACGCTGTGGCAAATTCAAGTTAATTCTTTAGACTGGGTGATGTAATGAATATAGATACGTTCCTGGTTATCTGTGATACATTAGTGTTTTACATGTCTGAGGATGAGGGCACATATAAACATTTTGTGCTGTTTCACCATTTGGCATTTGAAGAGCTACTGGCACTTATCACGTACGGCTGGTAAGTCACAGAGAACCATGGTCTTTCCTGTCTCCGTGTACCATTTCAGCGGTCTCTATACGTAATAGTGGTAAGAATGTCTAAAACTTAAACGTTAGGACGACATTGATCTAGGCAATAACACACAACTTTGAGTGAGTGATTGAGTATGGTTTTACGCCGCTTTTAGCAAAATGACAGCAATCACGGTGAGATATTCCAGAAATGGGCTTCACACATTGTACCCATGTCAGGAATCGAACCCAGGTCTTCGTCGTGACTAGCGAACACTAAAAACCACTAGGCTAGCCCCCAGCCCCCAGGCTTACGGACATTACAGAGGACAGTTATTGACAGCGCACCATCATCATTACAGATCGAAACAGCGTGTTTACCGCAGAAGGTGAGAACGAACGGTGGCATGTTGCGTTTAGGAGGTCGTGCCGTATGGTGGAGGGCACGTTATGGTGTGGGGAGAAAATTTATAGGCAGAAGAGAACACCAGTGGTAAACTGGTTACATGGATAACATTCTTCGTCCAATTGCCCTACAATTCTACAACAGCTGTCACGTCTTGCCCTTTATCAGCGTGACAACGCCAGACCCCATACAGCCCGAATCTACAGAATTGCAGCCAACAACGTCAACGTATTGCCGTGCCCCTTGTTTCTTAGGTACATTTTCTAATTGTATAAAATCGTGTTGTTTGATTCTTGGAATATAAACAGAACCTTGTGGATCCGACCATATAAAGGTCCACACGTTATACACACTGCAAACACGAAAACGTCGGTTTTTTCCGTACATGGTCATTGGTCGGAAAAACGACTAAAAACTCATTAAAACTGATTAATTGGTGAGCGTCTAGAAAGTGTCCAGAAAAGGGTCGAGTTTTTCAAGCGTAAAATGGACGGAAAAACGATGCTTTTTGCTCCGCCTCGTACAACTGATAACGGCCAATCAGATGGCGCTGGTCCCCCGACGCACGTGATTCCTAAGGCTTCCTTTCGAAAGCTTTAGGTTTCGTATTTCTGGCATGCCTTGCTCTAGTATCTGTCGCGCGCAGTGCAGCGAGATTTGCTGATAAGCCAGTTTTAGGATATGTAACATGTTAATGGAATACAGGCACGCTCCAAGAAGTCAAACCAAACAATATTACCAAGTTTATTGTGGTAACATATCCCTCGGCTATGAACAGTTACCCTTGTCGGATAATGGATTGTGTTTAATTTGGTTATAATAATAACTATTTTTTTAATGTGAAGTTATACGGCTAGGACGAGAGGTCGGTCACATGACGTTCTTCACGTGACTGTATTCTTGAAATGGCGTAAACACTGACTACTTCGACATACAGAAGCGTGGTTGCACACCCGTTTAAGGATACTCTCACTTTGTTTTTTCTCTGGGATGGGTTGTAGCGAGGGTATCCTTAAACGGGCGTGCAACCACGCTTCTGTATGAATTCGTACCAGGGAATTCCAAGGGTTTTCCCTAGGAATGTAGAAGTAGCCATTTCAAGAATACAGTCACGTGAAGAACGTCATCTGACCTACCTCTCGTCCTAGCCGTATATCTTGTAAACTTCACATTAAAAAATTAGTTATTATTATAACCAAATGAAACACAACCCATTATCCGACTACTTACAGAATCGTGGTTGCACGCCCGTTTAAGGATACCCTCGCTACAACCAATCCCAGAGAAAAAACAAACGAAAAAACATCCAAACTATCGTAGTGACAATCTACAGCAATCTATGAATTTACCTTAGTGTCTATTTGACACATCTTTACAATCACCTTTCAACGATCGGCCAGTTGATCAGTCATGACAAAGGCTTGAAATGGCCACAGGTTAATTAACAACTTCGGAAATATCTTCCGTCACGTTTATCGTGTCGGCCATTTTGACGTATTGTACTTGATGTAAATGTATTACGACGCTCTGTCATTGTAATTGACTTACTGAGGTAATTCTGAAAAAAGATCTTCTCATCTAATGAGGATATTGTTTGGAATATATTTCTTGTAAATATACTAAAACATGGGGAGGGGGGGGACTATTTTATTCCGGGATGGCCTATTAAAGCTAGCAGTAAGTCAAGACACAATGCGTGTATATGATCTGTTATTATATGTGTTTAGATTACGGTTTGGCGCGTTTATAAAATACACTGACGCAAGTATATTCTATTCAAATCAATTTGATAATTGAATATGCTTTCTTTATATTACATAACAGCACTGCACAACATTTGAACAGTTGCAGTAACACACTACAGTAATCACATTAAACACCATTTTCAACTGTACAGTATTTCAGTATTTCAGTTATATCACGATGTATCAGACTGATGTGGGATTACAATCCGAATTGGTTCAGGCCATCCAACGGGTGTTCGGGAAAAGGTGAGCGTGTCCTGCCACACAAGTGGCACCCGTCACAAACACATGCAAGGACAAGTCAATTGTTCACCTGAACAAAACACGGAAACACACAATGATGCCCGTCCTCACTTTTACCGAGCATGTTAATTATATTGTCCGTCAAAAACATGGACGAGTATAAACAATATGTTTATTCACGTAATACTCCGTAATACTCGAAGCATTATTGATAATCACAACGTATAGTATCGGCATGCAGTTGAACTCATAACCCATCCCAGGTTTTGATAATCCTTCTTGAAGATCTATGAAATCAGAAGCTGCAACACTTTATCTTTTAATTGGCATGTCAGATTTCTATTTCATAACTCAGTTTTATTTGCACGCATCACTATGGAAGGGACATTGTCACATTGTCGCGTTGTCGCATTGTCGCATTGTCGCATTGTCGCATTGGCGCCCTTACAAAAACAAGCAAAACGTGTCAAAATTAACAAAAACGCGACAATTGGCCATTTGTCGCATTGTCGCGTGTTTGCATTGTAGCTCTTTGAATAATCCTTTTCTTTATTTTACAAAAGGGCGACGATGCCGTAACGCGACATGTTTAAGGTCCAAATATGTCTCGTTGTCGCATTGTCGCAAATGTGTATAAAAGGCGTAAAGTATAGTTAATGTTACAGTTAGGAAGCGGTAACCAAGTTACATCTGTCGTAGAAATTCAACCTGATACATGTAAGTCTTGAAATGAACACACAAGTCCGTCCGCGAGTCAATAACGTTTTATTGTGAGCTCTTCTCTAAAAGTGCTTAGTGTTCCAAACACGTAGTACCTCATCAACAATCCACATACCTCTAGTGCAGTCTTCCGGAAGATCTTACTCTTGACCGCGTTAGACAACTGACGAGTGCACGCCTGACCTGTGACCTCGTTGCAACCCTCATGAGGTGTTTGCCAAAGGGAGAGGGGAAGGAAATGTGTGCTCCAGCCCAGCGCAGAGCTCGCGACACACTGTATACTGCATGTTGTATACAGTATATTGCAGTTGATATACTGTATACTGCATGTGATACTTTTTAGCGGAAATGTTACAACTTTCAAGATTAAAGATTCAATTTGCATTTATTTCATATACAACAGACCGCCGTCATATATCAATGGAATACTGCTGAGAGCGGCGTTAAAACAATTTGTTTTCATAATGGAGCGCTGCAGTCATTTAAAATAGATCCGTAAACATATGTAGTACCAACTCACTCACTCTGTTTCGAATATTCAGCAGAAAATATATTATTAACCAGGTCTTTGGGAAAAGATATCAGATTTATAAGCAGTCACATAGGGATGATAAAGGACCCCTCGCTGATTAGGTTTTTGTTTACATAAGAGCAGAGTTGGCCATGTTAGATGATATAACCAAAGTCCAGGAGCTCCGGCGGGGGGCCAATCTGGTTTTGTTAGTGTATGGTATGAGCTGTGGCGTTGACCCAAGAGAATAATGTAAAAGATGAGACCAACTCAAGTCTATAATGATTGGGAAAGTCTAGATTTCCACAGCCCTTGCCTGAAATTAGGAACTGTTCTAGGCTCCATTTTAATTGTATTATGTTCATTTTGTAGATATGGATGGACCAGCCAGGAGAGAAATTGATGGAATATTAATATCACATGTTACCACTAATCCAGTTAAATTCATCACACAATAATATATTAGTATTTGACATTACGGCATTTGATTAGTAGGGCATGATCATGTACATGTTCACTGTAGTAATGTACACACCAGTCAACTTGATTATAATTTTTATTGTAGTGTAGCGCGGCATCAACGATTACTTTATGATATCGTCACTTGTCATCGATGTATTGACATCGAACAATGGACGACAATTCGAAATTCTTAAAAAATAGCTTCAATAGGGACAGCGCCGGTGTCAGTACAATTTTCCTAGTTAAAAATATGTCTCTCCAAAATATAATCTGAAGCAGACAAGAACAATATTTTTTTATTAATGCTTACTTTCATGAATAGAATTGAGGCAATCTAGGCTTGCCAAATCGTTCTAGACTTGAGCTGGATTCATTTTTAATTTATTCTCTATGGTCTGGGAGACGAACGGGCGTCAGTATCGCATGGAGAACTGGGACAGCCTGAATCAGTGTAATCGGATATGTTGTGGAGTTTCGGTTTGGGGCTGTTTGCTGAATAGAACAAGGGCTCATGAACAAGGGCACAATGTAGAGATTAAATCATTACCACCTCTCTTTATTATCAGATATGTTATTGTGATTTGAAATCTCTTTTGGAGAATTGCGAGTTATGTATACTCTGTATTCTTTCGTCATGGTAGCATATATATGTTCTATGTTGCTTTTTGAATTATCCACAAATAATGATAACTACAATGTAAACCTCTCTTTGAAGATATACAGTAATACGACTGAAGGACATATCTGAAAAATGGGACTTATTGACAAATATTTCTTTCTTAAATACTACCCGTTACAGGCATTCTGATCATTATACTTTGTACTGTTTAAAAGTCAAATAATGGCAAATTGTATCTTTCTACATTTTGAATTAATTATACTTTCTGCAATAAAAACTTAGCATCAGATAGTGATATAAACGAATAAGATCTATACTGTGATAAATGAATTATCAATTTCTTATTATGAATTAGATAAAGAGAAATATGACAGTAAAACAAATTATTTTAATCTGTTCGTGTGAGTAGGTAACGAGAGATCTAGGCAACTCACTAACGTAGCCATTTGTGAAAAATGAAATCTTAAAAGTTTAGGGGGTTGAACATGTATGACAGGGAAGAAAGCAACGCAATAATTAAATTATGAATCAAATTATGTTATAAATATAACAGAATATATAGAAATATAAGTTTAATTTCTCATTGTTGGAAGGTGTTTAATAATAGATTTTGTTTGTTTGTTGTTTAACGCCGCACTCCGCAATATACCAGCTATATGACGGTGGGTCGTAAATAATCCAGTCTGGACGAGACAATCCAGTTATTATCACCAAGAGCACCGATCTACGCAACTGGGATACGATGACATGCATCAACCAAGTCAGCGAGCCTAACCACCCGATCATGTTAGTCGCCTTCGAACAAGCATGGGTTGTTGAAGGCCTATTCTAACCCGGATCTTCATGGGTAATCTTTTTAATAATAAGGTACAATGAAATTCTGCATATGTGTAATAGGTGTGTATAAGTAGGTGGATAATATGTCCATACACGCCAATTAAATGGGTTAGACTGCATATGGTTCAATGATGAGTTCTTTCACAAGTCCATATTTCAAGACATGTATTTGATATTCATAATAAATCCACAAAAGCTACACAATGGCGACAGAACTGTACCAGCATCACAGATACCAATAATACATGAGATCCATATAATTACTTGAAAGTTAAAACATCTAAATAGAAAATTGGAAGGATAAACTTCCGACATTTTTCGCATTGTGTTTTCGTTTGGAGAGAGAAGTTGTGATTGGTATCGGATGGGTGCAAACAGGTGTTCCCTTCCGCCCAGGCCTTACGGCAATGCTATAGCCCAAAATGAAACAAGCCTAGATGTTCAACAGGTTCAGGCTGAAATTTCCATCCCACTTGGGCTCCTTTCAAATTTAGATATAGTTTCTCGTGTCGATATGTTTCAAAAGAAATGAATTAAATATTACAGCACTGGTGAATATGTTGTTTGCACATGTCAGCGTCGATCCTACAATATCCTTTTATGCAAAATACATATATACTGATGAATTAACGTAGTAATACTACGCAAATATATGCCCAGATGTATACATAAGTTCATCTCATGATCTTTATTCGTGCTTTAAGCTCTTTTTCTACATTAGTTTATGGGTGTTACATCACACCAGAAAGCCAGGTCCAAATTCAAGTCATAATTTCATGGTCCGTCTTGTATGTTGGAAACCAATATCGCAACATGGCTGAATATTGCTAAACGTGGTATTTACCCGATTACTCACATAATTATTCCATTTTCTTCGTGCACGTTCTACAATCATCTACGATCACTATCTATAAGGAGGTATATCTGTATTCATCCAAAGGTTTTTTACGAGTGGAAGTATAACAAAGGGATACACTCCAAATCCATTCGCACAATTAAAGGATCGCACAACAATTAAGACAGATATTTATTAACAATGCATGATAGATTATCAATACAGCTAAGTTTACTATGGGAGAATTAGGCTTGGGCTACCATGTACAATAATGTCACCATCAAAGGGCTACAGCAAGTGCATACTTATATAGTCACCCTGATTTCCATGTTTGATTGTTCACTCCACTCCTTGGTCCACGAAAACACATATATCCATAGTTCCACATAAGTTCACAATGCAAGTTTTCCAAGGCACACATTTGCAAATATCAGCATGATTTCTAGTTCAGTTTCACAAGCCCCGACATGGGATACAATCTCTCACACAGTGTTCTGATTTTTAACGTTAAAAATGAGGAGGTTAAAATACAGGTCTGGCCAACACCCAAGAAACAGAAAAAACTAACAATTTTTGAATCACCCCAACCTTATACTATAATGCTGATTAGCTACAAGCTTCACAAATGACATAATTACTTAACCCGCTCAGGCAGCCAGCCCCCCAGGTGTACCATTCAAGCAAAATTACGCAAACCCAAGCCTTCTTGTTTCAAGTCAAGTCTAAATGCATCTGGTATACGAACAAACATATAAAAGCATACACCCATACACATAACAATGTACATACATATATGTCCGCATACATATGTATTAAGCAAGTCACACATTCTTCCTTAAAAGATAAATGCTAAGCATTTCCTCTGTATGTATTTATATATGTAAAAATCGTTTTTATGTCAACGCTGATGCAGTGAACGTACCACAGACGTGATGCTAGAATAACATCTAATCTCTGAAATGAACATATTTTACAGAAAAAAACAGTTGTTAAACAATAGTTATAAAATATAACAAGAAGGAGCCAAGAGACTTTCTTCATTTTGCCAAATTTTGGCTGTATTGGACATATTTGTTTCGGGGTCTGTATGACAGACACACCTAAGTATAAAGATAAGTACATGTAAGTATAGATGTGGTATATATTCAAATATGTTTGTGATTAACCCGACCTTGAAAAATATTGAAGGGTGAGTGGTATCTATTTATGTCATTAACTATTTATGTCATTTATTTCGAATTAGAATGATAGCACATCAGAAAAGCATCGCACTTTAATATACGTATCTTGTTAGCCCAATAGTGTTTTAAGTAGGAGCAACATGTATATCGAGAGTATAGGTTTGGTGCGTTACTTACCCCACATTACTGTCAGAAAGTGTGCATGCTCTGTTCATCGGGAATAAATGACATAAGGCGATTCATGCGGGTAAATACGATTTACTTCAGAACTAGTATAGATTACTTCAGGTTAGGAGAAAATGTATGCACGCTTCGTGCTCAGGGGGTTGTTTGGGCGGGTTTAAAGGATACGGGTCGTGGCTTGGTCTTTGTGTTGGACGTGTAACTGGCATTTCCAGGTTTGACGTATCAATGACCAAAATGATGTCTGATGCAATTCTCTATTTTGACTTGTACCGTGTGTTTCCGTGCCTTTTCGGGTGAACAATTGGTTTGCCTTTGCATGTGTTTGTAGCGGGTGCAACTAGTGGGCCGGGATGAGCTTGCCTTTTTGCGAGCACCCAGTGTCATCATTTTATAAGGTGAATAATGAAACATGCATGCTCCTGGTGTTGTCGGAATCGTGCAGTTGGCGCTACTTTTGGCAAGGGTTTCTTGTGATGATGGAACGGCTTATGTGGTTTTTGTCAACTGATATAATCAACTGTGATATGTCAGGGTATATGGTCATGTAATTAAGAAACAAACCGCGAGTGGGAGTTGTTTATTGTACGATAAACAACGACCACGACTCGTGTATTTCTTATATGAGATATCGACATTACGTACGACCGCGGCAATGCCAGATAAATCTATTTTATGAACAGGAGGGTTTGAATTTGGTCTTTCCCTCATATTCTCACAATTTTCTCGTCTGTACCTTTTCTCCCAATACCGATTAACATTTCGCTCTCACTTTCTGATGCGATTGTTCCGGCATTGCATTTATCTACCTTCCCCAGCTACATCTATTGGGAACAACTCACTGGACACTTCCCTCTCACTAATAACATCAAAGTTACGACGTTTTCAAGTTGCGAGTGCATGTTCGAATCTCCATAAATGACGTGATGATAGAACAAGCTTTTATCGTGAAATAAATATCGCTTCCTTCTTCTTTGTTCTTTGCGATTTATCGCGAAGCTGTCTTATATCATCAAATGTCAATTTCTCATTGCTTTATCATGACGTATACGTGTCATAACCAATCATGTAGCAATAGCAAACACAAATATAGTTGACTTCGACATAGTATAGTATCATGATATATAATTATCCTTTGGTGTGCAATATTTCCGGTTGATAAATCTAACATATGCTTACTTTTAAAAATAGCGACTATACATTTTTATATTACTTTATCAGGTCTCTGTAAAATTTGCAAAATAAAACAAATTTAATAATACAACTGAACCTAAATGTATGTTGTAATATCCTTAAGTTGATGAGTGCGGCATTAGACCATAAACAAAACATAATATCTTTAAGAATTATGTTAATAATGTCGATGCTAAAAAACAATCTCCACAATATCCATACCTCTTTCTCTATGTTTCATGTGAAACATAATAACTCTTTTTAATGATCTGAAGGAATAATAATGACAATAATATCAAAATAATATCATCATTATTTATGTTATTTATCCTCAACTGAAGTAGTCCTCAACACTATACGTTCAGAGAAGAAACCCATGAACATATTATCAATGTAACATACATTAAATATTATGGAAATTAGATGAACAGTTGATTGAACAAATGATATTATTCGGTCGAACGTCTATCAGCCAATACTACATTATTAAATTGTGAGACTACAGTGATTTTTGCGAGGCTACTCTCATAAATGTCATGACGCATTTGAGGCCAGGGTTCTTCTATACTCTATGCTCAATGTGCTGACTTATTATTGCGTTAATTTCATGATTTACAGTATTCATGAAGAACATTTCACGTGGGACCAACAGAGGGAAATATGACTATCGACTATTTTTTTTATATTTAGCTAGCTCAAACGATCTATTGGTTTGATTTATAGTTATGGTATCCACAAAATAAGTAGGATCCGTTTTTGTTGTTCTTTGTGTAACGCCGCACGTAGCAATATTCCAGTTATATGACGGGTTGTCTGTAAATAATCGAGTCTGGACCAGACAATCCAGTGATTGATATCACGACCACCGATCAACGCAATTGAGATACAATGACATGCATCAACCAAGTCAGCGAGCCTGACCACTCGATCCATTTAGTCGCCTCTTACGACAAGCATAGTCGCCTATAACGGCAAGCATGGGTTGCTGTAAATCTATTCTTAACCGGATCTTCAAAGGTAAAGTGGGATTCAACTGATATGTTTAGATAAAATAAAACTGAATTATATCTGCTGTTTACATATCAAAGTTTGCCAAATTGTTACAAAATCTTTGGCCACAGCAAGGCTACATATTCACAACTTGTTGTGGTAGGCACATTATAACTCATGAGTCTTGACTGAGGGAGGGCCGTATTCCTCCTTGTGGGTCACCTGCTTGGCAATATGGGACGGGAAAACTGCAGGGGGTGAGGGCAGTTAAGTTGATGGCACAGACAGATAACAGAGATCATTTTACAAATGTGAAACCTCATTCCACAAAGGAAGAGGGGAAAGCTGAAACTTGGTGAGATTTAGAGAACAAAGGCAGTTATTTCTAGTTTCTTACTGACTCTCGAAGATACATTTAATAAAAATTCGTCTGTGCGACACGGCTACCTGTCACTAAATTTGGGTCACAATCTTTCTGTCTTCTTTCATTCGTCATCTGAAATACCACCCCTTCGTGCACTTGTGCTTCCTACTCAAATTACCAAACACATCCTGTTTACGTACACCTGCAAGATATATATTACGCCGAGGAGAATTTACAATTATACCACTAGCAACGATACAATGGCGTACAAAGACTTACAATGAGTCAAGCATCCGTCACTCGATTTCTATTTTGATTGATTGTTTGATTGATAGATTGATAGATTGATTGATTGATACATTGATACATTGTGAGTGAGTGAGTTAGTGAGTGAATGAGTGAGTGAGTGAGTGAGTGGGTGCCTGTTTCACTGATATGTCCGGATCTGGGTACGAGACACCGGCTTAGCGTCACCGATCTAGATATATCTATGCAGGAATAGGTCATCCATGCGGATAGCGTAATCTCGATTAATGTATTCAGGAACCTTTCGTAAACAACATTTATTGAAAATGCTACCGAAGAATCAAACAACTTTAAGATTTGGCTTCTGTGGTGGAATCATTCTAGTATTTCACATCACCGTAAACGTACTTCTTGAATGTTGTCACGCCATTCATTCAGACAGATCTCGAAGATATGTTAATATCTATGCGAGGACAGCGGATTAGATATCGCGAGGCCGGTTCACAATCCGTAAAAGCCTGTGATATGCCACGAATAGCCCATTGCATCTCCTGTACAAAGACTTTCTTTTGTACGTGTTGTCACAGAGCCACAAACTTAGGTCAATGGATCAGATAAAAGCAGGACAGCTGGAATCGGTTGAGGTGAACTTCCCATGACATAAACTCCTACTTGACAACCGCTTTAAGAAAGTGCCGCCATTCATGTACACAGCCCTGTGGATGAATGAACGACCTAGCGAGGCCAGTAGCGCCACCTAGTGAGATATAATGGAAGAAGACCAACCGAGAGTTGAATCTTGACATACTCCGGTGCCATCTGCAGAACCTTGGTTAGCAATGGTACAGTGATTTATGAGAGTTTATGTGAGTCGGATTTTACGCCGCCTTAGGAATAGTACAGCAATATCACAGCGGGGGATTCCCACATTGTGCCTATGATATGCAGAGAATCGAACCTGGACTTTCGGCACGAGGAGCGAACGCTTTTACCACTAGGCAACGCCAGCGGCCTTGATCATATGATCAACCTAATGTGTTTTCATTTTTCAAATGTTAAAGTTTGCAATCACAGATAAATATAGAATACTAAACGAGCTCCCGTGTAATACCAATTTTATGAAACGAGTGAATAGTTCTGGTATCTGACGAGCGAAAGCGAGTCAGATACCACAACTATTCACGAGTTTCATAAAATTGGTTTTACACGAGAGCGAGTTTAGTATTTTATTTATTACTTGTCATTTATAATGTTTTTAGAATTATACTGTTGAGTGTAAATAGGCTGACACCTACACGGTCCATGGCATAATCCAATTGAGTTTAACAGAGTAATACTTCAAACACGTCAAAAGTTGAAACGTCTGAATTTAATATCATACAATGGTCCACCTTTAGAATTCAGGCGTTCGTCCCACAAAATTATCGTAGTGCTAAGGCTATCACAACTCACATAATTTAACTTAGACTAACGACTGTCGTTGCGCTAGAGTACGATCGCCTTGTGGAACGGGGCCTTGCACCTCAAAGTTTACAATGACGTCACAATACCCGATGACGTCATTTGTTGAATTTTGTTGCAAGATCCATCGGCGAAACAATGCCATGTGACGTCAGCATAGCAACAAGGTTGCTGGGGTCATCGAGTGTGCATAAGCTCCTCCCAGTGATCTATCATCTCCACACACAATGTCGTTGAATACGCCAAGGGATGTTGAGAGCTTTCAATATTTGTTCGTGAAACGTATTCCGAGAGTACATTAGCACGCGTTTTGTTATTACACAATGTGTAATAAAGCTGTATGTTTATTAAACGGGTGATCTCTTCACGGGCAAGTAATAATATTTACCACCACTGTCAAATGCAAGGATATCAGCATATCATCACCATCACCATCACCATCACAATCATCATCATCATCACCATCACCATCATCATCGCCGTCACCATCACCATCACCATCAGCATCAACCTCGCCACCGGTATCGTTATCACAGGTATATACGGTACTCCACAGAGAGATTAACGAAGGTAACGGGGTAATAGATGATGGATTTAACAACAAGTAATGTCATCTTTTAGGTAGAAAAAGATCCACGATGTTCGACCTGGTAGAAGTGTGTAATCAAACCGCACAGCATTGGTCTTTGATTGACTGTGGCGTCAAAACAAACTCATTCATGTACTTGATCTGAATGTTCATCTTAATTGTTATGGATAGTCACAGAGCCGTGATCCAGAGAACAGGGTGTCATTAGATAAAAATGAAGTAATAATAGGATTACCAGAAAAACGGGGTATAACGCCCAAGTCAATAACCTCCCCTCAGGAACACCAGAGTAAGCCAGTACAAGGTTGAAAACTGCCCCATAAGTATGTATGACAGGCTAGTCGGGTATTGCTACTTGTATATGTGAAAACAAAGTTATTAAAATTAATAGCAAAACTGATGAAAGTCACCAATAAACGTGTATAAGTGTTATATCGTCACTGCAAAAATAATGAGTGTTGTCTTTAGTATTAACATTCAAATACGTGATATCTGTATTAGCGATATTGTCTACGTTCCACCGGTGAGTAAGCGTTAGCCTTACAATCTCGTAGTATAACTGATTAAATTGTATTTCTGAAGACATCACGATACAGTTTTTTACGATGCATCACGTCTGCACCAGCGCTTGATAACAGCCTTGTGTTTGGGTGTTTCAGTAGTTTAAATTGCTGTTCTTGATGTTGTTGAATAAACTTTGATACTATGAACAATATAAGGTTATATGAGAGTATGACTTTAGAATGGTAACCTGCATTAATGTATATCTGATATAATAATATATATATATGCCCTGATCAAATAGATGCCCATCCTATATATATATATATATATATATACAGTATTACTACTTTTAAATGTTGCCTATACACTAATCTGGACGTACTACTCATTGTTCTATTTATGTCATATATATAAAGAGAACAATGAGTAGTACGTCCAGATTAGTGTATAGGCAACATTTAAAAGTAGATGAAAGAACACAATCGTGCGGAATACAATGTATAATTCTAGTGCACTTCCATGTGACTATATATCATACAATAAGCTTTCGGGTCCCGTTTGGGTCGGTTTGGGTGGCAGCTTAGATATCCATAGACTAGGTTCATCTCGGAATCTCCCATATAACTGGGGCTCCTCTTCAATTTAAATGGAGTTACTTGTTTCTTTCAAAACTATACAGTTTTAGAGACTAAGCATTAGTCTGAATAGATATCACCAGTTTGGAATTTGAAACTAATCTGTTTAGAGTAACAGAACACTGTTTAAGTGTCATGTACAAATGAGAAAGTGGAATCCCGTCAATTAGGCGGACGAACCTTAAAACTATTCATAAACATTAAAATAAGCAATATCGGGAAAATGTATATGCATATACTATCTGGCAATACCTTCTACAAAAATAAGTTTTAAAAGCCGGTTGATATTCTTTTGCGTATTTGACGATTATATAACTTTCGAAAGTATAAATCCTTTTCCTATACTCAGACGTTCCTGAGCCTTGCGCTTTCCTAATTATTTTGACTAAAATTATTACCGTTATCATTGTATTTGTTAATGGGAAATACGCGCCGATCAAGTACGTGCCATAAATTAAAGCGGCATTGTACGATTCCGAACTCATCACGAGACTGTGTTTATGACTCGGTGACACATAGTGGAAACAATACGCGAAATCGCGCATGCACAGAACGGAAATTCAGTACTTCCGCTAAGCGCTTCGAGTACAGCGTCAAACTCGGGCCTGTAATCTAACACGCGAGAACTGACCAATAAAATCTGAGAAGTAGGAATACCGGTCGACGCTGTTGCTTGATTGACAATGTCAATCAAGAAAGGGAGGAGCTTGACGATATCGTTCTCTCCCAGTAAATTCCGATGTCAAATAACGACGTCATTTGGACGGAAAAACGATGGTTTGAAAGCGTCCAAATAACGTCGTTTTTCCGTCCAATGACCATATACGGAAAAAAAACGACGTTTTCGTGTTTGCAGTGACATGTATATTGGTTAACTTGAATCTAGATGAATACACAGGTTATTTCCAATGATTTTATAAGGCACCCTGCTGTCAATTTCCAGCGCACTGTTTCTAACATGACACATATATGACCCCAGTCAAGAATGCTTTTTCGGTACTGCTGTTTAGAAGGGTGCTTTGTGAGTTGGTATATGTCGGACAAAGATGCCTACACAGAGAAATGTGAGGGTTCACTTCGTCAGCTGATGCTGCTATTTAGTGTTACCACAGTATGCCCCTTGTTGTGACACCCAGCTACATCACGACAACGTCATTGTACTTAACTGGCTTCTCTTCTGTTAATCTCATTGGCTTCGTCTTTGTACATTAAATCTATACGACCCAGTATTCACCTGACGAAGGGACATGAAGTAGCTCTGAGACGTCGAGACAAAGAACGACAGAAGTAGTTATTTTAAAAAAAAAGTGTCATGTACTTACGTTCTTCCTACTTCTAAATGCCTATCAAAGACTTTGTGTCATTGCTGTGATGTTATTACAGTTCGACTTGTACTGACTCTGAGTGAGTATGGTTTAACGCCGCTTTTAGCAATATTCCAGCAATATCACGGTGGAGGATACCAGAAATGGGCTTCACACATTGTACCAATGTCGGGAATCAAACCCGGGTCTTCGGCGTGACGAGCGCACGCTTTAACCACTCGGCTACCCGACCGCCCCTGAACTGACTCTGAATGTGCATTTTGAGGACTGAAAAATATAGAGCAATGTTTCGGACATATCACTGTGACTTTTGACAAGACTGCTAAGCTGAACCAGGCACTCGACGTACATCCCTGGGGTAGGTTGTCACGTAATAAGTTACTGGGGGACTCTTCTGACCAGTAATCGTCACAGCGGTGTAAAGTATGATAAGCATGTAAAGGGTACTCGGATATCATATTGAACACTCAGATTCGGAACACATATATATTTTACACGATGTCCTAATGTGGTGTCACACAGAAAACTATAATTTGTACATGTACTATTTATTAACAGACGTTTGCGTGTGTCAATGTTTCAGTATTTTTTGCAAATATTTTAACATTTATCAAAACAAGTGTTGGAATACGATAACCAATCATAACTCGTGTCCTTATCATTCACGGTTACTCACTCAGTCATAGTATTCCTTTTGGATCTTTATGCTTTATAACATTCTGACATCGGTATGGAGAGTCAACTAACTTTAAACAGAAAATCTTTTTTTATTTTCATTCGCATAAAACATTGTCTCCAACATCCACACCATAAGCTTGTCTAAATCACGTTACACACCAACTATATTTCTGTCCAAATGCAATTACACGTGCAACCATTCCTTCTGATTACTGTTGACGACACATCTTTAGGCATCTATACACAGACACTGAGACGCAATGAAAGCTTAAGGCACAACCGGAGTCACAGGCGCCATGTCATCTGCCTCTGTAGTTTCGCCATCAACTGCTGCTTCAATACTACCCTCTTCCTTCCCTTTCTTATGCTCAGGGCCAAGGGCAATCTCCCCACTGTCTGGAAACTCATCAGGTTGATGGTTGTTCTCATGACCTTCACCTTCAGCTGTTTCTCCTCCAGTGGTCAGTCCTTGTCTTTCTGGTACCTCATCTGCCCCGCTTTTGGGGTTGTTTTCCTCGTCTTTTGCATTAAAGTAATACTGACATGTTGTCCGCCCACCGACCGAAGGGAGGCAAGCATAATATTTGCAGCACCTGTTGACAGCGTTGCAGTCACTTCCGACAGTTCGACACTAAAAATAAACCAAGAATTATTTCATTTATATTACAAGTATATGATATAAGCGAATATGATAGACGAATAACGACAGAAGCCGCAAGAATACTCATATTGTTATATTGTTTGATATTCACCTTTGACCTTGATATGTATTAGAAATCCTGATTACTTGAGTTTAGTGCTGTACTTTCGCTCTGACGTTTCCAAATAAAGTAATATGTAGTGGTATTTTGTTGGAACAGTGTCCCAACCTGGTGATAGATTGTGGAATGTTTATACATGCAAAATCCAAGTCCACTTTTCGATTCTGACTATACTGTAAGTACGTGTTTGTGAATGACTATCACATAGTGATGACATCAGGCGTTCGCGAAAGGGTGGGCATTTCATGCCCCATCTTTGGCATCCGCCTCAAGCACAGGCAAAGGCAAAGCAAGTCCAGTAAAAACGGGAACATAACGGTGAATTGCATCGGACAAGCATTACACAACCACAAGGTTTAAGTTAAGTTAAGACTTTAACTCTGGACACATACTCGATGGTCTTTATAACAGGTGTTTATTACGTGATGTTTAGCAAGATAATCCTCCAAATTTTATCTTGTAAAAAAACAAATGACATGATCATGATGACGTCAAAACATGTCTGCACTTTCTAATATATATTGAACGAGTGAAAGTAAACTTCACGCCATATCGCGAATAGAGAGTTATATGACAGTAAAACGGCATATAAATTCATTATTAAAATCATAAGTAAAAGAAGTAAGCTGTTTTTAGCAAACATTATTTTTATCTCTCGGCAGTGATACCAAAAATGGGCACATTGTAGCCATGGCTTATATGCAATACTCGTAATTCCTTAAAATAAAATAAAATTAGTTATACTGTAGTTATTAAAAACATAGTATGTTTATCTCGCTTGAAGACGTGTATTTGACAAGGATTGATAGTGTGAAGCACAGATGCTTTGTGAGCCACGACGAAACGTTCTGATCAACTTAGCATATTGCACCAAGTTAATACATTACTGAACAATATCAGTGCTTTGGTTATTACTCTCCAGATTTTACTGGAGATAATTTTCATGTTACAGTAAACTACGGTTATAACGAACTCAACGGGACTAGTAATTTTAGTTCGTTATAACCGTAATTCGTTATAAGCATATATACAGCATAACTACAGCATATAGTCGGGACTAAAAAGTTAGTTCGTTATATCCGTTAGTTCGTTATAAGCGTGTTCGTTATAACCGAAGTTTACTGTACATTTAAATGTTTTAAATCTATGTCTTAAAAGGTTATTCTACACCACACGTCACTGCACCCCTGACAACACAGCAACATGTGAAGACGATGAACAACGAACTGCAGGGGAAAATAATTGTTTTATTTTAACTGCATTGATTTTATCGTGGTCCTATCACGACACTTACCTGTGCGTTATCTGCGCTGCACCTGTACTGACCATTGCTGTATTGACACTGACCATTGTTACAACACGTACGGAATGGATTATTGGGGGTGCAAGTTTGGGATTCAGGAATACACTAAAACAAACAATAATGTCATAATTAGTCGAAACTCTGTTTGTTGTTTGACGCTGTTCTCAACATTCCAGCTATTTGACTTCGGCTTGTAAATAATTGAGCCTGGACCAAACAGCGCAGTGATTGATGTTATGAGCAACGATCTACGCCGTCTGGGTACGATGACACGCTACCAAGCAAGTTACAAAGCCTGACCACCCGATTCATTAAGACACACTGATCACAAGTATATCATGCTAGGGTCCAATTAAAATGGGGAATCAGCACAGGAACAGGCGCTGTTATTAAGAAGTGAATGATTGAGTATACTGTGTCTGCTTAAAGCAATATCCCAGCAATATCCCGGGGCGGGAAAACCAGAAACTGGCTTCATACATCGTACCCATGTGGTGCATCAAACCCGGTCATTTTGTAGAGACAAGTTTTCACCACCAGCTGGTGTTAGCAAGTCACTTGGCAAATGTAAAATAAATACGGTAACGGAAGAATTTAGGCAGTCAACAGTGAGCTGTTGATCCCCTAAACAACATGACTAAAATCTATGGGAAGATATTTAGTAGCAAACCCCCTCTCACTGTTTAACATGATGCATGGAATCATAATCGATTTTCGTGATAATGTTACCTGTCCGTTCCCTGAGCTGCAGGTGTACTGTCCGTTGTTGTACTGACACTGTCCGTTGTTACAGCATGGCATCATGGGGTCATTGGGGGTACATATCTGGTACTCCGGCACGCACTAAAATGTTACAATGTTTAATGATTACCTCATATTGATACAGTATGGTGCAGCTGATGGATAAGGTGCCAAAATAAAAAAAATAAAAAACATTCATATTTTGTAAATTAACGTGTGATAGACTGAATTAGTTTTAACGCCTTCAGCAATGTTTCAGCAATATTCCAGCAGTATCACGGTGGGAGAAACCTGAACTGCACCCTGTTCCCATTTGGGGAATCAAATCCGAGCTTTCGTCGTACAAAGAGAAACCTTTTAACCTCATGGCTACCATGCCCACTCCTTTAATATAAGTTTGTTACGCAGTGCTTACCCTCCTGAGGGAATATGGAGTCTTTGTTTTATTTTCTTATTTTCATTGCGAGAATGATATATATTTATTTGTTTGATTGTCCCGAAAAGCCTCAATATTCGAGCTACATAATGTTGGCCTTTAAATAATCGTGTCTAGAAGAACAAAACCAGTGGTTGATATTATGAGTAATGTCACACACCATCCGGGTACGAAGACACGCTACCAAGCAAGTCACCGGGTCTGACCACCCGATCATTTAGTCGCCCTGACAAGAAGCACAGCTTGCTCGGGTCCAATTACAATTTAGAGTCGTCATGATGACAGGTTCTCTCATTGGCAAGTGACTGAGTAAGTATAATGTCAGGCTGTCTTGAGCAATATTCCAGCAATATTCCGGCGCGGGAAAACCAGAAACTGGCTTCATATATCGTACCCATGTGATGAATCAAACGCGGTCATTTTGAGTGACAAATCACAGCTTTGACCACAAGCTTGGAAAAGCAAGTCACTTGACAAGTATAAAATAAACACGGTAACGGAAGCTTTAAGGAAGTCAACAGTGAGCTGTTGGCCTCCCAAACAACATGACTAAAATCTATGGGAAGATATTTAGTAGCAAACCCCCTCTCACTGTTTAACATGATGCATGGAATCATAATCGATTTTCGTGATAATGTTACCTGTCCGTTCCCTGAGCTGCAGGTGTACTGTCCGTTGTTGTACTGACACTGTCCGTTGTTACAGCATGGCATCATGGGATCATTGGGGGTACATATCTGGTACTCCGGCACGCACTAAAATGTTACAATGTTTAATGATTACTTCATATTAATACAGTATGGTGCAGATGATGGATAAGGTGCCAAAATAAAAAAAATAAAAAACATTCATATTTTGTAAATTAATGTGTGATAGACTGAATTAGGTTTAACGCCTTCAGCAATATTTCAGCAATATTCCAGCAGTATCACGGTGGGAAAAACCTGAACTGCACCCTGTTCCCATTTGGGGAATCAAATCCCAGCTTTCGTCGTACAAAGAGAAACCTTTTAACCTCACGGCTACCATGCCCACTCCTTTAATATAAGTTTGTTACGCAGTGCTTACCCTCCTGAGGGAATATGGAGTCTTTGTTTTATTTTCTTATTTTCATTGCGAGAATGATATATATTTATTTGTTTGATTGTCGCGAAAAGCCTCAATATTCCAGCTACGTAATGTTGGCCTTTAAATAATCGTGTCTGGAAGAACAAAAACAGTGGTTGATATCATGAGTAATGTCACACACCATCGGGGTACGAAGACACGCTACCAAGCAAGTCACTGGGTCTGACCACCCGATCATTTAGTCGCCCTGACAAGAAGCACAGCTTGCTCGGGTCCAATTACAATTCAGAATCGTCATGGTGACAGGTGCTCTCATTGGCAAGTGACTGAGTAAGTATGATGTCAGGCTGTCTTGAACAATATTCCAGCAATATCTCGGCGCGGGAAAACCAGAAACTGACTTCATATATCGTACCCATGTGATGAATCAAACGCGGTCATTTTGAGTGACAAATTACAGCTTTGACCACCAGGTATGAAAAGCAAGTCACTTGACAAGTATAAAATAAATACGGTAACGGAAGCTTTAAGGAAGTCAACAGTGAGCTGTTGGTCTCCCAAACAACATGACTAAAATCTATGGGAAGATATTTAGTAGCAAACCCCCTCTCACGGTTTAACATGATGCATGGAATCATAATCGATTTTCGTGATAATGTTACCTGTCCGTTCCCTGAGCTGCAGGTGTACTGTCCGTTGTTGTACTGACACTGTCCGTTGTTACAGCATGGCATCATGGGGTCATTGGGGGTACATATCTGGTACTCCGGCACACACTAAAATGTTACAATGTTTAATGATTACCTCATATTGATACAGTATGGTGCAGATGATGGATTAGGTGCCCAAATCAAAATATAAAACATACATATTTTGTAAATTAACGTGTGATAGACTGAATTAGGTTTAACGCCTTCAGCAATATTACAGCAGTATCACAGCGGGAGAAAACAAAACTTAGCTTCACAATGTACCCATACGGGGAATCAAACGCGGGCTTTTGTAGTAACCACACGGTTACTATGCCCGCTCCTTTAATATTCATTTTTCACATGGTGCTTAATTACCCTCCTGAGGGAATATGAAGTCTTTGTTTTAATTATTACTTGCATTGTGAGAATGCAATATATTTATTTGTTTGGGTGTTGTGAAACGCATCATTATTCCAGTTACATCATGGTGGCTTTTAAAGATCGTGACTTAAAACCAGTGGTTAATATTATGAGAACGCCCCGCGCCGTCGGGGAACGAAGACACGCTTACAAGAAAGTCACCGAGTCTGACCACCCGATCCATTGAGTCACCCTGACAAGAAGAATAATTTGCTTGGATCCAATTACAATGCAGAATTGCCACAATGATCGTTGCTCCCATTGGCAAGTGACTGAGTGAGTATGATGTCAGGCCGTTTTTAGCAATATTCCAGCAATATCCCGGGGCGGGAAAACCAGAAGCTGGTTTCATCCATGTAGTGAATCAAACCCGGCCATTTTCAGAGACAAATACAAGTTTTCACCACCAGCTGTTATAAGCAAGTCATTTTGCAAGTGTAAAAGAATCACGGCAAAGGAAGATTTTAGGCAGTCAACATGAGCTGTTGATCCCCTAAAGAACATGACTAAAACCTATGGGAAGATATTTAGTAGCAAACCCCCTCTCACGGTTAAACATGATGCATGGAATCATAATCAATTTTCGTGATAATGTTACCTGTCCGTTCCCTGAGCTGCAGGTGTACTGTCCGTTGTTGTACTGACACTGTCCGTTGTTACAGCATGGCATCATGGGGTCATTGGGGGTACATATCTGGTACTCCGGGACACACTAAAATGTTACAATGTTTAATGATTACTTCATATTGATACAGTATGGTGCAGATGATGGATAAGGTGCCAAAATAAAAAAAATAAAAAACATTCAACGTTTGTAAATTAACGTGTGATAGACTGAATTAAATTTAACGCCTTCAGCAATGTTTCAGCAATATTCCAGCAGTATCATGGTGGGAGAAACCTGAACTGCACCCTGTTCCCATTTGGGGAATCAAATCCCAGCTTTCGTCGTACAAAGAGAAACCTTTTAACCTCACGGCTACCATGCCCACTCCTTTAATATAAGTTTGTTACGCAGTGCTTACCCTCCTGAGGGAATATGGAGTCTTTGTTTTATTTTCTTATTTTCATTGCGAGAATGATATACATTTATTTGTTTGATTGTCGCGAAAAGCCTCAATATTCGAGCTACATAATGTTGGCCTTTAAATAATCGTGTCTGGAAGAACAAAACCAGTGGTTGATATTATGAGTAATGTCACACACCATCCGGGTACGAAGACAAGCTACCAAGCAAGTCACCGGGTCTGACCACCCGATCATTTAGTCGCCCTGACAAGAAGACAGCTTGCTCGGGTCCAATTACAATTCAGAATCGTCATGATGACAGGTGCTCTCATTGGCAAGTGACTGAGTAAGTATAATGTCAGGCTGTCTTGAGCAATATTCCAGCAATATTCCGGCGCGGGAAAACCAGAAACTGGCTTCATATATCGTACCCATGTGATGAATCAAACGCGGTCCTTTTGAGTGACAAATCACAGCTTTGACCACAAGCTTGGAAAAGCAAGTCACTTGACAAGTATAAAATAAACACGGTAACGGAAGCTTTAAGGACGTCAACAGTGAGCTGTTGATCTCCCAAACAACATGACTAAAATCTATGGGAAGATATTTAGTAGCAAACCCCCTCTCACGGTTTAACATGATGCATGGAATCATAATTGATTTTCGTGATAATGTTACCTGTCCGTTCCCTGAGCTGCAGGTGTACTGTCCGTTGTTGTACTGACACTGTCCGTTGTTACAGCATGGCATCATGGGGTCATTGGGGGTACATATCTGGTACTCCGGCACGCACTAAAATGTTACAATGTTTAATGATTACTTCATATTGATACAGTATGGTGCAGATGATGGATAAGGTGCCAAAATAAAAAAATAAAAAACATTCATATTTTGTAAATTAACGGGTGATAGACTGAATTACGTTTAACGCCTTCAGCAATGTTTCAGCAATATTCCAGCAGTATCATGGTGGGAGAAACCTGAACTGCACCCTGTTCCCATTTGGGGAATCAAATCCCAGCTTTCGTCGTACAAAGAGAAACCTTTTAACCTCATGGCTACCATGCCCACTCCCTTAATATAAGTTTGTTACGCAGTGCTTACCCTCCTGAGGGAATATGGAGTCTTTGTTTTATTTTCTTATTTCCATTGCGAGAATGATATATATTTATTTGTTTGATTGTCGCGAAAAGCCTCAATATTCGAGCTACATAATGTTGGCCTTTAAATAATCGTGTCTGGAAGAACAAAACCAGTGGTTGATATTATGAGTAATGTCACACACCATCGGGGTACGAAGACACGCTACCAAGCAAGTCACCGGGTCTGACCACCCGATCATTTAGTCGCCCTGACAAGAAGCACAGCTTGCTCGGGTCCAATTACAATTTAGAATCGTCATGATGACAGGTGCTCTCATTGGCAAGTGACTGAGTAAGTATGATGTCAGGCTGTCTTGAGCAATATTCCAGCAATATTCCGGCGCGGGAAAACCAGAAACTGGCTTCATATATCGTACCCATGTGATGAATCAAACGCGGTCATTTTGAGTGACAAATCACAGTTTTGACCACAAGCTTGGAAAAGCAAGTCACTTGACAAGTATAAAATAAACACGGTAACGGAAGCTTTAAGGAAGTCAACAGTGAGCTGTTGGCCTCCCAAACAACATGACTAAAATCTATGGGAAGATATTTAGTAGCAAACCACCTCTCACTGTTTAACATGATGCATGGAATCATGATCGATTTTCGTGATAATGTTACCTGTCCGTTCCCTGAGCTGCAGGTGTACTGTCCGTTGTTGTACTGACACTGTCCGTTGTTACAGCATGGCATCATGGGATCATTGGGGGTACATATCTGGTACTCCGGCACGCACTAAAATGTTACAATGTTTAATGATTACCTCATATTAATACAGTATGGTGCAGATGATGGATAAGGTGCCAAAATAAAAAAAATAAAAAACATTCATATTTTGTAAATTAACGTGTGATAGACTGAATTAGGTTTAACGCCTTCAGCAATATTTCAGCAATATTCCAGCAGTATCACGGTGGGAAAAACCTGAACTGCACCCTGTTCCCATTTGGGGAATCAAATCCCAGCTTTCGTCGTACAAAGAGAAACCTTTTAACCTCACGGCTACCATGCCCACTCCTTTAATATAAGTTTGTTACGCAGTGCTTACCCTCCTGAGGGAATATGGAGTCTTTGTTTTATTTTCTTATTTTCATTGCAAGAATGATATAGATTTATTTGTTTGATTGTCGCGAAAAGCCTCAATATTCCAGCTACGTAATGTTGGCCTTTAAATAATCGTGTCTGGAAGAACAAAAACAGTGGTTGATATCATGAGTAATGTCACACACCATCGGGGTACGAAGACACGCTACCAAGCAAGTCACTGGGTCTGACCACCCGATCATTTAGTCGCCCTGACAAGAAGCACAGCTTGCTCGGGTCCAATTACAATTTAGAATCGTCATGGTGACAGGTGCTCTCATTGGCAAGTGACTGAGTAAGTATGATGTCAGGCTGTCTTGAACAATATTCCAGCAATATCTCGGCGCGGGAAAACCAGAAACTGGCTTCATATATCGTACCCATGTGATGAATCAAACGCGGTCATTTTGAGTGACAAATTACAGCTTTGACCACCAGGTATGAAAAGCAAGTCACTTGACAAGTATAAAATAAATACGGTAACGGAAGCTTTAAGGAAGTCAACAGTGAGCTGTTGGTCTCCCAAACAACATGACTAAAATCTATGGGAAGATATTTAGTAGCAAACCCCCTCTCACGGTTTAACATGATGCATGGAATCATAATCGATTTTCGTGATAATGTTACCTGTCCGTTCCCTGAGCTGCAGGTGTACTGTCCGTTGTTGTACTGACACTGTCCGTTGTTACAGCATGGCATCATGGGGTCATTGGGGGTACATATCTGGTACTCCGGCACACACTAAAATGTTACAATGTTTAATGATTACCTCATATTGATACAGTATGGTGCAGATGATGGATTAGGTGCCCAAATCAAAATATAAAACATACATATTTTGTAAATTAACGTGTGATAGACTGAATTAGGTTTAACGCCTTCAGCAATATTCCAGCAGTATCACGGCGGGAGAAAACAAAACTTAGCTTCACAATGTACCCATACGGGGAATCAAACGCGGGCTTTTGTAGTAACCACACGGTTACTATGCCCGCTCCTTTAATATTCATTTTTCACATGGTGCTTAATTACCCTCCTGAGGGAATATGAAGTCTTTGTTTTAATTATTACTTGCATTGTGAGAATGCAATATATTTATTTGTTTGGGTGTTGTGAAACGCATCATTATTCCAGTTACATCATGGTGGCTTTTAAAGATCGTGACTTAAAACCAGTGGTTAATATTATGAGAACGCCCCGCGCCGTCGGGGAACGAAGACACGCTTACAAGAAAGTCACCGAGTCTAACCACCCGATCCATTGAGTCACCCTGACAAGAAGAATAATTTGCTTGGATCCAATTACAATGCAGAATTGCCACAATGATCGTTGCTCCCATTGGCAAGTGACTGAGTGAGTATGATGTCAGGCCGTTTTTAGCAATATTCCAGCAATATCCCGGGGCGGGAAAACCAGAAGCTGGTTTCATCCATGTAGTGAATCAAACCCGGCCATTTTCAGAGACAAATACAAGTTTTCACCACCAGCTGTTATAAGCAAGTCATTTGGCAAGTGTAAAAGAATCACGGCAAAGGAAGATTTTAGGCAGTCAAAATGAACTGTTGATCCCCTAAACAACACGATTAAAACCTATGGGAAGATATTTAGTAGCAAACCACCTCTCACTGTGTAACATGTTGCGCGGAATCATAATTGACTTTCGTGATAATGTTACCTGTCCGTTCCCGGAGCTGCAGGTGAACTGTCCGTTGTTGTACTGACACTGTCCGTTGTTACAGCATGGCATCATGGGGTCATTGGGGGTACATATCTGGTACTCCGGGACGCACTGAAATGTTGCCATGTTTAAAGATAACCTGAATTCGATACAGTGTTATGTAATCGTACATTATGTATTAGGTACCGAAACAAAATATAAAAAAAATAAAGATATTTTTTAACTGGTGTGTGTGAGTGGGTGAGTTTGATTTTAGCTCTGCAATAACAATATATATGGAATATCTCGGCACGAGAAAACCAGAAACTGGCTTCATACATCGAACCCATGTTGTGATTCAAACCATGGACATTTTGAATGACAAATCATAGCTTTCAGCACCAGGTTTTAAAAGCAAGTCGCTTGGAAAGTGTAAGAGAAACAAGGCAACGGAAGCCTTTAGGCAGCCAGTAGTGAGATGTTGATCCCCCACACAACACGTCTAAAATCTGTGGGAAGATATTCAGAAGCGAATAATTTCTCACATAGTAACGTGTTGCATGGAATGGCAATAAAGTTACCTGTCCGTTCCCTGAGCTGCAGGTGTACTGTCCGTTGTTGTACTGACACTGTCCGTTGTTACAGCACGGCATCATGGGGTCATTGGGGGTACAGGTCTCGTACTCTCGGACGCACTGAAATGTTGCCATGTTTAAAGATTACCTGAATTCGATACAGTGTTTGTGTAATCGTACAAAATGTATTAACTACCGAAACAAAATATAAAAAATAAAGATATTTTTTTAACTGGTGTGTGTAAGTGAGTGAGTTTGGTTTTAGCTCGACTATAACAATATTCCAGGATTATCTCGGCACGAGAAAACAAGAAACTGGCTTCATACATCGAACCCATGTGGTGAATCAAAACACGGCCATTTTGAGTGACAAATCAAAGCTTTCAGCACCAGGTATTATAAGCAAGTCGCTTGGAAAGTGTAAGAGAAGCTTTAGGCAGCCAACAGTGAGATGTTGATCCCCAAAACAACACGACTAAAATCTATGGGAAGATATTCAGTAGCAAATCATCTCTCACATAGAAATATGTCGTATGGAATCGCAATAAAGTTACCTGTCCGTTCCCGGAGCTGCAGGTGAACTGTCCGTTGTTGTACTGACACTGTCCGTTGTTACAGCATGGCATCATGGGGTCATTGGGGGTACAGATCTGGTACTCCGGGACGCACTGAAATGTTGCAATGTTTAATGATTACCTCATATTGATACAGTTTAGTGTAGATGATGTCAATCTATAGAAAAAAACATACTTATTTTGTAAATTAATGTGTGAGTCACGGCGGGAGAAACCAGAACTGAACTTTGTACCCCTTATGGGGAATCAAACCCGGGCTTTCTCGTGTCGAAGCGAACCTTTCAACCATTGCGTGAAACATGAATATTAAAGGAGCGGGCATGGCAGCCACCATGTCCACTCCTTTAATATTCATTTTCCACGCTGTGCTTACTCTCCTGGGGGAATATGGAGTCTTTGTTTTAATTATTACTTGCATTGAGAGAATGGTGTATATTTACTTGTTTGCCTGTCGTGAAAAGCCTCACTAATTCAGCTACATAATGGTAGCCCTTGAATAATCGTGTCGTGAGGAATAAAACCAGTGGTTGATATCATGAATAATGTCCCACACCATCGGGGTTCGAAGACACGCTACCAAGCAAGTAACCCAGTCTGACCACCCGATCCATTAAATCGCTCTGACAAGAAGCACGGTTTGCTTGGGTCCAATTACAATGCAGAATTACTACGGTGATAGGTGTTTTATTGGCACAGGAATGAGTGAGTTTAATGTCAGGCCGTTTTTAGCAATATTCCAGCAATATCCCGGGGCGGGAGAACTAGAAACTGGCTTCATACTTCGTACCCATGTGGTAAATCAAATCCGGTCATTTTGAGTAACAAATCAAAACTTTCAGCACCAGGTATAATCAGCAAGCCACTTGGAAAATGTAAGAGAAACGAGGCAACGGAAGTCAATAGTGAGCTGTTGATCCCCAAAACAACACGAATAAAATCTGTGGGAAGATATCCAGCAGCCAATCATCTCTCACATAGTAACGTGTTGCATGGAATGGCAATATAGTTGGCTTTCGTAATAAGATTACCTGTCCGTTCCCTGAGCTGCAGGTGTACTGTCCGTTGTTGTACTGACACTGTCCGTTGTTACAGCATGGCATCATGGGGTCATTGGGGGTACAGATCTGGTACTCCGGGACGCACTTAAATGTTACAATATTTAATGATTACCTTATATTGATACGGTATGGTGTAGATGATGCATTAGGTACCCAAATCAAAATATAAAAACATTCGTATTTTGTAAATTAATGTGTGAGTCACGGTGGGAAAAAAAGACCTGAGCTTGTACCCATTGTACCCATGTAGAGATTCAAACCCGGTCATTGTGAGTGACAAATCAAAGTCTTCACCAACAGTGTTATTAGCAAGTCACTTGGCAAGTGTAAAAGAAACAAGGCAACGGATAATTTAAGGCAGGCAACAGTGAGCTGTGATCCCCCAGACGGCATGACTAAAATCTTTGGGAAGATGTACAGTTGCAAACCTCTCTCATGGTGTAACATGATGCATGGAATCATAATTGACTTTCGTAATAATGTTACCTGTCCGCTCCCTGAGCTGCAGGTGTACTGACCGAAGTTGTACTGACACTGTCCGTTGTTACAGCATTGCATCATGGGGTCATTGGGGGTACATATTTGGTTCTCCGGTACGCACTAAAATGTTGCAATGTTTAAAGATTACCTGAATATTGATACAGTGTGGTGTATTCGTACATGATGTATGAGGTACCAGAATTAACACACACAAAATATTCATATTTTAAAAATTAGCATGTGAGTGAGTGAGTTGGGTTTCAAGCCGCTTTCAGCAATATTCCAGTGGGAAACCAGAACTGAACTGCACGTTATAACCATGTGGTAAATCGAACCCGGGCTTTCGTCGTAATATGTACACTACATGTAAGCGAATCGTTTAGCCACTAGGCTAACATGCCTCCTTCTTTACTATTCTTTTTTATCATATGGTGTTTAGACATTTGAAGGAATAAAAATTCCTTGTTTAAATAAATATTTGCTTTGAGAGAACAAGAAAACCCATTCGCTACCTAAGTTTCATTTCAGAAATCAGTCACCATCCCCATCTTTATTAT
This sequence comes from Haliotis cracherodii, assembly GCF_022045235.1. NCBI lineage: Eukaryota > Metazoa > Mollusca > Gastropoda > Lepetellida > Haliotidae > Haliotis > Haliotis cracherodii. The sequence continues at coordinate 34,049,990 of NW_027266265.1, forward strand.
CACTCTCATGGGTGACATATCATTCGGACGTCTCATTTTAGAATAGGTTATTTCGAACTGGACACAAAACGTAGCATCGGGAGCGAATGGGTCCATGGCATATTGTCAACAAGAATGGAAATATAATACACTGGATATAGTAATCGTTTATGGCAACTTAACTATCCGTTCCCAGCACTGCACATGAACTGTCCGTTACTGTACTGACACTGCCCGTTGTTACAACACGACTTGAGCGGGTCGCTGGGACTACATCTTTGATTTTCAGGAATACACTAATAAACCCAACAGTAAGCTGAGCTGGTTACAACTTTCCCACATTTAAAATAATGAAAACATGTGAGAGAAATTGTTTATAGTTAACAGTATTCCAGCTTTATAATGGTGGTCACCATACAAACCAGAGGTCGATAGCACGATCAACAATGCATTCTGTCTGGATACGGTGGTGTTTATGCTCAGCCAATTCATACATCATGACGATTCGGTCCCCATTTTAGTCAAATCTTAAGAAAAGCATTGCAGACTAACGGCTGTTATAAGAAGGACGAACACAGCAGGGTGTGTCGTTTTCATGAGCATATTAGTAATTAGAATGCATGTAGGTGAAACCCTGTTAATCCGGAAGGTACCATTCCAAGTAAAACCGTTCGAATTATTACATGTTTGGACTAACGTATAATTTGGTAAGATAAGAATGTATAGTCATTTCGTAAAATGGCTGCGATCTCTAGTCATTTGGAATTGCTTGGTTTCACTGTCGTCAGATAATCAAGACTATGTGTCTCACCTGTCCCCTAGTGCTGCAGGTGTATTGTCCATTGTTGTACTGACACTGTCCGTTGTTGCAGCATGGCATCATGGGGTCATTAGGGGAACAGGTTTGGTACTCCGGGACACACTGAAATGTTGCAATGTCTAAAGATCACCCGAATATGATACAATGTGGTGTATTCGTACATGATGATTATGTATCTGAATATAAACATACAAAATAGACATGTTTTTGGTAATTCGTGGCGAGTGAGTGAGAAGGGTTAACGCAGCCTTCAGCAATATTCCAGTGGGAAACAAGAACTGCGCTTCGCATTATACCTATGTAGTGAATCTAAAACTGAAACCTGAATGTTTGCGAATCTAGACACGTGACATCAGATATTAAACAGCTGTAATTATTTAACTAATTTTTGTAAAACTACACTTAATAAAACAAGTTAGGATCATAAATATGTTTTCATTTAATTGTGCTCAGTCTTCACTGCAAAACATATTCCTTAACATACACATGACCCTTAACTTGTTTTGTTGAGTATATTTTCTATTGTTTTTATATATATAAACCTGGAACACATTTAAATTTACGGAGCTATTTATTTACTGTTTTGACAAAAGTATTTTTCAAGTTTGTACATGAGCTGTTTTTTAACAACGCATTTAAATACATTACTTACCTGCATTCAGCTGCGTTTTAAATTACAAGTCTATATATATGTATATTTGTAAGTTGAAACAAAACATTCAACGTCGAATATTTCGACCGATATGTTTCATTCATACCATCAGGGAGAATCCCCTGCTTTGTGTTTTGTTTGTAATATATTGGACTGTGCACTCGAATTGCAGGTACTTTTTATTTCCCTTTGCTTACCTGATTGGATTCCTGACAGGTAGCAAAGTTAGAACCAGGTTTGTATGTACACTCAGTGTTCCCACAACACCTTATTGATCCGGGTGTGCATAGACTACCACTAGTTAAGCACTGAAATGTATAAGATTGGGTTAGAGACGGTGAATGAGCATGTAAGTTGGGTTCAACAGCTTAGTGATATTATGCTTAATCTGGGAGGAAATCCCGAAGGGATGCAAGTCTTAGACGTTTACCCCTTTGGTGAAACCCACGAGCACTGAATGGTGCTTGCAACTCTAGAAACACAATCGGGGCGAACAGCAATTCGAACCCACAATCATAGGTTTCTGGCGTGCCCAAGGGACGCAAATCTGCACTGTCAATTTCGACGCCATTGATGACTGGGCCACTCGCGTCCCCGGATTCAATTTGCAAATGTCTCTGTGGGAATATGGGCGTCGAACGAACTGCAGCCGTTCTGCTTGACTCTTTTACTTGAATTTCGAAATCTAGGCAGTGTTAATGGCCAGTTTTTTTCACTTGAGAGTTAAAGGCTTGTTTGTTGTTGATTTTGACTTTTTGAAGGGAGGGGCAGGCCAATTTATGATCAATCAATTTAAATGTGATTGAAGCTTTAAAAACCTTACATATGCGTCATTATAGGCACTTGATACGCACCAGATTGAGAAATTCTTAATATTGATGCTCAGCTGTTATTTGGTTTTAGGATATACAGAAGTACTTTACTATTTATTCGTATTTGGACTAAGGAATGGACGTGTAGTTATATCAATGCATACTGACACCTTTGAAGAATTGGAACAATGCACATACCCCACCAGCTGTTCTGCATACATATCCGCTTCCCTCAAGTGTGCACAGACCAGTGTTACAGCACTGCTGGTTTGAGCCCGGAGAGCAGGGTTGAGACTCAGGCGTACACTGAATGAAAGAATCATGGACTGTTGACTAGCAAAACAAAATAATTCGTATTTGAAACTTCATCGGTTCTTGATGTGACATTTTTTAAACAATTTACAAACTAGAATTGATGTTCCCGATCTGTGTCAATGCACAACGTTATACATTAACATGACAAAATGAACGCACAGCTTTTAGACAATTGTTTTTTTACATATCTGTAAATCTATAAACATATTTAAATACAGCTCTCCAACGGCATCATTATTATCCAAATGATCTTTGGGACGTGTCTGTTACTCTTTAACTAACTTTAACCTTTAACTTCACCAACTTAAACTATCGATTGTTTAATTATTTGCTGGAAAAATGTATTAGTGTCTGTATCGAAATGTGGCTTCTAAAATATATTTATTAATGTATTCATCGAAAAGGTAATAATCAACATGTTCTGATCATTCAAATGTTCAAATATGTTGACACAGAGAACAAAATATTCATATGCTAAACAAAACAGAAAGGGGGTTCCATTGTGACCTGTATATACCACATGCTACTTGGATCTTCTAACCTTTCTATATGACTCGCTGCCCATCGGCAATGAAACACAAATGTGATAATAGAGATGACAGTTCTCAAAATAATATTCATATTCACTTCTCAACCTTAAAACAATGCGAAGCAGTAGTGGAAGACACAATATTGCCTACCAGTTGTCCATTTCCTTGGCAAGTGTTTCCAAACCCAGAAGGCGACCTCGTACATTGGTATCCAGGGCAACATTCATACGTTGCATAGCATGCCATGTTGACAGGGGTGCACTGAAATATGCAACACAGTCGTGTTATAAAGGACGCAGCTGAGGGCATGTCGGCAACAGAACAGGTTTATCAAAACAATGTACATATATACCACAGTTTGGTTCAGAAAAAATAAGCATTTCCAAGAAAAGCTGGATGTAAGTGGATACATGTCATTATGAATATTATGATAGTTGAGGGTTTCAGTTATGTGTGAAGTAATATACCTTCAGAATCGGTTAACTGTTCACACATGTATTCTCCTTATAGAATCCCTGACATGTCACATCATTAATAACCTTTAATATAATTTCTTCCTCGAAAAATGAAAAGCAGTGGGTAAGTTACTTAATTTCAAATATAAGCAAACACGCTCCTGTTAGTCAAATATCTATGTAGTCTTCAGTAAAATTCAAAGGTGAAGCGGGCCGCTATGGTTAATTGATTTATTGAGAATAATTTCACGCCGCTTTTAGCAATATTTCCAGCAATATAACGGCAATAAAATGGGCTTAACACATTGTACCCATGTGGGTACTCGAACCCGGTCATTCAGCGTGACAAGCGAACACTTTAACCACTAGGCTAAACCACCACGCTCTACTTTGGTGAAGCCCATTAGCAAGGTTAATGTGCTGATGGACGAACGACCAGAGGATACAACTCACATATGTACTCTCAAAGATCTCGTCAACCACCTTCAAGTCTCATGGACTAACGACCAGAGGATACAACTCACATATGTACTGTCAAAGATCTCGTCAACGACCTTCAAGTCATCTCCAAGAGCTCCTGACTTTGGTGAGGTTGAGTTTTCGGCGGCTGCCACACCACATACAAAGAGCAAAACACACAGAACGCCTGGCATCTTGTCCTGGAAATATATATAAAATGTTAACATGCAAATAGTAAACGTCAATGCCCGAGAACAACCAGAATCGATCATCCGACGAAACAAAACAGGCAAAATAGCAGTGAATTTTACGTCGCGATCAACACAATTTCAGGAGGTTGGTAAAACGAATTTGGAACAACGAAACATCGGCACCTGATGCCAATCAATCAGCACGGTCGCCAAACTTGATCCTGTTTAGTGGACTATTACGACATCCTGAGGAGACATGATGACCTATTATTACTCGAAACTAACAGGGCTGTCTGTACACCTTGAAAAATAATCTAAAATGTGATTTTCTATCTTATAGTGAGTGAGTGAGTTAGCATGGTTTTACGCCGCTTTTAGCAATATTCCAGCAATATCACGGTGGGGGACACCAGAAATGGGCTTCACACATTGTACCCATGAATCGAACCCGGGTTTTCGGCGTGACGAGCGAACGCTTTAACCACTAGGCTACCCGACCGCCCCTTTCTTTTTTATAGATGTCCCCAACGATATAGTTTACCTCATAGTAAGTTTGTAATACATTTTACGTCAGGTGAATTGGAAAGAATTGCAAATAGTAGTACGAGAGTGAATTAGAAACATATTACTGGTATGCATATTCTCAATGCAAAATTATTGAAGATCAGTAGTTGCTTTTAAGGTTATTTTAAGAACAATGTTAATATTAATTATAGAGAAGACATTTTGTAGCTATCGACATGATTTATTTTGATAAATTTAGTTATTGCATTAATCTAAATTTTGCCAACAAAAACATCAATCAATGAACAGGTACTGGGACTTTTGTACAGTACGTAATCCCATGAAATAACAGTTCAGAATAATATTAGATATTCTGACAACATATTTGTGTGGCAACATAGACCAACGTGCAACACGCCCCTATGCGAGTATATTTACCTTAATAAGTGAAAGTTACAAGGGTTGGAGAACAGGCACTAGCTACTGGCCTTTTAAAGCCAGCGCTGAACAGTAAGATAAACATCATTAAGAGTTGTAATCAGATAATGTCGTCACGATGTCAGACGCTCCCTTTGAAACATTACTTTGATTGTACCAGATGCAATGTATTTTGACATTATCCATTCAATCTCTCTCATCATTGTCACTAGCGCCGCCTACTTGTTGGTATGATAGAACTGCATGTACACTTAACAGTTTTGATGGCAATTAAAATTATTTACTTTTTAATAAAAAGTGATATCATATAAAATATCAGTTAAACATTAATCTTTTGAGATTCATTAACATTCATAATTTAATAAGATAGTGATATGATGCAAAACTGCAATGTATTTTGGCACCACTAATTCAATCTGCATCATTATATCAATTTTCAGATGTTATAAGCAAGAGTTAAAGTGTACATGTACCGTTAATTTACCATTTGTGTTGTTCAATAAACAGTATGACATAATATATCAATGATGAGAGGGGAACAGAGACAGATCGATATCACATTGGTATATTATTTAAGAGTCTGTGGAAGTACAGCATGTGGAAGTATACAACATGTCGGCATATAAATAAAATATATGTTTGGATTAACATGTATTATATATTATTTCTTGTTATAGGTATTATTTTAAAAGCTTATGGCCCCGTTTTGTAACACACCAGAACCGCTCAATGTGTTATCATACACGCACATGAGGCACAGTGAAGTCACACGAAAGGTTCATCAAATATTGTTAAAAAGAACTAAATCGGTTATTACTTTATTGATGAACATTAACAAACTCTTTTTTCAAATGTTGTATACTTGGCCCACGGCTTATGCCCGAGGCTTCAGGTAACGTAATAAGCTTCATTGCAAGCTGTCGTTAGTGAATGTCACTGATCGTGTCAGGGAAGCGGTCCGTGTTATACATACTATTATACGCGGCGTCAATTGCAGATATAATCATAACATCTGGGTCCAGCTAAGTCGCGATGTTACACAATTTACCAATTACAAATTGACATAAATTATTGCCTTGCTGGAAGATGTGTAGTTTCTGTAGATATCAGATGGCCTGTTCTGTATAAAAAGGGAACGGGCACGTTTTCTGTATCCATATCCTTCTCATAGACGAGCATACAAGGTAAGGGTATACAGTTGGATTCATTGATATCTTGTTTTATTATGCCTCAAAGTGAGATTGACCAATCAGAGAGCAAAACTACTAGCCCCATATGAACCCGTATACCGTAAGTAAAAATCAAAGATAGTTGTAAGAGGCGACGTCATCGGTTGTTGAATTGCGTAGATCGATGTTCATGATGTCAGTAACTGGATTGTCTGGTCCGGACTCCATTATTTACAGACCGCCATCAGCTGAAATATTGCTGAGTTCGGTTTAAAAAAAACCCCCAAAACATAAAAAAGCACAACAAAAAGACACTCATAATCATAAAACTTCTGCGTGTCTCAATGTTTATGGTATTAAATAAGATTTGTGTTGGGTAAAGCGGTCGCATGTTCTTTGAAGGGAGTGATTCAGAACATTATCAACTGAACTTTCAGGCTAAGAACTCGTCAGCAACCATGAATACCGCCCGGACTGGTGTCTTCCTCCTCCTTGTAGCTGTTGCCATGGCTCGACAGGAGGCGTATTTAGTGGGTGTTGTGAGTACATCTTAAGTTACCATTTCAAAAAACGATGTCTTTAACAATATGTAACAAGCCTGCATCTATTTGATGCTTGGCCAATTAGTAGTGAGTGTGTAAGTGTGCTTTAGACAATCTTTCAGTTATATCACGACATGTTAACATAATGTGGGAGGGAAGACTTTCATAACGAGGGTTATTTAAGGGGTGTACCCCTACACCGACAACTGTTGCGTGTTTGACCACTGAGCCAGCCGTACCGCCGATCAATATTTAGAATTTGTTTAAGACTTGGTTCGATGCAAGAACGCTTCTTGTCCCTGTTACTTCGGGTGACCAAGACGTCAAATCGCTATTATGAGTTGCGTCTCTTGGGCACACCAGAAACCGATGGATTCTAATCCTGGTTCGCCCCGATTATGTTTCCAGGTTTGTCAGCGCAATACAAGTGATCTTGAGTTTCCCCAAAGTGGTAAACGTCTGAGACGTCCGGCTTTCCTCCCACATTAAGCTGACACGGCGTGATATGACTGGAATACTGTCCAAAGCGGCGTTAAACCCAACTCACTCACTCACATATGATAGTATACATTTACCGCTATACATGTGTGCTAAAGTCATTGATGTTTTCTGGTTGTGTCAGTAGATGTGGTACGTTTACTTGATGGTATTTTATGTTTTGAATTAATTTTATTATTTAGTCAGAAGTTTGGATGGTTGAAATAATTGGGAGATAAACAAACTGTGTTGCAGTGTAGAGCTAGGTTATCTTTAGGCTTAATTTGGAACGGCGATAAGGAAATATCAACTGTAATGTTTATCCTTTCAGTGCAAGAATATGTGGCAGAGATGTGAGATGGGAAACTCCAACGGTTGCTGTGCTGGCCTCTCGTGCCGGGGAAGTAACGGAGTAACGAGATGCGAGAGAAACTGGGGTAACGGTGGGGTAAGTATTCATACTGAACATTTCTAAACTGTTCTACAGATTGTACAAATGCACCCATGCTTACGATACATAATATGTAATCAGTATTAGTTAGAAGCAACGAACCTCTTATGACTTATGATCAAAATCGTTGTAGGGAACTATAGGCATTAAAACATGATTAACTGCCACTGTTGGGAATGTGGAACACGTTAACGACTTTTTGGTACATCCTCGGTGAAGTGCAGAGGTGGTTTGCATACTACAATCATGTTAATGAAGACACTCTGGGCGTACACTAATAAAACAAGAGTCATCAGGAGATGACTTATCCCCCATTATGGGGCAATTCAGAAATGAAGTTTGGCTGTTAATACCCCACTTTTGGTTCATTGCCATTGGATACCTTCAGTTCACTTAAGCAAAGCTAATGCTGTTCAGTATTTTTTGATATCCCAAAATCATCAAAAGGCACTCGTTCACCACCCTACTGATCTGTACCGACAGTTTTATTCAGAAATGTTCAAGACTTTTGGCGTTCTGTCCTGGAAACGAGTACTACCCTCGTCATTACAAAAACATAAAAACAATTTGTTTAACTATCCCAAATTATCAATAGGCACTTCTTCACCACTAGACTGATCTGTATAGCGAGTTTCAACAAGAAATAGTCAACGGTTTAGGAGAAACGGGAAACGGGCGGACGGACGGACATGCTCTTCGTTATATCGCTAAAAATGTGGTGCTGAAATGGGTTTAACGACGCTTTTGTGTGTGCATTTATGTGTGTGGCTGCTTGTTCTAGTTCATCCATGCAGACTTAGGGTGTTATAGTGCTAGCCCCCTAAGGGTTCTGTTAATACTCAATTTATGGTTCCTCTGCTTTTATTTCAGTGCCGCAGCCGTAATGAGGAATGCAAGATTACCGGTGAGAACTCCATGAAATGTTGTGAGACCCTTCGTTGTCAACCGGGACCAATGAACAAAAAGATGGTGTGTCAGTAACTACATTTACCACCTCTTTACCAGCAATCACATGATCACAGTTTATACTTGTACTAATTGAGTATGACTAATAAAACGTTGTGTTTTTTAAACTGCAGTTGTTGTGAAATGAGAAAATACCCAGTGGCTGGGCTTGCCGTCTGTGTCGATGTTTGACGTCTGTGGCAATGCATGATTTCAGTGGGTCAGTTTGAATTCTATTTCTGCTTTAACATCCTGGTAGTTGGATGGTTGACCGCGTTAGGCAGCTAAACTCCTGAAAGTTTCCAGAGCTTTGGTCTTGTCCCACACTGATGCACCTGTAGGACAAGTGGTAACTGCTTAGGCATGTGACTTAATTCGAAATGAGTCTTTCAGCAGTGAATAGGTGCTCGGTAGGATATGGTAATGTGATATGGATGTTAAGCTTCTAGCGTCTCACAGGCATCATGGATTGTATGATCCACAGGGAGCTGAGAAAGAAGTACACACTGATCCTCTGACCGGGCTGAAAATGTAGGCTTTGATTACGCTACGGGCGTGGATTCGGCGCATTATAAATATGCACATTAACAATAATATTATGTCCGTGATAATGTTTGCGTCTTTGCGATGCGTTACATAGTCCTTTGTGTCGCTTAATGGTATTTAATCGGTAATCTGCATAGCGTTTTGATAAGGAAGATGACAATAGAGCACACTGGTGTAGCAGGTTTTGTATTAGTAATTAGTATAAGGCACGGTACAGGTGAATAAAACCATATTTGTCGAGACGTACATACATGCATGTACACGTGCAAAAAAATAGATGTGTTCCTGAGAATTTATATAAATTACACACTATCATACAGTTTCTTTAACCTTCTTTTCAATATGAATAAGAAGGTTCCATACTCAGTGAAAATGTCCGGATTAACCAAAACCCGGATTAATAATTTTCCGGATAAACGAATCAGGGGAACGATGTAGCCCACAGAAGAGCGTTTGGGACGTGGCCATTAGGATTTCTGTACTAATATAGTTTCAATCTAATTAATCATCACGTCATTCACATGAGTTTTAACACATGTAATTGAAGAAAAACGTATTTTGTTTGTTTGTCCATTTCCCTCTTCCCGGGGCCAGAGTGTCCACTAGCTGATATCAAATTATAGTTTTCACCTTTACCCTTTCAAGCCGTCTTTTCGTGACTCGATCTTTGCCATCCCGTGTAGATTAGATCACAAAGGCACAAAGGACGATGTAACACATCGCAAAGACGCAAACATTGACACGGACATTATAATATTGTTAATGTGCATATTTATAATGCGCCGAATGCACGCCCGTAGCTCCTTTAATGAAAACGCGATATCCAATCAGATCGCTGTTCTTATTTCGAATGGCTTCATAAAGATGGCGACTACCATAGAAGATTCGAGATTTCGTCCTTCACAAACAATCAAAATTGACAGATTACCACAGGAAAGGTACTTATTACTGCTGCATTTCGGTCTCACAGTAATTGAGTCTCAAAGGCTGCGCTGTGTCAAGTTCTTTTTGTTTGTTGTCTAACACTGCACTCAGCGATATTCCAGCGATATGACGGCGGTCTGAAAATAATCGAGTCTGGACCAGGCTCGCAATTGGGATACGATGACATGCATCACCACAGGTCAGCGAGCCTGACCACCCGATCCCTTGGCTTGCTGAAGATCAATTCTAACCCGGATCTTCACCGGTCTGTATCAAGTGACGCTACACATCCCTTTAAATAAATACTCAGCAGGAGTCGTCTACAAATAGTTCAGCATCATAGTCACTGCAATAAGCGTTCAGTCATTCGAGTTAAAATACAATGAAGTTTACACTCAAATGTATGAAAAGACACTATATGAAAAGTCACTATTACAGTGTACGACAAATGAGTAAAGAATTCGAAACTGAATTGTTGGAATAAGTGGCCATAGCGTGCTGATCGAGTCACGAAAATTAGTCTTGAAAAGGCAAGAGTATAAACTTGGCTGGTGGACAAGATGTCCCATTGAATGAGAGAAAGAGTGCGTTGCGTTTAACGCCGCTTTGAACTGTATTCCAGATACTGTTATATCACGGCGTGTCAGCTTAATGTTGGTGAAGCAGGTCTCAGATGTTTAGAACATTTTGGTGAAACGCACGAGCACGGAAACCTAGAAACGCAATCGGGTCAAACCGGGAGTCGAAACTAATGATAGGTTTCAGGCCTTTCAAAGGGAGGCAACTCTGCATAGCGAATTGCAGCGCCTTAGACGACTGGGCAACACGTGGACCCTCAATTGTATGAAGAATTTTTCACTCTAAAATAGCATACATGTTACTAGTTTACCTTTTTAGAACGGTCATTTTTTCAAATTTCTATCTGCAACATAAGAAACTAATATGTTATTAATGTCAGGAAAATATTTGAATAATGTGGTCAAAGTTCGTGGTGGATTAGTGTAAATGCGCGTTGGTAATGGTAATGGTAATGTGCCAGCTGGCCTTGAAACATTGAACAAAGCACACAGCCACAATGCGTTGTTGAAATCTGATGCTTGACAAAAGGCCTTCTCAACTGTCATGAAGGCACGGGCGGCCCAATCGTCTAAAGTGTAAAGACTGACAATGCGTTAAGCCATACTCTCTCAATCAACAAGATGAGAACATTTCACACCCACGAGATGCATTCTACACTGGTGATTTATTTAGGAGACGTTATTTCTTCCTAGAATTCTTCATGAAACACACACAGGCATTTTCTTATCTTGAAGTAACATGAGGTATAGGGGCCGTTTTTCCCATAGGCATACATTTATATATTTCAGAGTCTGGATATCTGGGTCGTCAATCATGGGGCAAAAAAAGCAATACAGTGATGACATTGATATGAATGGATGGCTGAAAACTCTGTGATGACATTGGGTGTTCGCGAAAAGGGTGAGCATGTCCTTCTCCACAGGTAGCATCGTTAGAGTGAGTGAATGAGTATGGTTTTACGCCATGTTTAGCAATATTCCAGCAATATCACCAGACATGGGCTTCACACATTGTACCCATGTCGGGTCTTATCCAATAGGCTACCCGACCGCCCCTAGCATCGTTAGAGGATTGGAATAGAGGATTTAGGAGTCATGCTGGAGATATATGAATCATTATGTGGCGTGGTCGAAGATATTGAAGTCCATGTGTATGTGACCATGTACTGCATAGAAGACTGTCAAGACATAGCTCATAAGGGAAAGTATAATACTACAAGTCCCAAGTTAAGCCCCAAGTTTTACATGTAACTGAAACTAATTCACTTCAGCATGTTTCATATTTGTGAATTGGATTGAACAAACTCAAATGTTATAAAAGTGCGAATGTGTTTTTGTATGCGAATATGTGTGCGTGTGTGCGTGTGTGCGTGAGTGCGTGTGTGTCATTGTATATTGTCATCAATATCATATAAATTAGATGCAATTCAAGATATCATTTCTCCTTGTACAAATTGTGCTATTTGTGTGTGTGCATCATATGGGAAGCAAGGAAGGCGCGCAGTTGGTGCCCAAGGCGATGCCGATGTATCAATTCGTGAACTTCAAGTGACACTTGCTTTCAGATTTTACAAATTGCCTTGAACCTCTGAGTCTGTGTGAATTTGTCAGTTTAGTAATAAATTGGCCAGTTTAATAATGAAGAACACGTAAAATGGCATGTTGGAATGTTTCAGCTTTCACCTTTTCTTCTTCTTTCCTCTACTCATTAATCAATATCAAAACACAGTGAAAGACATAATCTACGGTTTCAATGCTGACATTTGGTAAATTTTAAATGGAGATTTCACCGACTAGGTAGGACGGAATTGAAATAAGTTCCCCGGAATACTTATTATTATCATATCTGCTCCAAAAGGGGTTTACCTCCACACTAAGCAGAGGAAGCGCGGGAGCACACATCAGAAATGCTGGGTATATTGCTTTTGGTTGTGTCAACATCAGCATACCACTCCTTTATGAGGAGGTATACCTTTGAGCATTCAACCATGACTATATCGAGGGAAACGGTTAATAAAACCGCTTGGTCTGTAGATGATGGTTCAGCGGGCTTATTGAGGTGCGTTATCCGGTGTCTCCGTGAGAAGAAGTGTGTGATGGTGTTGAAAGAGCCAAGGTCTCTCAAGTGTTCAGGGCTGACAGCCAGACCGCAAGTGCCAACCGGAAGAAAAGATATTACAGCAGCCATTTATTCTGTGCGTCAACAAGGGGAAAAGCACGGTAGGGCTTCGATAAGTATATTGATTTTTTATATCAATCATATCAAATCTATATTAAACAATATGTGTGGTGATGTGGGATAAAATGGGGTTTAAAGTCCAGTCCAAGATATTTGCACCTATATAGCGACGTACGTGCACGTGTGTGTGTGTGAGTGTGTGTGTGTGTGTGTGTGTGTGTGTGTGTGTGTGTGTGTGTGTGTGTTTGTGTGTGTGTGTTTGTGTGCGTGTGTTGATGTTTCAACTAGTCCGGATTAATCCCGATTGATAGTGCTAGCCCACTGAGATACCATGCCGCAGTTACGAAGAATACGTCACTCAGACACAGTATACTGACTCCGAGCCGACCAGTCCTTGTTTTAGCCCCTTTAGGCCGAGCGCCAGACAGTAACAAGTACCATCGTTAAACGTCTAGTGGTATGACCCGACCGGGGATCAAACCCACGACCTTCCGCTCTCCGGGCAGACGCTCTAACAGCTAGACCACGGATGTCAACAAAAATATGAGAAGGAGAGGTATATTCATGTAACGTCACATCGGCAGAATTTTTAACGATATCGTGACGAGAACGGTTATATAGAGATACGGATATATTTCAAAGGATAGTAAGATATCAGCACAGACAGTATTTGAAGAATATAAACTATCTGAAGTGAATTTTTTCAAGAAATGTTTATTCAATATATCCATAGCATATACATTTACGGAACAGACCTAAGGCATGGCTTACTTGGTAGTTGTATGATGCCTTCCCCTATCAGCAAGAAATGGACAGTCGTAACAAATTTGGGATAACACTTTCTGAGTAAAGTACAAATTCTCATACTTTTTTAGCTTGACTCCTGTCCGGGATTCGAACCCACACTGTCAGAGTGAGGCACCTAATCGCCAGCACACAAAGTCAGCGATCTCACCAACTCAGCCACCGAGGCTTCCACAAAATGAAAGTCCGGCAACTGGTAGTCTAGATCACGTACTTTGTGCACCCCTCTGACAAATGTAAATTGGCACGGCTCCCATGGCCGAATGCTATGAACACACAATGCCATTTAAAAAGTGGTCAAATGTAACAAATGTTATATTCGGGATAATACTTTCTGAGTAAAGAACAGATTCTCGAACTTTTTTGGGGTTAACTTCTTTGATAGTCATTTAGAAGTTGGAGTACTAAGTAAGGATAAGAATTTATGGATGAACAACTTCACTAGACGACGGAGGCGGTCAGCAATATATTGACTATATATAACTGTATATGAACTACCAACATATCCTGTTACCAGACGCATGTAACAATAATCATGAAATCCTCGATAATGATTTCGCCCAAACATAAAGTCCACGATCCCAAGTATGCCATAAATCATCAGCTCCGGCACCTACATTTTACATGTGCTGACCAGGCGCTTTAAAATACACAGCGAGCACGTGGATTGTATTCAAATGTCTTTAGTTAGGAAGACATATTTTGCTTACACCTAAGTTTTTCAATCAAGGTGTCACCATCACTGGTCAGGTTTTCCAGAAATTTTATGGTTGACACTCAGAGGAATTGACGAAGTATGTCTCGATGTTTGAAAATATTATGCTCGATGCTGTTCCATACTGAAGCTTTTACATGGAGCTTTCATAATTCTCTGTCCCTTACTGTTTGCGTGAGTGGCCAGTGCTACCAGCTGAGCAGGACATGTTTACCCTTACCACCAGGTGTCATAACTGATTTTTGAGGGATTCATTCATATTAGTTTGATAACTGTTTTGATATTGTTGTCAGCCAGTGGAGACTCTTACGGTAAATATTCGGAACTAGCTATTCTTAAGGGTTGTCGTTTTGAATTAACAATACATATCAAGATACCCTGATTCCATATTCCTCTTAATTGAAATATCAAACCATCTTGAAAAAGTCCCTATTCCTCCGATTTCTTCGAGATACAAAAATGTCAGTTTATTTTTCATAAAGTATTTGAGGAAGAAATAATTTCTGCTTAATTGATACCCATTTGTACTTGTAAAAGATTTGCTTTGAACATCTGTTTTCTGTCCAGTAGCTTTTCAGGATTCCTTTAACAAATCGTGCAATCAGGATGCCGAATGTGACAGTGACGGAAGCGATGCAGTGTGCGACAAAGGCAAGTGCCTCTGCCCGTCAAGCCAACATTTTTCTCCATCAGCTGGAGGATGCAGAAAGTGTAAGTTGCCATTTAGTTAACTTGTCTGGGAGGGTCTCATCAGCTTGTGTAGAATGTATCTCGAGTGAGTGAGTATGGTTTGACGCTGATTTGAATAAAATTCACTCTTTATCGTGATGCGTCAAATTTGAAATTCGAAACAACAATTGGCGGATCCTTGCAGGGTTAGTTGACGCAACTCTGCACAGACAATTGCGGCACCTGGGAACATTGTTATACCCGAGGGCCTAATATGACACAGGTTCACAAATTCCTCTTCCGTGTGGTGTGTCTGCGTATCATATGTTATGTTAGTGCGAATGTGGTTCTGAACGCGCGTGCGTGCGTGTGTATGTGTGTGAGTGTGTGTGCGTGTGCGTGCGTGTGTGCGCTTGTACTAGTGTCTTCATTTCTTATTGTTATTATTACTAAAATATAATCATTACCTTAATGCCGACCGTCAGGAACAACCATATTTTAACGTTTTTTTGGCATGACGCGGCTGGGGATCGAACTACCAAACTTCCACCCTCCGGACAGAGGCTCATCCACTTGACCAAGGACGCGGCTTACTCTTCCGTAGATAATGAGACGTTGCCATATTAATCATTTCTTTTTCTGAATCCAGGTAACCCCAATGGACGTACATTCAGCCCTTATCCTGGGTTTGGAATCAATGGATACAACACCAGATGGGTACTAATGATCTTTAGCATTGATGCCTGTATAGAACAGTGTCTTGAAGAAACCACATTCGTGTGTCATTCTGTAGAATACGAACACTATGGACTATCATTTACTGCGCACAAGTGTGCTTTATCCAATGTGACATATAGCGAAGTCGCAAACGATTCATTGTCACGAAACTGTTCTAGGTGGACTTTCTTGTCACGAAACTGTGAATAGAAATGGGACATAATTTCTTACCACTTTGTAACTACAAAGTAATTTTCTTTTGAATTCTGTTTTTACCCTAAACCACACAGCCACGAGACAGACGGGGCGTTATTCTGGAATAATATGACGTCATGATACTAAGTATTACGTCATATGCTTCCGTCAGAACTTTTCCGCGGGACCGAATTTGTTGTGGCAATTCTGATGAAACTATGCTTTTAATGGATGCGATATCCTCCTCGGTCGAATTGTCCTTGATAATAAATGGAGGAAGCTGTTGATAGCTCTATCAGGTTTGTTGATACTGCTTGCAGAGCGAACGATTTATGTGCCCAAGTGGAGTGAAATATTCCGCTGTTTTCAGCATGAATGTGCTGTATGTGTATAATATTAAACAATTTTATTTCCAAAACTGATCATTCTTTTCTTTGCAAACACTTTCAAATCAATAAGAAACATGACATATATCATTACACCAGTTCCATATGACAACCGAACGTCTGTGCGTGTTACTGCCAGAGCCATGCTACCATTTCTCAGAGTGAGTATGCGTTTTCTATGCATGTAGTCGGAATCGTACAATGGACTCTAATTTTAGCAGAGATTTCTTCTGATTGTGATTGTTTTTCGGTTTTTAAAATCTTACTCCACACCTATTTATTACATACATCTGCATATGTACACAATATATGTATATGGTAATACATTTAAAGTGAAAAAGTCATCGATATCGATACCTGTACCTCCAATACACCTGTCACAGAGTGACTTAACTGCACTCTGGACAACGCAATGTTAAAGAATTGTAGCTTCTGAACAACAACCCTTTTTGTACAGTATCGTTTAGGAAATCTGAACTATTTTAACATGATGTAATCCATGCGTAACGGCGGTCAGTTGAACCATTGTCTAACACAGCATTTCACATTATGACATTTATAGCCTTAATCCATTTTCCCCAGGCCGTGTCTGTAATCACATCCATAAGCCCCATGTCAAGGGCAACGCTATTGTCTCTTTGTCTGTCTATTGTTGTCCAATAGTGTATATATATGTTTACATCTTTACTGTTAGTTAGTCTGGTATTCCGACAGCACCTGTATGTACAGCCGCGAGTAGGATACGCCTGCTTGCTGGACTTCACTTGTACTTGTTGAGTTGGAATCTCTGCTCGACATATTTCTAATTGTATTTTGTTTTATTGCCGACTAAAAAAAGTTTGGACTCAACGTATTCTTCGTCTTCAATCTGAGCTAATTTCCCCGTCAACACATGCGCGTTGACACACCGTACGGCGGTCTAAGTGTAATAGAGGCCTGTATGAATTCTGACCCACTGCGGTGACAGCTATACTTTGCTGTGACAAGGAAATCTAAGCCCCATTGATGGCTGTTCATATGAATAGCGAAGAGTAAAGAAAACACTCATCATGGTTTTAAACCAGGAATACAAGAATGTGTCTACGCTTGTTTGTTTGTGTACTAATATGGAGTGAACAAAACATTCCGTTCAATACGGATGTTACACAAGCGATAAAAGGACCATATACACTAAGATCGTCCCTGACTGCCCGTTCTTTCAAAACATGTTTATAAAGATCTCTGTTTAAGGTATCTGGCTTAAGAGATGTATACAATAAAACCTCATTAATCCGGAATGGTTCGGAATAGCAACTGTAGGTATTAACGATTCATAGGTACGTATTGATTAACATCAAGTCTGTGAAAAGAAAATATTTTACAGAAAAAAACCCTTGTTAAATTATCTTAATAAACAATGATAACAGGAGCCCAGACACTCTCCTCATTTCCTGAAACTGCAGTAATCGAGACTTGCTAATTATTATAGACTTGCATGGTCTATGTTGGATATATTTGTTTCACTGACTGTATGACTGACTAAGATGTGTTGCAGTGTCCGGTCCGATGTAAGGTTTCCGGAGTCCCATATTTGATTTGTCCGGAAAGTGAGGTTTCCGGACTACCGGGGTCCGAATGTGTCCCGTTTTACAATATGTTCTCTTCTCATGTATGAGTAGTATCACATATGAATTCTTAGTAGAACATCCGGGTTAGAACGGGTCTTGATCAACCCATACTTGTTACAATGGGGTTGGGTTGTCATTCAGACTTAGTTGATGCATCTCATCTCATCCAAAATGAGTAGATCGATTCGCGTAAGGCAAATCATTATAATAATTATAATCAGACTGCCGTCATATAGCTTGACTGTTGCCGAGAGCAGCGTTAAAGGTATATCAAAGCAAGGTTGTAGAAGACACTACAACGAGAGATGAGCGATTGTATCAGATAATTGGCACATCCTTTGAACAATGACAGCTGTCACATTGATTTGACGATAAACATTATCACGATGAGCTGTTACATTATTTCAACGACAGGAAAATTACGTAATTTTATTCGTCCATTCATCCACACAATTAATCTGCTCAATGTATTTTATCATGTTCTGGTGGTGTCAGACCAAGGGACAATCATTTATGAAACTTCCTAAATGGTAATAGTGTAGATAGTAAAACACAAAACAGTGTCAAATAACGAATTTCGGTACCAGTATTCCCGTGTGAAATATGTTGCAAAATCCAAGATGGTGGTTTCTGACGGTATACGGTCCCATATTATGTCAGTATCCACCAACTTGGATTTTTACTGACGGTATACGGGCTCATGGGGGGTGAGTAGTTCTGCTCTCTGATTGGTCAATCTCACTTTGAGGCATAATAATGATCTGTATCACACAGTTTAGGTTTGGTGAATATCACCGTGGACTTTGGACGGCATGAATCAAACTTGTTAGGACCACAACGTGTTTCGACAATTATCATTTCAGGTGTGTGTACATAAACATGTATGTACACTTTAATTACGTGTCATAGTTGTTATGGAATAAAACTGACTTTGGATTCTAAATCCTTACTTTGAATAATGGCTTGTACTATGTTTTGTGACTCACTAAAAGCAGATGCATTCTGTGGACTGAAGAAAGAAACCGCTTTTATAGCACTGAGATACAGGAACTAACGAAACACATTTGGTTTCGCTTACCAGATCTAGCTGGTCGTGTAGCGGCGTTTTCCGTAATCAAGTTAGAAGTTAAAGTCCTTTGAGGTTACAGTCCATTTACACTGTAGAATGTGTGTAGACTGATAAACCGACGATTTTGGGATGGATGACTTTGAAGAAGTAATTCTGCTTCCACACATATTTTCCATGTCTAATACCCTAAAACACTCACATACGCGGCACATATTTCATCCGACCGTTTGAGTTAATAATAATAACCTAAAGGTATCGGTTTCCTTGCCGGATTCTCGTTTGACATACGCCTCTACACAAGGTGATATATGTTCTAGGTTTTACAAAACGCATAACGAAATTCTACTTAAAACAATACATATTTGATTAGAAAATTTCTTTTGAGACACATGAAATAAATTATGATCACTCAGAGACTTAATAAATTCAAAAGAACTGCTAAAACTTCTAACAATACAATTGATAGCTTACATTTTCATTTTCGAACACCATTTCATGAAAGTTGGAACTGTAGCATCGCATTGCAGAATTTTTGGATTGTCTGGTCCAGACAAGATTATTGACAGACCACCCTCTGCGTCCGGCGTACAGCTGAAAGCAAACAAACTCTATAGCAAACAACCTGCTACCAATTTGGATCTAATCTTTAAAGTCATTAGCATAGGTCTTTCAGCGTGGGTTAAGCTTGTGCGTGATATTGCCATTGGTGGAATGCACAAGCTAAAAAGGAGGAAACAAAATGTTTAAACAAACCCATTTCGTTACCAGCCAGTGGTCATCAAAAGTGTGCCTGCCCCCCATCAAAAGTTTGTAATTGTTCCAACTTGTCCTCAAATAACGTAAGCATCACTACAATATTGTTTGAACAAAGAAATTGGTGTCGGTTACATGTCAAATATAAGGCCAGTATGTTACTGAAGAAGAAAAATGCTAAAGGTACCGGTACTGGTAACTGGACTATAAAACCTGGAGACATGACTGTACATTCCTCTTTTCAGATGGATATCGAAGCTCGATATCAACATATGAATCCGTACATAAAGATATATATTGTATATATTATATATATTATTTGGTCAAGCAGGTCAAATGCACTGTCTCAAAGATTAACCATTATTCGTAATGCAATCAAGTGAGGGCTTTCTTTAAGATCACAGAAAGTATTGATACGAGAGGAATTAATGTTATGTGATTTCTCAAAACTCAAAGAATTTGCTTGACTGTTTGCTGAAGTAGAAAAAGTTCAAAACAACTTTCAACTTTGTACACGAGTCTTCAACACGACAAATTTAAGTACTACTCCAAAGAGTTTGATCCATGGGACATTAATTTGCCACTAAATGTGGATACCATAGATATTGTTACATCTCTATCTTCAGGACTACTTGTCAAAAATGAAAGCTAATGTGATCTGAAGTTTACCGAGAAAACAATATGTGAAATACTGGACTTCCTCGTAGATAACGTACATGTGAAAGTTGGGATTAAGACAGAGCTATTGAGATTCAGAGTGACAATAAACTATCGGCAATACTGTATGACAAGAGGGATGGCTTCAACTTTCCAATGGTCAATATTCCCTTAAAGATAATCAAATGTTCCAGCAGCTCCGGTCTTTGGTGTCTACATTTCATAACATTTCAGGAACAATTTTCCGCGAAGATTTAAATGATCGTCAACTATTCTTGCTCAAAAGTTGTTTCCTCAAGGTTTCCTTAACAGTCAATGTCGAAGGAAAGCTTCCAAAACGTTTTACGCTAGACATGTGGAGGACATTAACAAATTTGACACATCAGTGAGATACATGATGTTCAAAGCAATTTCCTTATTCTGACCATATGTTTTCATGTGAACAATTGATTTGCCTTTTTGTTTTTGCATGTGTTTGAAACAGGTGATTATGAATATGTTGTAGCTGGTATTTATAGATAGCCTTTTCTACATGTTCTATAAAACTCCCGAACAAACAGTATCAAACACACAGTAATATGACATGTGTCCAAACGTGTGTACGTATAAGTGATTAAGGCATTTGACACACTACCAGCTTACCGTTAACAGATGTGAATTAAAGGTGCTACGTCTTACTCCAAGCCAAACATTTTATTTAGCGGTGAAAATTTCACATGCACATGTTGTATGACATTGCTTATTCTTATAATAACTTTACGTCACGTTCACGAGTAGTTCCCTAATGTAGCGACGTGCATGCACATTTGTGTGGCTGCCTGTACAATACCCGTTTTATATGGCTAACTGGCTGACTGAGATGCATTTATCATGCCGCAGTTTTCACATGTATACCCCATATAAACAAATTATACTGACTCCGAGATGGCCAGTTTTTGTCTTATGCCCATTATAGCGAGCGCCAGACACGGTGACAGCAATTATTCTTTGATATATTTTGGTTTGACGCCTCCAGGGGATCAAACTATCATCATGAAGTACCCAGTGCAGACGCTCTATCCATTACACCACTGTACGGTTTGAAAGAACATATTTGCAGCATTGACAGTTGCTTCTGGAATGCAGTGCGTTCTGGGCCTTTTAGCCTTTTTTTCAACATAAGTGAATTATACATTATTTGAGTTTGAGCTACTTCCTTGAATGTTATGTAGGCCCACCAAAACGGTGCCATGACAATCCTGAAAGATGGGTAAAACATGTCGACCCTTGGTGAACGCCAGATGTTATCACTGGAACTTCATGAAAGTTTAAGATTGTAAGATTTTCAAAAGATTTTAGGATGCATAATAATTCTTTCAATGGGACTGACATTCCAACATAATATAACTTCATCTACCTGTAAGTGAGTGAGTGAGTGAGTGTGGTTTTACGCCACTTTTAGCAATATCCTAGTAATTTCACGGCAGAATCCAGAATCCTCCACTTGTAACTTAACTGTATACACCAATGCCAATGGGAAAAGTTTGTATGCCCTTAGCATGATACATATTTCAGCAACTATATCTGCACCTTGGGCAACAAAAACAAATATGAAATGTTTGAAACCATTTTTATTCTCAGTAAGTTCATACACGCACAAATCATGCTGTCGAGGTACAGGGATGTCAAAATATCAGTTTGCAATTACTGTCAAGTCATCCTGTTCATAACGATGCTTCAAAAAGAACTATATATGATTTACAATTTTGAGAAGATTGATTAAGTTGCAATATATATATAATAATTATAAAAGAAATTCAGCTGTCAATAAAGTTACATGATCACACTTGTGCATTTTTACAGTTCATGTATAGTGTTATTTTTATAATACAATACTGAAACATTGTCTCCGTCGAGGATGTTGTTATTTATTATACACACTTTAAGCCAGTAGTGTTACTTTATTTTAAAAAATCAGTATTTTTATGTGTTTGAAACAAAGTCGCTCTCAAGTAGCCACATACAAAAGCTTTTACAGAATGACATTTAATGAGCAGTAAGGCAACTCTCTGTCCTGAAAACCGAAAGTGCTCTGTGATACGTGTTTTACTTAGTATTTGGTTTCGATTCGTTATCTTATTCTTTTCTGTTTATTACATTTCGCTCGAGATGATGAAGTTAATAACAACAGTTAAGTGTACGGGCATACAGGCGACTGTAACTGTTGCCCCTTGTCGGTGTCATACTAAAATACGTAAAGGATGGAAGTTGTTGTGACCCTGCCTGGCGCTCGACATTAAGGTGACAAAACAGAGACTGGTCAGCTCGCAGTCAGTACACTTTCTGATTTGGGTATCCATGTAAACTGAGGCATGCTATCTCATATTCAGGGACTCGCACAAGTAAAGAGGCATCTGTCCGGACTAGTACAATCAGACACACACACGCACACACACATATACTCAGACGCACACATATACACACACAAACAGACGCGCCGCACGGATACACACGCATACATACAGACATACACACACCACACACACGCACACCACACGTTAACACGCTACCATAAGGCCCATTTCATCTCATCTCACCATAACATTTGTCTCGACTTCTAAACATACATGAGAAACTAGGAACGTCGAGTTGATATTGAATAAGCTTAAGGCAGCAAGTGAAAAAAAAACCACACTCGTGTTTTCAGATAGATATAGTATTATACAAATTATTATGTAACAAATGCATGTATCATCATAATGTAATAAATTCGTGTGTCTATTCAACAAAAGTGTAATAGTCATCAAGTGGGGAGGGGCACGGGTGGCCCAGTCGTCTAAGGCGCCGCGATTCGCTGTGCAGAGTTGCGTCCCGTGACACGCCAGAAACCTATGATTGTGGGTTCGAATCCCGGTTCGCCCCAATTAACTGTAATACTGTTAAAAGCGGCGTTAAGCACACTCACTCATCAAGTGGGGAAGGTTTTTTTATTATATACATATACAGAGAGAGGTGCCTTCAGGAACAGTTCATCAGTTACACAGTGAGACACAGGACCTCCACACTATTTGCATGAACATGTATCCATGTTGAGAATCACCCACGTACCCATGTGCATTGAAGAACACTTATCTACTAGCATGTCTAGTCTAACCCATTGCCAAGTATGTACACCCAGTGAGGAGAACTCATAATTAAAGTGGACATTTTAATTTCCATTCTACATTTGTTTTAGATAAATAAAATGAAAAAAAAAACACGTGAGATATTCAATTTGATATCTGATAGATTTATTCGGAATACAATCAAATGACAAATCAAGTGACCGAGTTACTTAATATACAGGAACATGGGTACATGATCAAGCATCAGATGGCATCTACTGACATATCATCTTGTTCATGTATCCAGGCATACAGCGGAGTGAACCACAGCATTTCAAGGCGTCGATGCCATTAATTTTACATTCTTCATTTCGGAGACGACACTGTGAACAAAAAATAATGAGTTTGTTGTAAACTGATCGTATCAATTATATTAATGCTCAGCATAGGGGTAGGGATGCCGCAGGTTTGATTATAGGGAATAATTGCAACATGAGATCAAGGACAATCACACTTGTATGGAACCTATAATATAATACCGGAAACTACACACGTTGCTTATTTGTCCGAATTTGTATTCTTAAGATTCATATTTACTGTTTTGCTCAATGTTAGCATGTCACGAACTCTCGAACACTACCGTTCCAATATATTCATATACTGATCATATACACGTATAATATACATGTAACTATAATACTCGTCAAGAAATATAATTCAAGTTACTGTTTGGGGGAATATATTATACAGGAAAGGAATCCAACCGATTCCCGTTTTTTCCACTATTCCTTAAAGACAAAACCTGGTTATTTACTTACCCCAGCACCACTGCCGGCGCTTCTCTTGCATATTCTTGTGTTTCCTATGCCAGACTCACACATCAGGCCATTACAGCATGTTTTACCATTCATCACATTGCAGGTTTGTCCCTCTGTCTGGCACTGTAAAATAGAATATCTCTTACATTATGGCTCCGAACCACAGGTCATAATGATGATAATATTGAAGTCATGCATATCTCACCAGCAATGAAATCAGGAACACGTGTGTGGAAGGCTCCAACAAAAGAAAAGTTTGCTTTGCATATTAATAAAAAGTTGGGGATTGCTGAAACCTATGATCGTGGTTCGAATTCCAAATACGTACCGATACGTACCGATTATGACTCTTTATTTACCAGCACCATATACGTTCGTTCTTATGACAGTGTTAATCATCTATATATGAGAAGCATCTCTACAGTGATGTAGACAACGTAACTACAATACAAGCAGATATTCATACAACTTACTCGTTCGCCAACTAAATTAATAGCGTATGATCATCATACTATGCGTTTACATACGCAATACGTTTACATTGAAAGAACATATTTATTCTCATTACGACATACATGTACATACAGGTTTGTATATTGTAAGAATAAATGTTAAAATTGGTCCAGGACATCAACAGTCAGTATATGTACATACAGGTTTGTATACTGTAAGAATAAATGATAAAATTGGTCCTGGACATCAACAGTCAGTATAAGATAATTTAGGACTTACAAAGCCATACGAATCTTGAATCAGAGCTGATGCTACGAGGGTTAGAGCAACACACACTTTGAACATCATTGTGATAGAGTAAAACTGAAAAGAAATCAATTGAAGTCACACTATGTGATACAATTTAAGCCATCGGACCTTTTCATATAAACAAAAGCCATACAGGTATAACTGAGCTTAACTTTCAAACATAGTAAATAAACTATTCATCTTAATAAACATTATACTGTTTACTGTTGAGGTAATATTGATTATGCTGTTGAATTTTAAAAACATACACATGTTAATTCAGGTCTTTGGAAATGTATAACGATGCCTTAATCCATGAAACAAAACATCCAATGTTGCAGAGCACTGTTAACTGTTCTGTAAACGAGTTATTGTTCACATAACTAACTATAGGGTTACCTGTTTAGCCGAACCAACAGGAATGGGGATACTTATTTGACTTAGCTACCATATTTATACCACTAAGACTCGACACTTACACAAAGCAAGATAAGGATGACAAATTAGTACAGCAGATGTTTCAATTGTTATCTTGCATCCAACCGAGCCTGTCAGTCACAACCTCCAATTAGATCCTATTCCAACGTACAAAGATAAGTCATCTTCATCACAAAGGGTTATCTTTACATATGATTATTTACTCATGTCATGTTCTCAACGTGGAAGAACGCCAGGATAATTAAATGTAACGGGGGGAAAAAATAACAACGATTTTGAAAAGACATGGCACAATATACCTCCTGGAAAAATTCCAGATTTTACAGGCCTTATAGTTGGTTTGAAAACTGAAGTGTGCTTTGTTCTGTTGATATTGAGCTTATAAAGGAACATCCAAACCCCCAAACAAGCATGGTCTAAAGTATGTTTAGCAGTTTTAGATGGCAAAGTTAATATATACATGAACGTATATATCGAAAAGTATTCTATAGTTCACTATAATAATATAGAAGAGTGAGAGAGTTTAAAAAGCAGATTTTATGAGGAGGAAATATCAATTCAAAGCATCTTGCGTTAGGTAGTGAAAATAATCTCTGACACCTGTAATGTAATGATAAGTTTGCAGAAAGTAAACCCGACACCTTTAAATTGTATAGCAACATTAGTATACATTTTGAGCATGCTTCAAAGAAAAGAGGATATATCTTTTGAGAGCCTTTTTTGTAAGGTTTTAGCAGAAATTTCGTATAAATATGGAAAAGCTTTTATCGCATTTATTTTGATCAGATTCGACCAAAGAGCAAAATACACCCTCAGTTGTTTACGATTCCTTTACCACTTTTAAAGCTCAGTGAAGTGTCAACGATACATGTGACATGTGAATCTTGATAACGTAATAACATCTACGGCTTGTCAGAGTAACGTCACACATTGCCGTCATTAACGGTTCCAATAGATTTGTGATATGAAATGCAACACATTTTCTACATATCATTGTATATACAATTCTGGAAATGATTTCAGTTGACGGGTATAAATACATATACTTTACTGGGCACTGTATATTCTCAATTCGATCTTACAGTTGAACAGGTATGTACATCTATGTATATCGAGTGAGTTGAACATAACGGCGCTTTGAACAGTATTATAGTTTTATCACAGCTTGTCAGCCTGATGGTGAAAGAAAGCCCGAATTGATGATGCAGGCTTAAGACGTTTGAGGAAATCCAAGTGCACATCTGTGGTGCCGACAAACCAAGTCATAATCTCTGACTTGAAACGACTATCATCAGATTCTGCATGGCTAAGAGATGTAAATCTGCACAACGAATTTCAGCGTGCCGTCCTCGTGCCAATCGGGACTAGAATTTATCAATACTCGCATCAGGAGGATGACATTTAAGTTATCTTTCCACATTTTTTTCAGTATCGTTTAACATAAATGATATAATTACTGTATTTCACTGTTTGATCACAACGTACAAAGTTGTTACATACGGACGTCTACGCGTTCTGCAGAAGTATTGAGATTTAAAATGTTTTGCACTCTGATTTCTTTCAGGTGTACCCCAACACGACAATGATGCTCGGAGTGTGTCTTGCTTTGTTGTTTGTGGTATCAGTACTAGCCCAAGATCCCTTTGGAGTAGGCCTAGTATGTTCTGTCATACCAGCTAATCTTCATTTTTGAAACATGTAGACTATCTCTCCCTCGGGACTAATGTAATCCAAAGCTGATTTTGCAATGCGTTGGTTGCTTTAAAATTGCGTCATGTTCTGAATGACAAAAGGAAAGAAATGTATTCCATTTGCCACCATATATATTCCATGATTACAAAACATGATAGTCACAATTTTCTGATCCAATAATCCCATTGGTACTTATCGATCATGATTCATAAAAAAATAAATTTCTATTGGAATACATCACAATTCGGCAATGATATTAATTATGCATAAATTTGCTCCATGTTTTACTGTGTTTGTCCTGAAAGGTAAAAGGAGAAATATTAATAGTATGTTCACCCTAGCACTGTTTATATGTCCATAGTTTAACAGAGTTGCTGAATTATAAATAGTAGCAACAAATGTAACATATTGTTGAGTTACACGCTACAAATGCCAAACTTACTTCATCTGTTCACGCAGTGTCAGAACGAGGGGCAAACATGCAATTGGATGAATGGTAACACCTGCTGCAATGGCTTGACGTGTCAGTCGGGTCTGGGTAACATTCAAATATGCAAGAGAAACATTGGCGGCGGTATTGGTGGCGGTATTGGCGGTGGTATGGGGGTAAGTTAACGCGTCAGACATCGACTAGTGCCATGGGATAAGACATTAAATTAGAAAATGTAGCACTGAACTATATCCATGTAAATGTAACTATACACATGTTCCATATACCCATGATCACAAGTGGTCTGGACTGAAATAATATTGGTGGAATATTTTACATGTATTATTCTCTTTACATGTGATTGGATGAATGGATGATAAATCCGAAGATTCTCAAAGCATCAAAATTATGTAATTAAATAATCAAACAACACAATAATCAAACATATATACACACATATATACATATCAATGTCCAGCATATTTACAGGCTAAAACAGTTAGAAATATTGGTAAGGTTACCACACGTTGTTTAGGATATGTTTAATTTCATAGACATACTTTGAAAATTCAATAATTGTGAAATGCCACGTTATTTCATCAATGTTATTGTTATCTGCACCAAGAAAGAATGCTAACATACTATGGTCTTCCATCATCTCTATTGTAACATACATTTCAACATCAAGATTATCAATTGGAGTTAAAAGAATAAATCTCTCTCTGAAAGTAGACATTCACAGTTTAAAATGACATGGTGATAAAAATCATGAACAAAAGTATTACATTTTGTACATTCTTTTGATATTTTGCTTCTGGATTCAATCCTTATTACATACTGTATTTCTTCTCTCAATTCTGGATATAACATTACATTGCTGTATAACACATGAGGAGTAAGTGTTGTGTGAATTTTAGAATATCGAGATAGGTCAGCTCTACATGAAAGTTTATATTTCCATACTTCTTCCTCGAGGGTAGTTATTTCATTTAACACAATTTTTCTCCACTTAGTTTTCACAGGGAATTCCCCTGTGGGAACGTAATGAAATACATGATGAAGTAGGTTATATTTCTTGGCTGTTGAGAGCAACACTCCACATAAACTGTGTAAATTATTGTTATGAAAGAAATAGAGTGAAGTTGATGCGCAGAAAACAGTTTTACAAATTGAGACACATGAGTTGTTGCAGAGACACCCCAGCAGCTGAAGTCTACATTTATCTATATAGCCAACCATGCTCCGAAGTCCTAGATTAGCAATAGAGGCATCAGTGGGGGAACGTTTGTCAAAACCTTGTACAATCCTTGCAAAGTAACGCTGGGTGCTTTCACCTAATTCAAGATATTTACCATGCAGAGGAGGTAGTAATTCACATCCCTAACAACTTGTTGTTAAGATCATTCTTTTCCATATCTCAATACTTGCATACTGATGTAAGTCACTACTATTTAGACCAACAGAGAGGAGAGAATTAATAGTCCACCTTGCTTTTGTGCACCTCTCTTCAATATATAATTTGAAAGAAAGGTTATTTTTAAGAACAACACCCGCATATTTTACATTACCCATGTGATTATTATAATACGTCACATTATGGACATGATAACCATGTGATTATTGGAATACTTAACAGTACGACGTTTACTAAATGTTTTACTGTATATTTCGTGAAAGGTTTAAGTAGAAATAAAGTATTATTATAATGTATGTTCATCCCAACATTCATTCTGTTATCCTAAAGCTGTTTATAATTGTTCTGTTATGATTCATATTCAAATGTTTATTTACAATCGTGTCCCCCTGAATATTAATGTCATTACTTTAGTCATTTGCCCATGTGATTATTGGAATACATCACAATTCGGCAATGATACTAATTATGCATAAATTTGCTCCATGTTTTACTGTATTTGTCCTGAAAGGTAAAAGGAGAAATATTAATAGTATGTTCATCCTAGCACTGTTTATATGTCCATAGTTTAACAGAGTTGCTGAATTATAAATAGTAGCAACAAATGTAACATATTGTTGAGTTACACGCTACAAATGCCAAACTTACTTCATCTGTTCATGCAGTGTCAGAACGAGGGGCAAACATGCAATTGGATGAATGGTAACACCTGCTGCAATGGCTTGACGTGTCAGTCGGGTCTGGGTAACATTCAAATATGCAAGAGAAACATTGGCGGCGGTATTGGTGGCGGTAATGGCGGTGGTATGGGGGTAAGTGAACGTGCCAGACATTGACTTCTACCATGGGATAAGACATTAAATTAGAAAATGTAGCACTGAACTATATCCGTGTAAATGTAACTATACACATGTTCCATATACACATGATCACAAGTGGTCTGGACTGAAAGAATATTGGTGGAATATTTTACATTTATTATTCTCGTTAACTGTGATTGGATGCAAATTAGTATAATTCATGTGTCATTTCTACCTACATAACATATGTCCAAAGAAATGAGCATTGCCATTACATGCTCGACAGCATACATATACAATGCAGTTACCATTTAATTCTGTCAGAATCATCGTTTCATGGGCTTTCCAATTCATATTCTCAAAAATGATTATTTTGACTATCAGCTCATGCCTGTCGTATCACACGCAATGTGATTTGTGATACTCAGGGCAATATTGCTATTGATGTACGTAGATGATATTTTTCATGTGGAGGTGTAAATGTATTCTTCTATATTTAACAGTGTCGTCTCCGAAACGACGAATGCATGATAAACGGCATAGGTGCCATGAGATGCTGTGCATCCCTCCGCTGTATGCCTGGATACATGAACAGGATGACTTGTCAGTAGATGCACAATAATATTTTGACATCCCTGTGCCCCGTGTGCTTGAATTGCTTGACAATAAAAGTGATTTCAAATATTATATATATTTTTGTATTGTTCAATGTATAAACATAGCTACTGTTAAATGAATATATATCCTGCTGAATGGACAACGTCTAAGACCTGCATCAGATCTGACTTTCTTCCCACATCAAGCTGAGACGGCATTATATGTAACTGGCCTTAAAGCAAATTTATTCTCTTAATCACTGCAGATGAGATACATTCCTCGTTATTGCATTGTAATATTGACTTGTGTTCAACGAACTCAACGAACAAATTGTAAAAACGTTTCAAAAGTTTATTGCCCCAACACAAAGGTTATTTTTGACACAATTTTACTATATTTTCTAAAATAATTCTGTTTTAGCACTTGTGTTGTATTCGACAGAAAATGACTTTGAAAGAAAGCAGAAAAAATCCACTTCACATTCTTCCGAGCAGTGTTTTGGCTATAGTTATGGAGAAAGTCGTCAGTCCTTATTTTCATTCCACAGAAACCAATACGCATTCTAAGGGACGAAACATGTAAGGCTTCACTTTTGTTTTGATGTCTGCACAGATTAAAACGGCATCAAGATACCCTAGTCAGCCTTGACATTCATGAGAAGATTAAGTTGTAAAATCCAAATAATCATAATTATCAAAATATAAGCGACAACACCCTTCCATATTCATAAGAAATATCTGCCCAGAACAGAGTGGTTTGTAGGATTCCAACTGTATCATGAGAAATTCATTTAGGAAGTAATATGATCACACGTTAACATTTGTAAGTTAATGTATAGCCTTATAATTATGCAACACTGAACGATTGTTGTTAATTATAATACACACTTTTATCCAGATGTATTACACCATTAAAATCAATCAGAATTAAACTATTTAATAAATTCATGTTTTCAACAAAAGTCTAATAGTCATCCATTGGGGAAGTTTCAGACATTAATGAATTATATACATATTGAGTGCTATCAGCAACATGTCATCAGTTACACAGTGAGACAGGACCTTCACACCATTTGCATGAACATGTATCCATACTGAGTATCACTCATGTGCCCATGTGCTGTGGCAAAGATTGTTCCTACTTACATGTCAAACCTTTTGCCCATTATGTGAACAGAGTGAGGAGAATTCATAATTGAAATGCGCATTTAAATTTCCATTCTAAATTTGTTTGGGATAAATCAAAGGAGAAACAACAGAACACAAAATATATATTCAATGTGACAGGTGTTTTTCCAAATGATGACTATAGAAGTTATGTTGACACGTCAGAAATTAAACCTATGATTGTGGGTTCGAATCCCGGTTCCCCCCGATTATGTTTCTAGGTTTGTCAGCACCATTCCCGTGCTCGTTTGTTTCACCGACGTGATAAACGTCTGAGACTTGCATCACTTCGGGCTTTATTAAGCTGACAAGCCGCGATATAACTGGAATACTGTTGAAAGCGACGTTAAACACAACTCACTCACTCACTCATCAAGTGGGCAATTGTTTTTATTATGTACATATACAGAGTGAGGTGCCTTCAGGAACAGTTCATCAGTTACACATTGAGACAGGACCTTCACACTATTGTCATGAACATGTATCCATGTTGAGGATCACCCATGTACTCATGTGCATTGACGAACACTTACCTACTAGCATGTCTAGTCTAACCCATTGCCAAGTATGTACACCCAGTGAGGAGAACTCATAATTAAAGTGGACATTTTAATTTCCATTCTACATTTGTTTTAGATAAATCAGAAGAAAAAAGAAAGAACACGTGAGATATTCAATTTGATATCTGATAAATTTATTCGGAATACAATCAAATGACAAATCAAGTGACCTAGTTGCTCAATGTACAGGAACATGGGTACATGATCAAGCATCAGATGGCATCTACTGACACATCATCTTGTTCATGTATCCAGGCAAACAGCGGAGTGAACCACAGCATTTCATGGCGTCAATGCCATTAATTTTACATTCTTCATTTCGGAGACGACACTGTGAACAAAAAATAATGAGTATGTTGTAAACTAATCGTATCAATTATATTAATGCTCAGCATAGGGGTAGGGATGGGGGATGTGCCGCGGGTATGATTATAAGGAATAAGTGCAACATGAGAACAAGGACAATCATACTTGTATGAAACCTATAATAAAATAAAGGAAACTACACACGTTACCTCATTTGTCCGAATTTGTATTCTTAAGATTCATATTTACTGTTTTGCTCAATGTTAGCATGTCACGAACTCTCGAACACTAACGTTCCAATATATATTCATATACTTATCATATACACGTAGAATATACATGTAACTGTAATACTCGTCAAGTGATATACAGAGATTACTACACGAGTGTCTGTCAGATACCATTGATCTTACAACGAGTTGTTTCAAAACGTATCTAACGAGCGAAAGTCGAGTTAGATACGCTTTGTAACAACGAGTTGTAAGATCAATGGTATCTGACAGGCACGAGTGCAGTAATCTGTTTCTTACACACCCTAAAATCGCACCTTTTTAGCATCGAACCGATGGATTTTGTCTATTCTCATGATTGCAGTAGTGCATTAATACATGACACCTCCGTCATAAGTGACGTCATCCTATTTGCTGCTTACTACTCATAAACAATGTGACCCTACACAAAAAGGGTTTCCGTCATATCTGTGGATTATCAAGGCGATGATGAAAATGCATACTAGACAAAAACCAAGAACACGCTGGGTGCCAAGTTGAAAGTTTACACCTCAAAGAAATTACCAAATATGTACAACAATGTTTACTTCCGTATGACATCACTATCGGTGACCGACTTTTATAAAATGGCGTGTTCACTGACAACAGTACGCGGGATTTCCAGAGAAGGTTTTCGTTGATTGAGGGATCGTATACACATAAATGTGTCACGTAGGTAATCAGAAACATTCTGACAATCTGCGTACTGTTATTTGTTTACCATGTTTTCCAATGTATCAAAGAGAATTAGTCAGAAATGCAGACAACTACCGTCATCGTTGTGTGTGATTTAGCGTCAGTCATGGCGTCACACAGGACGGAAACTTTTACGGCTTCTGTTGAATTTACCACATCATTGTATTGTATTCATGTGTAATTCCATAATAAGAGCAACGATACTCTTCCCATGAATATTCTCAAACGCGTGATTGAGCCAATGTGTGCAACAGTTAGTCGAAAGTACCTCTAAAAATGCTACACAGTGTAAAATCTGAATTTTGCTTTGTTTACATTTCAGCAAGTACAGTTTTCCGAGCACAGTTTTCGTTTCCATACCTAATTTATTTCGCATGATTTCATCTAGATAATTTGCATTGGTGACAAAGACCATTTATCCGTTGTTTCGAAAAAGTATGAGGAATTCAGGGATGCATGTATAGCAGCTGAGTTTGAAATATACCTGATCGAATAGGCGTCTCACAACCGGCATTTTGTAAACAATCCAATATGGCGGAACGTACACTTCGGCGTTCGGATAAGCGTATTTTCCAAAACATTCTAAACGATTCTAGGCTTATCAGCGACGTTTCAGAATTGTCATTAGTGATGTGATACCCGTGATCACTAATATGCTATTTTTCTACTTTAATTATTCGAGTTTATATCCGATATTTAGATTTCTAAACACACAGTAAATATTTATATAACGCCGTGAATTGTGATTTGGCGAGATTGTAATTACAATGTACCTAACTTTCAGTCACTTTCAGTAATTTTGAATTGCCTAAAATGACTCTAATAAGATTCTGCGTGATGTATTGTGAAATTTATTCGATTTCGAAGTGAGGGTTGAAGAGAAGGGACATATGTGTCGCTGTGGCATCCAGGGTGTTTACACTCTGAAAAAACGATAATGTTGCCATAACAACAAACAATGTAACTGATAATAATAACAAACAAACTCGCAGACGAAGACGAGTTTGTTTATTTTGATTATTAATTACACGGTCTTGCTGTTCAATACAGACGTAGGTGAACATTCGACTGAAGCACGAGCTACTTATGAATGACTTACACCCAGGAAAGTAGTCCGTCATCATCTGACCCCAGGTCATCACCATGGAGTAGCCAATCACGGGCCTGGAATTTGATCTCACACATATGTTTGATACCAGTTATCTCAAATGGGTTTCTCACCCACAGGTGTGTAAGAAAATTCAAGTTACTGTTTGGGGGAATATATTATACAGGAAAGGAATCCAACCGATTCCCGTTTTTTCCACTATTCCTTAAAGACAAAACCTGGTTATTTACTTACCCCAGCACCACTGCCGGCGCTTCTCTTGCATATTCTTGTGTTTCCTATGCCAGACTCACACATCAGACCATTACAGCATGTTTTACCATTCATCACATTGCAGGTTTGTCCCTCTTCCCTGGCACTGTAAAATAGAATACCTCTTACATTATGACTCCGAACCACAGGTCATATCAGTATGTACTAGCCTTTACCATAAACGGCATAATGATGATAATATTGAAGTCATGCATATCTCACCAGCAATGAAATCAGGAACACGTGTGTGGAAGGCTCCAACAAAAGAAAAGTTTGCTTTGCATATTAATAAAAAGTTGGGGAATCGTATTGCCGAAAACCATGATCGCGGTTCGAATTCCAAATAAGTAAGACTCCAAAGACTCTTTATTTACCAGCACCATATACGTACGTTCTCATGACAGTGTTAATCATCTATGACAAGCATCTCTACAGTGATGTAGACAATGTAACTACAATACAAGCAGCTACTCACACAACTTACTCGTTCGCCAACTAAATGAATAGCGTATGATCATCATACTATGCGTTTACATACGCAATACGTTTACATTGAAAGAACATATTTATTCTCATTACGACATACATGTACATACAGGTTTGTATATTGTAAGAATAAATGTTAAAATTGGTCCTGGACATCAACAGTCAGTATATGTACATACAGGTTTGTATACTGTAAGAATAAATGATAAAATTGGTCCTGGACATCAACAGTCAGTATAAGATAATTTAGGACTTACAAAGCCATGCGAATCTTGAATCAGAGCTGATGCTACGAGGGTGAGAGCAACACACACTTTGAACATCATTGTGATAGAGTAAAACTGAAAAGAAATCAATTGAAGTCACACTATGTGATACAATTTAAGCCATCGGACCTTTTCATATAAACAACAGCCATACAGGCATAACTGAGCTTAACTTTCAATCATAGTAAATAAACTATTCATCTTAATAAACATTATACTGTTTACTGTTGAGGTAATATTGATTATGCTGTTGAATTTTAAAAACATACACATGTTAATTCAGGTCTTTGGAAATGTATAACGATGCCTTAATCCATGAAACAAAACATCCAATGTTGCAGAGCACTGTAAACTGTTCTGTAAACGAGTTATTGTTCACATAACTAACTATAGGGTTACCTGTTTAGCCGAACCAACAGGAATGGGGATACTTATTTGACTTAGCTACCATATTTATACCACTGAGACTCGACACTTACACAAAGCAAGATAAGGATGACAAATTAGTACAGCAGATGTTTCAATTGTTATCTTGCATCCAACCGAGCCTGTCAGTCACAACCTCCGATTGGATCTGATTCCAACGTACAAAGATAAGTCATCTTCATCACAAAGGGTTATCTTTACATATGATTATTTACTCATGTCATGTTCTCAACGTGGAAGAACGCCAGGATAAATAAATGTAACGGGGCGAATAAATAACAACGATTTTGAAAAGACATGACACAATATACCTCCTGGAAATATTCCAGATTTTACAGGCCTTATAGTTGGTTTGAAAACTGAAGTGTGCTTTGTTCTGTTGATATTGAGCTTATAAAGGAACATCCAAGCCCCCAAACAAGCATAGCCTAAAGTATGTTTAGCAGTTTTAGATGGCAAAGTTAATATATACATGTATGAATATATCGAAAAGTATTTTATAGTCAACTATAATAATATAGAAGAGTGAGAGAGTTTAAAAAGCAGATATTATGAGGAGGAAATATCAATTCAAAGCATCTTGCGTTAGGTAGTGAAAAATATCTCTGACAGCTGTAATGTAATGATAAATTTACAGAAAGTAAACCCGACACCTTTAAATTTTATAGCATCATTAGTATACATTTTGAGCATGCTTCAAAGAAAAGAGGATGCATCTTTTAAGAGCCTTTTTGTAAGATTGTAGCCGAAATTTCGTATGAATATGGAAAAGCTTTTATCGCATTTATTTTGATCGGATTCGACCAAAGAGCAAAATACACCCTCAGTTGTTTACGATTCCTTTACCACTTTTAAAGCTCAGTGAAGTGTCAACGATACATGTGACATGTGAATCTTGATAACGTATTAACATCTACAGCTGTTCAGAGTAACGTCACACGTTGCCGTCATTAACGGTTCCAATAGATTTGTGATACGAAATGCAACATATTTTCTACATATCATTGTATATACAATTCTGGAAATGATTTCAGTTGACGGGTATAAATACATGTTCTTTACTGGGCACTGTATATTCTCAATTCGATCTTACAGTTGAACAGGTATGTACATCTATGTATATCGAGTGAGTTGAACTTTACGGCGCTTTGAACAGTATTATAGTTTTATCACAGCTTTTCAGCCTAATGGTGAAAGAAAGCCGGGAATTGATGCAGGCTTAAGACGTTTGAGGAAATTCAAGTGCAAATCTGTAGTGCCGACACACCAAGTCATAATCTCTGACTTGAAACGACTAGCATCAGATTCTGCATGGCTAAGAGACATTAATCTGCACAACGAATTTCAGCGTGCCGTCCTCATGTCTACGCGTATCAATCGGGACTAGAATTTATCATTACTCGCATCAGGAGGATGTCATTTAAGTTAAGTTAATTTTTTCAGTATCGTTTAACATAAATGATATAATTACTGTATTTCACTGTTTGATCACAACGTACAAAGTTGTTACATGCGAACGTCTAGGCAGAAGTATTGAAATTTAAAATGTTTTGCACTCTGATTTCTTTCAGGTGTACCCCAACACGACAATGATGCTCGGAGTGTGTCTTGCTTTGTTGTTTGTGGTATCAGTACTAGCCCAAGATCCCTTTGGAGTAGGCCTAGTATGTGCTGTCATACAAGCTAATCTTCATTTATAAAACATGTATACTGTCTCTCCCTCCGGACAGTGATAATCCAAAGCTGATTTTGCAATGCGTTGGTTGCTTTAAATTTGCGTCTTGTTCTGAATGACAAAAGGAAAGAAATGTATTCCATTTGCCGCCATATATTCCATGATTACAAAATATGATAGTCACAATTTCCTGATCCAATAATCCCAAGGTAAACTGGCATTGGTACTTATTCTGAAATGGCGTGCACCATTATCGATCATGATTCATAACAAAATCAATTTCGAAAGTACAATCATGTTCACCTGTACATTAATGTTTTCACCTTTGCACAGTGCCTCTCTGATAGTAAGAATATGTCACTATACAACTATGATACGCATGTGATTATTATGATACGTCATACTATGGACATGATAACCATGTGATTATTGGAATACAGTACGACGTTTACTAAATGTTTTACTGTATATTTCGTGAAAGGTTAAAGTAGAAATAAAGTATTATCATAATGTATGCTCATCTCAGCATTCATGCTGTTATCCTAAAGCTGTTTATAATTATTATGATTCATATTCAAATGTTTATTTACAATCGTGTCCCCCTGAATATTAATGTCATTACTTTAGTCATTTGCCAATGTTATTATTGGAATACATCACAATTTGGCAATGATATTAATTATGCATAAATTTGCTCCATGTTTTACTGTATTTGTCCTGAAAGGTAAAAGGAGAAATATTAATAGTATGTTCACCCTAGCACTGTTTATATGTCCATAGTTTAACAGAGTTGCTGAATTATAGAGAGTAGCAACAAATGTAACATATTGTTGAGTTACACGATACAAATGCACAACTTACTTCATCTGTTCATGCAGTGTCAGAACGAGGGGCAAACATGCAATTGGATGAATGGTAACACCTGCTGCAATGGCTTGACGTGTCAGTCTGGTTTGGGTAACATTAAAATATGCAAGAGGAACATTGGCGGCGGTATTGGTGGCGGTATTGGCGGTGGTATGGGGGTAAGTTAACGTGCCAGACATCGACTACTGCCATGGAATAAGACATTAAATTAGAAAATGTAGCACTGAACTATATCCGTGTAAATGTAACTATACACATGTTCCATATACCCATGATCACAAGTGGTCTGGACTGAAATAATATTGGTGGAATATTTTACATTTATTATTCTCTTTACATGCGATTGGATGCAAATTAGTATAATTCATGTGTCATTTCCACTTACATAAGATATGTCCAAAGAAATGAGCATTGCCATAACATGCTCGACAGCATACATATACAATGCAGTTACCATATAGTTCTTTCAGGAACATGGTTATATGGGCTTTCCAATTCATATTCTCAAAAATGATTATTTTGACTATCAGCTCATGCCTGTCGTATCACACGAAATGTGATTTATGATAATCAGTGCAATACTGCCATTGATGTACGTAGATGATACATTTCATGTAGATGTATAAATGTATTCTTTTATATTTAACAGTGTCGTCTCCGTAACGACGAATGCAAGATTAACGGCATCAGTACCATGAGATGCTGTGCATCCCTCCGCTGTATGCCTGGATACATGAACAGGATGACTTGTCAGTAGATGCACACTAATATTTTGACATCCCTGTGCTCCGTGTGCTTGAATTGCTTGACAATAAAAGTGATTTCAAATATTATATATATGTTTGTGTTGTTTAATGTATAAACGTAGCTACTGTTAAATGAATATATATCCTGCTGAATGGACAACGTCTAAGACCTGCATCAGATCTGGCTTTCCTCACACATCAAGCTGAGACGGCATTATATGTAACTGGCCTTTTAGCAATTTATTTTCTCTTTATCACTGCAGATGAGATACGTTACTCATTATTGCATTGTAATATTTTCTTTTGTTCAACGAACTCAACGGACGAATTGTAAAAACGTTTCAAAAGTTTATTGCCCCAACACAAAGGTTATTTTGGACACAATTAACTATATTTTCTAAAATAATTCTGTTTTAGCACTTGAGTTGTATTCGACAGAAAATGTGTTTGAAAGAAAGGAGAAAAAATCCACTTCACATTCTTCCGAGCAGTGTTTTGGCTATAGCTATGGAGAAAGTCGTCAGTCCTTATTTTCATTCCACAGACACCAATACGCATTCTAAGAGACGAAACATGTAAGGCTTCGCTTTTGTTTTGATGTCAGCACAGATTAAAACGACATCAAGATACCCTAGTCACCCTTGACATTCATGAGAAGATTAAGTTGTAAAATCCAAATAATCATAATTATCAAAATATAAGCGACAACACCCTTCCATATTCATAAGAAATATCTGCCCAGAACAGAGTCGTTTGTAGAATTCCAACTGTATCATGAGAAATTCACGTAGGAAGTAATATGATCACACGTTAACATTTGTAAGTTAATGTATAGTCTTATAATTATGCAACACTGAACGATTGATGTTAATTATAATACCCACTTTTATCCAGATGTATTACACCATTAAAATCAATCAGT
Organism: Haliotis cracherodii; assembly: GCF_022045235.1. NCBI lineage: Eukaryota > Metazoa > Mollusca > Gastropoda > Lepetellida > Haliotidae > Haliotis > Haliotis cracherodii. The sequence continues at coordinate 34,090,286 of NW_027266265.1, forward strand.
ATTAAACTATGTAATAAATTCATGTTTTCAACAAAAGTCTAATAGTCATCCATTGGGGAAGTTTTAGACATTAATGAATTATATACATATTGAGTGCTATCAGCAACATGTCATCAGTTACACAGTGAGACAGGACCTTCACACCATTTGCATGAACATGTATCCATACTGAGTATCACTCATGTGCCCATGTGCTGTGGCAAAGATTGTTCCTACTTACATGTCAAACCTTTTGCCCATTATGTGAACAGAGTGAGGAGAATTCATAATTGAAATGGGCATTTAAATTTCCATTCTAAATTTGTTTGGGATAAATCAAAGGAGAAACGACAGAACGCAAAATATATATTCAGTGTGACAGGTGTTTTACCAAATGATGACTACAGAATTTATGTTGAATACTTGAATTTATTACATAATTTATTTTGCAGTGATATATTCTGATGACAAATTGACAAACTTTGCACTCGCTGCGCTAATAATGAAAGCTTCAACCTTGTCACGTCACTCAATGAGATAAACACGAAGAATGGGATTAACAAATATCATCTGTGTATTACGTCAATGTACGCAATTAGAACTCTTACCAAAAAATAATTGTTTTCTCTTGGTCAACAACCATTTTGCCAATATAAATGCCCCTAATCATCATATACCCCTGATGAAGCCTCGGTATAATATATATGTCGAATCAATTTGTAAAATTTAAGCCAGAATTTATTGTTCTGAGACAGTGAATATCGTATTTTGTATTTGGTATTGCAACTGCATTTTATGATGGTTATTGTTGACAGCAAGTTATTGAGGCGCTCATAAAAGGCCAAATGCTCTCTTTGTCTTTGGTGATACGCCCACCTGTGTGCGATGGTGTTGAGGTGGTGCCCCACATGAAGACCTTTCTACCTGTGTTCATCGCTCCTACTCCCGGATTCAACTCTGTACATGCGAAAGTGCCTCATCCAAGCAAGACAAGATTGCTGCGACATATTCTTTAGCAATGTAACATATATTTGACCCATTGTATGGCCTTATATGATTGCAAACCTTACTTAATCAAGGAACTTGATAATTGTACATTGATTGTGTGTGGTTATTGACTGATTTCACAATCAAGTTCTGTCTGCGCCGATTTCTTGGTAAGTTTCAATTTGGGGAATCATCGTGTAACAGCTATGGAGAAGCGAGCTGAGTTGAATGGGCTTTAACCTCGTGTGTTAATATGTTTAACATGGAGACCCAACTGAGAGATAGTATACTGACTGCGAGCCGACCAGTCCTGGTGAAAGTCCCTTGTAGTTAAAATGGATAGAATTATCATTAAACCGCCCTTTTTTATCAGAAATGATCTGGCCACTTTAACTAGATAATGTCCATATATTACTTGACGACGGGCCATTATCACTCCCGTTGTTAAGCGAGGTCATATTGAATTTCAATAGTGACGTCATCTGGTTTTTTCAATGACGTTTCCATATTTGTAAAAGTGGGTCAGTGGCTTTCGTTCTTTGTTGATTGCAGAAGCTGTTTCAAAACCGATATTGGTTTTTTAATTCTTTGAAAACAAATGATATCCATTTTAGCAATAATAACGGTAACGCTATTTTTCAGGGCATTATCATTTGCAGAAGCCCTCGGTCTTTTCAACTGCACTCCTTCGCCGGGCAGTTAATGGAAGACCACGGGCTTCTGCAAATGATAATGCCCTAAAACATAGCGTTGCCCTTATATTAATGCCGCGGGTGAGACATCCCATCTCTTAAGGTATATTGGTTTGACGCGGCCATGGGGCAACAGTTGAGGTCGTGTGTATGCTTGCACAATTATCTGTTGTTATGAACTTCATAACCTTGAATGAAATGTGATGACTAGAATAGAACAAGATAAAGAATGCAAACTAAACACTAAGTATACCACAGGGCAATTTCGTTTTTCAGAATAGATACAAGTCTGACTGCTCTTTTATGTCGTTTTGTAATCATTTTATTCGTGGCTACGTGAGAGCTACTTTGTTTCCAACATATGTGCCAGGTTTGAATATCTAGTATTAATAATTACTGACTTAAATAATTGTAATACTGCTGGTCAAACGAGCACATTGTACACGAAAGCAGCTTCGACGGAGACAATCGTTCAGTACTGAATACTTATAGCACAGGGGCGGTCGGGTAGCCTAGTGTTTAAAGCGTTCGCTCGTCACGCCGAAGACCCGGGTTCGATTCCCGACATGGGTACAATGTGTGAAGCCCATTTCTGGTGTCCCCCCGCCGTGATATTGCTGGAATATTGCCAAAAGCGGCGTAAAACCAAACTCACTCACTCACTCACTCACTCACTTATAGCACAATATATGAACTATGAATATGCTAAGGTGTAATCATATAACTTCATTGATGACTGAATTTCTTTTATAATTATGATACTATGGATTTTACAACTTAATTGATCTTCTCCCAATTCTCAAGGCTGACGAGAGGAGCTTGCTGTCGTTGGGAATGTGTATTGACATCAAAACGAAAGTGACATTTACACTTTTCGTCCCCTGGAATGCAAATTAGTGTCCGTGGAATGAAACTGACAATTGAAGACATTTTCCATTACTATAACACAAACATTGCTTGGCAGAATTTGAAGTGGACTTTTTCTCCTTTCTTTCAAAAGCATCTTCTGTCAAAAAAGCAATTAGTGCTCAAAAGGAATTAATTCAGAAGATATTTATTGTGTCTGAAATAACCTTTGTGTTGGGGCGTTAAGCTTTTGATGTAAACATATGTTACTTTTTTTACAGCGGTGTTCTATGAACAAAAGCCAGTATTATAATACAATAACAAGTAAAGTACCTCACCTGCAGTGATTAAGGGGATGGATTTGGTTTAAGGTCAGTTACATAACGGTGTGTCAGCTTGGTATGGTAGGAAAGCCCGATCTGATGCAGGTCTTAGACGTTGTCCATTCAGCAGGATATATATTCATTTAACAGTAGCTACATTTATACATTCAGCAACACAAACACCGATATAAGGTTTGAAAACAGTTTTATTGTCAAGCAATCCGTGCACATGGGGCACAGGGATGTCAAAATATTAGTGTGCATCTACTGACAAGTCATCCTGTTCATGTATCCAGGCATACAGCGGAGGGATGCACAGCATCTCATGGCACCTATGCCGTTAATCATGCATTCGTCGTTACGGAGACGACACTGTAAAATATAGAAGAATACATTTACACCTCTACATGAAAAGTATCATCCACGTACATCAATAGCAAATTTCACTGAGTATCACAAATCACATTTCGTTTGATACGACAGTCAAAATAATCATGTTTGAGAATATGAATTGGAACTTCTGAAAGAACTATATGGTAACTGCATTGTACATGTATGCTATCGAGCATGTAGTTGAATTGCTCATTTCTTTGGACGTATGTTATGTAGGTGGAAATGATACATATACCTAATTTGCATCCAATCACATGTAAAGAGAGTAATACATGTTGAATATTCCACCAATATTCTTTCAGTCCAGATCGCTTGTCATCATTCAAAACCCTTGTTTAAAGGGAATATTTGTACAGTTACATTTACATAGATATAGTACAATGCTATATTTCCTAATTTCATGATATAGTACAGTGCTATATTTCCTAATTTCATGTCTTATCCCATGGTAGAAGTCAATGTCTGGCACGTTAACTTACCCCCATACCACCGCCAATACCGCCACCAATACCGCCGCCAATGTTCCTCTTGCATATTTGAATGTTACCCAAACCAGACTGACATGTCAAGCCATTGCAGCAGGTGTTACCATTCATCCAATTGCATGTTTGCCCCTCGTTCTGACACTGCATGAACAGATGAAGTAAGTTGTGCATTTGTATCGTCTAACTCAACAATATGTTACATTTGTTGCTACTATTTATAATTCAGCAACTCTGTTAAACTATGGACATATAAACAGTGCTAGGATGAAAATACTAATAATATTTTTCCTTTTACCTTTCACGAAAAATACAGTAAAACATGGGGCAAATTATGCAGATTTAGTATCATTGTCATATTGTGATGTATTCCAATAATCACATTGGCAAATGATTAAAGTAATGGTATTATTATACAGGGGGACACGATTGGAAATATATGAATCATAACAGATCAAGGTTCAGAACATACCAGAATTAGTACCAGTGCAAATTTACCTTGGGATAGCTGGATCACGATATTAGACTAAAAGTATCTTATTTATGGACCATGGAACATAAGACGATGTGGTATATAAATTTCGGTTCCTTTTGTCTTTTAAAACATGAAGGCAATTTAAAATAATCAACTGAATGCAAATGCAGCTTTTGATCACATATATCCCCACGGAGAGATAGTATACATGTATCATAAATCAAGATTAAGTGATATGAACAGCACTTACTCCAAACCCTGCCGCAAAGAGATCTTGACCCAGTACTGATACCACAAACAGCAAAGCAAGACACACTTTGAACATCATTGTAATGATAGGGTACACCTGGAAGCAAACAGAAGGCGATACATTTGAAATCCTAATACTTCTGAACAATGCTCAGTACTTCATATGTACAACTTTATTATGGTGTGAACACAGAGGTACTTGTAGTAATTACACCATTTATGTTAAACGATACTGAAAAGCAATGTGAAGATACACAAAAAATTATCCTCATGATGAATAGTAATGCTATATATTGGAACGGGGTGAGGTTGTCCCAGTCGCCTTAGACGCCGCACTTGTGCAGAGTTGCTTCTCCCAAATCACAGATTATGACTTGGTTTCTGTGCACCATGCCCGTGCCCTTCTTTTTCATCCAAGTTGTAAACGTCTGAAGCCTGCATCCCTGCGAGCTTTCCTTCACCATTAGGCTGGCCCGCCGTGAGAAAACTATTTTACTGTACAAAGCGCCGTAAAGTTCAACTCACTCGTTATGCATACATGTACATACCTGTTCAACTCTGAGATCGAATGGAGAATATACAGTGCCCAACAAGTACATGTATTTATACCCGTTGATAGAAAACATTTCCTGAACTGCATATACAGTTATACGCAGAAAATGTGTTGCATTTCATATCACCGATCAGTTGGAACAGTTAATGATCTGACGGCAACATATGACGTTACTTTGATCAGCTGTAGATGCTGATATGTTATCAAGATTCACATGGCATGTGTCGTTGACGCTTCACTGTGCTTTGCTCTTTGGTCGAATCTGATTGAATATTCACCAAATACATGTTCGTACATTCTTTTCTCATCTTCCGATTATTTTGCAAATGGTCTGTATTATATTTTTTTCAAAGTAATATAGTAATATACGTGTGTTCAAAAAATAAAATCGACAAAAGCCATTCCATGTTCATACGAATTTTCTGCCATAATATGAGTCGTCTAAACGATTCCGACTATGTCATGAGCATGTGTAAATGAAACGCAATCAAATAGTGAGTGAGTGAGTGAGTATGGTTTTACGCCGCTTTTAGCAATATTCCAGCCATATCACGGCTGGGGACACCAGAAATGGGCTTCACACATTGTACCCATTGAACCCGGGTCTTCGGCGTGACGAGCGACCGCTTAAACCACTAGGCCGCCCCCAATCAAATAGTGATGATACCAGGACTGGTGTTGGCGAAAAAGTTAGCCTCTTGTTGACTGTATCAATAGTCCCCAAATTCACGGTAGTATTCTCATCCTGAATATTCTGAAGGTTCATCAGATGCCCGTATTTGACCTCGATTGACTCTCACCCTCATTCTTAGGGTATCCTTGTCTGTCTGATGTATCTGATGCATCCCAAACATTTTATGGCATAGATAAATATTTGGGAAGTACAATTCATATTTTCACTGAAACAGATTGAACGTTTTTCCGTCTTTGAATGTAACAGAAATACATTGAACAACATGAGGGAAAGTAATTAGGTCTGTTACACTTTTGTACTTTTTACATTATTGTTTTCCTCGTAAGAAAGAAGTCCTAGTAAGAATCCTTTCAAGACGACTGCTCTGTCTTTTACCTTTAATGAGTTTATTTATTTGTTTCAGTTCTTTACACTTGTTTAAAGAAAACAGTGTCTCCCGAACATTTCAAAATATTTCCGGCTTTGGGTTATTAAAGGTTGTAACAAAAGGGAGAACACTCCCGTTTGGTATATCTTTCGCTTTAAGAAAATTACAACGGTTTTGTGATTTAGCCTTGTTTGTGGCATCTTCTACTATTGTTACCAGTGTAATTTTCTCTCTGAAAGGAAATGCCTCAGTTCACTGAGTCAAAATCCCGCAGATTCTACGTGCTAATGAGTAAGGGACATTGCTTTTTGGAATGAGGGGAGTGAAAGGAATTGTAATTGCAGTATTATTTGGAATCGGTTTGTTTGTAATATACATCTGTGTCCTTATTGTTTGATATTGTAACTATTACATCCAGAAAAGAAAGACTTTCATCGTTCATCTCTAAAGTAAAAGTAAAACTTGGATGGAGCGTCTGTAAAATATCTATCAAACACTGTAAATCTTCTCCACTCTGATAACACAGAATAAAACAATCATCTAAAAATATTTTTTATTTGTTTTGAAATCCCTGTCCAAATGTAAATTCATCAATTTTCTTTATATTACATGTTGAATTAACATCCAGGGTTGATTTGTGATGGGTATCATTCCAACTTTTAAAAACAATAATTGTGGTCACTGTGGTTGAAGGTCAGATATATATTTCAAGATCTACAAGAAAAGCTTGCTAAGAAATGTAAGTTCTCCTTGTATGAATCTAATATCTCACATAAAAAGCTCTCAACAGATGCATCGTCTTTTGTTTGAAGCATCCTCAAAATGTATTCTTTTGGAGCTTTAAAATTAAACGGTGCCGGGTTTACTTCTTGTAAACGTACCATAACACTAGTACTGCAGCTATCGGAGAGTTTTTACTACCAAATGCAAGATGCTTTGCATTGATATTGTTCCTCCTTATAAATCCACGTTTTAAACTCACTCACTCACTCTTCTATATTCTTATAGTGGACCAAAGAAAACCTTTCGATATGGACGGTCGTGTATGTTTTAACTTTGCTGAGGCGGTCGGCTAGCCTCGTGGTTAAAACGTTCGCTCGTCACGCCAAAAGACCCGTGTTCGATTTCCGACATAGGTACAATGTGTGAAACCCATTTCTACTGTCCCCCGCCGTGATACTGCTGGAATATTGCTACAAGCGGCGTAAAACCATACTCGCTCACTCATTTTAACTTTGCTAGCTAAAACTGCCAAATGTACTATAGATCATACTGCTTTGGGGACACAAATGTCCCTGTATAAGCTAAATATCAACAGAAGAAAACAAATTGTAGTTTTGCAATCCAGTATAAGGCCGCTTATAAAATCTGAAAATATTTCCAACAGGTACATTCTGTGATGTCTTTTCAAATCGTTATGTATTCGCTCTGTTCCATTTAATTGCCTTGGCTGCCTTCCTCGTTCAGTGTATGACAGGACTAAATGATCATATGTAAAGATAGCCATTTGTGATGAAGATGATTTATCTGTGTAGGTAGGAATCAGATCCTATCGGAGGTTGTGACTGACAGACTGACATCGGATCCATGATAACAATTGCAACACCTGCTCTGCTAATTTATCATCCTTATCTTGCTTTGCGTAAGTGTGGAGTCTCAGTGGTATATATATGTCAGCTAAGTCAAATAGGCATCTCATTCCTGTTTGTCCGGCTGAACAGGTAACATTATATTTATTGTGAACTCGTTTACACAACAGTTTACAGTACTCCACAAAAATGCATATATTGTTTCACGGGTTAAGTAATTTCCTATATATTTCCCAAGACTTGAGGTAATATGTTGTTTTTCACAAATGTTATGACATAATTAATCTACATGTCTTCAATGTACTTAATCTAGTATGATTTAACCTTATATTAGAATGTCTATGAAGGTTTATATATAGATTATGTGCTTGAAATATAAACCCAATATAATTTGAATGTGTGACATTGCATCACAAATGAATTTCTTTCCAGTTTCACTCAATCACAATGATGCTGAGAGTGTGCGTTGGTCTAATTCTCGTAGCATCCGCTCTGATTCAAGATTCGCATGGATTTGTAAGTCTCAAATAATTTCACACTGACTGTTTAATCCAGGAACAGATTAACCATTTATTCTTATTAGAATTCAATGTCTGAAACATCACTATCATACGAAATGTCGAGTAGGCTGGGTTGAAAGCCGCTGTGGAGAATATTGTAGTTATAGTGTATATTACAGCTTGTCTGCTTAATGTGTGAGGAAAGCACGATTGCATATCCAAGAAATATACCATTTCATTGAGAACCTACGTGCACGGGTATGGTGTTGATAAACAAAGAGTCATAATTACCGGGGCGTATTTAGAATTCGAACCCACGATCATAGGCTTTTGGCATGGCTAAGGGACTCAATTCTGGACAGCGATTTGCGGCTCCTTAACACAGGTTATGGTTTGGGGCCATAATACAAGAGGTATTTTATTTTACAGTGCCAGACAGAGGGACAAACCTGCAATGTGATGAATGGTAAAACCTGCTGTAATGGCCTGATGTGTGAGTCTGGCATAGGAAACACAAGAATATGCAAGAGAAGCGCCGGCAGTGGTGCTGGGGTAAGGGTATAACAAGAATCTGACATTGAACCCAACCCGTAAGAAGCAAGTATTGTCTTTTAGGTGTTGAGAGAAAAACCGAAATCCGTAATATATCACCAGTCTTACTTGAATTTTCATTGTACCAGTATGGTACATTCCTCCAGACTGTAACTTGAATTATATCTCTTCAGTAAAGGAAATGTAAGGAAATTGAAATGACCAGTTGGCTTGGACATATAATGGTTGGAAATATGTGCAAAGGAACACAATGTCATTCATTGGGATTTAAAGGAAAACACAACAATCCACGATTGCCTTAACTTTGATTACAAAACAAATTTATTACAGACAAAGTAGATATTTAATAAGATATCATGTTAAGCAAATATAAAGAGAAAGCCTTAAACACTACAAAGCAACTTAAACCATCTCTTCTTCAAATTGTAACCAGGCACAGTTCTTAATGTTTTGGTCATCATTGCATACACAATTAAAGGATGTAAATGTTCAGCATGTCTGAATTTTATATATAATATATAATGAGAAATGCTATGAAATAATGACTTGGTCCGCTGTATTATGTAATATTGAGGATATAAAATTCAAATAGTATCGATATATACTGCTTTAAAATGAACCAGATATCGTTTGGTTACATTACTGTTTATATAGGTAGGTACACGATGTAAACAGAAATCGGAAAAAATAAATAAAATACAAATAACACTGTAAGTAATATTCTTTAAGAAATAAATAATGTGTGATTAATATGAAGAATTAAAACGTTTTCGTTACTTTAGTTAAATTTCCATTCACTAATCATTGTCTATATTTGATCTTATGTGTATGCATTGCTTTTTGTCAGCATAATGCCAATCATACCAAATTGATATGATTAGTTTATAACACATTCATGTTTCTATTTGACAGTGTCGCCTCCGAAATGAAGAATGCAAAATAAATGGTATCGAAGCCATGAAATGCTGTGGTTCACTCCGCTGTATGCCTGGATACATGAACAAGATGATGTGTCAGTAGATGTCATCTCATGCTTGATCCCGTATTGATTCTTGCATATTAATCGACTTAGTCATTTGATTTGTCATTTGATTATATTCCGAATAAAACTTTCAAATATCAATGTGAACATATCTATGTGTTCTTTCGTCTATCTTTAGATTTATCTTAAACACATTCAGAATGGAAATTAAAATGTCCATTTGCATTATGAGTTCTCTGAGCTCTGTGTACATACTGGTCAATGTCTGAGACATGTTAGTAGGGAACGTGTGCGTCGCAACACAAGGTAGCATGGGTGATTCTCAATATGGGTACATGATCTTGCAAATAATGTGAAGGTCCTGTCTCACTGTGTAAATGAAAACATGTTACTACTCGTAGCACTGACAAACTTAGAAACATAACCGGGGCGAACCCGGATTCAGATCACTGGTTTCTCGCATGACAAATGGATGCATCTCAGAAGACTGGTTATCGGCGCGTACACATGCTGTAGAAAATGTTGGTTCAAACGAGAAGATTCATGTATTACTGTGATCGAGTTTGCATTGCAGAGAAAGTAAGTATTGGTAGGTATACGAAGGTCTTGGTTGGTGGGGTCGGGTAGGGTGGGGTGGGGTGGGAAAGTGTTGGGTTGGGTTGGTTAGGGTGGGGTTATGACTGAGGGAACTATAAAAGCAAGTCTGTAAGTAAGTTTGGTTTAACAACTTTTATCAGTATTTCGTTTAGCAATGACAATACCCAAGACAATGATTTATTACACGCATTCTAATTCATTGTACATATGAAAGTGCAAACAGTTTGTATGTATAAAATGACCTGACAAACAAAAAGACTAATATTGTACAGATCGTAGTAATCATTTAAGAGACAAATTCTTGATCGCATAAAAGATCTAAGAACCCTGTTTTTTTAAAACGTGGCAATAAATATCACCGGTCAGAGGGTAGAAATACATAGTTACTCTTTGTTTATAATGGTCGGGGTCAGCTACAATTTATTAAGACATGCTTTTCGTGTAAATTATCTAAACTATCAAATGGCACACCAGCTATTTTATCCGCTGCTAATCTGGTCTAGCGTGATTTGTTTGGAACAGAAAGAGTCCATACCAGCACTGAATGGGACACTTTCAACAAAACAACGATAAAAAGAGACAATACACTCCCGATAACTCTACGAAATCTTAATTTAGGCATAAAATATAATGTTTGTTGATATTTCTTAAAACGGCATCTGTGTAGATATGTACCGGCGTGTCCGGTTTGTGTTGTAGAGAATCTTTAGTAATAATAATTGTTTTGGTTAAAAACGCGATCACTGGTATGGTGCTGACAAGAGTTGAAACATTATCTGGACTTTTCTGGTGTTCGAATCAAGAACAACGAAAGCAAAATATTGTTAGACAATATAAAAACCAGTCAACAAAAGACAGCAATATAACTAGATTCATTGATTAGGTACATAACAAGACATTATGAAAATAGGCAAATGATCACCGGCAACCGACGTTAGGCCACAACACAAGGGCCGATGGTGGGCTTACGATAACCCGGCTAACTACACGGTGCCCCAGCACACCACCAGTTACAAATTAAACACTCCCAATAATATTAACTTAAACTTTCGACACAATTACGAATTTATCAAAATGCTCAATTTCGTTTAAGAAACCAATAATTAAATGAGAAATAACTCTATTAAAAAGATCCTTAAGAGATGATGATTTGAAATAGTTATCCCTTGTGATAAACACAGTCAAGCAGGAAAGGCTTGACTGTGATTCGCTCATCACAAGAAATACGGAACGGATGATCCTCATCTTAGAACAATTATACATGTGAATAACGAGAATAAGCAATGCGACATCGCCGTAACATATCCTCTTTAAATCTGGACTGACAGGAAATGTAACTTATAGTTGGTTTGATTTGATATAATTTATTTACACCCACTTGGGTGTCCCACTGCTTTTGCAGTAGATCTTTATTGTAACATCTAATTACAGGCTTAATATCATTGTATGGAATCAGTAGTGGTGGCCTAGTTTTGTTGAGTCCTGCTTTAGCTGCAGCTTGAGCCATTGGGTTACCAGTGATTTCAACATGGCTGTGTAACCAACAAAGATTATGTCGTATTGGCCAGTAGCAAGTTCATAATGTAATTCCACAATTTCGTTTAAAAGTTGATGTTTATTAATAGCCGTGAGGCACGAAAGAGAATCTGGCGGTTCAAATGTTTGTTTCTGCTGTGAAATTGGAACAGCTATCAGGTAACCTTGATGATAGAGTCCTGATTTCAATGACAGTGGCGGAAATCAACTGTAAATCTACATGTACATAATGTTAGCGGGACCGTATACTCGTAGATTTCGAAAGTGGGCATGCAGCCTCTTAAGGACTGTCATATTTGTAAGCACTTTTAGTGCAAAAGAAATTGAACATTAAAAGTAAAACACAAGTGCTGTCGTGGACGGAGTTGAACCACAGTCAACATCAAGGAGTGGATCTTTCCAGAGTTTTTTAAAAAAAATAACTTGTCTTAGAATTATCTGACCTTGTGCACATGCACATGGTAGACTTGGTCGATCGAGAAGTGCGGGATGGGACTGTTTCTAGAAGGAGGCTGGATGTCCCTTACATGAGAAGTGGGCGATTGGATGCCTTTTCGAGCGGACTTGAGTCATGTTTACATTTACTTGACATATACACGAGAGCTAAACACTGCTCCACACTTCTGTTCATTTTTTGTAGTTTCGATTTTTAATGTAGCTCTTTGTAAAGGTAATGTTTTAATCGTCGTCATAGACAACGGTATAGGGATCTATTCCGAAACGTCGCCGTTACAGTAATTAAAGAAATTGTTGTCCATAAATTGTATCTACTTTGTCATCCGTCAAATTCTAAGTAATGCCTAACAAACAATTTGAGCGCAGAATATTTTACAAAGTTTTTTCCCTGCTCCACAAATGTTAAGCTAAAAGAATTAGACCTATCGTCATGCAAACATTTGTAAAGTTTAATTACAGTTAATTGGCCTAAATAGGAACCATATATATAGTGATGTCATGAGTTCATTTTCCTTACTATCATATAATGTGTATTAAGTAAATGACTCGGTTTTAGAAAAGGTGTTGATATATACTTATCTTCATATTATGAAGATGACATGCAATTAATGCTTTGTCATGCCTTTTATGAACTCGAGATTAGATCACTCACTCATATCATCGGAAGATCGTCTGTGTATGTGTATTTGAATGTGTATTTATTTGTAATTGGGTTTGAGCACAATACGTATTTGTTTTTTAATTTTTTAACACCGCATTTAGCAATATTTCAGCTATATATTATATACTACCCAGCTGTATATTAGAGTTCCTGTCGGGCCCGTCACATTGATGGAATATTCCTGAGCGTGGAGCTAAACAACAAACGTAACAGTTTTTGCAATATGCAGGTCCTCATTTCGTTTCATTGCTTCGATTTTGGACCAGCGAAACAGTGAGAGAGAGAAAATGATTTTAGTAGTGATAGCCCTAACTGGCGTACCTAATTATCATAAATGATCGTGATAAGTTTGAATGAAACCATATCGTGGTGACTGTCCGGAATCAGATAAGATATGTCACATGTGGCATGTTAATTGCTCCTCATCTTGGATTGTGTAACGTATGAATGGGCTGCTTCCAGTTAACGAAATACCGTCATTCCAGTTTCCTTCAGTTGATCAGGTATCTGTATGTTTGTGTGATGTATGAAGCATCTCTGTTTGTTACAGAAATATATATGCTCATCGCCAATAGACACGCGAATACCATACAAGTTTGTTTACATGTGAAGACTTAATCATATTCAAGAGATATTATATTGGTTAAACGCACAAACGAATGTACTGGTATATTGTGTGTATTGATGCTCATGATACTGCTTTTTAAGGGTAGCAAATACAACCTGAGATTTCCGTAACGCGTGAATGTCTTTTGCATGGAATCAACCCTGTTTGGCTCACTGGAAATGTGAATTTTTTATGCTACCGTAGTATTGTAAATATTGACATAAACGTTATCGGATATGTACATGTGACTGATAAATGTCCTTTTTTATTTCTTAAGCTATAAGTTTAGGATATGATGAGGTAGATAACTATGGCTAAAAGGAAAAAGAAAAGTCGTGATCAAAAATACTTTCTTTTTCAGTTTGGAGTGAGTGAATTAAAATTCACCCGGGCAATATGTTAGCCATAGTGTGACAAGCACACGTTATTCAATAATACTATTTAAAAACCTGTCAGCAATACAATCACATGTCCATATTCAAATATCAGAATAGCACTTCATGACAGCCTATCACCACACTCCCTGTTGCTTTAAGGCCATAAAATGCTAAAATGTTAAAAAGGACAATGACTATGTATCATAGATATGAACACATCTGATAACTTTCAAAACAATTTTACAATTTCAAATCATTTCATAAATTATGTAGATTTCCTTACTATACCTCGTTATTTAATAATTTCTCCTCTGAAGTACTAAAATCAAAGGTAACTCAATGATCATATAATTATATACATTGCCGATTTGGTTTAAAAGTTGAACGTCAGTTTTCGACATAGCTAGGGAAACATCAATGTAAAGTTCCTGCAATTTGTGACTGTTGAATGGGTGTTTTATTTTCCTTATTGTAGTGTTGATTTTGTTTAGGTCCGACTGTGGTCGGTGAAATTCCTCGAATATTCAATCATGAAATCATGAAATATATGTTGCAATGCTAAAGAACATGTTGCTGCAATTTTGTATTGCTTGGATGAGGCACTTTCGCGACGTCAGACTGGAATCCAGGAGTAGGAGTGATGAAAACAGGTAGAAAAGTCTATATATGGGGTACCACCTTAACACCATCGCAAACAGGTGGGGGTATCACCAGAGGCAAAGAGAGCATTACTATTCGCCTTTTATGAGCGCCTCAATAAATTGCTGTCAATAATAACCATCAGAAATTGCAGTTGCAATACCAAATACAAAATACAATTTTCACTGTTTCAGAACAATAGCCTTTGGCTTAAATTTTACAAATAGATTCGACATATATATTATACCGAGGCTTCATCAGGGGTATATGAGGATGAGGGATGTTTATATTGGCAAAATGGTTGTTGACCAAGAGAAAACAATAGTAAGAGTTCAAATTAGGAACGTACATTTACGTAATACACAGACGATATTTGTTAATCCAATCTCAATATGTATATAATTCATTAATGTCTAAAACATCCCCAAAGCATGACTAGAAAGACTTTTGTAGAAAACATGAATTTATTATATATTTTTTTTAATACTGACTGATTTTGATTGTGTGGATAAAAGTGTGTCTTTTAATTTACAACAACCTCGACGAAGACAATCGTTCAGTTTTGCATAATAATAAGACTATACATTAACTGTACAAATATTGACGTGTGTTCATATTACTTTCTAACTGAAATCTCATGATATAGTTGGATTCATAAAATCGCCTCTGTTCTTGGCGGAGATTGCTTATGAATACAAGGAAGGGTGTTGCGCTTTTATTTTCATAATCATGATGCTATGGATTTTACTACTTAATCTTCTCATAAATGTCAAGGCTGACTAGGGTATCTTGATGCCGTTTTAATGCGTGTTGGCATCAAAACGAAAGTGACACCTTACATGTTTCGTCTCTTGGAATGCGTTTTGGTGACTGTGAATTGAAAATAACAACTGACGACTTTCATTGCTTGGGAGAATTTGAAGTGGATTTTTTCACCTTTCCTTCAAACAAATTTTCTGTCCAATACAACACAAGTGCTAAAACAGAAATATTTTAAAAATATTAAGTTAATTGTGTCCAAAATAACCTTTTTGTTGGGGCAATAAGCTTTTGATGTATATATGTTGAACTGTTTTACGATATAGTTCGTTGAACAAAAGTCAATATTACAATGCAATAATGAGGAACATATCTCATCTTCAATGATTAAGAGAATGAATTTGCTATAAGGCCAGCTACATATAACGCCTTGTCAGCATGATATGGGAGGAAAGTCCGATCATGTCCACTAAGCATGATATATATTCAGTCAGCAGCAACAGCAATATACATTGGGCAACAAAAACAAATGTAAAATGTTTCAAATCACTTTTATTGTCAAGCAATTCGTGCATACATATCAAGCTATCGAGGGATGTCAAAGTGTCAGTGTACATCTACTGACAAGTCATCTTGTTCATGTATCCAGGCATACAGCGGAGGGATGCACAGCATCTCATGGCACTGATGCCGTTAATCTTGCATTCGCCGTTACGGAGGCGACACTGTAAAATATAGAAGAATACATTTACACATCCACGTAAAATGTATCATATGCGTACACCAACAATAATATTGCCCTGAGTATCACAAATCATATTTCGTGTGATAGGACAGGCATTAGCTGATAGTCAAATAATCATGTTTGAGAATATGAATTGGAAAGCCCATGAAATGATGCTTCTGAAAGAACTATGGTAACTGCATTGTACATGTATGATATCAAGCATGTGCTGGTAATGCTCATTTCTTTTGACGTATGTTATGTAGGTGGAAACTACACATATAATAATTTGCATCCAATCACATGTAAAGAGAGTAATACATGTAGCATATTCCACCAATATTCTGTCCAGACCACTTGTTATCATTCAAAATCCTTGTTTAAAGGGAACATTTGTACAGTTACATTTACATGGATATAGTTCCGTGCTACATTTCCGAATTTCATGTCTTATCTCATGGCAGAAGTCAATGTCTGGCACGTTTACTTACCCCCATACCGCCGCCAATACCGCCACCAATACCGCCGCCAATGTTCCTCTTGCATATTTGAATGTTACCCAGACCAGACTGACACGTCAAGCCATTGCAGCAGGTGTTACCATTCATCCAATTGCATGTTTGCCCCTCGTTCTGACACTGCATAAACAAAATGAAGTAAGTTATGCATTTGTAGTGTGTAATCCAACAATATGTCACATTTGTTGCTACTATTTATAATTCAGCAACACTGTTAAACTATGGACATATAAACAGTGGTAGGATTAACATACTAATAATATTTTTCCTTTTACATTTCAGAAATAGTATCATTGCTACATTGTGATGCATGCCAATAATCAAATGGGCAAATGACTAAAGTAATGGCATTAATATACAGGGTGACACGATTGTAAATAAACATTTGAATATGATTTATAACAGAACAAGGGATAGCTGGATCACGATATTAGACTATCTTATTTATGGACCATGGAGCATAAGACGTGATGTGGTATATGACTTTCGGTTCCTTTTGTCTTTTAAAACATGTAGGAAATTTAAAAGAATCAACTGATTGCACAAGCAGATTTTGATCACATATATCCCCACGGAGAGATAGTATACATATATCATAAATGAAGATTAAATGATGTGACAGCACTTACTCCAAACCCTGCTGCAAAGAGATCTTGACCCAGTACTGATACCACAAACAGCAAAGCAAGACTCACTTTGAACATCATTGTAATGATAGGGTACACCTGGAAGCAAACAGAAGGCGATACATTTGAAATCCTAATACTTCTGAACAATGCTCAGTACTTCATACGTAAAACGTTAGTATGGTGTGAACACAGAGGTACTTGTAGTAATTACACCATTTATGTTAAACGATACTGAAAAGCAATGTGAAGATTCACAAAATATTATCCTCATGATGAATAGTAATGCTATATATTGAAACGGGATGTGGTTGTCCCAGTCGCCTTAGACGCCGCACTTGTGCAGAATTGCTTCTCTTAGCCGTGCAGAGTCGGATTATCGTCGCTTCAAAAATCACAGATTATGACTTGGTTTCAGTGCACCATGCCCGAGCCCTTCTTTTTCATCCAAGTTGTAAACGTCTGAAGCCTGCACCCCTGCGAGCTTTCCTTCACCATTAGGCTTGCCCGCCGTGAGAAAACTATTTTACTGTACAAAGCGCCGTAAAGTTCAACTCACTCGTTATGCATACATGTACATACCTGTTCAACTCTGAGATCGAATTGAGAATATACAGTGCCCAACAAGTACATGTATTTATACCCGTTGATAGAAAACATTTCCTGAACTGCATATACAGTTATACGCAGAAAATGTGTTGCATCTGATATCACCGATCAGTTGGAACAGTTAATGATCTGACGGCAACATGTGACGTTACTTTGATCAGCTGTAGATGCTGATATGTTATCAGGATTCACATGGAATGTGTAGCTGACGCTTCACTTTGCTTTGCTCTTTGGTCGAATCTGATTGAATATTCACCAAATACATGTTCGTACATTCTTTTCTCATCTTCCGATTATTTTGCAAATGGTCTGTATTATATTTTTTTCAAAGTAATATAGTAATATACGTGTGTTCAAAACATAAAATCGACAAAAGCCATTCCATACGAATTTTCTGCCATATTATGAGTCGTCTAAACGATTCCGACTATGTCATGAGCATGTGTAAATGAAACGCAATCAAATAGTGAGTGAGTGAGTGAGTGAGTATGGTTTTACGCCGCTTTTAGTAATATTCCAGCAATATCAGGGCGGGGATCACCAGAAATGGGCTTCACACATTGTACTCATGTCGGAAATCGAACCCGGGTCTTCGGCGTGACGAGCGACCGCCTAAACCACTAGGCTACCCGATCGCCCCGAATCAAATAGTGATGATACCAGGACTGGTGTTGGCGAAAAAGTTAGCCTCTTGTTGACTGAATCAATAGTCCCCAAATTCACGGAAGTATTCTCATCCTGAATATTTTGAAGGTTCATCAGATGCCCGTATTTGACATCGATTGACTCTCACCCTCATTCTTAGGGTATCCTTGTCTGTCTGATGTATCTGATGCATCCAAAACATTGTATGGCATAGATAAATTTTGGGGAAGTACAATTCATATTTTCACTGAAACAGAACGTTTTTCCGTCTTTGAATGTAAAAGAAATACATTGAACAACATGAGGGAAAGTAATTAGGTCTGTTACACTTTTGTACTGTTTACATTATTGTTTTCCTCTTAAGAAAGAAGCCCTAGTAAGAATCCTTTCAAAACGAGTGCTCTGTCTTTTACCTTTAATAAGTTTATTTATTTGTTTCAGCTCTTTACACTTGTTTAAAGAAAACATTGTCTCCTGAGCATTTCAAAAAATTTCCGGCTTTGGGTTATTAAAGGTTGTAACAAAAGGGAGAAGACTCCCGTTTGGTATATCTTTCGCTTTAAGAAAATTACAACGGTTTTGTGATTTAGCCTTGTTTGTGGCATCTTCTACTATTTTTCCAGTGTAATTTTCTCTCTGAAAGGAAATACCTCAGTTCACTGAGTCAAAATCGCGCAGATTCTACGTGCTAATGAGTAAGGGACATTGCTGTTTGGAATGAGGGGGGTGCAAGGAATTGTAATTGCAGTATTATTTGGAATCGTTTTTTGTAATATACATCTGTGTCCTTATTGTTTGATATTGTAACTATTACGTCCAAAAAAGAAATACTTTCATCGTTCATCTCTAAAGTAAAAGTAAAACTTGGATGGAGCGTCTGTAAAATATCTATTAAACATTGTAAATCTTCTCCACTCTGATAACACAGAATAAAACAATCATCTAAAAATATTTTTGATTTGTTTTGAAATCACTGTCCAAATGCAAATTCATCAATTTTCTTTATATTACATGTTGAATTAACATCCAGGGTTGATTTGTGATGGGTATCATTCCAACTTTTAAAAACAATAATTGTGGTCACTGTGGTTGAAGGTCAGATATATATTTCAAGATCTACAAGAAAAGCTTGCTAAGAAATGTAAGTTCTCCTTGTATGAATCTTATCTCACATAAAAAGCTCTCAACAGATGCATCCTCTTTTGTTTGAAGCATCCTCAAAATGTATTCTTTTGGAGCTTTAAAATTAAACGGTGCCGGGTTTACTTCTTGTAAACGTACCATAACACTAGTACTGCAGCTATCGTAGAGTTTTCACTACCAAATGCAAGATGTTTTGCATTGATATTGTTCCTCCTTATAAATCCACGTTTTAAACTCACTCACTCACTCTTCTATATTCTTATAGTGGACCAATGAAAACTTTTCGATATGGACGGTCGTGTATGTTTTAACTTTGCTGAGGCAGTCGGCTAGCCTCGTGGTTAAAGCGTCACGCCAGAAGACTCGGGTTCGATTCCCGACATAGGTACATTGTGTGAAACCCATTTCTACTGTCCCCCGCCGTGAAACTGCTGGAATATTGCTACAAGCGGCGTAAAACCATACTCACTCACTCATTTTAACTTTGCTAGCTAAAACTGCCAAATGTACTATAGATCATGCTGCTTTGGGGACATAAATGTCCCTGTATAAGCTAAATATCAACAGAAGAAAACAAATTGTAGTTTTGCAATCCAGTATAAGGCCGCTTATAAAATCTGAAAATATTTCCAACAGGTACATTCTGTGATGTCTTTTCAAATCGTTATGTATTCGCTCTGTTCCATTTAATTGCCTTGGCTGCCTTCCCCGTTCAGTGTATGACAGGAGTAAATGATCATATGTAAAGATAGCCATTTGTGATGAAGATGATTTATCTGTGTAGGTAGGAATCTGATCCTATCGGAGGTTGTGACTGACAGACTGCCATTGGATGCAAGATAACATTTTGCACCACCTGCTCTGCTAATTTATCATCCTTATCTTGCTTTGCGTAAGTGTGTAGTCTGTGGTATATATATGTCAGCTAAGTCAAATAGGCATATCATTGCTGTTTGTCCGGCTGAACAGGTAACATTATATTTATTGTGAACTCGTTTACACAACAGTTTACAGTACTCCACAAAAATGCAAATCCTGTTTCACGGGAGAAGTAATTTCCTATATATTTCCCAAGACTTGAGGTAATATGTTGTTTTTCACAAATGTTATAACATAATTAATCTACATGTCTTCAATGTACTTAATCTAGTATGATTTCAACTTAGAATGTCTATGAAGGTTTATATATAGATTATGTGCTTGAAAAATAAACCCAATATAATTTGAATGTGTGACATTGCATCACAGATGACTTCAATGAATTTCTTTTCAGTTTCACTCAATCACAATGATGCTGAAAGTTTGCGTTGGTCTAATTCTCGTAGCATCCGCTCTGATTCAAGATTCGCATGGATTTGTAAGTCTCAAATAATTTCACACTGACTGTTTAATCCAGGAACAGATTAACCATTTATTCTTATTAGAATTCAATGTCTGAAACATCACTATCATACGAAATGTCGAGTAGGCTGGGTTGAAAGCCGCTGTGGAGAATATTGTAGTTATAGTGTATATTACAGCTTGTCTGCTAGTTGTGTGAGGAAAGTACGATTGCATATCCAAGAAATATACCATTTCATTGAGAACCTACGTGCACGGGTATGGTGTTGATAAACAAAGAGTCATAATTTTCGGGGCGTATTTGGAATTCGAACCCACGATCATAGGCTTTTGGCATGGCTAAGGGAATCAATTCTGGACAGCGATTTGCGGCTCCTTAACACAGGTTATGATTTGGGGCCATAATACAAGAGGTATTTTATTTTACAGTGCCAGACAGAGGGACAAACCTGCAATGTGATGAATGGTAAAACCTGCTGTAATGGCCTGATGTGTGAGTCTGGCATTGGAAACACAAGAATATGCAAGAGAAGCGCCGGCAGTGGTGCTGGGGTAAGGGTATAACAAGAATCTAAAATTTAACCCAACCCGTAAGAAGCAAGTATTGTCTTTTAGGTGTTGAGAGAAAACCGAAATCCGTATAATGTCCCCAGTCTTACCTGAATTTTCATTGTACCAGTATAGTACATTCCTCCAGACTGTAACTTGAATTATATCTCTTCAGTAAAGGAAATGGAAATGACCAGTTGGCTGGGACATATAATGGTTGGAAATATGTGCAAAGGAACACATTCATTGGGATTTAAAGGAAAACACAACAATCCACGAAATGCGTTAACTTTGATTACAAAACAATTTTATTACAGACAAAGTAGATATGAGATAAGATCACATGTTAAGCAGATTTAAGGAGAAAGCCTTTAACACTACAAAGCAACTCAAACCATCTCTTCTTCAAATTGTAACCAGGCACAGTTCTTAATGTTTTGGTCATCATTGCATACACAATTAAAGGATGTAAATGTTCAGCATGTCTGAATTTTATATATGATATATAATGAGAAATGCTATGAAATAATGACTTGGTCCGCTGCACTATGTAATATTGAGGATATAAAATGCAAATGGTATCGATATATACTGCTTTAAAATGAACCAGATTTGGTTACATTACTGTTTATATAGGTAGGTACACGATGTAAACAGAAATCGGAAAAAATAAATAAAATACAAACAACAATGTAAGTAATATTCTTTAAGAAATAAATAATGTGTGAATAATATGAAGAATTAAAACGTTTTCGTTACTTTCGTTAAATTTTCATTCACAAATCATTGTCTATATTTGATCTTATGTGTATGCATTGTTTTTTGTCAGCATAATGCCAATCATGCCAAATTGATATGATTAGTTTATAACACATTCATGTTTCTATTTGACAGTGTCGCCTCCGAAATGAAGAATGCAAAATAAATGGTATCGAAGCCATGAAATGCTGTGGTTCACTCCGCTGTATGCCTGGATACATGAACAAGATGATGTGTCAGTAGTTGTCTTCTCATGCTTGATCCCGTATTGATTCTTGCATATTAATCGACTTAGTCATTTGATTTGTCATTTGATTGTATTCCGAATAAAACTTTCAAATATCAATGTGAACATATCTATGTGTTCTTTCGTCTATCTTTAGATTTATCTTAAACACATTCAGAATGGAAATTAAAATGTCCATTTGCATTATGAGTTCTCTGAGCTCTGTGTACATACTGGTCAATGGTTGAGACATGTTAGTAGGGAACGTGTGCGTCGCAACACAAGGTAGCATGGGTGATTCTCAATATGGGTACATGATCTTGCAAATAATGTGAAGGTCCTGTCTCACTGTGTAAATGAAAACATGTTACTACTCGTAGCACTGACAAACTTAGAAACATAACCGGGGCGAACCCGGATTCAGATCACTGGTTTCTCGCATGACAAATGGATGCATCTCAGAAGACTGGTTATCGGCGCGTACACATGCTGTAGAAAATGTTGGTTCAAACGAGAAGATTCATGTATTACTGTGATCGAGTTTGCATTGCAGAGAAAGTAAGTATTGGTAGGTATACGAAGGTCTTGGTTGGTGGGGTCGGGTAGGGTGGGGTGGGTTGGGGTGGGGTGGGGTGGCAAAGGGTTGGGTTGGGTTGGTTAGGGTGGGGTTATGACTGAGGGAACTATAAAAGCAAGTCTGTAAGTAAGTTTGGTTTAACAACTTTTATCAGTATTTCGTTTAGCAATGACAATACCCAAGACAATGATTTATTACACGCATTCTAATTCATAGTACATATGAAAGTGCAAACAGTTTGTATGTATAAAATGACCTGACAAACAAAAAGACTAATATTGTACAGATCGTAGTAATCATTTAAGAGACAAATTCTTGATCGCATAAAAGATCTAAGAACCCTGTTTTTTTAAAACGTGGCAATAAATATCACCGGTCAGAGGGTAGAAATACATAGTTACTCTTTGTTTATAATGGTCGGGGTCAGCTACAATTTATTAAGACATGCTTTTCGTGTAAATTATCTAAACTTTCAAATGGCACACCAGCTATTTTATCCGCTGCTAATCTGGTCTAGCGTGATTTGTTTGGAACAGAAAGAGTCCATACCAGCACTGAATGGGACACTTTCAACAAAACAACGATAAAAAGAGACAATACACTCTCGATAACTCTACGAAATCTTAATATAGGCATAAAATATAATGTTTGTTGATATTTCTTAAAATGGCATCTGTGTAGATATGTACGGGCGTGTCCGGTTTGTGTTGTAGAGAATCTTTAGTAATAATAATTGTTTTGGTTAAAAACGCGATCACTGGTATGGTGCTGACAAGAGTTGAAACATTATCTGGACTTTTCTGGTGTTCGAATCAAGAACAACGAAAGCAACATATTGTTAGACAATATAAAAACCAGTCAACAAAAGACAGCAATATAACTAGATTAATAGATTAGGTACATAACAAGACATTATGAAAATAGGCAAATGATCACCAGCAGCCGACGTTAGGCCACAACACAAGGGCCGATGGTGGGCTTAAGATAACCCGGCTAACTACACGGTGCCCCAGCACACCAGCCGTCTAAGTTACAAATTAAACACTCCCAATAATATTAACTTAAACTTTCGACACAATTACGAATTTATCAAAATGCTCAATTTCGTTTAAGAAACCAATAATTAAATGAGAAATAACTCTATTAAAAAGATCCTTAAGAGATGATGATTTGAAATAGTTATCCCTTGTGATAAACACAGTCAAGCAGAAAAGGCTTGACTGTGATTCGCTCATCACAAGAAATACAGAACGGATGATCCTCATCTTAGAACAATTATACATGTGAATAACGAGAATAGGCAATGCGACATCGCCGTAACATATCCTCTTTAAATCTGGACTGACAGGAAATGTAACTTATAGTTGGTTTGATTTGATATAATTTATTTACACCCACTTGGGTGTCCCACTGCTTTTGCAGTAGATCTTTATTGTAACATCTAATTACAGGCTTAATATCATTGTATGGAATCAGTAGTGGTGGCCTAGTTTTGTTGAGTCCTGCTTTAGCTGCAGCTTGAGCCATTGGGTTACCAGTGATTTCAACATGGCTGTGTAACCAACAAAGATTATGTCGTATTGGCCAGTAGCAAGTTCATAATGTTATTCCACAATTTCGTTTAAAAGTTGGTGTTTATTAATAGCCGTGAGGCACGAAAGAGAATCTGGCGGTTCAAATGTTTGTTTCTGCTGTGAAATTGGAACAGCTATCAGGTAACCTTGATGATAGAGTCCTGATTTCATTGACAGTGGCGGAAATCAACAGTAAATCTACATGTACATAATGTTAGCGGGACCGTATACTCGCAGATTTCGAAAGTGGGCATGCAGCCTCTTAAGGACTGTCAGATTTGTAAGCACTTTTAGTGCAAAAGAAATTGAACATTAAAAGTAAAACACAAGTGCTGTCGTGGACGGAGTTGAACCACAGTCAACATCAAGGAGTGGATCTTTCCAGAGTTTTTAAAAAAAAATAACTTGTCTTAGAATTATCTGACCTTGTGCACATGCACATGGTAGACTTGGTCGATCGAGAAGTGCGGGATGGGACTGTTTCTAGAAGGAGGCTGGATGTCCCTTACATGAGAAGTGGGCGATTGGATGCCTTTTCGAGCGGACTTGAGTCATGTTTACATTTACTTGTAAAGTCGTGTCTGGACACCTTTTGTAAACACCGAATTCCCACTAGTCTCCAAAAGTATTCTGGATTCAAGAACGAGGATTTGTTTCAAGAAATTCGACAATTGAAAATTCTGAACATTCGCCATTGTGCTAACATCAATCAAACGTTACTTGTTGCTTCTGTCTCCTATTGCATCCAGAGGCTTGACTTGTTTTATTGTAAACCTAAATCTGTGTGCTTCGAAATACTTGACTGATATTCATTGATCGTGTGTGCTCATATACTGATTTGACAATTTATTTATGTAAGCGCTGATTTCTGGGTTAACCTTTGCGTTTAATTTTGGAATTCACGTCGAAGTAACATATATGCCCTCCTCGAAACATAGACATATACACGAGAGCTAAACGCTGCTCCACACTTCTGTTCATTTTTTGTAGTTTCGATTTTTAATGTAGCTCTTTGTAAAGGTAATGTTTTAATCGTCGTCATAGACAACAGTATAAGGATCTATTCCGAAACGTCGCCGTTACAGTAATTAAAGAAATTGTTGTCCATAAATTGTATCTACTTTGTCATCCGTCAAATTCTAAGTAATGCCTAACAAACAATTTGAGCGCAGAATATTTTACAAAGTCTTTTCCCAGCTCCACAAATGTTAAGCTAAAAGAATTAGACCTATCGTCATGCAAACATTTGTAAAGTTTAATTACAGTTAATTGGCCTAAATAGGAACCATATATATATAGTGATGTCATGAGTTCATTTTCCTTACTATCATATAAAGTGTATTAAGTAAATGACTCGGTTTTAGAAAAGGTGTTGATATATACTTATCTTCATATTATGAAGATGACATGCAATTAATGCTTTGTCATGCCTTTTATGAACTCGAGATTAGATCACTCACTCATGTCATCGGAAGATCGTCTGTGTATGTGTATTTGAATGTGTATTTATTTGTAATTGGGTTTGAGCACAATACGTATTTGTTTTTTTAATTTTTTAACACCGCATTTAGCAATATTTCAGCTATATATTATATACTACCCAGCTGTATATTAGAGTTCCTGTCGAGCCCGTCACATTGATGGAATATTCCTGAGCGTGGAGCTAAACAACAAACGTAACAGTTTTTGCAATATGCAGGTCCTCATTTCGTTTCATTGCTTCGATTTTGGACCAGCGAAACAGTGAGAGAGAGAAAATGATTTTAGTAGTGATAGCCCTAACTGGCGTACCTAATTATCATAAATGATCGCGATAAGTTTGAATGAAACCATATCGTGGTGACTGTCCGGAATCAGATAAGATATGTCACATGTGGCATGTTAATTGCTCCTCATCTTGGATTGTGTAACGTATGAATGGGCTGCTTCCAGTTAACGAAATACCGTCATTCCAGTTTCCTTCAGTTGATCAGGTGTCTGTATGTTTGTATGATGTATGAAGCTACAGAAATACAGTAAACTACGGTTATAACGAACACGCTTATAACGAACTGGAGGATATAACGAACTGGGTTTTAGGCCCCTGCCATTTGCTGTGTCTCTGCTGTACATATGCTTATAACGAATTACGGTTATAACGTTACGAGCTAGAATTTATGGTCCCTTTGAGTTCGCTATAACCGTAGTTAACTGTATATATGCTCACCGCCATGTTTACATGTGAAGACTTACTCATATTCAAGAGATATTAGATTGGTTAAATGCACAAACGAATGTACTGGTATATTATGTGTATTGATGCTCATGAACTCATCACGTGTGACGTTACAGATCCTTGACGCGAGAAGCACCATTTATCTCGAGTAGGATTGAAGTAATTTTGTAGATTTTTGTGAAACAGGATTAATGTAATTGTGTATTGGAAGTAACATGACTCTTGACATCAGAACATGTAAAATATTATTCTGTATACGGGTTGGTTAGTTTATTGTCCGTATACTCCATCCCTACAATTATGTTGAACGTGTGCGTTGCTGTAATCCTTATTGCTTCAGCTCTTGTTCAAGATGCGCATGGTTTTGTAAGTCAAACATCAATATATATTTACTGTAAAAAAATAATGAATTGTGTTTTCTTGTTGTTCATATACCCATGTGTGTATCCTTGGTTAATCTGTCAACACAGTGATTTCCATTTAGCGTTCTTCAAAGTGTGGTTCCAAAATATCCCCGATCATCAGTATGGAGT
This sequence comes from Haliotis cracherodii, assembly GCF_022045235.1. Lineage (NCBI taxonomy): Eukaryota > Metazoa > Mollusca > Gastropoda > Lepetellida > Haliotidae > Haliotis > Haliotis cracherodii. Next base: position 34,117,620 of record NW_027266265.1, read on the forward strand.
ATGATTTTCCATATCATCGTCTGTGTGTATATTGCACATTATGTAATTTCACAGTGCCAGACAGAAGGGCAATGAACATAAACGGTGTAACATGCTGTAATGGTCTCATGTGGGAGCCGGATACAGGAAACACAAGAATATGCAAGAGAAAGGTCAAGGTGGTATTTGGGTAAGCGAAAAACAATAATACTAGTACTGCCAACAATAAACACCCATAGAATCACGAGGGTACTGCTTTTCAAGGGCACTGGAAATGTGAAATTTTGATGCTACCGTAGTATTGTAAATATTGACATAAACGTTATCGGATATATATACATGCGACTGATAAATGTCCTTTTTTTATTTCTTTAGCTACAAGTTCAGGATATGATGAGGAAGATAACTATGGCTAAAAGCAAAAAGACAGTGATGATTTATCATACTTCACAAGAAAAATCTAACTGTGAGCAAGGTCGTAATCCAAAATACTTTCTTTTCAGTTTGGAGTGAGTGAATTAAAAGTCACCTTGGCAATATGTTAGCCATAGTGTCACTAGCACATGTATTCAGTAATAATATACTGAACAACAAAAGTTCCTGTGACATTGAATAAGATTTATTGCAAAGTTATGTTTTTACCAAATCTGAAACAATTTCGGTTTGTAACAGATAGAAGACTCCTGTAAGTGTTCAAATGGTTTAATTTGCCAAACTGAAATCAGAAAATGCGAGATTTCATAAAAAACACCCCATGAACATGCCAAAATGTCATTTACAAATCAATAGCGTCTGTGTCCACCTCTGGGTGCGATGCAAGCAACACATCTTCGTCTCATGGAATGGACCAGGCGTCTCACAAAGTCCTGCGGGATATCTGTCCATATCTGCCGGAGCATGTTTCGAAGTTCCTGGAGTGTCTGTGGAACACGTGGTTGACGTCGAAGGCACCGATTCATCTCATCCCACATGTGCACGATTGGTGAGAGATCAGGGGAGCGACGGGATGACATTCACGTTATTTGTTGAAGATGAATCCTGAACAAGTCGAGCAATATGAGGCCGGGCGTTGTTATGTTGAAAGGTAATGCCTGTGCCATTACGACGCAAAAACAGTAGAACAACAGACCCGATGATCTCGTCGCGGTAGCGCTGTCCATTGAGATTTCCCTCTTCCACTATCAAACGGGTCCTCTGTCTTGCTGTAATCCCACCCCATACCATGACGCTGCCGCCCCCGAACCGATCTTCTTCCATGACACAATGATTGACGTAACGTTCACCTCGACGTCGGGACACTCGAATCCGTCCATCGCTGTGGCTGAGGTGAAAACGAGACTCGTCAGTGAATAGAACTTGTCCCCACTGCATAGCCGTCCATGGGCTTGACGGTGGTTTCCTGTCAAAATGGGACGTCGGGCGGGTCTTCTGGTGACAACCCCTGCACATCAGGGGCGACTACGTACGGTTTGTGAAGAGACTCGTCGAAGGCCAGGGATGCTTCTTGCAGTCTCTGTTGCTGGCTGGAATCGATTTCGTAGGTGTGTTGTTCGAATCCAGTTCGATTATTGGTTACGCGTGGCCTGCCACTCCGAGGATGGTCTCTGACTGCATTCGTCTGTTGCAAGCGTTGCCATAAACACCAAATGGTGTTTCTGTGGACTTTAAATTGTCTTGCAGCATCACGTTGACTCGATCCTGCTTCAAGCATACGAATGGCTCGCAGACGCTGATTTTCGGATAGGCGTGGCATTTCGTAATGTTGAATAATTGCGTAATTTTGTTGTTTTTCTGAGTGATTGTTATCAGCACGATGCTAAACAATGCATATGGAATCCCGTTAACGCACATGTTTTCACACCCATTCTTGGGTAGTTAAATGCATGGGGCTTGTATAAAAGTCAACTTTTGCATGGAAAGCATGCTTTTCCGTAGTAGTTGCGTTTTTGTGACTTGATTCCATACATGTACTACAATATTGAAAACCAAACTTTATTTGTTTGAAAAATACACTAAAATATTGGTGTCACGGGAACTTTTATTTAAAAAACTGTCAGCCATGCAATCACATGTTCATATTCAAATATGAGAATAGGACTTCATGACAGCCTTATCACCACACTTCCTGTTTAAAGTCATAAAATGCTAAAATGTTAAAAAGGACAACGACTATGTATCATAAATATGAACACATCTGATAACTTTCAAAACAATTTCAAAAATTCAGATCATTTCATAAATTATGTAGATTTCCTTACTATTCCTCGTTATTTAATAATTTCTCCTCTTAAGTACTAAAATCAAAGGTAACTCAATGATCATATAATTATATACATTGCCGATTTGGTTTGAAAGTTGAACGTCAGTTTGTAACATAGATGGGGAAACAGCAATGTAAAGCTCCTACAATTTATGACTGGATGTTTTATTTTCCTTATTGTAGTGTTGATTTCGTTTAGGTCCGACTGTGGTCGGTAAAATTCCTCGAATAAGTAATCACATTAAACACAATGGGTCGAATACTAGAATATGTTACAATGCTAAAGAATATGTATTGCTTGGACTGCTTTCGCGACGTAAATTGCATAAATTGCAGTTGCAATACCAAATACCAAATACAATTTTCACTGTCTCAGAACAATAACTTTTGGCTTAAATTTTACAAATAGATTCGACATATATGTTATACCGAGGCTTTATCAGGGGTATATGATGATGAGGGATATTTATATTGGCAAAATGGTTGCTGACCAAGAGAAAGCAATGGTAAGAGTTCAAATTAGGAAGGTACATTGACGGAATACACAGATGATATTTTTCAAACCCCATCTCAATATGTATATAATTGTCTAATGTCTAAAACTTTCCCAATGGATGACTATAAGACTTTTGTTAAAAACATGAATTTATTACATATTTTTTAAATACTTACTGATTTTGACATCTGGATAAAAGTGTAATACATCTGGATAAAAGTGTGTATTATAATTAACAACAGCCTCGACGAAGACAATCGTTCAGTTTTGCATAATAAAAACATTATATTAACCTACAAGTGTTGACGTGTGTTCATTTTGCTTTATACCTGGATTTCTTATGATATATAGTTGAATGCGTAAAATCGCCTCTGTTCTTGGCGGAGATTTCTTATGAATATGGAAGGGTGTTGCGCTTTTATTTTCATAATTATGATGCTATGGATTTTACAAATTATTCTTCTCATAAATGTCAAGGCTGACTAGGGTATCTTGATGCCGTTTTAATGTGTGTTGGTATCAAAACGAAACTGACACCTTACATGTTTCGTCTCTTGGAATGTGAATTGAAAATAACAACTGACGACTGTCAATAACTATAACCCAAACATTGCGTGGGAGAATTTGAAGTGGATTTTTTCTCCTTTCCTTCAAACAAATTTTCTGTCCAATACAACACAAGTGCTAAAACAGAATTATTTTAGAAGATATTTAGTTCATTGTGTCCAAATTACCTTTTTCTTGGGGCAATAAGCTTTTGATGTATATATGTTGAACTGTTTTAAAATAGAGTTCGTTGAACAAAAGTCAATATAACAATGCAATAATGAGTAACATATCTCATCTGCAGTGATTAAGAGAATGAATTTGCTATAAGGCCAGTTACATATAATGCTGTGTCAGCTTGATATGGGAGGAAAGTCCGATCATGTCTCCTAAGCATGACATATATTCAGTCAGCAACAACTGCAATAAACATTGGGCAACAAAAACAATGTAAAATGTTTGAAATCACTTTTATTGTCAAGCAATTCGTGCACACATATCTAGCTACCGAGGGATGTCAAAGTATCAGTTTACATCTACTGACAAGTCATCCTGTTCATGTATCCAGGCATACAGCGGAGGGATGCACAACATCTCATGGCACCTATGCCGTTAATCTTGCATTCGTCGTTACGGAGGCGACACTGTAAAATATGGACGAATGCATTTACACATCCAAATGAAATTATCATCTGCGTACATCAATAGCAATATTGCACCGAGTATTACAAAACATATTTTGTGTGATACGACAGGCATAAGCATATAGTCAAAATAATCATGTTTAAGAATATGAATTGGAAAGCCCATGAAACGATGCTTCTGAAAGAACTCTATTGTAACTGCATTGTACATGTATGCTGTCGAGCATGTAATGGCAATGCTAATTTCTTTGGACATATGTTATGTAGGTGGAAATGGCACATGAATTATACTAATTTGCAACCAATCACATGTAAAGAGAGTAATACATGTAAAATATTCCACCAATATTCTTTCAGTCCGGACCACTTGTCATCATTCAAAATCCTTGTTTAAAGGGAACATTTGTAAAGTTACATTTACACGGATATAGTACAGTGCTACATTTCCTAATTTAATATTTTATCCCATGGCAGTAGTCGATGTCTGGCACGTTAACTTACCCCCATACCGCCGCCAATACCGCCACCAATACCGCCGCCAATGTTCCTCTTGCATATATTAATGTTACCCAAACCCGACTGACACGTCAAGCCATTGCAGCAGGTGTTACCATTCATCCAATTGCATGTTTGTCCCTCGTTCTGACACTGCATGAACAAAATGAAGCAGGTTTTGCATTTGTATCGTGTAACCCAACAATATGTTACATTTGTTGCTATTATTTAGAATTCAGCAACACTGTTTATCTATGGACATATAAAACAGTGGTAGGATAAACATGCCAATAATATTTCTCCTTTTACATTTAAAGAAAAATACAGTAAAACATGGGGCATATTCATGCAGAATTAGAATCATTGCCGTATTGTGATGCATGCCAATAATCACATTGGCAAATGACTAAAGTAATGGCATTAATATACAGGGGGACACGATTGTAAATAAACATTTGAAAATGATTTATAACAGAACAAGGGATGGCTGGATCACGATATTAGACTATATAGTTTATGGACCATGGAGCATAAGACTTGATGTGGTATATGATTTTCGGTTCCTTTTGTCTTTTAAAACATGAAGGAAATTTAAAAGAATCAACTGATTGCAAATGCAGCTTTTGATCACATATTTCCCCACAGAGAGATAGTATACATGTATCATAAATCAAGATTAAGTGATATGACAGCACTTACTCCAAACCCTGCCGCAAAGAGATCTTGACCCAGTAGTGATACCACAAACAGCAAAGCAAGACACACTTTGAACATCATTGTAATGATAGGGTACACCTGGAAGCAAACAGAAGGTGATGCATTTGAAATCCTAATACTTCTGAACAATGCTCAGTACTTCATATGTACAACTTTAGTATTGTGTGAACACAGATGTACTTGTAGTAATGACACCATTATGTTAAACAATACTGAAACACAATGTGAAAATTCATAAAATATTATCCTCATGATGAATAGTAATGATATATATTGGAACTAAGTATGGTTGTTTCTGTCGTCTGAGACGCCGCAATTGTGCAGAGTTGCTTCTCTTAGCCATGCAAAATATGTTTATCGTGACTTCAAATCACAGATTATGATTTGGTTTCTTAGCACCATGCCCGTGCCCTTGGTTTTCATCAAAGTTGTTAATGTCTAAAGCCTGCATCCCTGCGAGCTTTCTTTCACGATTAAGCTGACACGCTGTAATAAAACTAGTTTACTGTTCCTAGAGCCGTGAAGTTCAACTCACTCGTTATGCATACCTGTACATACCTGTTCAACTGTAAGATCGAATGGAGAATATACAGTGCCTAGCATTACATGTATTTATACCCGTTGATCGATAATATTTCCTGAACTGCATATTCAATAATACGCAGAAAATGTGTTGCATTTAATATCACAAATCTGTTGGAACAGTTAATGATCTGACGGCGATCTGACATGTGACGTTACTTTGATCAGCTGTAGATGCTGATATGTTATCAAGATTCACATGGCATGTGTTGTTGATGCTTCATTGTGCTTGAAGAGTGGTAAAGGAATAACAAAAAATGAGGGTGTGTTTTGCTCTTTGGTCGAATCTGATTGAATATTCACCACGTACATGTTTGTACAGTATTATCCTCATCTTCCGATTATTTTGCAAGTGGTCTGTGTTATATTTTTTTCAATATACGTGTGTTCAAAATTTAAAATCGACAAAAGCCTTTCCATGTTCATGAGACTTATCTGCCAAAATATGAGTCGACTTTACGATTCCGACTATATCGTGAGCATGTGTTAATGAAACGCTGTCAAATAGTGATGATAGCAGGTGTTGGCGAAAAGGTAAGCGTATCCTGTCCCACAAGTGGCACCAGTCACAGAGTTATGCCTCTTGTTGACTGAATCAATAGTCCCTACAATCACGGCAGTATTCTCATCCTGAATATTCTGAAGTTTCATCAGATGCCCATATTTGTCGTCGATGGACTCTCCCTCTCATTCTGTCCAATGATTTTGGCTTCGCATACGACACATTGTATGGCATAGATCAATTTTGGGGAAGTACAAATCATATTTACACTGAAACAGAACGTTTTTCCGTCTTTGAATGTAAAAGAAATACATTGAACAACATGAGGGTAAGTAATTAGGTCTGTAACACTATTGTACTGTTTTACATTATTGTTTTCCTCGTAAGAAAGAAGCCTAGTAAGAATCCTTTCAAGACGACTGCTCTGTTTTTTACCTTTAATAAGTTTATTTATTTGTTTCAGTTCTTTACACTTGTTTAACGAAAACAGTGTCTCCCAAACATTTCAAAATATTTCCGGATTGGGGGATTAAAAAGGTTGTAACAAAAGGGAGAATACTCCCGTTTTGAATATCTTACTCTTTAAGAAGATCACAACGGTTTTGTGATTTAGCCTTGTTTGTGGCATCTTCTACTATTGTCCAGTGTAGTTTCTTTCTGAAAGGAATTACCCCAGTTTATTGAGTCTATATTGCGCAGATTCTACGTGTTGATGAGTAAGGGACACTAAATGAGAAGGTGAAAGGAATTGCAGTATTGTTTGGAATTGGTTGGTCTGTAATGTGCATCTCTGTCAATCTTATTGTTTGATATTGTAACTATTACATCAAGAAAAGAAAGACTTTCATCGTTCATCTCTGAAGTAAAAGTAAAACACTGTAAATCTTCTCCATTCTGATTGCACCGAAAAACACAATCATCTAAAACTATTTTCCATTTGTTATGAAATCACTGTCCAAATGCAAATTCATCAGTTTCTTTTTAGATTACATCCATGGTTGATTTGTGATGGGTATCGTTCCAACTTTTAAAAACAATAATTGTGGTCACTATGGTTGAAGGTCAGATATATTTCAAAATCACGCTTTTAACGTTTGTGTAATGTCTACAAGAAAAGCTTGCTGGGAAATGTAAGTTCTCCTTGCATGAATTTAATCCCTCACATTAAAAGCTCTCAAAAGATGCATCCTCTTTTGTTTGAAGCATGCTCAAAATGTATTCTATTGGAGCTTTAAAATTAAACGGTGTCGGGTTTACTTCTTGGGAACGTACCATACCACTAGTACTGTAGCTATCGGAGAGTTTTCACTACCAAATGCAAGATGCTTTGCATTGATATTGTTCCATCCACGTTTTAAACTCACTCACTCTTCTATATTCCTATAGTGGACTTAAGAATACTTTTCGATATTGACGTTCGTGTTTGTTTTAACTTTGCTGGGGCGGTTGGCTTGCCTCGTGGTAAAAAACGTTCGATCGTCACGCCAAAAGACTCGGGTTCGATTCCCGACATGTCTACAATGTGTGAAACGTATTTCGAGTGTCCCCCTGCCGTGATATTGCTGGAACATTGCTAAAAGTGGCGTAAAACCATACTCATTCACTCACTCACTTTAACTGTGCTAGCTAAAACTTCCAAATTTACTATAGATCATGCTGCTTTGGGTACTTAAATGTCCCTGTCTACACTAAATATCAACAGAAGAAAACAAATTGTAGTTTTGCAATCCAGTATAAACCCGCTTGTAAAATCTAAAAATATTTCCAGCAGGTACATTCTGTGATGTCTTTTCAAATCGTTATGTATTCGCTCTGTTCCATTTAATTGTCCTTGCTCGTTAAGAGCATGACAGATGTAAATGATCACATTTAAAGATAACTATTTGTAATGAAGATTATTTATCTGTGTAGGTAGGAATCAGATCCTATCGGAGGTTGTGACTGACAGACTGACATCGGATCCAAGATAACAATTGCAACACCTGCTCTGCTAATTTATCATCCTTATCTTGCTTTGCGTAAGTTTGGAGTCTCAGTGGTATAAATATGTCAGCTAAGTCAAAAAGGCATCTCATTCAAATTTGCCCGGCTGAACAGGTAACATTATATTTATTAATGTGAAACACAACTCGTTAACACAACAGTTTTAAGTGCTCCACCAAAATGGATAGGTTAAGTCATTTGCTATATATTTCCCAAGACTTGAGGTAATATGTTGTTTTTCACAAATGTTATGACAGTCTTAATCTACATTAACAGTATGATTTAAACTTAGTCTGCTTATGAAGGTTTATGTATAGATTATGTGTTTGAAAATTAAACCCAATATAATTTGTGTGGGTGTGATGTTGTTTATTTTATGAACGGTTGGATAGTTTACATTCCATCACAAATGACTTCAATGAATTTCTTTCCAGTTTTACTCAATCACAATGATGCTGAAAGTGTGCGTTGCTCTAATCTTCGTAGCATCCGCTCTGATTCAAGATTCGCATGGATTTGTAAGTCTCAAATAATATCAAACTGACTGTTAAGTCCAGCGACAGTTTAAACATTTATTCTTATTAAATTTCAATGTCTGAAACATCACTATCATACGTAATGTCGATAAGGATGGGTTTAAAGCCGCTTGGAGAATATTGTAGTTACAGTGTATATTACAGCTTGTCTGCTTGATGTGTGAGGAGGGTACGACTGCATATCCAAGAAATATACCTTTTTTGAGAACCTACGTGCACTGGGAAGGTGTTAATAAAGAAGGAGTCATAACTGTCGGGGCGTATCTGGAATTGAACCCACTATCATGGTTTCTGGCATGTATAAAGAACTCAATTCTGCACAGCGATTTGCGGCTTGTTACATAGCAGGACCATGCCTGACCCTTGCTTTTCATTAGCAAGTAATGAAATGTTTTGTTCGATAGAGCTTTCCATAATCGTGTTTACAATTTATTTTTTGCTTTCGGAATACATTGCGTTTATTTTTTCTCTGATTTTAAGATGGGCATCACTTAAATATTATCATATGACGTCTATGTTAAAGGCTAATACATATTGATACGACATACATATGTATGGTTTGGGGCCATAATATAAGAGGTATTCTATTTTACAGTGCCAGACAGAAGGACAAACCTGCAATGTGATGAATGGTAAAACATGCTGTAATGGCCTGATGTGTGAGTCTGGCATAGGAAACACAAGAATATGCAAGAGAAGTGCCGGCAGTGGTGCTGGGGTAAGTGAATAACAAGAATCTAAAGATTACAATTTAACCCAACCCGTAAGAAGCAAGTATTGTCTTTTAGGTGCTGGGAGAAACCCGAAATCCGTATATTATCCCCAGTCTTACCTGAATGTTCATTGTACCAGTATGGTACATTCTGCCAGACTGTAACTTGAATTATATCATATCTCAGTCAGTAAAGATATGGAAGGACATGGAAATGACCTGTTGGTTTGGACATATAATGGTAGAAGCTCTGTATAAAGTAAAATGTTAAGTTTTGATTTAAAGGATGCCTAAACCTTGATTACAAAACAAATTTATTACAGACAAAGTAGATATTTAATAAGATCACATTTTAAGCAAATATAAAGAGAAAGCCTTAAACACTACAAAGCAACTCAAGCCATCTCTTCTTCAAATTGTAACCAGGCACAGTTCTTAATGTTTTGGTCATCATTGCATACACAATTAAAGGATGTAAGTGTTCAGCATGTCTGAATTTTATACATAATATATAATGAGAAATAACATGAAATAATGACTTGGTCCGCTGCATTATGTAATATTGAGGATATAAAACTCAAATAGTATCAATAGACATGGTATATACTGCTTTAAAATGAAACAGATATCGCTTTGTTACATGTACTGTTTATATCGTTACATGTATGTACACGATGTATACAGAAATGGGACAAAAATACTTTAAAAAACACAAAAAAAACACTGTGGAAAGCGTTTTGAATACTTTAGTTTAATTTTCATTCAAAAGTGATTGTCCATTTTTGAACTGTACATGCATTCCTATTTGTCAACATTATGCCAATTGCAGCCTCCCCCCCCCCCCCCCCCCCCCCCCCCACACACCCTATCCTCCGCACCACTTAGCAAGCAAAGAACTGAATTTGATATGAATAGTTTGTAACACATTCATCATGTTTCTATTTGACAGCGTCGTCTTCATGTGGATGTGTAAATGTATTCGTCTGTATTTTACAGTGTCGCCTCCGTAACGACGAATGCAAAATTAATGGCATCGATGCCATGAAATGCTGTGGCTCACTCCGCTGTATGCCTGGATACATGAACAAGATGATGTGTCAGTAGATTGCATCTGATATACCTTGTACCCTTGTCCCTGCCGACAGACCGTTGTTGGAAATAAAATGGCTTTATGAAATCATACAAAACGTGTTTTCTGTCTGTCCTTTTGTATCATACGCACGCACTCTCTCACACAATCGACTCACTCACACACTCGTCTCACTCACTCGACTCGACTCCGTGATCTAGTGGTAGCGCGTTCGCCCGCAGGGTGAAAAATATGGGGTTCGATCCCCGGCCGCATCATACCAACAGACATTAAAAGATGGTGCTTTTGGTTACCCTGCCTGACGCTTGGCATTTAGGGGTTAAAACAAGGACTGGTCGACAGTTTATTGTGTCTGAGTGGGGTATTCATGTTGCATTACGGCATGGTATCTCAGTGGGCTAGCACTATAAAATCGGCATTAGTCCGGCCTAGTGCTATATAAGTGCAATAATTTTGGCCACCTCACCTCACCTCACCTCACCCCACCTCACCTCAATCCCACCAAACCTCACTCACTCACTCCAAAATATCCTTTATAATACCTGAAGTAAAACAACACAAACTGTCTGTCTGTTTGTTTTGTTAGTCCGTTGTTTAAGGCCTCACTAATAAATATTACAGGTATAGCGCCTGCATATTATCGAGAATGTGATTGACATGAGCTGTGACCCACGTCGTCGGATTAACATGACAAGTAATCACAGCTAGAGATCTTCTGATCCTTTTTGTCGCATCTTACGGTCGCGACATATCCCGACATATTTGAACATAGAGATGTGTCACGACAGCATCTAGCAGAAACACATATTCAACATACATAGAAGGAATATTTGTTATAAAATGAATTTTAATTTCGAGTTTACAAGTTTCCGTTTGGAACGTTAGGGCGGCCCTGATAAGGACCTAAAAATAAAAGAAATCCGCAGCATTTATAGATGACAGTCACAACAGAGATCAAATGCCCGGAAGACAGCCATGCCCGAACACAAAATATTGTGCTTGTCAGCGAAACACTTCATTTCAATATCCCCACAGTACATACACGTGTAGTGCGCCGAATGAGGCACTGAGTCCATCTTTGTTGACGGCGCCGCTTTGAAACAGGTCCTACACAGCACTGTTTCCACTAGTCGCTGTAGATTGGGATGAAGAGGCGGAGGATGAGGCTGCCGTTGAGGTAGTTGTGGAGACAGTTGTTCAGGTAGTTGCGGGGTTGGTTGTGGTGGTTGAAGGGGGTTTGACGGTGTCGGTGTTGGCGTCGAGACTGACAAAGGTTGAATCCCGTGAAGAGCGTCCATCAAACTCGAGTCCATTAGGGATGAGGGTGAAGATGAAACGTCCATGAAGTCCATGATTCTCAGAGTGGAGAACCAATAACGAATAAGGTTTATATAACGGGTATGCATCTGTTGTTTATGACGCACTCACATGCTGCTGAAGTGTTTCATTTCCCTTGATAGGCGATACCCTTTGTCATGGAGCATAGCACAGTCGGTGTTCTTTGTGTTTCGGATGTATGTATATATCACACGTTATACAACAATAAGTTACACATCACATCTACCTGACACATCCACAGTTGCTGCGACAGTGTAACACACTAAGATCAGTGAAGTAATACGTTGACTTTAAATTTATTACACAATGATGATGATGATGATGATGATAAAGTTATAGATAGGATGTATAATTATGTATACTTATGTATACTAACGATTGAGTGTGTGAGTTGGATTCAACTCTGTTTTGAACAATATTCAAGTTTTATCATGGTTTTTCAGATTGATGTGGAGGAAAGCCCAATTATGAAGATGAAGATGAAGATGAATATTTAAATGTAGATGTTGACGAAGGTGATAACGAGGACAAAGAAGTCCACCCTAGCGGAAATCCGTTTCACTCGTTTTGAAAATACCACCTGTAAATCATGCATGTCATATACATGTACGTATCATTTTTGTACGGCCATTCATGATCAAGCTAAGAACATAACACATCTAGATCTGGATATATGTATAACGAAACACGTGCCATATGTCATATACATATGGATACTAATGGATACTTATTGTTAGACCCGTGGAGATTCCGGGGTAGAATCGGTCTTCAGCAACCCATACTTGCCGTAATAATGTCAGCATTGAAATAATCCACACTGTAATATTCCTTCCAATGTCGTCCGCACTAAGAACCGGGATGTATTGAAGCTAGTAGAATCCCATTACATGAACACACTAAGGGCGTTCAATTTAGTTTGTATTGAACAGACTAGACATTCAAGTTGTAAACATAATACATCAGATTACAATGTCACGTGAAAAGTACGATTACTTTAATTTCCGTAATTTCTAATACGATATAATAATATTTTATTGCATCATCTTAATATCCCATGTATAAAAATATATATAATGTAAGTTTTAACAATGCTGACAATATTAAGAACATGTATTCATTTGCCGAGAGTTTCCCAGAGCTTAAGTTGCTACAGAGCTTAGGATTAATTAATGCCTATTCATCAACCGCCCTTGGGCAACTGTTCACAGCTTGACCGTTCCAGTGTCAAGTACATGTTTACCTAGGAGTGTCACAAACACATCATTTTAACGGCTTTGACGCGATTGTGTGCCTTCACTGACCTTTGTCTTTGTACTTCAACTGATCACATTAAAAAAAATAGAAAGACGACTTTGCAGAACATGGTCTATTATAATTTGGCTATGTGACATAAAAGGTTCAATCCTGTGCAAAATTTACATTAATAATGTTTCACCCAGTTATTAACTGTGTTTAAAGTGATAAAAATAAACGTTCAATTACAGTTAAACGCCCTCGAGGCGAAAACATCGCCTTCTTCTGGGAACATACTAATATATGTACGTGTGTAAAAATGGACGCTATGTCACAGAGAAAAGTGCCAACATTCACGAATGATGTAACAGTGATAGCCCATTGAAAACCTCAGAGGCGGGTCTGAGATGTAACCTAAATGTCGGAGTTGGAGATTAGGTCGCGTAGTGTTACATGTACGTCTAACTGTGATTGATATCCAACATGGGTACAATAAATGAAACCATTGCATTTGGCTGTTGTCTCACGTTCTGGTATTGCTACAATATTGCTGAAACGGCGTAGAATATATCTCACTTTTACCTCAGTCCAACTGAATCCTGACATGGTTAAAGAAGAGAACTCTATATGGCAAACTGCAGTTCCTACAAACAGCTGCTTCGCATCTACCCGCCTCAACCACAGACCGATTGCATCATTAGTGGACATGTAGTTTTCAATCTGATTAAATCCTTTAACCTTTGAGAGTGACTGTTTCAGCGTTTATGCGAACGTTGTGAAACATATGCAATAATTTGGTTGTCTAGTTAATTTACAGGCCCTTTACGCCAAATGAAACGTGTTTCGGCGGATAATCAATACTGGATAATCAATTCTCTTGCATTGACGTCTTATATTTCGATGCATATTATTCTCACAGAAGGGCTATATATGCATGTACATGTGGATAAGCCTTTGAGATAAGTTCACAGGCAAGCATAAAACCGTAAGTCAATATTATTATAAAACCAAATGACCATTCAATCAAAACAAACATACTTGCTTTAGTCATTTCCTTTATTAGCTAAACACATCTGGTACAAATGTGTCGTTACTGACACACCAGCTGGTAATATTGGTTGTAAACGCACATCATGTTATTACAGCATCTCATCTCCTGGGCTCCTGTCTTCCAGCACTCTTGACCATATGATCGACACTGAATTATACAAGGATATGTCATGAGGAAACCAAATTATGCTATGTTATTACTGATATTTTTTTATTTTATTTTTACAACATTTATAATGCAATAAATGAAATAACTTTTTTGCAAGAATGAAACCCTCGAATTTACGTATATGCATTATTTCATAATTCAAGAACTGCGAGTAGATTTCATATAAATATCCACAAATGTGTAACATCAGGTAACGCATTTTAGAAATAAAGAGTGATTAAGTTGAATATATTTATTTCTCATCTATGTAATTTCAAACTTCAAATATCCTTTCTCCTCACATACGTCGCGAACTACAACATTGAGTCTTTTTCATACCAGTTTAAAGGGCGGTTACAAATGTCAACCTTATGTCATAATCCTTAGCACATCTGGTTAAAGGAAACAAGGATGTTATTATTTTAAAATGCGTAATCTAATATCATTCAGTTAGCTTACACACTACTGTTACCTCAATACTTCTATATAGACTTATCATATTTGTAGCAATGAAATTATTATCTGCAAAAAGGAGCTATTCTTGACAACCAGCCCGATGTCCTACCATATTGTTTCCTCCATTCATGTTTCTCTGACATGTGCGAATGTTTCCGACTGAAGCCTGACAGGAGAATCCTGTGCAGCAACTTCTAGTTCCTGCCAAGTTGCAAGTCTGACCTTGATTCAGACACTAAAATGGTAAAGACATGTACAGTATGAAAATACTTATCGTCGATCAAATGATATTGCATTAACATCAATATGAAGTATTATTGAATTATCGAGATAACCGTTATCAACAGTATAAGACAAGTCTGTAGATTTTGCGAAGTAACAGTTTAGTTGTATGTTTTAGTGTACCACCAAGTGGTACACTTTCATTTCAATGCAAATGTAAACGGTATCTTTTAAACTTGGCAAATCTATTTAAGGAAACGCCGATGCTACATATTGCTTCAACTAAACATTCTTTCAATAGGCTTACACGCCATTGTTAATCCTATGGTTAGATTTTGACTTTTTATCATTATTAATGGCAAGATCGTTATGTTCAAGTGGGTTGGACAACCAGTGAGAGGTCTTACCAGACTTCCTCCATTGATGTTTCTCTGACATGTTCGCATGTTCCCCATAGAATTCTGACAGGAGAAACCTGTACAACAACTTCTACCACCAGCCAAGTTGCAAGTTTGACCTTGATTCAGACACTGAAATGATATGTTTTATTAACGTTCTTCGTTCTAAACATATGAGTGAGTTTAAAGTCACATCGGCACTTTGTCAGCCATATTGGTACAAGAACAATGTATATATCAATAATAAATAAATTTAGACAACATAAAATCCTGTCCCCTTTTGGAGTCTTGGTTCAAACAGGTCTAGGCCACCAATACTGGTTATAAGAGGAAACCAAATGAATCAAATGGTAGGACTCGGTTACTTGGTTGAGGTTGAGTGACTTTTATCTGTCAGTGACTGGTCCAGATTCCATTATCGTATTGTAGCTGGAATTCTGCTGTATGCCGCGTTTATTGGCTAACAACAGCAACATTTCAAGGTTGGAAAAAGGAATTTTGCTTACCGTATTCGACGTAATAAGCGCCCCGCTCAAATAAGCGCCGATGGCGATATTTGCTAATATACTGGCTAGTGAACAATCCAGATTAGCACCCCTTCCGATTGATCAATGTACACAAGACTTATATATTCTTGTATATTACGTGTGTTATATACATCCTTAATTATAGGAAATAAAATTCTGGAAAAATATATCTGTTGTATATAAACATTTCAGGCTGTCAGCATAAACCACGAAATTTACGATCTTTCAACTCTGTTGTTTTTCACCAAATAAAATTCTGATCAGAGCCCCATATTTCTCAGTTTGAGAGCGCCCAGGGCGCTTATTATGTCGAATACGGTAAAAACAAATTGAATTACTTACGAATCCCATGCCGTTGCCATTTTGAGCAAAGGTTGACCCCACGAGGGCTGCGAGGGTAACACAGACAAATGCATACATAGCTGTAGAATAATACTGAAAAGTAGATTAAGCATGTTAGATAGTATGTATTATGTATGAGAAGGGTGTGCTTTAGTGAATGATTTGGATTAAGGACACCGTGAAGAGCGTAGACATATATTTCTTTGGTAATGCCAACGAGTATGGGTATGGTGTTGACAAACCAAGGTTATAATCGGGATTAGACCACGTAATCTTTACAGAGCAACTCAGTGAATTGTAGCGCTTTATACCACTGGACCTTCACTACATTTTAACAATCTGCTTACGACACTACATGTATGAGCAATGCTAAAGCGTCCATAAATGTGACAAAACGTATTGATTCAAAACAGTGAGGAAAACTGACAAATAGCTTCTAAGTGCATATTTAATCAATGGAAACGATAACCAAAGTGTTTATTCAATCATATATCTTATTGTTGCTTGAATTTTTCGTTTCTACGTTTTTGGGCATACAAGATTGAGTTGTTCCTTATGGAACATTGATGTCACGAGACTGGACATTTTTATCTAAATGTGATGACATTGATCATAAGCACATGATGACTGCGTAAGATGAGTATGATGAATAATTTCAGCCGCTTTGATGTGTTTCAGTAATTCGTGGTTTTTTTTAGCTTTCTGCAGATAGAAAGCCCACAACACGAACTGAAAACAATCCGTGCAGATGTTTTTGACGTTTAGCACTTGGTGGGGTCAACGTGCACGGGTATAGTGCTGACAAACCTGGGAATATAATCCGGACGAACGGGGATTCGAACCCGCGATCATAAGTCTCTGGGGCACCCAAGGAACGGAACTCCGCACAGAGAATTGCTCGTATTAGACGACTGGGGCACACGTGCCCCGTGGTGATGATGTTTATCGCAATGATGATGTTAAACGCGATTGTACGATTTCGACGTTCATGAGAAGGTGTTTATGAATCACTATTAAAATGAATAATGTTTTTTATCGCTAACAAGATCGACATGTCTTGAAAAGTGTACTTTGCAATTTTTGTCACTACTATAAGTAATTTTCCTCATAGCTGGAAAGGCTTGTGTATCAGTACACATGCAGCTATCTTTGTTAATTAATCAACGCGAAAGTTGGGATTCTAGTTCAAGTAGCGAGGGCCAAAGCGGGAATACGTGGATCAAGACTGAGGTTGCTAGGACGAGCATATATGCATACATATGGCAGATAAAGCGGAAACGTATAAATAAAGCTACAACTTATAATCATTTTTGTGATTTGAAATATCAACGAAATTATAACGACAACTTTTACCAATAGCGAAAATGTTTCACAAGTTATTTGCTTTCATTTAGCTTGTTAATATCACATGAACTCTTCATTCTCTGGACCGCCTCCGTGGTCTAGTTGTAGAGCGTCCGCCCGGAGAGCCGCGTCATACCAAAAGTCGTTAAAAAATGGTACTTGTTGTTACCCTGTCTGGCGCTCAGCATTAAGGGGCTAAAACAAGGACTGGTCGGCTCAGAGTCAGTATACTGTGTCTGAGTGGGGTATTCATGTTAAACTGCGGCATGGTATCTCAGTGAGCTAGCACTGTAAATCGGCATCAGTCCGGACTAGTACAAGCAGCCACACAAACACACACACGTCGCTACATAAGTGCAATAATCTTGGACGCGACGTTAAACCCCATTTCACCTCACCTCACCTCATTCTCTGAACAGTTGCCAACGCTCTCTCGAAGGAATGCCTATAGTGCTGTCAAAGATCATTTCGGGCACTGGTACCCACTACCATCGACCCCGAATCCCCCGCAATTACCTCAAATCAAGAATATACTTACTGACTGTTAAATGCAACAGCGCCTGTATGTCATGTACATGTGTGAATACTTGTCTGAAGGTAACGCCTATATTTATACTGAAACCGTTTTGTACTGATGAAACGTTAACGCTTATCTGTTACACGTGTTGCCTTTCCAACTGACATTATCTTCATCAACCATCAATTAGACGCAATTACCTTGTCACATTTGTCAATCAGTGAGTTTTACCGTTTCATAATGTATTGTCCTTCTAAAAGAGGTTCTGGAGTCACATGCTTGTAATGTACTGCAACCATATCCGTGTACTGCTCAATGTAATGTATGCTTTATGTAACTTTATGTAGTTTCAGGTTTATTCTTTTTAATTGTCATGATGAAATTCGTAACATATGTTCACATGCGTCAATCGGCAGATGTTTTTGGTACGGACTGAGTGAATTGGGTTTTACGCCGCTTTGAACAGTATTCAAGTTATATCACGGCGTGTCGGCTTACTGTGGGAGGAAAGCCTGAAGTGATGCAGGTCTCAGACAATTGCCACTGTAGTGAAACCAATGAGTTATAGTCGGAAGCAAAAGATGGAGTTCGTAATAATATTGTTATTGTGTGTACGGTTGTTGTGTTAAGCGTTTGTAACAAATACAGTACACATCGCACTCGGCTGACACACATATAACTCCGTTGTTGACTTAAAGTTATTTGACCTGCTTTGAACACGTTTCAACAATAATGGCGAACAGCACACGTTTGAAACGTTATATTTGGGATACGACTTTTTCAGTAAAGTACAGATTCTCGTAGTTTTTTGGGTTGAATCCCGTAATCCCTCTGCCATCGAGGCTTTCACAAAAATGAATGTCCGTGATAAAATTTATATGACCATGGATTCGAAATTCGAATCATTCAATATTGATTGAGGGATAGATACAATGTATATCACCCCGCAAAGAAACAAATAAGATATTTTTTAATTTCAAATCCACGCTGTATTTGAATCGGAAGGATGTTCGAAGATGCGAGCTAGCTACTCTTTTTAGTGTTATTTACGTGTTTAAGTCCTCCATGTTTTTCCAGCCCCTTATGCTATCAGCAACGATACAGCAACTGTAGCACTTCTCCCAATAACTATGAACTTTGTTTCACATGTCTTTAACAACGGCCAACTTAACACTCAAAATAGGTCTTTTTATCTTTGGTTTTCCTATTCTACCAAAATACAATTTATTACTAAGACAAATCTTACTTGTGCACGTATCTGTTGGAATTGTTTATATTTTCGCCAGTTTACACATTTTAAATAGCTGATTGACAGGATAATGACCTTTATAATGTAATGACATTTACACACGATTGATGTTACCGTTAACACTTGACGTCATCATTGTGCATTATTACGATTCGTGGATGGGTCTCTCAGTGCATTTTGACGCTTGATACAAGTGATGCGAGTGTTAACTGAATACTGTGCAGTTTTAAGTTTATATTTTGATACATATTGTTAATTTAGCCATAGAATTGAACATGACTTTTTCTTCTGGCAGCTTCGCGTGAGTGACCCTATAAACATACATTTTTTCAATCCATTATTCATTTCACAAATCACTACCGACGGTGGTACAAGAGCGTATATTTACAACAATTACAAAACATTCAATGACAAGATTGCAGTATCGGTTACGTTTTACATTTAGCGAAAACTTGGTGTCATAACTTTGTGTTAGTGATTCATAAACACGTGATATCGTCGGCATTGTTCCAAGTATGGAGATGTTTTTGTCGTTTTGGTCTCATAGGAAAATATACTATTGTAAATACATTGTAAATGTGAAAATATTTATAGTTGTTACTTGTATTTATACAGATTAAGCCAAAATAATTAGATGGGATATATTTTGATCTAGAATTTAGAAAGGTGTTACATTTGAAAAGTCCTTTCTTAACTTTACCATTACAACAGCCAGTCTCTGCAAGAAGATAGTGATTAAATGTCTCATGATAGCAACTTTCGAAATACGTGACACATTAAATATCTCAGCCCAAGTCTGATCATAGCATCTTTTGAAAAATATGACGCATCACATATCTCAGCCCTAGTCTGGTGATAGCAACTTTTGAAATACATGACACACTAAATATCTAAGCTCTAGTCTGATGATAGCAACTTTTGAAATACATGACACATTAAATAAATCAGCCCTAGTCTGATGATAGCAACTTTTTAGTTTCTTTAAGTATGGATTATTGATCTGTATTGATTATTGACAATATATATTGATTCCTATGATCACTACTGGGTTGCTGTGAAAAAGATCATTGCACTTCATCTCTCTCTCTCTCTCTCTCTCTCTCTCTCTCTCTCTCTCTCCCCCCCCCCCACTCTCTCTCTCTCTCTCTCTCTCTATATATATATATATATACACACACACACACTATTTTTAGTGTGTATATTTATGGAAATATATATATATATATATATGAAGTGCAATGATCTTTTTCACATCAACACACACACACACACACACACACACACACACACACACACACACACACACACACACACACACACTATTTTTAGTGTGAGTGCGTTGACATTTCTGTCAGGCGCTACGTATATTTGTGAATATTTAAAGCATTGCTATTCCTCTGTTACTAAAGAAGGATATGGTGATCAGTTCTAAGTGAAGTGTTCCTTCCCTTAGCTGTCTGACTCATCTGGATGTGGGTTCGAACCCCATGCTTCTTGGTCTGTCAAAATACTTATTTGTGTATTTCAAATTGTGTTAAACATGATATGATCTATCTCTGGCCTAGGCCTTTCTCCTAAACTTACCTGATTATGTGCCATCATAAAACAGAAATAATATTCAAACCACGTTAGTTTACTACTCACTCACACTTTTGGCAGTTTCAGTGATCCATTCATATTTTGATCTACGCTGTTTTGCCTTTTACGCCCAATAGAACCTGTCTCGGTTGATAATCGAGGCTGGTTCTTCTCTGGCGTTTACATTTGCATATGTTACATGCATATGTATGAGAAGTTAGGGACGATAGGATTGTGTCATGATTGTACCGTCCGCTCATGTTAGAACTGATTCAGTTAATTTCCCTCGTGATACTATTATGATCGCTGCTTCAGCAGCGCACTCGACAATCGGGTTGCATCGGATTGTCCGGTGTTGTTCGAATGCTTCCGGGTGTGATCGAGGCACGTGATGAATCTGACAGGTGACAACAGACAGATCGAGACTGGACACGTAACTATACGGCCGAACCAATCAACATATTCGAATTCGATTTTCCGATCATCGAGCTTATGCAGAAAGGAAAGCAGCTTTACTTTTGTTTGTTCGTTTGTTGTTTAACGCCGCACTCAGCAATATTCCAGCTATCAGACGGCGGTCTGGACCAGACAATCCAATGATTAACATCAAGAGCATCGATCCATGCAATTGGGATTCGATGACATGCATCAACTAAGTCAGCGAGCCTACCCACGCGATCCGGTAAGTCGCCTCTTACGACATTTTGCAGCTATGAGTTGTTAGTTCAATTATTTTAACGACAATGACTGAGAAACAAGTACTCTTCTTTTGATATTAGCTTTCGTGCTTAAAACTTATACTTATAACATAAGTAACTGTCGATGTCAATTGTCCAATATTTTAATATTTAATTTGTTTAACAACTTGACTGCAACTGCAATGTGTATCAGTAACTGATGATTCAACACCATGTTTCTACTGCGATTAATTTTGAAAGATAAATGCGAAAGATAATGGTATAATTTTTACAAACACCAATCTTGGCATTCACATATGTGTCTCGACCTGTGAAGATCCGGGTAAGCACAGGGCTTCAGCAATCCAGGCTTGGCGTAAGCGGCCACTAACTGGACTAGCGTGTCATTGTAACTTAATTGCGTAGGTCGATACTCAAGATATCAAAATACTGAATTGTCTGGTCCAGATTCGATTATTTACAAACCGCCTTCTTATCCCCTGAATACTGCTGTGTGCAGAGTTCAAAGAAAACAAACAAAGAAACAAACAAACATTCGTGTTTTTGTAGGAAAGCCACCCATCTGTGATATATGCAAGGACAATAAATGCAATCTAAATGGAAGCCGTGAATTTGTAGACTCATTTTTAAAAAATATTGTTATTGATAAATATTATCATTTGTTGAAAGTCCATGGAACAAGATCATGCGAAAGTGCATTTGAAATGTAGTTTATTTAAAACGTACACAAGATGTATATAACCATCCTTCAGAATATCAATTTGTCGCACTGAAAATATAATAATAAAGAGAATGTGAAGCGCTTGTAAAATATATTAAGTAAAAGTAAAATGCATCACATTATCATTTAAAGTTTGAGAGAGAGAGAGAAAAAAATAGTTTATTTAGTTAAATTATAATATATACAAATTCAAAGTACAAGTTTTTGTTTGTTGTTTAACGCCACACTCAGCAATATTCCAGCTTTATGACGGCGGTCTGTAAATAATCGAGTCTGGACCAGACAATCCAGTGACTGACAATATGAGCATCTATCCACGCAAATGGGATCGATGACATGCATCAACCAAGTCAGCGAGCCTGACCATAAGTAAAAAATGCAAGGCGCAGCCATAGGGCTTATGAGACATGACGAAAACATATATAACATATACATGTATGATTTATGAAAAGTATGAAGCTGTAACAATTTCAGCACTGCATAAGTATTGTTAAAGACAATTCATATAAAAGATAATAATCGTTTATACATTACTAAGAGGGTCTTAGATAAATGCTACTGTAAATCGTCCGATTTCAATATAAAACAAAACTTATGCATATCATCAAGGGTATAAAAACTCTGGGAAACATTTGAAGCTTCATAAAATAATTCATATCTTAAATCTTCATAAAAAGGACAACATATTAGAAAGCGCTTTTCATCATCAATAGATTTTAAGATTTGAAATAGATTTATTATTTAATAATTCAATATGTGTAGTAATAAATCAATATTCATGTCGATTTCCCAAATTATTTTTTTACCACGAGTTAGTAGTTTGTAGAATTCCCCATGGCTACGAATAAAGTTGATCACGTGTTCACCAACATGTAAAGCCCAATCTAAACACACTCAATTTGTGTGTTTATGTGTCCGGTGAAAAGTTTTGTTTGTTTGTTGCCTATCGCCGCATTCAGTAATAGTTCAGCTAAATAACGGCAATCTATAAGAAATCGATTCTGGACCAGACAATCCAGTGACTAACATCCTGAGCCACTGACACCATAACGAATTTATTATGCCGGAAACTTTATACTATTTTGTCGCACATGTCATGTTCAAGCTTAAAACTCAAAACTTAACACTTACAACCTGTGGCGTAAAGGGTCAAAGGGAGACTACTCTTCAAACCTCAGCGTCCATACCTTGTGGATAATTTTAACTTTATATAATCTTTATTAAATTCACCAAGCACATCACAATTAATGATATTAAGACACAAAACAGTGTCGAATAACGAATTTCTGTACCAGAATTTCCATGTGAAATTTGTGATGGAAAATCCAAAATGGTTGTTACTGACGGTATACGGTCTCATATAAGGTCAGTAACAACCATCTTGGATTTTTACTGACGGTATATATGGGGTTAGAAGATCTGCTCTCTGATTGGTCAATCTGACTTTAAGGCATAATACATAAATATATCTATTTAAGCCTAGAACTGAGGTCAAGTTATTCTAACTATGTTAATGATTTATAGCCGATTTATAGTGATAGCTCACTGAGATACCATGCCGCAGTTTAACATGAATACTCCACTCAGACACGGTATAATGAATCCGAGCCGACCAGTCCTTGTTTAAGACCCTAAATGCCGAGTGCCAGACAAGGTAACAAGAGGGACCATCTTTAAACGTCTCTTAGTATGACGCGGCCGGGGATCGAACCCCGGACCTTCCGCTCTACCACACGACTACGGCGGCGGACCCCTTTCAAAAGAAAGTATCCCGGATATATATAAAAATATCCCGGATATATATAGGAGTATTGAAATTCAATCACTATCTCAAGCACACAGCTATCAACAGTGTTATTACAAAGTGAAAAATGTACGTAACATCACTTCGTGTCATGTTCGGGATAAATACCCGACAAACAAACGAAATTACCAATACTGAAATAAAAAATAGATTAACAAATCTAGAGTGGTCTAGTGGAACAGATTGATAGATGTAAACGAGAATTGGCTAGCATGGAAGTCCCCTGTTCACCACTTCTGCAATACCTAAGTTCCTCAGTTTCATGCATTCAATGGGATTACTCCCTCAGGCGACATTTCTGTTCTTGGTTTACGGATGCGCCGCTCTTTCAAAGTCCCAATGTTGAAAAACAAAATGTGAATACATTTACAACTGCTTTATTTGTTACCGCAGACCTAATGCATAAGCAGTTCGGACAAATAATATGTTTATTTATATTAAAATCATAGTACAAGTTCGTATTGTCAGCGACTTGAAAATAACAACGGAAAGATATAAGTCGTTGACTGTAAAACAAAAGGGAAGTCACTCTGGCATTTCTCGCTGAGATCCTTCTCTGTAACCATCAACGCAAAGCGCAGTGGCGCCAAGTGTAATCGTCGCCCATGCCTGTCTGCCGTGCTTACAATGTGTGAAGTCAGTTTCTGGTGTTCCCCGCCATGATATTACTTGAATAATACTAACAGCGTCGTCAAATCCAATTCCGACGTTGCTTCATTCTTTCATTAAGATAGAAATGTATAAATTGTCTTTCACGACCGGCCAAAACACAAATAGTATTTAAAGTTTCAGAGAAGATGTTTCCAGAGGATGACTAAGAAAGAAAACACATGAATGACATGAACTCGGATATGTATATACAGCTAATAACTTTAAGTGGTGTTTTCCAGATTAAAGCAGAACAGCACAGTTCACTGGATCCTACAATAATGCAAACTTCAACATCAGTAATCTGTCCTAACCAAAGTCGACACATCTTCAAACCGATCTACTTGTGACATAGAAATGACATATAAATCAGATATGCTCTAGTAAACTTTGATGAATATAACTAAAGTATTTCAATAATGTGAGGGCTTTTTACCCTTAATGCGGACAGAATTGATGGATTGAGTGGCATGCTAGGTGGTAGGTTCCCCACCGTAATGTACGACTCAAAAGAGGTTTAAGACAATCCGATTCCTTCATATTTCTATAGTTAATCTGTCATGGCATGATATGGTATGGAACAGTACTAAAACGAGATAAAAATCAAACCAAACTCATGTATGAAGTGCAACTATCTTTCCATCAAGTCTTGGAAAAAAAGATCTTCTCTACGGAAAACTAATTAAAAAATCTGGTGAAATAGTTTATTCAGTGTGGTTAACAAGAATAACTAAACTTTGGGATATGTGGCGTGAAGCTTTCTTACGCATTGAGTAACCTGGTCAAGATTTCCGACGCAGATGTAGGTGACGTAGGATAACTTGTGCAAGCTTCCATTTGGGAAAGCCTTCTTGCGGAACCCCGATCCCCATTTACTGGTTCCACTACCAAAGGCACTTCCGAAAAGTGCCCCATTGTAAAAGTGAGCATCTGTGTCTTGGCCTTCTGGAGAGTAGACTCCCATTGCATGCCTGTGATCTGATGTTGCAAGAATAACAGGGTATTTGCTGCTGTACGGTTGTATCTGGCCATTACCCAAATTGAGACTTTTAAGGATTTGGAACTCTCCTGTCAAATAACCAGTTGGAGCTGCAATATTATGTGAAACATACCCAGCTGGCCAATGGCCACCAATAGTGAACATTGACTCATATTTGATGCAATGAGACATTTCAGCACAACCTATTGTCACAGTCTTTGAGAAGTCGTATTCGTAAGTGTCCACAGTGTTTTTTGTAGGTACACCTGGTAAGCATGAAGGATTCTTCGAGGCTGCCGACCCGTGGTCACCGTGACGAAGCCAGAAAGCTGGGTGATTCTGAAAAACAAACAAGAATAAGCCTTCAGCTCGTGATGTCATTTATTTAAATATTTGTAACGTGACATTTTTTAAAGTTTACCTTGGAAGAAAGTAGCGAGGTTATGCATGAGTCAGGTGTGATTACCACTTTGGTGAAACCCACGAGCACGATATGGTGTTGACAAACCTCGAAACCTAATCAGGGCGAATATAGAATTCGAATCCACGATCATACATTTCTCACACGCCTGACAGCTGCAGCTGTGCTCAGTGGGTTGCGGAACCTAGACGGCTTGGCTACTCGTACCCACTTAAAGCTTAGGAAAACTGTTGACCAGATTATAGATATTATACATTTTGACGCCAATCAGTAGTTATATGACTTGTTATCTTCTCAGTTGACTTTGAAAACATGAATATGTGAAATGGCCTTCATGAACATACAACAAAATCCACCACAACAGTTCAAATATCGTCAATGAATTGTATATAGAATAGTATATGAGTAATAGTATACATGGTTACTAAATAGCATGCACATGTCGTCTTTTAAAATCGTATTCAAATATGTTAACAATAATACATACTGTCGTTTTTAAGATATTCCTTTGTGCTATTACACTTATTATCTTGGACGTCGTGGTCGATCGTTTGCCGTCATCTCTTCCTCCCGCTTCGGTAGGGTTGAAACACTCCCCGTATGGGTGAACGTTGACCACCATCTGAAGCTCTCTGCCATGGTCCCATGCATTAATGAACTCCTTGTTGTCCCAGACCAGACTGTCAATCGCTCCTCCCATCCTAGCAGAGGCACTGATGAAGAGGTCATGGTGTTGATTTGATATGGTCCACCTTCCGTTATAGCCTCCTTCGACATACCCTAGCTTTTTCTCACTCTGATGTGTCAAGTAGTGGTTAATAGCTTGATGATAGTTGGTGCCAAACGTTTTGGAAAGGTCAGCATATCTGAAATGAATTTTTTTTTTTTAAAATAAAAACATTCTGAGGCATATAGGGGTAACCTCATGGTTAAAGCATTCGCTCGTCACACCGAAGACATGCGTTTGATTCATAACATGGATGCATGTGAGGCACAGTTCTGTGTCACATTGTGAAATGGCTATGATATTGCTAAAAGCGGCATTGAGAGGTATGGACTAACCTACCAGCAACGAGAAATTACGGATTTTCCGGAGCAAACTAATGACGTTTTCGATCTGGGTATAAGGTACTCTCAACATTAAGTCACGACAGATAATCCGGAATTCCGAACAGTTTATTGTTTTTTTATTATCCGTCTTCTTGTTTCTGAGAGAAAAATAAGTTTCCTGAACTCAAATCAGAATGAACAGTTGATGACGTCTTCTTCATATGTGTGAGTCCTTATATAACACAATCAGTTGTTGGAAGAGAAAGGCTAAATTGTATCTTTTTAAAGCGACAAATCCCTCTCCTCATCCATAAGAAATCTTAATCTGCTTCAAACGTGTCATTATATGATATCTTGTCCTCATCGTGTTACTCATGTAAAAACCAATGGACGCCAATTTCACACAATCCAGAAGATGTACAATCATTGAAATCCTCCACTCAGACACAGTAAACTGACCCGTTTACTGACCTACACTCATTGAAATCCTCCCCAGTGTTTGAAATGGAATAGAGTGTCTAAAATGTTTACAAACTTACTCACCTAAACTGCATTGCGTTATCATTTGGAAAATATGCGTAAAGAAATGTCCTCGGAATTTGCACTTCAGACGTTTTTTGTCTGTACATACTCATAGTGGGATCTATATACCACTATACATGTCTAACTGCCTATGAATGACTGCCTGTTATATGTAAAGACATACCATATAAAGTGCTTATTGGAAGAACTTTTTTTTATAGACATACTGTGTCTGAGTGGGGTATTCATGTTAAATGGTATCTCAGTGAGCTAGCACTATAAATGAGCATTTGTCCGGACAAGTACAAGCAGCCACACACACACACACACACACACACACACACGTCCATGCACGTCGCTATATAAGTGCAATAATCTTGGACGCGACATTAAACCCAATTTCACCTCACCTCACACAACACTATTCTAGA
Organism: Haliotis cracherodii; assembly: GCF_022045235.1. Taxonomy (NCBI): domain Eukaryota; kingdom Metazoa; phylum Mollusca; class Gastropoda; order Lepetellida; family Haliotidae; genus Haliotis; species Haliotis cracherodii. Next base: position 34,145,838 of record NW_027266265.1, read on the forward strand.
TATCAATAATGGAGTATGGACCTGGCAATCCAGTGACTGATATTTTGAACAACATCGATCCAGGCAGTTTGGATATCTGACCACTTAGTCACCTCGTAGACAAGGTTGATGCGGTAGCGTATACCTTTTAAGATACTGTTTCGAGTGGAAGCTACCACAACCCTGCCTTCCCTCGCTGATCCCCTTTGAAAGCCAGTGTTGTTTAGCGGCAGCTTTAGAGTTGATGCCCATCTGGTGAAGGTCTGCGTGAGTGTTGACATAGAATGTTGGGTCAAACACCAAGGGTGACGCCAGGTCCACAGCAGCATCTGGAGTGTAAAGTCTAAAATGTATTGGGATACAGAAATTCGTTAATTCAGAGTGACAAAACACTTCGTACAAGAATACAGTACAAGAGGGATGACTTTAACTTTTTGATAGTCAACTTCCCTTTATGTTGAGCAATAGTTCAGCACCAGCCTTTGGTGTCCACGTTTCACAACTTTAACAATGTTACAATCGAACATGCTATGATGATTTCACATATAACACTATTGTTCACAAGTTGTTTTTGTTAACGTTACAACCACCCATGCCTCCTTTCCCAAAACGACAACTAAAATTAGGTCGCATTATATTACAACGCGCGGCCTGATTGGTCCGACTGTGTCTGGTTGAGCATTATTCAGAAGCTACCTTAAAACAAGTGCAATAGTACTGACTAGTGTAGACGAAAATAAAGTTACAAGAGAGAGACCCATTTCAGCTGTGCATTCAAAGGACATCTATACCTCCTGTAATTTAAGTGACATAATAAATATAAAATACGTTGTTTCGTACTGAATCATAGTGAGTGATTTCGCTTCACGCCCATTAAAATCAGATCTTGAATTCCGATACGATACATCTCTGCGTGAAGGTCACTTGCACAGAAGTTGGCATCCTGTGAACTTTCTAATCAATCGGTTAGCGTCGACGTTTCTATATTTCGGTACGAGTGAGCTCTGCATGCAAAACAGCATATCTCTTTTTTTTCTACCTTGAAAACGAACCAGAACGACAAGTTCATAAGTTAGAAAGTTTAGCGACGCCATTGTGTAGGTGTGTATATTCCATACACCCTGTTGTTTCTGACCATCTTCACACAAGACGGAAAACGGAGTATCATCGCAGGAATTTTGGAATCAAGGTGACAGAACTGAACTGCTTCCCTTGCCAAAACAATACATAAAAGTCTGGACAACACTCAGATCTTATTCTCCAGATGGAATCAACCCCACACGCACGTTAAAGGAAAATTTATGAGACGAATGAGTATCCATAACAATACGCTAGCATACAATACGTATCTATACATACCAACAAAACAGAATACTGCTGGGAGGATAGTCACAATGAGCAACATTGTGATGTCTATCTGTATAATTCCTTGTCTTGAACTGTTTTTATAAGGTATGCCACCTGGTTAGATCACTTGCCATGACATGAACATGACATTTTGAGAGATTAGATTTGGTGTAACAAAGGCGTCAGATTAAAAAAACATTAGCAGATAAAGGTATTTATAAATACATTGTGTGTGGTAAGAGGCGATTAAGATGGATCAGGGGACCAGGCTTCATCGACGGCATGGGACGTTGCCCATTCTATTGCCCACTGCTTTGTTTAGTCTACACTCCGTTATCTACAAACCGCGTAATATAATTGAAATATTGCTGACTGTGGCGTAAAACAACATTATGACTCATCATGTTTGATCCGTTTCTACAATGCAGATGCTTCCATCATCTAGACGCAGTGATAATGCGACGCCATCATTTAATGGAATTTAGTAAAACGGTATCAACATTGGCTAGTGAAAGAATTTAGCTTCATAAAAGTAATGCACCCAACAACAATAAAGTGTGTAATTATAAGTGAGAACGCATGTGTATTGTGTGACGTGTTCGTGTAACACTCCATGTGTATTGTGTGACGAGTGCGTGAAACCCTCCACGTGTATTGTGTGACGAGTGCGTGGAACCTTCCATTTGTGATGTGTTCGTGAAAGCATCCACGTGTATAAGGTGATGTGTTTGTGAAAGCATCCACGTGTATTGTGTAATTTGTTCGTGAAACCCTCCACTTGTATTGTGTGACGAGTGCGTGAAACCCTCCACGTGTCATGTGTTCGTGAAACCCTCCATGTGTATTGTGTGATGTGTGCGTAAAACCCTCCATGTGTGTTGTGTTCAGGAAAGCATCCGAGTGTATTGTGTGATGTGTTCGTGAAACCATCCATGTGTATTGTGTGACGAGTGCGTGAAACCCTCCACGTGTAATGTGTGATGTGTGCGTGAAACCATGCATGTGTATTGGGTGAGGAGTGTGTGAAACCCTCCACGTGTAATGTGTGATGTGTGCGTGAACCATACATGTGTCATGTATTCGTGTTTCATAAAAGTAATGCATCCAACAACAATAAAGTGTGTAATTATAAGTGAGAACGCATGTGTATTGTGCGACGTGTTCGTGTAACACTCCATTAGTATTGTGTGACGAGTGCGTGAAACCCTCCACGTGTATTGTGTGATGTGTTCGTGAAACCATCCATGTGTATTGTGTGACGAGTGCGTGAAACCCTCCACGTGTATTGTGTGATGTGTTCGTGAAACCATCCATGTGTATTGTGTGACGAGTGCGTGAAACCCTCCGCTTGTATTGTGTGATGTGTTCGTGAAAGCATCCACGTGTATTGTGTGATGTGTTCGTGAAACCCTCCACGTGTATTGTATGATGTTTTGCGTGAAACCATCAATGTGTGATGTGTTCGTGAAAGCATCCATGTGAATTGTGTGATGTGTTCGTGAAACCCTCTACGTGTATTGTGTGACGAGTGCGTGAAACTATCCATGTGTGACGTGTGCGTGAAACCATCCACCTGTAATGTGTGATATGTTTGTGAAATCATCAATGTATGATGTGTTTGTGAAAACATCCACATGTATTGTGTGATGTGTTCGTGAAACCCTCAACTTGTATTGTGTGACGAGTGCGTGAAACCCTCCACGTGTATTGTGTGTTGTGTGCGTGAAACCCTCCACATGTATTGCGTGATGTGTTCGTGAAACCTTCCACATGTTTTGTGTGACGTTTTCGTGAAACCATCCATGTGTGATGTGTGACGTGTGCGAGCAAAAAAGCATCCATGTGTGATATGTGATGTTTTCGTGAAACCATCCATGTGTGATTTGTGACGTGTGCGTGAGAGCATCATTGTGTGATGTTTTCGTGAAATCCTCCACGTATATTGAGTGATGTGTGCGTGAAACCATCCATGTGTGATGTGTTCGTGAAACCATCCACGTGTGACGTGTGACGTATTCATGAACGCATCCATGTGTGATGTGTTCGTGAAACCCTCCATGTGTATTGTGTGATGTGTTCATGAAACCTTTAACGTATATTCTGTGATGTGTTATGAGACACTTGTAACACTACTTTCCATGGGCATTTTGTGAGCCCAAACAGCTGCACTGTATAGTCGTGCAACTGCACTGTATAATTGACCAACTCAGCAGAATAATGACTGGTCAGCTGACGTACTTATGTAAGCAGCCTAATTGCTGACAGAGTGAATGTCAAGTACTTATATAAACAGCATAATTGCTGACATAGCGAATGTCAAGTTAATCAGAACTGACTAGCTCAGCAGGATAATGATCGGTCAGCTGTCTGTAAAAGCAGGCATGTTGTGTTAACAAGAGAGAACCGACAAACCATCGGAGGAGCGCAGTCACAGTATTAGAGAGGAAAACCAGGGACAAGGAGAGCTCGAGACAAGCACTGACCAGCCAGTCCAGCCCTCAGCTGCCCAAGTATCAACGTGACTTCGTCGTCTTCCTATGTTCGACTCTGTAACTAGTAATCGCCCGGTTCTGTAGTTCTACTGTGTTAATAAAGAAACCATTTTGCCACCACCACAACTTGTTGTTCAAGTGCACAGAGGTGTTACACACTACACGTATATTTTGTTATGTGCTGATGAGACACTACGCGTGTATTTTGTTATGTGTTTATGAGACACTACACGTTTATTTTGTGATGTGTTAATGAGACACTACACGTGTATTTTGTGATGTGTTGATGAGACACTACACGTGTATTTTGTGATGTGTTAATGAGACACTACACGTGTATTTTGTTATGTGTTTATGAGACACTACACGTTTATTCTATGATGTATTTGTGAGACACTACACGTGTTTCTGTGATGTGTTTCTGAGACACTACACGTGTATTCTGTGATGTGTTTATGAGACACTACGCTTGTATTTTGTGATGTGTTTATAAGACACTACACGTTTATTCTATGATGTGTTTATGAGACACTACACGTGTATTTTGTGATGTTTTATGAGACACTATGCGTATGATATGGTCCACCTCCCGTTATAGCCTCCCTCGACATACCCCAGCCGTTTCTCATTCTGATGGTCCAAATAATGTTGAACAGCTTGATGGTAGTTTGAGCCAAATGCTTTGGAAAGGTCATCATATCTAAAATGATAATATGATTACAATCTGGCAAGTGAACGAAGAGACATCAGGGCATGTGTGATTGGTGTGTAAAATGTATCAACAGGTCTCAAATCGCAATAACAACCTCTGATTGAAACAACGGATTTGACGGTCGCTTCACCGGTGACACAATTATTTGTATAGAATTACTTCTTTTCAGTTACTGCAGGCAATTTAAATAGTTACATACAAAATGACAGGTGATAAATTGCAGCCTTGTGTAACTGGAATTGTCAATGTATGTGTGCCAAAGGGCAACTTTGATTTGATTGACTATCATGGTTTCTGTCACAAATGTGAATCTCAACACGTACTGTACTATGTACCATGCCTGTCAGTAGTTAACTGCATCCATGCCTCGCAACTCCTAGTGATCTATTAAATATCATCCTATGTTGATAAAACTACCTTTGGAGGTACTGTTTGGAATGAAAGCTGCCACACCCTTGTCGCCCCTCGCGTATGCCTTTGGTAAGCCAGTGAGTCCTTGCAGCACCAGTGGTGTGTATTCCAAGTCGGTAAAGGTCGGGATTGGTGTTGACATAAAATGTCGGATCAAAGACAAGGGGTGATGCAAAATCCTCTCCGGCTGCAATACATGATCATTGCACTCTGCACACATTTAATGCAGTCAGTTACAGTATCATCAAAGTTCTTTTTGATAAAATTGTACATGTTTCTTTTCACACTTTACGTCCAAATTGACTCGGTGGATAATCGAGATGTTCTTTGGCGTTGAGGTTTTAGATTTACAATATCGACCGGTGATTTATGAAGCTATTTTTCCATATTTTTCTTTGGGATTTACAGACTGATATGACTGACGGAGAATGTACATACCCGCGTTCAGAAACCACATTGCAAGCAGTGTTGCCACGCCAAACGTTGTGGTGTGCAACATACTGTTTTGTTATCCTTCAACAGATGCATATATTGTGACTTGATTTGTAATGACATTTTTGCCTTTAAAACCAATCCTACATTTGTTATCTACGAAGGCTTGACATCTGGCACAGGCGTGTCTCATCACGAAACCTGGAACGTGTTGGCATTCTATACCATTCAATTCATACCGCTATACTTTTCCAGTGAGTATGGGAGGTTGGGGGTGGGGGACTAACTGACTTACTGACTAATGAGCTCCATTTAACGCCGCTTTGAGTAATATTTCCGTCATTTCGTGGCCTTTAAAATTATCCTCTCTCATTGTACCCGAGTCTTGTATACCCGTGTCACTATCTGAGGCTACCATTTGATGATGATATTGTTGCTTTCTGGGGCAATTTAAATGTTAGATGCCTGCCAGTTTAACAGGTTGTCAGCGTTCTGAATGTTCTCCATGTAACGGGTATCAGCGGGTGTCTGATAGATTCAGTGTCACTGTCATTAATCTGACACACCGTGCTATGCCTCCGAAGCACAGCGTCAGACCTGAGGTGCTGACAAACCAAGCGGCCTTAACTCCAATATTAAAATGACATAACTTGACATCACTATACATGTTTTAAAAATGGTGTCGAGCCGAAATCTCGAATTCTATTTCCCCCATGATTCCATGATTCCTATGTGTGTTTTTTAAATTGTGATATAGTTTATTTTATTCTGAAACCGTGATACACCTCACTGTTTCACTGTCCATTGTGGACAGATATCTTAAAACGACTACCTTAATTCCATCGCTACATGGCTCAAATATCGCCGATGCGATGTAATTCTTTATTTACTGTTTATGCAAATTGTGTGAGTGGCGGGTGCTACCAGTAGGACACGCTTCCCCTTTTCACTGATGGCATCATTGATTTTCATACAATATTCACCGTTATTTTGCCTTTCACGCCTAGTGGAATCTGTTTCGGTGGATAATCGAGACTGGTTACACTCTGGCGTTGACGTTTTATGTTTACAGTGTACTCACGGGAACTAACATTGTGTAAAAAGAGTTAAGATATGTATTTTAGAAAAAAACGTACCATGATTAACATGATCACGAAGTCAAAGATCATGACAATGTACAATATTGAAAATATTTCAACACCGAACGATCGCCTTAAAATAATGATTCTTTGAGGTAATGTGACAATCTCACGTCTTGACCATAACATGGACGTCGGATGATGTAATTATAAATGCCTGGCCGTTTACAGTGCTGAGTTGCGTCCCTTGGCACTTTCAAAATCCCTTGAACATGCGTTCGGAACTCATTTCAGTAATGGGAGACAAACACACAAATGAAGGCAGTTACATCACTAGATGTCATTAGCAGGTCTTACCCCTTTGATAAACATAATGAGAACAGATAGGATGTTGCGAGATGTCGATCATATGTAGATTTTAACCTATACTCAGCGGATCCTGACACACGTGGTGGCATTGGTCCTGTGTACAGCGCACAAGTTTCAAATGAGGCGAAGTTAAGAAACGTCGGTCGCGGAATGCAGATGCATTAGTGACCACGTTCTGCAGCATAACGGGAGCCTTTCCAGGGCTTTGGTCCTGCCCCAAGCTGCAGCACAAGAGTGTGTGTGTGTGTGAGTTGGGTTTAACGCCGCTTTTTACAGTATTCCAGTTATATCACGGCGTGTCAGCTTAATGTGGGAGGAAAGCCCGAAGTGATGCAGGTCTCAGACGTTTACCACTTCGGTGAAACCCACTAGCACGGGTATGGTGCTGACAAATCCTGAAACATAATCGGGGCGAACCGGGTTCGAACCCACAATCATAGGTTTCTCGCGTGCCCAAGGGACGCAACTCTGCACAGCGAATCGCGGCGCCTTAGACGACTGCCCCCTGGCCCCTGCAGCACATGAAGCATATAGGGTGACTCCCTATGCGATAATGAGTAGGATATACCCCTCTGTTCATCCAGTCATACAAAAGGGTGCCCAGAAGGATGAGATGATGAGCGCTTTGAGCATGCGCTGAGTGTATGGAGGCAAGCGCAATATAAGTGCAAACATTATATATTGTAAGTAAAGGAAGGGACACTGCACCAAAGTCCACAGGTCAACATTTGTATACAACTCGCTGCCAATTCAGTCGCTGCCCATACCGAGTGATTCACCGATAACATCATTATGAAAGTTCTGAAGTTGCAATGTTTCCATACTGGATCCAGAATTAGCTTTTATTTTGTCTGTGTAACATGTTCAGCAAAACAAACTTCAGAAAACTCACGTTCTGACAGTTGAACCCACGTATCTGAATAATGGTATATCACCAGATCAAGCGGAAAATATGAAATCTAAATGTTCATATTTATTAATCTGCTTTCCTGAAAAAATAAATTTATCGACATTCTGAATATCAATATTGGCTGTGTGGTTAGACACTTTTGAAATATTTTGAAGTACAAGGGGTTGGACAAAGATATGACATGCACGCAGACTGTGTTTACTGCAAACAAGGGTGGTGAGTTTCAGTACAGGACCTGCACATTGGGGTCTGTACTGTACACTAGGGTGGTAGGCTTCATTATAGGGCCTGCACGTAGGAGTCTGGAATGTACACTAGGGTGGTGGGTTTCAATATAGGACCCGCACATAGGGGTCTGTACTGTACACTAGGGTGGTGGGCTTCAGTATAGGACCTCAACACTGGAGTGTGTACTGTACACTAGGGTGGTGGGCTTCAATATAAGACCTGCACACTGGAGTGTTTACCGTACACTAGGGTGGTGGGCTTCAGTATAGGGCCTGCATATTGGGGTCTGTACTGTACACTAGGGTGGTGGGCTTGCATTAGGACCTGCCTATTGGGGTCTGCACTGTACACTAGGGTAGTGGGCTTCAATATAGGACCTGCATATTGGGGTCTGTACTGTACACTAGGGTGGTGGGCTTCAATATAGGACCCGCACATAGGGGTCTGTACTGTACACTAGGGTGGTGGGCTTCAGTATAGGACCTCAACACTGGAGTGTGTACTGTACACTAGGGTGGTGGGCTTCAATATAAGACCTGCACACTGGAGTGTTTACTGTACACTAGGGTGGTGGGCTTCAATATAGGACCTGCACATAGGGGTGTGTACTGTACACTAGGGTGGAAGGCCTCAATATGGGACCTCAACACTGGAGTGTGTACTGTACACTAGGGTGGTAGGTTTCAATATAGGACCTGCACATAGGGGTGTGTACTGTACACTAGGGTTGTGGGCTTCAATATAGGACCTGCACATAGGGGTGTGTACTGTACACTAGGGTGGTGGGCTTCTATATTGGACCTGCAAACTGGAGTGTGTACTGTACACTAGGGTGGTAGGTTTCAATATAGGACCTGCACATAGGGGTGTGTACTGTACACTAGGGTGGTGGGCTTCAATATAGGACCTGCACACTGGAGTGTGTACTGTACACTAGGGTGGTGGGCTTCAATATAGGACCTGCACATAGGGGTGTGTACTGTACCCTAGGGTGGAAGGCCTCAATATGGGACCTCAACACTGGAGTGTGTACTGTACACTAGGGTCGTGGGCCTCAATATGGGACCTCAACACTGGAGTGTGTACTGTACACTAGGGTCGTGGGCCTCAATATGGGACCTCAACACTGGAGTGTGTACTGTACACTAGGGTCGTGGGCCTCAATATGGGACCTCAACACTTGAGTGTGTACTGTACACTAGGGTCGTGGGCCTCAATATGGGACCTCAACACTTGAGTGTGTACTGTACACTAAGGTCGTGGGCCTCAATATGGGACCTCAACACTGGAGTGTGTACTGTACACTAGGGTCGTGGGCCTCAATATGGGACCTCAACACTGGAGTGTGTACTGTACACTAGGGTCGTGGGCCTCAATATGGGACCTCAACACTGGAGTGTGTACTGTACACTAGGGTGGTCGGTTTCAATATAGGACCTGCACATAGGGGTGTGTACTGTACACTAGGGTTGGATGTTTCGATATAGGACCTGCACTTAGGGGCGTGGTATATTCGATGGACGAATGTTTTCTTATTCGCTTTTCAACACTGGACAAGTTAGACAATTTCAGGAAGATTCTTGATTCGATCCATCTTTTGATTTCATTAACTATGGAATGGGACCATAGTAAGATTTCATTTTTGGACGTGAAAATTATAAAGGAAGGACACCTACTGAAAACGGATATTTACTACACGCATCAATACCTACAATTCAATTTATTTCATCCGCGGCACACTAGGGTTAATATTCCATATCCAATGGCAAAGAGTGTGTGACACAAGAAACCTAAGATCAGAAGAATTAAAAAAGCTATCTACAGTTACAAGGAAGTCGATCTGGAGTTGTTGAAGACACTGGAAAAATAAAAGATGTTCATTAGACTTTTGAAACCTAAACTTAATTCAAAAGAACTATACACGTCACTAACTGTCACGTCATATGCATTATGACGACGTTTGTGCGTCGCGTATGACTACGTTGAAGTTTTCGTTAAACCTGCGAGCCGTTGGGCGGCGAAAGATTATTGACAAGCACAAATATCTGGACTGTCCAGTTCTTAAAAATATATATACATGTATTCAAGCAACGTTTAATTATTCAATTTACTCTCTGTCAGGGCTCCGGTTATATTTTTTCCAATACAAATCCCACAAATCTAGTTTTGCATTTTACGTTCCATAAACCCATAATATAAAAAAATACAAACTGATTGGACTGTAAGTAAAATAATAAGTAAGTGTAATGAACACACACACACACACACACACACACACACACACACACACACACACACACACACACACACACACACACACACACACACACACATTTCCATATCAAAGGGGCCCAACACCGACCTCACTCACGTACCCACGCACTTACGAAATAGCCTTTCAGCTGTATATTTCATTTTGAAAATTCCTTTTAAAATCATAAACTTTTATGACATGCCGTATAATTTAATCTGTTCAAATCTACACGTTGCAAAGAATAGATACGAGACATCTTTTCACACTCTACATGAGTGTTTCGCAATGAAAAGCTTTGAAACACAACCGTGACTGGTTACCCATTAACTGGAAAGTGACAATGCAAACCGCAGCTTGACATTCTCGCCATAAACACAGAAACGTGCATAAACAAAGTCATTATTAGTCAGCAAATTGTCCTTTTGATATTGCTCTGTCCGGGTAGACGTGGCGACGTCATGCTAGGGAACAGGATGCATGTGCATGCTCGACTAAACGCATGGTCAAAAACAGGTACGCTGGGAGCAGGTGTCATCTCACACCCTCCCCAGCGTCTCTATATAAGGACCATGGCCTCTGTGTTCTGTGTAAGACATGAGCGATCAGCGGTCAAACATCATGAAACTTCAGGTAAGTTATACAACAGCATTCTTTACGTACGGTTGGCTTCGTCGTATATTCCGCATGCTAGACTACTTTGATCTTGGGTTCGAATCCCATATCCTTAGATTTTTAGCTCTGCATCCGTGCTCGTTGATTTTACCAAACTGGTAAACGTCAAAGATCTGTACCTCTTCAGTCTTTCATCCTGCATCAAGCTGACACGCCATGATATGACGGAAATAGGGTTCAAAGTGGCGTTAAACTAATCTCATTTCTTTATGGTCCATAACTAATCGATAATTTCCTTATGATTTCACAATGATTTTGCAAATGTTTACAATGTATCTGTATTTTATAAATTATTTAAGCATGATACACGTTTGAAAAAAATAAATAAAACGTCAACGCCAGAGAATAACCAGTCAGAGAATAGTCCGATGAAATTTCATTCGGCATAAAATGCGAAAAAGTGGTAAACAAACCAGACAATCAAGTGATTGACCAGAAATCCAGCCACACGATATCAATATCTCTATGATAGGCTATCACCTCTTAAATGCTTTTATTTATCATACTAATTTGATATATGATGCAGGATTTTAAGGTACAGAGGCATCGAGAAAAAAGCATTCATCTTTCAGGGTTAGGATGGTGCTCTTTTATATCAGGACTGAAATTTATTTTATGTGCGCTGATAGTATCTAACCGTTGTTTTCGTATTTGAAATAAACGCCTGCTCTGGATTCATCTGTTGTAATATGGTACATGTACGTCATGTATCGTTCAATTCAAACCGGGATCTTCACAGGGGGACTTAACAGCCAGCAGAGAGTATGGAGCAGTTTAAAACTTCGATGTCGGATAAAAATCCGAACGACTTCAGTTGTGTGGTGGTTGTGGGGGTGGATGGGCGGAAGGGGGCGCCTGTCAGTTTACCATGATGGCATCCGACAGTGATGAACAGCATCACTCTCCAAGGTATAACGAGATAACACATACAGCCACTGATCATTAGCAGCATTTGCATCAACCTTCTCAAAGTTTATACTGTTTCATTTTAAAATCTCATCAGGATCAGCAACCCATGCCTGCAATAAAAAGCCACTATGCTTGTCGTAAGGGGCGACTAACGGGATCGGGTGGTCAGGCTCGCTGACTTGGTTGATGCATGTCATCGTTTCCCAATTGCGTGGATCGATGCTCATGATGTCAATCACTGGATTCAATATTGCTCAGTGCGGATTTAAACAACAAAAAATTAAATCCTCAATTAAATACAGAAGGAAATAAAAAATCCTAATTCTCGTCATAGAGTTGGGGCACTGGAGTCCTGGTTTTTTCAATATGTATTTCAGTGTACAACTTAGGCTGCTTAAACTGAGTAGTGCATTTCGTTAAATAGTCTCATGTGGCCTCTTCCACTGTATTATACGCCTCAGTGAACTCATGCATTAGATCATCTGGGATAAGATTTACTCATGCGTTTATAGATCATCTGGGATGGTTTAGTTTAGAAATCAGATTACGTGGGTCTAAAACAAAGAGGGGCCAAAGATCATACCATTAAGATTTCATACCATAAATGTAAGGTTAGTGTCACAGCCAGAACTTTTGCCGTGCTATGTATGGATAACATTTTGCATTGTACTATGATTTCTGTGTTTGGAAATATTTTTCGGAGGATGTTAACACTTTCACAATTATGTTTTAGAAGGGTGTGTCGTTTAAAGTATGTGCCATAACTCAAGAAATTAAATCAGTATCCGACATCGAATGTATGAACTGCTCGAGCTCCCCATGGGCCCTTGCTCCTATTCTATTGGTTCCGTTACGACCTTATGTTTTTTCTCAGGAAAGCTGGGGGCACGGGTGGCCCAGTTGTCTAAGGTGCCGCGATTCGCTGTGCAAAGTTGCGTACCTTGGGCACGCCAGAAACCTATGTATTGTGGATGGAATCCCGGTTCGCCCCAATTATGTTTCAAGGTTTGTCAGCACCATAGCCGTGATCGTGGGTTTCAACGAAGTGGTAAACGTCTGAGACCTGCATTACTTCGGGCTTTCCTCCCACATTAAGCTGACACGCCACGATATAACTGTAATACTGTTAAAATCGGCGTAAAACCCAACTCACTCACTCACTCTCAGGTAAACTGATAATTCTAGGAGTATTTCAATGCGTTCAGGGGTAAAATTTAACCATCGCTAAACGGTATGTTTTAAGAGTGTATTTCAAATATATCCTTGGAGTGAAAGCGAGTAATATACGTTTTTAAATATACGAGTTGTAATAAAAATGTATTTTTTAACGGAATGTAAATGTATATTTATTTCATAGTATTTTTTTCACATCATCTGAATCAACGTTGATGACATGATATCGCTCGTGTAAGGGTGGCACATAACTATTCATAACTAATGAATGGACCCATTTCTCTGTATGACCTGGTCATATGATGCGCAGCTGTGTATGTATTTACAAGGTCATAGTTTGAAATTAACCGACAGACTACATAGATATTGATTAATCACCACAACACTCAGAACCACTGTAGATACGACCTCAGACAGTCCAGTCGCCTTTCTGGTTTAACGTACGGTTCAAGGACGAGGAGGTCATTTGGTTCCAGTTCAGACTTTGAACACGTTCACACATACCGGTTGACTGGTTTCGCCACAATGTACCACACAAGATTAGATCTTAGCCCTTCGATAACAGACCCGATTGTTATGTTATCGCATATATCGATAAGGTGCCGTAGTTCGTATGGGTCACGGGGCGAGTGGAAAGGAATGCGTAATGGTTTTGACAACTGACAGGCATTACTTAAGGATAACATGAAAATAATCATTTCGGCATCATCTCCGTTTGTTCAGTGAGTGAGTGAGTGAGTGAGTTGGGTTTAACGCCGCTTTTAACAATATTCCAGTTATATCATGGTGTTCCGTTTGTTCAGAGTACATAGGTGAGTGAGTGAGTGAGTGAGTGGGTGGGTGGGTTGGTGGGTGAGTGAGTGAGTGAGTGAGTGAGTGAGTGAGTGAGTGAGTGAATGTTGTGTAAAGCCACTTTTAACAGTATTTTAGTAACTGTTATATTACGACGTCTTGGCTTTGTGTGGGAGGAAAGCACATGGACAGTTGAGTCGTGATCCGGTTTGGTAAAAGTAACGTGATGGTAATTCTAGCTGTGGTGGTGTGGTGATGGTAGTTCTAATCTTGACTGGAACCAAAGGTCAGCTATGGCCACAAGGGGCGTAAACTACAAAGCCTCAGACGACTTTGTTCTTTGGCCAGTGAGTGAGTCTTCAAAAAGTTTGAACAGTATTCCAATTGTATAACCATCATACGTCTGCGCTTTGGATGAAAGTAAAAAGTAACAAAGGCCATTGGCGTTAATAATTTGCCAGAAACACGTGTATGTTCCTGACAGACCATTGATTATGATCAGGGGAAAGCTGGGATTCTAACTAACACGCGGATTATGGCACTTCCAATAGTGCCAAACAGCACAGCCAATTAATATGCTTTTTACTTCACAATTCCATACTGATTAATGAACACATACTTATGATATTGATTTGTACAATGGACAATACTTTAAACAGGTTGACATCCATGTGAGATCCCTTAACATGTGACGTATAATTGTTCATTAACCTGTACTTTAGGTTCTACTTCTGGTTTTCCTGTTCACCCCTGCTGTCGTAGGCTATGACATTGATGACGTCGATGTTGATGAGGACTCAGTTGACGTCAACGTGAGAGATAAACGCTTCATCAGGAGATACATCCTAAATTGTCCTCAACAAACTGACTTCTCACAGCCGTTCATGTTGTCCAGCAACGCCACGGGATATCCCGAGTAAGAGGACTGGATTTGTCTATCTCACTGTAACGGGTGACGTGATGCTAATTCAGGGGTTCATGCGATATACATATTACGTTCCCGAATTTAATTAAGTTACCCCAATGTAACTGAGGATTAATTCACTGAATCGGTAAGTGGCCGTGAGTGCCAACTTGATACCGTGATATCCTGCAGTCTCCATGACAGTGCATGTGCCATGGTAGCTGAGATATCCTGCGAGTCTCCATTACAGTACATATGCCATGGTAGCTGAGATATCCTGCAGTCTCCATTACAGTACATATTCCATGGTAGCTGAGATATCCTGCAGTCTCCATGACAGTGGATATGCCATGGTAGCTGATATATCCTGCAGTCTCCATGACAGTGCATATGCCATGGTAGCTGATATATCCTGCGGTCTCCATTACAGTACATAGGCCCTGGTATCTGATATATCCTGCAGTCTCCATGACGGTGCATATGCCATGGTAGCTGAGATATCCTGCAGTCTCCATGACAGTGCATATGCCATGGTAGCTGATATATCCTGCGGTCTCCATTACAGTACATATGCCATGGTAGCTGAGATATCCTGCAGTCTCTATTACAGTACATATGCCATGGTAGCTCATATATCCTGCAGTCTCCATGACAGTGCATATGCCATGGTAGCTGATATATCCTGCGGTCTCCATTACAGTACATATGCCATGGTAGCTGAGATATCCTGCAGTCTCCATGACGGTGCATATGCCATGGTAGCTGAGATATCCTGCAGTCTCCATTACAGTGCATATGCCATGGTAGCTGATATATCCTGCGGTCTCCATTACAGTACATATGCCATGGTAGCTGAGATATCCTGCAGTCTCCATGACAGTGCATATGCAATGGTAGCTCATATATCCTGCAGTCTCCATGACAGTGCATATGCCATGGTAGCTGAGATATCCTGCAGTCTCCATTACAGTACATATGTCATGGTAGCTGAGATATCCTGCAGTCTCCATGACAGTGCATATGCCATGGTAGCTGATATATCCTGCAGTCTCCAGTACTGTGCATAGGCCAAGGTAGCTCATATATCCTGCGGTCTCCATTACAGTACATATGCCATGGTAGCTGAGATATCCTGCAGTCTCTATTACAGTACATATGCCATGGTAGCTCATATATCCTGCAGTCTCCATGACAGTGCATATGCCATGGTAGCTGATATATCCTGCAGTCCCCATTACAGTGCATAGGCCCTGGTATCTGATATATCCTGAGATGTATTTGTAATCTCCGTTTTGCAATTTTATGCGTCTTGATCTCCTCAATCGAGATCAGCTGAAGGTCCTGTTACAGGTCATAACTACAACTGACAAACGCATTCATTCACTTTTTACCTTCTTTGTATTTGAATTAAGTAGTTGATTCCTGCATTTCTTTTATTGTCATCTTGATGTCTGTTTGATAGGGAAGCTATCAACAACGAAACTGCTGATGCGAACCTAACTCCATGTCTCAGTTTATTCAACGCTTCGTCAACTGACCCCAAATTTCCAGAGGATCCTGTGTAAGTATCGTTTTGCAAATAAAGTCGAACGCAGTCGTCTCGAACTTGGATATGTCGAATCCGGTTGTGTCAAACTCACAGTCCAGTCCCGACACAATCTTACCAAATTAACCACTAGTTCAACGACAGCCGTCAAGTTTGAGTCGATAGAGCTCCTGTCCCGAAAGCGGAAGATCCGAGGTTCATACTAAATGGCGTTAAAAGATGGTACTTCTTGTTACCTTGCCTGTTGCTCGGCATTAAGGGTAGAAAACAAGTACTGGTCAGCTATGTGTTAATATTGTGTCTGAGTGGCGTATCCATGATAAATTTAGGGGCGGTCGGGTAGCCTAGTGGTTAAAGCGTTCGCTCGTCACGCCGAAGACCTGGGTTCGATTCCCAACATGGGTACAATGTGTGAAGCCCATTTCTGGTGTCCCCCGCAGTGATATTGCTGGAATATTGCTAAAAGCGGCTTAAAACCATACTCACTCACTCACCCATGACAAATTTAACCAAATATAATAAGAGAAGTATTATTATGCACCTACAAATTACGGTAGGCGTCAGCATCATGCTCGTGGGTTCACCTGCATCACTTGAACCTTTTCTCCAACATCAAGCTGACATGCCTTGATATAACTTGAATACTGTTCAAACTGGCATTACACCCAAGTAACTCACACATTCAGTGACTACACCACAGTGTTAAGAAAAGCGAGAAGATCCCTATCCAGTGCGTATGTTTTTACGCCGCTTGTAGCAATATCACGGTGTGGGACACCAGAAATTGGCTTCACACATTTTGCCTATGTGGGGAATCGAGCCCGTCGAGCGGACGCTTAAACCACTAGACGACCCCACCACCCAGTATGCTGGTCAGTTAGAACTAGGTTGGTGATAGCTGATGTTCGCATTAACTAAACCTTGTGTGGTGTTTCAGACTGGCCAACGTGACCAAGGACCCGTGTCCAGCCGACGTGAAGGTGCTGCAGAGCTACATGGGAGATAACAACGACACATGCTGGGTCATACGGAACATCCAACCACTCATCCACTTTGCTGTCTGCCGGTAAATTTTAGCGGTGAAATAGAGAATCTCACCCTCGTGTATTTCGATATCAAATATATCAACCCGAGTTGATAAAAGTGGGAAAACTCCGAGGCTTGCCGAGTATTTTTTCCACTTTTATCAACGAGTGTTGATATATTTGATATCAAAAGACATGAGGGTGAGATTTTATTTATCATCCAAAATCAATCTTACAACTTTTTCAGTTTGTAGACAGTAATAAGCAGTGTCTTAAGTGTAAAAAATACTGCTAACAGCTTCAGTAGCAGGGCCATTAGAAATATCATTTGATTATGACGTCATGGTAACCAATGACGTCATAATGGTCTGCAAAGCATTGTGATGCAATTGATGATATCTACAGTGTAGATATCGCTTGACCTTTCCAAGCGATATCTCCTGTGGGAGCCAGTTTTGGATGATAAATTAAATGCAGTTAAAAAGCAGTATTGTATACTCCCGTGGGAGCTGAGAATAAAATTGAATGCACACTAATGCATTGACCGGGGTAATAATAGTTTTGTTTGTTGGTTGGTTTGTTGTTTAACCCCGCTCGCAGTGCTTGCCGGAAAAGTCACCATTTGATATTCCTGTGAAAACTAGATATAATCTTTTTAATTACTATAGGCCTAAATATTTATATAAAAAAATCTCATCTTGCAACAGTGTAGATTTTGTGGCTGATAATCTCTTTTCAACAGTTTGAAACATAAATAATTGTTCCAAGCAATTTCTGGGACAATTCATTGTAATCGATAAAAATCATTCCCCCCCCCCCCCCCCCCCCCCCCCCACCACCACTACCAATATCCACTTTATAATGGTCGGTCCCTTGCTGTCGAAAAAACATAACGAAGGCCATCTTTTACGATTGCCCGCTAAGAATAATTGACCGGTTTGTGGCTTAGTCGGAAGATAAGTACCAAATTTTCGGCAGGGTCACGGCATTAAGGGGCTAAAACAAGGACTGGTCGGCTCGGAGTCAGTATACTGTGTCTGAGTGTGGTATTCATGTTAAACTGCGGCATGGTATCTCAGTGAGCTAGCACTATAAATCGGCATCAGTCCGGACTAGTACAAGCAGCCACACACACACACACACACACACACACACACACACACACACACACACACACACGTGCATGCACGTCGCTATATAAGTGCAGTAATCTTGGACGCGACGTTAAACCCAATTTCACCTCACCTCACCTCGGCAGGGTCATGTACTTTTTATAAGAGTGAGTGACTTTGGTTTTAAGCCGCTTTTAGCAATATTCCAGCAATATCACGGTGGGGGACACAAGAAATGGGCTCACACATTGTACCCATGTCGGGAATCGAACCCGGGTCTTCGGCGTGACGAGCGAACGCTTTAACCACTACGCTACCCGACCGCCCCACTTTTTATAAGAAGAAGCACGGGCCGCCCTATGCAGAGTTGCGCGCCCTAGCCGTGAATTTGTCGGTGGATTTTTGGTTTGAATCCTAGATTCTCACACATGATGATCAATGGTCTGTCAGCACCTTGTCCCTGGGTTTCAGGGGCGGTCGGGTAGCCTAATGGTTGAAGCGTTCGCTCGTCACGCCGAAGACCCGGGTTCGATTCCCAACATGGGTACAATGTGTGAAGCCCATTTCTGGTGTCCCCAGCCGTGATATTGCTAGAATATTGCTAAAAGCGGCGTAAAACCATACTCACTCACTCACTCACTCACTCACTCACTCCCTTGGTTTCATCAAATTAGTAAATGTCTACCCTCAACTGACACACTTTAGAATTAACTCGATCAACATACAATTAAAAATTCATTTTTCAGGAACCCTAGATGTTTAACCTTTAGGCGATCATGGCTATCCAACCGATGCCTCCGAGTGTTCAAGTTTGTCTCTGTCTTGGCGTTCTGTGGGGATCGGCCTATGGGACAGCGGATTGTCAACGACAGAATCATCGTTCCGACCTCCTGCACCTGCATGGGCATCAAGTGCAGACGAACCTGGTTTTGGTAGTTGCGTACATCACTGCATCTGACATGGCGAAGAAGGAAGAAGGGCAACGTTCAAAGCAATATTTCAATATTATCATCGTGTAACCAAATGAATGAGATCACAGCACAGAGTCACATATGTCATTGTCCCCTATTCGAACGTATACTTCAAACCTGTTGGCGAAAATCAAGGCAAGGAAAGATAACCCTTTCGTTGAATCCGGACAATCCGGACAATTAAGTGTTAAATTACTCCTTGCTGGTGAAACAGAAAGAATGGGCCTCTTGACGCTAAATCGCTAAGATGAAGGTCCTTTCCTTGGTTTTATGCTTCCAGTGACCCAAAACATGTTTTTATCTGAACCCCTCCGCCCTTCCCTTTAATTTGCGTGTTAAGTGATATTCAAGAGATGTTTAATAAAAATACGTCTGCGTGAGTAATTCTTGTTCATATTTCCTTGCTGATAAATGTGACCTGGACACACAATGCAATTGGAGTCATCAATGATGACACCTAAAATCTGAAAGACGTACACATGAAAACACTTGCAACAATGTAATATAACGAATGCTGACTTCTTTCGCAAATTTATCATTTGCCCTCAGGTTGAAGGGACATAACTCTAACTTAATAAATTGACAGTTATTTCCCTTAGATCATTCGTTACAACAACAACGTGACAATGCACCGTATTCATCTGAATCCAAGATACGCATTGTCAAAATTTGTTTCATTTAAAGAAACCAAAAGTTGAAAGACCACTAAATGATTGGACATACAAGTTTCACATGTCTGGGCTACGTTCCACAGAGCGATCGTAGCGCAAAGTCTATGTTGACACGTGAAGATTCCGGGGTCTTCAGCAACCCATGCTTGCAGTAAAAGGTGACTATGCTTGTCGTAAAAGGCGACTTACGGGATCGGGTGGTCAGACTCGCTGACGTGGTTGATGCATGTCATCGATCCCAATTGCGTTGATCGATGCGCATGATATAAATCACTGGATTGTCTGGTCCAGACTCGATTATTTACAGACCGCCGTCATATAGCTGGAATATTGCTGAGTGCGGCGTTGAACAACAAACCAACCAACCAACGTAAGTCTATATTAAAGTGTTGAAGTTACGACCACCTCAGTGCTGCGATAGCTACCATAGCTTTTTGTCCGTTTAGTGAATTCATAAAGATTTACTTCCTGAGCAACAGAACCTATAGCTTGTAATCCTCTTGTACCTTATGTACCTTATTGGTAATAGCACCAGTAACAGCAAATCGACAGCTGTGTGAGTTTTGGTATTCGTGTGGTTTCTCCATCTATGAATATTGCCGTAAAAGGCGACTATGCTTGTCGTAAGAGGCTACTAACGGGATCGGGTGGTCAGGCTCACTGACTTGGTTGATGCATGTCATCGCATCCCAATTGCGTGATTCGATGCTCATGATGTCAATCACTGGATTGTCTGGTCCAGACTCGATTATTTACAGACCGCCGTCATACAGCTGGAATATTGGTGAGTGCAGCGTTAAATAACAAAGAAAGAGAGAAACATCTATGACTATGAACACTGATGGGCTGCAACTCGGTATGCACATTTATGTCCCTTAGTCGGATCCGCTAAGCGTCGCTTCGAATCCGAGATTACCCCTGATTACTTTTGTACGTCAAAACTATACTCGTCTAAGACATGCGTAACGTTTGCCTTACCTCCACATATCAAGCTGACACGACGTGGGAATCTGTTTTTGAGCAGAATGACATGAGAAAAAAATACATAAAGATATATTTCGACGGTATGGAGTTATTGAATACGAAACTGTAGACGCTTTTTCAAACTTTCAGAAGTCGGTTATGAAAACAGGGACGGTGAACACAGAACCATGACAGTTGTAGACTGTCCCAATCGATGCTTGTCGAAAAGGGGGAGTATTTCGATCAGGTGATTGGTGTCGGATCCTACCGGACAGGGTAGGATGTTACACATACTACAAGCTTGAGCAATGGATTGCCAGGTTTGAATACTGCTATGTATGGCGTTTAACAACAAACCAACCAGATATGCACTTACACGTACCGCATATTGGTTTTATTCAATCATATTTACTGACATGAGAAATTGATAAACTCAGAATTAGACGTATTTATTTTTGCCGGGTTTGTGAGTGAGTGGTTGAGTGTGGAGAATCGAACATGGGATTTTTAACCACTAGATTCACGCCCCACTATTGCCGAAGGTTCTGCCGACCGATTCCTAATGCAGAGTCAATAAATGTTGTAATGCCATGGCCACACATCCTCCTTCAACCATGAGTTTGAAACAGGAAACAGCCCCGCACAGACCATGATATCCTATTTGTTAAATGGGTTAAAGTAGATTACAGCGATCACGGCTAAAGCATCTGTTTGTACATGTGTGAGTGGATGAGTGAACATTGATTAACGCAACACATGTTGTAAAGCCTTTCATTAACGTTCATCTGAATGATTCCTTTCTCAGCGAAATTGCCCGTATATACCATATACATGTAGTTACTACATTTGAGCCTACAGTATGACTGTCAACCCTATAGATCCTACATTTAAAACACCATTTTGACTGTGGATCATATAGATCCTACATATGAGATTACAGTATGACTGCCAACCCTATAGTTCCTACCTGTGAGACCACACTGTGACTGTCGACTCTGTAGTTCCTACATGTGAGACTATAGTATGACTGTCGACCCTATAGATCCTACATGTGAGACTATAGTATGACTGTCGACCCTATAGATCCTACATGTGAGACTATAGTATGACTGTCGACCCTATAGATCCTACATGTGAGACTATAGTATGACTGTCGACCCTATAGTTCCTACATGTGAGACTAAATATGACTGTCGACCCTATAGATCCTACATGTGAGACTATAGTATGACTGTCGACCCTGTTGTTCCTACATGTGAGACTATAGTATGACTGTCGACCCTGTAGTTCTAACACGGGAGACTACAGTATGACTGTCGACCCTATAGATCCTACATGTGAGACTACAGTATGACTGTCTATCCTATAGTTCCTACGTGTGAGACTATAGTATGACTGTCGACCCTATAGATCCTACATGTGAGACTATAGTATGACGGTTGAGCCTGTTGTTCCTACATGTGAGACTGCAGTATGACTGTCGACCCTATAGTTCCTACATGTGAGACTATAGTTTACTATATGACTGTCGACCCTATAGTTCCTACGTGTGAGACTAAATATGACTGTCGACCTTATAGATCCTACATGTGAGACTATAGTATGACGGTTGAGCCTGTTGTTCCTACATGTGAGACTATAGTATGACTGTCGACCCTGTAGTTCTTACACGGGAGACTACAGTATGACTGTCTACCCAATAGTTCCTACGTGTGAGACTATAGTATGACTGTCGACCCTATAGATCCTACATGTGAGACTATAGTATGACGGTGAACCTTAAATTTTCCTGGAGCTGGGTTTAAAATCAAATGCGTAATGACCTGTGACGTAAATTGAAAATCCTGACGGTCGCTTCTACGTTATTGCCTGCACCCGTATTCTAATATAAAGACATATTTACGTTTTGAACATAATACAGTACCACTAAAATGGGTAGTTTGTTATTTAGATACGTCATGTTTTTTCAAGAAATGTAAACGAAGCCAGACGAAGTCTGGTGTCGTTGGTTAATGTGAATAGAGGTGTTTTCTGTCGTACAAGTTGCAACTTTGTTTCCACAAGTAATTCTAGAAAACTATGGTTGCAAAAAGCGCCGTCGCAATAACTCCGCGCGATATGGCGACAAAGGGATAGAACGTTATTGCGATATCGCAGCATGATATAGCGATATTGCTATTCAGCTAAAAACGAAATAGCGATAACATGCAACGACATGGCGATCGATAATACTACGCGACAAAGCAATGATACGACGCGACATGGCGATTATACAAACCGACATGGCGAAAACACGACACGACATTGCGACAACACGACACGACATTGCGATATTGCAACGCAATACGGCAAAATGGCGATAGTGCGACATTGCGATATTACGATATGGCGACATGGCGATAATGCTCAGACGCCATTTGTGAAATATAGGACAGCGGATACACAGGATCATACTGGATATCTCTCATAATAAGTATCCCGGGCTATTACGGTTGGGATATCTGTCCTTCAAACACAGGAGTCCATCCGTGGGTCCACAACACTTTATTTGTCATATTATAATTACAGCATCTTTATAATCACGATTGTGGTAATGGGACAGACATGGCCAGGCAGCTTATCAGAGGCGTTAGAGAGCCAACCTGCCAAGCCGCTGTCCGAAGGTCAAGTCCCGACTTACAGAAAGTATACTAATTTCACTGACCAGCTGCCATGTATCGAATACGATACCTCTCTCGTCAGCCTGCCGTATCCCGCACCTCATCCACAATGTCAAGCTTCATTGGCCAACTGGCCATTCTCTTGCGCTAATTAGGAGCCACTGACCTGCACCGTGCTGTTGGCCATAGTAATAATAGCCCAGCTGCTGTTATAATTTGTATTGGCCCGCGCTGTGAATAGTTATCTATATATATTTAACTTATTTAACTCAAGGAATATATAAGACATATATATACTCCCTGTTGAAACCTATACTCTTGAATTGGCCAGCGCTGTGAATATTTATCTATATATATTTAACTTATTTAACTCAAGGAATATATAAGACATATATATACTCCCTGTTGAAACCTATACTCTTGAATTGGCCAGCGCTGTGAATATTTATCTATATATATTTAACTTATTTAACTCAAGGAATATATAAGACATATATATACTCCCTGTTAAAACCTATACCCTGCCAAACTGCCCACGATATAAGAGAGCGGGAAGTAAGTTAGATAAACCAGAGACCATATATTATATGACCTCTGGATAAACGTACTCATAAGCCAATATACTGAATTAGCAAGCACGAAGGCCACCTGAAACTAACCGTGGCACAATTGCAACTCCATAACAAATTATTCCATCCTAGCAGC
The DNA here is from genome assembly GCF_022045235.1 of Haliotis cracherodii. Classification (NCBI taxonomy): domain Eukaryota; kingdom Metazoa; phylum Mollusca; class Gastropoda; order Lepetellida; family Haliotidae; genus Haliotis; species Haliotis cracherodii. The sequence goes on from NW_027266265.1 coordinate 34,170,154, forward strand.
AAAATGTGTTTTTGTTATTCACTGGCAGGACGACGGATAGAACAAAATAGAAACATGTAATTATCACCGAATCCTACAAAAAAGGCTAACAGAATGCGCAGTTATGTTCTTGATGTATTTTAGGTGATGTAAAATCATACATCAGTTAACAACAGTTCAGTTTATTGTAAAATGTCAGATCAATATAAAATCCTGAAAAAGAGGTTTGGGTGTGTGAAGTAACACATTCTTTGCACAGCCAAACGCGTGATGGGTGATGACATAGGACAGCAGTGGACACTTGGAGAATATGAACAATGATAATATCAAGAACATTAGAACTCTGTTCGCCGTAGGATTTCATCAGAATAACTTTGGGTTGTCACGGCACATAGCACTAGGTTTGTTTGAAACAAAATCCCCACATCATTACGCTGCCACCGTCATGTCTGTTTATATTAGTACAGCATAAATCACTGTACTCAACGCTGTACCCGTAGGGAAAAATGAGTGAGTGATTGAGTTGGGTTTAACGCCGCTTTTAACAGTATTCCAGTCATATCACGGCGTGTCAGCTTAATATGGGAGGAAAGCCCAAAGTGATGCAGGTGAACCCACGAGCACGGATATGGTGCTGACAAACCTAGAAACATAGTTGGGGCGAACCGGGATTCAAACCCACAATCATAGGTTTCTGGCGTGGCCAAGGGACGCAACTCTGCACAGCGAATCGCGGCACCTTAGACGACTGGGCCACCCGTGCCCGCTCGTAGGGTAAAAATGGACAAAAGATGTTGTATTTTTTTTAAAATGGTGGTAACGTTTCAATAAAAGAACAAAATGGCATTATAAAGGAAAACCCGATGAAGTTGTTTCATTTTATAAATACATAGGTGTATGTTTTACAAGTAGATACTCTTTGTCAAATAATACACGTACACTTGTATTGCCAAAACAAAGGTAGTAGGCATATTAAAAAGTCTTATAGTTTTGGACAATATGATGACTTTAAAATATTTGATACAAAAATAAGCCCGATTCTATTGTATGGATCAGGTTTATGGGTCCTGGAACATTTTGATGTTATTGAAAGGGTATATGTAAAATGTAAATAGTCTTTGGCGAAAGTCCAGCACACAAAACGCAAGGGTACATGATGAGTTTGGAAGGGTTCCCGTGTGTCTCCATATCCATTTAAAAGTTATGAACATTTTGGTCAGGTAACTTAATATGGTACTCTAGTGTGTTGTGTTGAGTTGAAAGAACAGGAAAATACACCAATGTCGGAAAATAAAAGTAAGTGATTGATATTTAACAAGAAGAAATCAAGCTCCAAGCACAAAATTGTCGTGAAGCACGTGACCTCGGACAGCACGTGCAAGTTGTGGTATGCCAGATTTACTATTGTCACTCAGACTCGGTTGTGTGCAGAAGCATATTGTTTTCTTGGAGCCAAACGCTCAAAGACACTTTATTAAACATATCAATCATGAAGAAGTCAACAGCATTGATCATTCGACATTTGCAACGCGCCGAACGTTAACCTACCATAGGCAGGTTGCAGGTGGGCACACGTCATAATAGTATTGTCCAACCGCTGCACGTTTCTAAATCTGACCTCAGCAGATTGTGGGCCTGATACCAACAAACATATAACGCTTCTCTGGACGCTTAAGGGCAGCATTGCAGCCCCGGACAGTTCAGTCAGAACGATAGCATCAAGATATCGGTTGCAAACTGCCGCTCAGATAAGGGACCGGTTGCAACAGGCGACTGACCATGGTGTAAGAGTACATACCCAGATGGTGCGACATTGTCTCACCATTTGCGTGCACGACCTCCATGTCACATGCCATAACTTGGCACGTGGTGCGCCAGTGGAGTCGAGAAAGTCAGGTCTGGGATAATCGACCTTTAAACTGGCTGTAAATACGCAAAGACACTATGACATAACCTTTGAAGAAAGATTCTCCTCCAAAGAAATTACATTGAAAATGAATTTCATATTTTGCTAGTATTTGAATCATATAATACTTTGTGTATTCGAAAAAAATATAACACCCACATGTATCCAAATTCAAAATTATGAAATATTGCATAAGACCAGTGTATATCTCCTTAAAAGTACAGCAACATCATAAACAGTTGCTAACATATTCACATTGGTTATATCCATATCTGTTTAATTGCATGTATTAATCCTAGTACATTGCTCAGGTAAATATTAATCTGTATATGGCTTATTATGGGCCATAAGGCCTTTATTCCTGCGACATACCAAAAGACGTTTAACGATGGTACTTGTTGTTACCCTGTCTGGCGCTCGGCATTAAAGGGCTAAAACAAGGACTGGTCGGCTCGGAGCCAGTATACTGTGGGGATGTGAAGTGAGTTCAGGGTGTGGGGCCGGAGTGGCTTGTGAGGCTGTGGGTGGAGAAGTTGGGTGGGCTGAGGATGTGGGGTGGGTGTGTGGGGTGGCATTGGGGCTGGTTGATAAAGTGGTTGAGCTCCAGGTCTTAACATGAAGCAGACAGAGATCACTGTTTATGTACTTGTAATTTGTACGAATACAGTACGGAAATCATTTAACCCTAGAAATACGTTGAGCGATTGCCTGATTAAACAAACCAGGTAATATCAACCAGCAATCATTTGTAACGTGCGTACACTACACTATTGTGTTCAGCCATTAAGATCGGTAGAACGATAGGCAAACACTGGTCCAATGCTGAATATCGCCTTTCTGTCCATGGTAACATACTCGTTTTCAACGAATTATCCATAACAACACGTAGCCAGCTAACAAGTAAAACAGTCCGCTATTCAGTTGCACGAAGGGGAATATACCAGGAAGTTGTGATATTTCCGGACAGAAAAAAACTGTGATCCATCGTTATCAACGTCTTGAATATCAGGCCTATGTCAATGTTATTCATGTAAGGTAAGATATTACTGTTATTTATTGCTATGAGATAAATTTATGTCTGGTTAAAAATGAGTGTCTATTGTGAGTAGACTGAATTTCCTTCAACCTGCCCGTATCTATGCCTTGCGTGTGGCTTCCTGCTTGTGCGTGTATAGATTGTATTCAACAAACATGCAAACTATAGAGTGAGGAAGTTGACTTTGCCACTAGAGTGAAGCAGCGTGTGAAATGGTATCAAAGTATTGCTGGCCAGTATGGGGTTGTTGGCCTTTAAAGTTACTAGCCAGACAATCCATGAAGACAACCAATGCTTGCTGGAACAATTATCATTGATTTCATAATATCCACTTACCTATTTTAAAAAAAAAAATCCTTTAAGTAATGGATAAAAACTGTGATCAATCGTTATCAACGTCTTGAATATCAGGCCTATGTCAATGTTTCTCATGTACGGTAAGATATTACTGTTATTTATTGCTATGAGTTAACTTTATGTCTGGTTAAAAATGATCCTCTTTGTCAGAAGGAATCCAAAACAAGAGCATGTTTGGGCAAGCGTATATGCATATTGATGTCGACAGTTCATTATTTTATAATATGATATGATATGATATGATATGATATGATATGATATGATATGATACCAAGATGTAGAAGCCCAGCATTCATAAATTAAGTGTTATTTTTGTTTAAAATTGATTTAAATAAAAAAATATGTTTTTATACGTCATTATGACTTGTACGCTTAAAAAATGAACCCACATATACACATCCACCCACTGGATCCGAGTAACGTGCTCTCTATAATGCCGTGGATGTCATAATGGATTACCGTAAATCCTCGATTAAATGTAGGATAACTCTCTGATCGGCCTTATGTTTGTTTTTGTTTGTTGTTTAACAACAACTCAACAATATTCCAATTATATGACTGCGGTCTGTAAATAGTCTGGACCAGACTAGTCAGTGATTGATAACATGAGCATCGACCTTCGCAATTCATCATAAGCATGGATCTACACAATTGGAATTTAAGGACATGTTTCACCCAAGTCACCTGATCCCGCTAGTCGCCTCTTTCGACAAGCACGGGTTGCTCAAGATCAATTCTAAACCGGAACTTCACTGTAGCCCAGTGAAGCAAGCCTCTTACGATTGGCCTTAGACAACAATGTCGAAGTTTGCTATTTTCATAAGTCGACACACACTGACAGCAATAAAAGATGGAAAAATAACAAATTTTGGGCCTGACGGTTGGTCAAGAGCATGTCTGAAAGCGATAACGTTACATACGTTAATGAGAGAATATACGGTAGCTGTGACGCGACTCGACCAAATATGTCGTGTTTATGAAGCGTTAGGTACAACCATATTTCACACACGCAGTTTAAAACATTATTTTACATATTGTACATTATTGTACTTTTCAAATACGCCCGTATACGATATCTCCCCGAGGCAAGAGTGTCCACAGCCATGTATCAAAGCGTAGAAACTAGGCCTTGGTATGGACTAGGGGAGACGCTTGCCTCGGGAAGGGGCTTGTTCCTGAACTTTCGGTTTGTTTGTAGTTTTTAAGGATAGTGTGTTGAGGGCTGGGGGATTAAAAGGTCTGAAAATATCTTTCTGACAGAATCAACATGTCAGTAAATTTATAACACTACATGTCATATTTGTAATGAAAATGAACAGCATATGTACCGTAATTGATACAATGTGAATAACCGTACGCGTATTATTTAGAAATCATCATGGTGCAAAGGTGTTCTTGATGCTCCACAATTGTTTTTTTTTAACAAAATCATGGTTAATAATACTTTGTCAATATTTACTGTACGATTTGTTGTGTGTATCTTGTGCATTATGTATAACGTACATGTACGTCGCCATATCTCCTACAAACACAATTACCGTAAATCATCAATAAAATATAGCATATACGGACGCATCTGAAAACACGTTTTTTCAAAGCGATAATGAGTAAAAACAACAACAGTTGGTCTAGTCGTATTCAACGCCACTGTGCAGAGTTGATATGAGTCCCTTGGACGTTCTGATTTGCCCTGACTATATTTCTAGGTTTGTGCCAAGTCTGCATCCCAGACTTTAAAGAATTTTGTTTTTTAAAAAGGAATTGAACTCAATTCTGGAAAGATTTGGCAAGTCTAGACTGCCTCTGCTCTAGCACTGTTCTGGGCTCTATTTTGTATTTTATTTTGTATTTTGTAGATATGTATTTATAAATAAGACAACTTTAATTCTGGGAGTAAATGTTAGTCTTGTCTGATCTTGTATAACATGCTTCTTTCAATCCGCATACGGCTGACACGCCGGGATATAAATGAAACACTAAATAAACCAAATTGACACAACAAACAAATGCATTATTATAATTTATTCTATTATTAAGCCTGCGTTCCATTAGCGAGTAGTCAATAGCATTGAGAAAAATCTATATAAATACAGTGTAATTGATGAGTCTCCGTGCGAGGACTGGCGGCAAGACTGGTGTGAGTGTCACATGTTCTCGCATTTCGTGTCATCATGACCCTTTGTCGATCATTATCAAAAGGAAGTGTTACCGACAGAATCATGTTTCCTGGTAAAGTGCACTGCTGAATGCGAAATATTGGAGTCTATTGTGAGTAGCCTGAATTTTCTTCAGCCTTCCCGTATCTATGCCTTGCGTGTGGCTTCCTGCTCGTGCGTGTATAGATTGTATTCAACAAACATGCAAACTATAGAGTGAGGAAGTTGACTTTGCCACTAGAGTGAAGCAGCGTGTGAAATGGTATCAAAGTATTGCTGGCCAGTATGGGGTTGTTGGCCTTTAAAGTTACTAGCCAGACAATCCGTGAAGACAACCAATGCTTGCTGGAACAATTATCATTGATTTCATAATATCCACTTACCTATTTTAAAAAAAAAATCCTTTAAGTAATCGATAAAAAGAAATTTAAATGTCTATCATCAAATATTTCGCGATAATAATCGCTTTTCGTTGAGTAATATGAGACAATACCTGAAATACGTCCGTTTTCGAAGCTGTGTAGGATTAACACGCGCGAAGATTCCTTTGATACTCGCTAGGGGTATTTATGTAGTTGTAACATGAGATTTTAATGGGTAGATATTGGTTTCTAATGACGCTATCTAGTATAAGGACCGTGATTGGTCAAATTTAACCACGCGACCTAATGCAGTCACAATAACAGCAATAGATATCGTTATCTTGTATGATGTGCAGTAAACTACGGTTATAACAAACTCAAAGGGACCATTAATTTTAGTTCGTCATAAGTTTGTTATAAGTGTATAATGCACATGTACAGCAAATGGTCGGGACAAAACAAGGTAAGTTCGTTATATATCCTCAATTCTTTATGAGCGTGTTTGTTATAAACGTAGTGTTTTGTATTTCAACAAGAAAACAGCTTGATAACGGTGTCAGAATCTTCATCGAAATGTCACTAAATGCAAAAGAAAAACAGCAATTGTATTAGTATGAAATCGAGGCGAAAAATGCCGAGATGTCATTTGACTTTCATTACACGATCGCTCGAAAAGATGGAGATGGCGCCAATATTTATGGTGGATTTTATTTGTTACTTTATTTAATAACATATTTAACGATTTTCTTGAAACGTCTTTATTGCACTGCGCCAGGCGCCGTGCTTTATTGGTGAAAATTACACGGGGGCCTGTACATGTGCAATGGGGATGAGTGATCGTTGGAAAGACGTAACCAAACTTTTAAGAAGAACTTTATCTTTGTCTTTCGAGTGAATTATGATATGTGTACATACTAAATACATAAATAATTCTGAAAATAATTTTTATTACATTCCTAACTGTAAAGTATTACGCTAAACATGTTTATGTTATTCAGCAACAACCATATCAGGGAGCCATGTCCTGTCCTAGACTGGTTTACCTGCCCTAGAGCGTTTGCGCTCCTCGCCTGCAGCCGCTGGGAGGCGACGGGCAGGGTACCAGTCTAGCTCTATCCGACCTATTTCCCAATACAGCATTTCACTGCGGTGAAAAGTTACCTTATATGGTTCATGGTTAAAATTGAAAAATGCTCTCACAAAGTTGTGGGTGTCAATTTTAACAATACCTGCATGTTTCCATGTGCAGATCTACTTCATTATAAGATAATATTACAACAGCTATTACTTTAAAAAGATTAATTATGAACAAATATTGATAACTTTACAGCTGTATATACAGTCAAGTCTCGTTAATCCGAAATCGGCTTTATCCGACACTAATGATGGGAACCGATTCAATCAATGCTATTTAGACCCGTTAATCCGACAGTCTCGCACTCCGACTCCGACACAGCTAATTTGCAAACGAATTACAGAAATCACTCATTAATCAGTCTCGTTAATCCGACACAGTGACCAGCGAGTACACAGCCCGTGTTTTGATGTGAGACGAATCGGCTGGTAGCTGAACGTCAGAACAACCTTTCGCGAACTATGACCTACCAATAAAATGACTAACAGGAAGTCAACGTTAGCCACTTAAAGGGCAGCTTTCTTAAGCTTTACGGTACCAATTTCAAACTTGCGACTTCCATTCCAGACTATGCTTTTTAAAGTATTTTGAATAAGTCATACAATCCGTAACAGTCGTTTTGTGTTAAACTTTAGAGATTGCATGATTAGAAAACATATTCCGCCAACAATGTAACATAACGATATGAATATTTATTTTTATTTTTTTATTACGTGTTTGAATCGTTCGCGAAGCTGTCCGGTTTTCGATCACAACCGTTTATCAATGTCAACAGTATTATGCATACCGCTATGCTTGTGTCAACTTAATACCCCATGTTCCTTAACAACAATAACAAATGTTTCAGGAGGTCATTGTTGTGAAAATATCTTACAAGTTTTGTTGTCATAATAGGTTGTTTTTTCTACTTTTATATTACATAAATATGTGAACTAAAATGTGCCATATTCTCACTCCTGATTCTGAAGGTACCATACGCAAATTACAATTTGTTTTATCTAATGGTTAACACATGTTCACTTGAGGTAGGAATGCTACACACTTTATTGGCGCAGTGTTGATCCTCTGGATCAAAGTTTGCGGTCGGGTAGCCAAAAGGTTAAAGCGTTCGCTTGACACGCCGAAGATCTGGGTTCTATTCCTGACATGGGCACAGTATGTGAAGCCCATTTCTCGTGTCCCTCGCCGTGATATTGCTGACATTTTGCTAAAAGCGGCGTAAAACCATACTCACTCACACGCTTGATGAAAGTTATCTTGCCATTTATTGCCACTTAACATGTTTGAGGACTCATGACGTCTTTACGGGTGTACGGGTGTTGAAAAGGTTAAGTATCACAGCGTGATTGGTTATTATGGCGACAAAACACTTACCACATCCAATGGAAATCTCTTAAAGCAGAGTCGAATGTACGATTCCGACTAAATACTTCCAATCACAACACGTTTGTGAGTTTGGTGTCAAGGTCGTCGATTCTACTCTGTAACTTGTTGCAGAGGATGTCAAGTGCTTCTTGTAGGGGGATGTTGGTGAAGAGGTCGATTACGTCATAGCTGACCATGGTTCCTGTGAGGAAAACTTCTTTCAGCTGACTGACAATAGAGGAGTGAGTGAGTGAGTGAGTGAGTGAGTATGGTTTTACGCTTCAATATTCCAGCAATATCACGACGGGGGACACCAGAAATAGGCTTCACACATTGTACCCATGTCGGGAATCGAACCCGGGTCTTCGGCGTGACGAGCCAACGCTTTAACCTCTAGGCTACCCGACCGTCCGACAATAGAGGAGGTGCCGCTGATGTAGGATTTCCCATTTTTGCCTTCTGCGGAGGAGGTGTCAACAAGCTTGACACAATAGGTAGAACTCTTGACCCCAGCATTGATAACCCACCGGATGCCCATTGTGTAATTCCTATTCTTTGAATTTATATTCAAGTTGGCATTTCCGCTATCCAAAGTGTGCAGTGAGGCCGTCTTATTGTTGATAGCCATTTTGGAGACATAAATGCGAAGTGTTTTTAATGCGAGCAAAGACCACTCGCATTTTTCACATTTAATTCATGCTCGCGCTAATTTCAAGATTTACAGTATTACAAATGGGCTTATTATTACATGTTTATGCTGCAAACAGACATACATGAATCAGGTGGCTTGGCTATCTATCCTGCACCCTGTGGTTGCCTCATTAACAATGTTCAACTACCATGGCTTGCACAAATGGGATGTGTACTAATCTTTATGTATTGTATCAGAGCGACCCCACAGAGCTCCCGAAACACTTCCACACCCAGCACCAGAGAATCCAGTTCACCATGGAGACCGAAACCAATGAACGCCTTCCAGTCCTAGGCGTGTCCCTCCAAACAACAGACGATGGACATCCAGAAGTTCTCTTTCTCACTTTAGTTTTTTTCTGTTTATCGAGTACGTCTGTGTTTTCGTCAGACCCACATTGTGTGATCAATATTGGTACATTCTAAATGCAACTATCTGGGTGTTGACTAATGTTTAGAAAGACAATTTTTCCCCTATGTGTAAGTGATGTATTCGACCTCCTGCACTCGCGTTCATGGGTTTCACGTGATAGACAGATGCAACCTGCATCCCTTTGGGCTTTCGATTCTCCCACATTAAGCTGACACGCCGTGATATAGCTGGAATACAGTTTAAAACGGCGTTAAACCCAACTCAATCACTCACTCATTTTACAATGGTTTTCCAGTTTGGATAGCAACTGTAGGCGTCAGAGCGATTTGGGGTATCATTTTAAGACATCGATCGTAAAGCCTTTTTTATTTGACAATGTCGCCTACTTCTGTATGAGATTTCAGCTGCGATACGAGAAAAAGAAGAAAAGAAGAAAAATGGTTTATTTAAGTGTCCAGAGGTGTATACATAAAATTACGTCAATTTATACAGGAAGTAAAATATATTAAAAGATATACATCGCCCGGCCAGCGTGGGCCTATTAGACACTAATGTTCTTAAAAGCACTGCAAGTGCTAAAATAGTTATAGTGGACAGTGATGAATTTATTAATGGTGCACAAAATATGTGATAAAAGTATAATACTCGAACATTTATAACAAGCATTGCTATACAATGACATGTTTTATAAAATATACAGAGGCATACAATACTGGAATGGGTTTATGACACGGTGTTATATAACCTACGTTTGTACATTGATTTAATTAGTGCAGCCACAGAATAGGATAAATTATCGCACTTCATAAGGATACGTTTACTGGTTACGGTTGACAGAACATTGAGCTTATGGTTACGCGTGGACTCAGTATCGTCAGTATTGTTAGTCGTCAATAATCAAGGACTACGATAAACTCTCACGCTGTCATAAGCCCCTAACACGGACGCAATGTTTCATTCCGCAGGCAACCACCACAAGTCCAGGTATGTCATATAACGTATAATCCTACACTGAACATGCAATACATATTTACAGATTAGTCGGCAAGAGTAATGCTCTATTTGTTTCGTGTGATGTCATTTAAAAAGAAATCTAGGTTGTTTTATTACTCAGCGAGGTAACATTAGAAACTGCTTATAAACACAATGCGGGACTATGCAAGGGTCAAGGGGACATACTTTTTCCCGGCTTATTCATGAGATATCCGTAACATTTAAAATAGTGTGCCAAATGATCCGCAGTTGCTTGTTTACATAATAACACACATGTACATACCGGGAAAGCGGAATCTAAAGTAAAGAAAGACGTTCGGATGTGGTTAGTTGATCAACGTGCAGCGCATCAATGTATTGATCTTATTAAAAGTAGTTCGTGTTACCATATTCATGTTTTTCTCATCATGATATCAAGTTCATCGGATTTGTTCACCCAAACTATTCATTATCGGAAAATAGAAACCAGAGGTGAACTTTATATAGTCTCAGGTACGTGACATGTTAGGCCCGTGAAGATCCGGAAAGGGATTTGGAATTCAACCTGCCGTACGAGGCGGCCAACGAGGACAGGTGGTCAGACACGCTGATTTCGTTGAATGATGCATGTCATCGTGTCCCAACTGTGTGGATCGATGCTCATGAAGTTAATCACTTGATTTTCTGGTCCAAACTCGATTATTTATAGACCGACGCCAAATAACTGGAATACTGCTGAGCGCGGCGTTAAACAACAAACAAACAAACGTGACATTGGGGTTGTTATTTAAAATATTTATCTGTACCAATATTCAACCTTGAATTGTTATGAAAGCGTCAAGAAAAAATGGCAGTCACAGCATGACAAGGGTAAATCAGTGAATTTTCAAACTCGAACTTCATACACGTATAACATTATCGGTCTAAATACATGTATATCCCTGGACACACACGCTCCCTCTTCATGTCCCTTTCGACACCTCCAAACATCTGACTACTAAACCGTGATTCAATACAAATCATTTTGCTGAACTGGCATGCACGCACCTAGGTATCGTTGCCCGCCTACAGTGGAATTTGATATTAATAACATATCGATAGATTTCGATTTTTCACGTTTCTTACTTGAATACTCTGCACGCGAGGGATTATCTCCTGCTCTTATGTTTAGGAAACCGCGTGGACGTGTCCTTTTATCATTGATATCGGAGAAAGCAGTGCACTGCTTAGACTAACACTTTGCCTCTTAAAATATATAATTTTGATAAAAACAAACTACAAAAGGAGCCCCGATTCTGAACCTGTGGAAAGTCTAGACAAGTCTAGACTTGCTTCAATTAGAGCTACAGCATACCAGTAATTTAAGGGCTTGGCGGAAGGGAAAATGATATGTATCATGGAATGTGAGACTACACTAAGCATGGAAAATGGAAACGGTCGGATCCCCTTGCTCTCGCTTTGTTTTTTTTGTATGATGCTTATAACGATGTGATAAAGAATAGAGCAACCACAATCAGAACATTATAAATGCGCATAATATAAATTCAAACAATTACACAATCGAGCATATTTAATGACACGGTCGACTATTTAAGTAACATTAATAACAACACTATTTAAAACATTTATAACTTTTAACGAACCTTCAGATTTGGTTGCACTCCTTGTTGCCACTTGAACTGTGTCATGATTATGACGAAGCCAGTCAATACAAAGGATTACAAAACAAACAACACGGTTAACCACACATTGATATCATGACAAGGACTGTGATGTATCAATCACTGCATTGTCTGGTCCAGACTCGCTTATTTACAGACCGCCGTCATATAGCTGGAATATTGCTGAGTGCGGCGTTAAACAACAAACCAACCAACCTAATAGACCTAAAATAACTGTATCGGTTAACGCTTTAAAATATGGTACTACATGAGTTAACACAATACACAGAAGGTATTTATAGAATAACATAACAATATAATACATTGTGCTTAGGTTTGCCAAAGACCTGCACTCCCATATAATGTATCAAAAATAAACAATAAAAAGGGAAACAAGGTATTTTATGAAGCCCTATTAAACCCTAAATTTATAAAACATAAGTGCCACAGTAAATGGGACGATTTTCTTGACAAACAGTAAACCGATACAGAGTGGGTAAACTTTAACCTTACGGCAAAAAGATATCGATGTACACAAAGTTTTGAATTAAGATGGTTTCAGTTTAAAGTTATACATAATATTTTCAGTACTAACTGTTATTTATTTAAAATTGGGTATGTTGAATCTCCAGTTTGTTCATTATGTAATGAACCATGCATCTGAAACAATTACTCATGTATTATGTAAATGTCACTATGCTGCTGATGTATGGACGAAACGTGACGTGACGTGACGAGCGAACGCTTAACTATCGGCTACCCGACCGCCCTAAAATGAAAGAACAATATATATTGTAAAACTATATCGGCTTCAGACACACATAATATTAACAGCAACAATATCTTGCTCATGCATATTTTCAAGCACAACTCTGAAAATGCGACAGCGGAAACTACATAACATCCTTCCGTATAGAGCTAAATTTTAGGGACGGGAGCTGGCGAAAAAACGATTATTTTATCTTTTAATGTAGCCTCTTACATACATGATATTATGACCCCGAGCGTTGTTGTTCAGAACAGCTTCATGTACTTTAGTTCCATGGCTGATTTTGATACATGTAACATATTTTTAAGCTAACTGAATAATAAAGTGTTAGCTACCAACTATGGCGCTGGATCAGATTCGAACGTCTACAAATTTGTCACAATTTGTATAATCAGATAAAGGGATCAGTCATTTTCATCGTGAGAGTGACTTCCCTTTGTATTCCCCTTGACCTACAGAACCGCGTTGTTCGAAAGGGGAAGGGGAATGTTTAAGAGCAAGGTAAGTGTAAAATCGCATGCCATGTTACAATATATGTACAATAATCTATCTACATGTATTCAGTCACGAAATATATGACTTTAGTTTCGTGAATGAATCTCACTGAGGATATTTCTTCAGGCTAGCTGAAAGCACCTCGTTTCATAAGCATGAGTACATTGCATGTTCACTGAGTATATATATATGTGGCGCAGCTTAACTTGTTGGAAACCAATGTACCACACGGTTTAACCTCGGTTTGCCGGTATCCTGAATGTTATGATAAGAGATTAAATGTGCCAGCAATTTAGATGTTTATGTAAATGATAAGATAAACAGTTAAATATATAATTTTCTACGCATAAACATTTTGAAGCACATGCTTCCTAAAAGTGGTAAGTTACAATGGTTATTTAAAATGGTGATATCTACAGGTGTATGATAGAACATATTCTTAAGATAAGGTGTACGAATATCGTCATAAAAGGGACAGTGTATTTACAAAAGCATTGTGTAGCCGGGATAGGAGGAGGGCAGTATCGGCCCGTTTCAATCTCCAGTTTTAGGGAACCACATCTCAGGGAAGCAAGTATCCATCGCTGGTATCTTGGGAGTCGAGGGTAACAATGGGGGATTGCCTACAGCCTGTTGCATGTCTATATAGAGAAAATTACAAGGCCTATCTGTCAGATTCATAAAATGTGTGCAGCGTTGATTGTCGCCAGACACTCCTTCCTGCAGAAACCCCAATGTATGGTGGTGTTTCTTCTGTTCTTGATTCGGAATCTGTGTCCGTTGAAAACTAAGTATGACTTGCAAATGCCATTTTATACACTTCCAAGATTGATATCAATCACTAATATATAATTTTAATCATTCCTATGCATTTAATCATGTACGTGAGAAAACGGTTCACCTATAATCATCAAATAACAGTTAGACACTAATTGAACAGATTTCACCCTCAGAAGAGGGTTCACTTTAATGATACAGACTATACTAAGGGATTAAGTGATCTGTGTCTCTTAATCCCCTATAACAACATTTTGGGGGTTAAACCTACATGACTAGCCAATAACTTTAAGAAGCTCAGGGGTTGTTTTGTAACCAGTTAACGCGCATAAAACCTCTGCCTAAGCATCCTAATGCTTATAAAGGTAAAGTTATGCAATATTTGAAACAAAACCACAGACAATAAATAGTACGTAGTAAGACCACTTTTCAGTTACAAATAAATGAGATTAACTGACATAATACGTAATCACACACGCGCGCTGAAAGGTTAAACAAAAGGGACGAAGAGGTGTTTCACTGGATTTTGTTTCCAAGGTAATACATATTCTATTGCCGTAAGGACCCAAACACATTTTAACCAAATGCAGGAACAATAATCCAGACAGACAGACAGACAGACAATTGTTTATTTTCGTCTCACTTCTGTACAACATACTACCTACATATATACATAGAACATAGATAAAAGTACAGAACCACTCAATATGAGTTATGAGAGACGGGGTCACATAAAAATAAATACAAGTAGAATTTATAAGGGTAAAATATATCGCGAAGGTAAATCTAAGCATCCATGTCAGTACACCCAACTGTCAGTGCGGATTATTTTCTGTGGATTTGTGAAGCATGACCTCATCAGGTTTTTTATGATATCACATTTGTTTTTACAGTAATTTTATCTCTATAATAAGTAGCATGATTAGGCAATCACAATGTTTTCAAAGCCAAACCCACGAGCACGGATATGTGGGTGCTGACAAACCTAGAAACATAATCGTGGCGAACCGGGATTCGAACCCACAATCATAGGTTTCTGACGTGTCCAAGAGACGCAACGATGCACTGCGAATCGCGGCGCCTTAGACGACCGGGCCACCCTTGCCCCCTCTTCCAAAGGAGCCACGCATACCAGTTAAAGTGAATCCCTGAATTTCCAAAAATATATTTATAATAAGATCTATGTGAAAGTTAGTATTTGGCGAAAATTATTACAATTTAGAACCACAATTTCCCTGGAAACTGGAAGATAGAAAAATACCTTTACTGAAAGAAAATGTCCGCTGTTTCAAAATGAGAGAAAACAGCTAATTAGATAATATTTTTACATTGCTCCAAATATGTACAAAATGAATTTACCTTTTAATCGTAAAAGATTTGGAACACTGAAAATTAATCACATTTTGTAAAATTATAATGTTACTATTTAACCCTATCAATATGTTTGGTAGCTGAACACTTTCCTGGTTCTTTATTTACTGAAGCCACTGCTCGGTAAATCTGTTGATACATATTATATAGCTGTATAAAGTGATGTATATACTGAAGTATCAATGCTGTACCTCTGATGCCGCTGATAGAGGCTTGGGTGTAAGAACTGGGTTCAGTTCAGTTGGTGGATACATGCTTTCTTTTAAAAACACATAACGTCTTGAAAACTCATTTCAAGTGTGAACACAGCACAGTACCATTGGTTTGAATTCAGGACCAGACTACTGGTTTAATTACTCAACGGCAGCATGTAATTCTATTAAGCTGAAAATATCACTTGTACAATTGCAACAAATGTTATAATTTGGATAACACTTTCTTAGTAAAGTATGAATTCTAGTAATTTTGGGTGTGTCCTTTCCGGGATTCCACACTCTCAGTGTAAGGCACCTAATCGCCAGCAAACAAAGTCAGCGAACTCAGGTCTTCAGCAACCCATGCTTGCGACTATACTTGTCGCAAAAGGCGACTAACGGGATCGGGTTCATGCATGTCATCGATCCCAACTGCGTTGATCGATGCTCATGATATTAATCACTGGATTGTCTGGTCTAGACTCGATTATTTACAGACCGCCGTCATATAGCTGGAATATTGCTGAGTGCGGCGTTGTAAAAATCCATCTATGTAGAGCATATTACCAAGCAGCTGACATAATATCCCGTTTAAATACCAGTGTTGTCATTACATGAAAAACTAGATAATGCAGACAACAAACATATCAGTGTGAATGATATCCACTCATAACTAAATAATAATTAAAAACATATACATATAGATTTATTTGATAATATCATTATTCTCAGAGTAACAAAACGCGGTTGTAATATTAATATTGATTCTCTCACTTCAAAGCTTATGGCGCAGCGTGAGTGTGAAAAGCGCATGAATGAAAAACATCTGTGACAGAGTATGACAGACTCGTGCAACTGTTGCTGCTTTATCTGAAACTGAAAACCAAATGATTTTTACAATATTAATAGGTCATTAAAAGGAATGCTATATATATATATATATATAATTTATAAAATATCAATAACAAAGAGTTTGTGGAAAAACGTGGCAGGACAATAGACCGAGATTCAATGTTTTTTTAAATTTTCATAAACAAGCCGAATGCTTTTTTCCATACATATTTCTTACAAAAAATAATAATATGTCGAATATGTAAGTGTGACAAGTAATTGTAATCAAAATAAATTATACGCCACAATACATTTCAGTGATCGATATTGTGAGCAACGATCCATGTCGTCGGAGTACGATGACACGCTATGAACGAAGTCATCGAGTCTAAGCCACCGATCCACGCACATAACAACAAGCATTGGTGACCATTTCTACCCAGAATCTACCCAGAATAAATAAGTGGTATTAAATCTGTTGATAAAAAATTAGTTTGATCTAGTTTGACTCGAAGTCTCTTCAGTGGGATATTGCTAAAGCGGCGTAATACCACTCACCCACTCACTCACTTTTATTATTGTGGCTAATTCCTGGGTAGATAACAAGTCTACTGATGTTATCACTGCCACTAATGAAGGATATACCCTCGGTATTAATCATGCAAGTGTGTTTTTACTTATAAACAAACGAGAGAGAGAGAGAGAGAGAGAGAGAGAGAGAGAGAGAGAGAAGAGAGAGAGAGAGAGAGAGATGTTTTTGAACAATTGTGAAAACAATGCCGTATTAAAAACATTGCAAATCGACAATGGCTGCGTTTGGGCGCACCGTTTGTCGAATATAAGGCCATCAACATTTTCCAATAACATATATCCAATTTATAGACCGGATTTTTTATGTGAAGTCAGGTTCAATGAACTACATACTACCTGTGATTTTTTTTTTTTTTGAAGAGTGTATATGACGGCATGTATCTGAGTATTTACGTGATTTCCTTTTGAGTAATGACACTGTAAATAAGGGTGTTTGAAATGAACAAAGACTATTTAGTAAGCTCGTTGTACTGCATCATACTGATGATAGTTATGATTGCGAAAAAAACCCAGTTCTTAAAAGGCATTGGTAATGTTTCAAGATTATTGTAAAATAAACAACCTCAAAGTCATTGGCAGTAAAACCAAAGTCGTGTTTGCAAACGATCTGTCAGCGGCTCGGCATAATAACATAGGCGTACAATTAATAAGAAGGAAATATTGTTCTGAATAATGATCCAGATAGTTTATGTAAACACTGTAATGTTCGCGATGATGAACAACATGTATTGTTTGTTTGTTTGTTTTTCAACATCGGACTCAGCAATCTTCCAGCTATATGACGGCGGTCTGTTAATAATCGACAAGCATGGGTTCCCGAAGACCTATTCTAACAAGGATGTTCACGGGTTCATGTGATTTATAATAGTCCGCCTTATGACAGGGAGGAATATGTTTATTCCAAGTGTCAAGAGCCAATGCTATGACTTAGAAAGACCCTGTCACTCAAGTAACTCCGATATAATATTAAACTTTGCTTTATATTTATGTCTGTATCATCAATAAAAAATCTGAATATGTTTTGTAACACTTACGTACTGTTAGGTAATATATTTCTACTATGGGCCATATGCCTTTTATACAACTATATCATCTTGTATCTTGTATAATTTGTTTAAATTACCAGATTAACAACGCTCTGAATGTGCACTAAGTCTAATTCTTCCTCTTCCAGTCATCTGACCGTATCTTCTCTAACAAGAAGCCCCAACCGTATTGCGCATCCGTGTGACGATGGCCACGGCCTACCGCTTGAACAGTTGTTGAATGAGGCCAACTTGAATGTGTCCAGCGTTATCGGCTAGACGCGGTCCTGCTATCTCGCAACAGCATGACTGCGTTCTCGGGTTTCGTTAAAAGATCATTTCTCGGGACGTTGATAATAGGCGTTGTTTTCACTGGAGGTATAATATTCACAGGAAAGCTGGAACAGTTGTTGTCTTTACGAAACATCACTGCACAGACAGTTCATACGACACAGTACTATTTGACAACAACACAGACCCCAGTGGATAAGAAGTCACTTCCTGAATGTCCAGAGACGCCCCCAGGTATAAGTAAGTACAGGTATTGTCACAATTGTTTCCTTAAGGCCTGTCCTAATTGGGTCGCTGTAATCTTAAACGCGACGTTCACCTCCATAATATCTCACCTCACCTTATACCAACTGGACATCGTCCCATTCATTCTCAGCGTGTATTATTTGATAGCGATTGTCGCGTCAGTGTTGTCTTAAAACTTGATTTGCTGTTTATTCTCACTATGTCTTAGTTAACATATGAATTGAATCCTAGAATAGACATTTGCGCGTTGTCGCCCTGACAGCAACAAACAAAGAGCGTTACAATATAGATATTTTGGGGATTTCACTTTTCTTGATAGAGTACACATTTTGGTACTTTCTTTGGTGGAGTCCCATCTGGGATTCGAACCAACACCGTGTTAGTGTTAAGATAGAAGTAGAATGATCAGTGTTTACAATTTCTTTGTATGAAACTTGACTTCCGGGTTACAGAGATTATCTTAGCTTTGAGATAACGGCACTGTTCCATTAATCAGGTAGGGGTTGTCTGAGCTAGTCACTTCTACACCGAATAACAAATGTGGCGTGTGGCAAATGGGACACAACCAGTAGTTTAACTGTAGGTTAATCTGTGCGTCGAGTATTATTTGGTATTTATTTATTGAATAATGCATAAAGGCCACAGATCAGTGTACAATGTATAATAATGAGAATATCACAAATCCAGACCCTAAAGAAGATTAAAGACAGACAGACAATAGTTTATTAACGTCTCACTCCTGTACATACATAAAACAGCTTTATACAACTTGACATAGATAAAATGTACAGAACCATTCAATAGAATTATGAGAGACGAATTATCACAGAATTTATACATAAATGATATAAAGATGATAGAGTAAAAAGTTATCCATATAAAAGATGTTTTCTACGATTAAGAATTAAAAAGCAGACTTTGGCAAGTATAAAACACACTGGAGTCATTGAAAATAAAACAAAGTTTGTCGACATCAGGCATATCTAAAACATTATAAGACTTAACAATACATTCATTAAAAAGAGTTGCCCTGATATCATCATATAATGCGCAGTGAAACAAAACATGGACCTCGTCTTCTACGCTGTCATTACAGTGAAAACATCTTCTATTATTGACAGGTACACCTTCGTAAATGGCAACGTTATTGCCCCGGTAAATATATTAATGTGCACTCGAATTTCATTCTCAACTCGATATACAGCCCGATCTGCCTTATGAGGAGCTGGAACAATCACATTACATTTACTTATTTTGCAGCTATAGCTGAAATTAAATAAATATCTCGTCTCCATACAAAATCCCAGCCCCCTGGTTTATTTATTGTTTTGTATGGCCATGGGGGAGGGGCTATGTGTAGTTGTTTGAGCTTTTCTGGTGATATTAGTTGTTTTAATGATAGCTTTACATTCCTGTTTGCTGTATGGAAGTGGGTAGCTGGTGACAGCTCGTGTAGTGTTGGGAGGTTGCTGTGGGGACGAGGCCTGCACGATTTACAGTGTCAGGTCGTATTGCATGACAAACATGCCGGTGTCGTTTGAAGGGATATGGGATTTCAAATTTGCTTTGGTTAGTTACCGTGTCACCACTCTGTGTTCTCCTTGAGCAAGCTATATCCGGGTGTGTGACAAATGTATAACACATGAACTGTGTTGTCTTTGAGCTCGCGATACACGTGTGACACAGGTATAACACATGAACTGTGTTGTCTTTGAGCTCGCGATACACGTGTGACACAGGTATGACACATGGACTGTGTTGACCTTGGGCTGGCGATTCACGTGTGTGTGACACAGGTATGACACAGGGACGGTGTTGTCCTTGGGCTGGCAATACACGTGTGTGTGACACACGTATAACACATAAACTGTATTGTCCTTGGGCTGGCGATACACGTGTGTGTAACACAGGTATGACACATGAACTGTGCGTGTGACACATGCATAACACATGAACTGTGTTGTACTTGAGCTTGCGATACACGTGTGTGTAACACATGTATGACACATGGACTGTGTTGACCTTGAGCTGGCAATACACGTGTGTGTGACACAGGTATGACACATGGACGGTGTTGTCCTTGGGCTGGCGATACACGTGTGTGTGACACAGGTATGACACATGAACTGTGTGTGTGACACAGGTATGACACATGAATTGTGTTGTCCTTGAGCTGGCTATACGCGTGTGTGTGACACAGGTATGACACATGAACTGTGTTCTCCGTGAGCTGGCGATACACGTGTATGTGACACAGGTATATGAGACATGGATTATGGCTATGTATGGTGGCCTAGAGGGGACATCGCTTCCTCGCACGTGTTATGTGTTTCTATGCAATAAGAAGTATATACACTACGGCCTAGAAGTTTATTACCCTTACACGCATGAGCAACGCGTGACGCAAGCCGTGTGCAACCCGTCCGTCACGCGTGTGACACCCGTGTGCAACGCGTTGAACGCGGGTGTGCACCCCGTTCGCTTTTTGTGTGTAACGCGTGACACACTCATTAGAGAGGAACAAACTTTTGATCAAAGGAGTACCCATGTTAGGCTGAGATTTGAAGTACTAAGAAGGAGAGCATATTTTGATATCCTGACGATTTGTGATATGTACTTGCTGATGTCTCATTTTCAGATGTGATGTGAAGGAGAGGTTTCTACTAATTGCCGTACCGCATGAGTGCGTTGGGTTTAACACCGCTTTTAACAGTATTTCAGTTATATCGCGGCGTGTCAGCTTAATATGGGAGGAGAGCCCGAAGTGATGCAGGTCTTAGATGTTTACCACTTCGGTGAAACCCACGAGCACGGTATGGTGCTGACAAACCTAGAAACATAATCGGGGAGACGCCGGATTCGAACCCACAATCATAGGTTTCTGGCATGCCCAAGGGACGCAACTCTGCACAGTGAATCGCGGCGCCTTAGACGACGGGGCCACCCGTGCCCTCCGTACCGCAGGAAGAGACATGTAGACGTGGGTTGTGTATAAGGTGGTCGTTGCATAAATTCAACAATCACCTAATTCATGTCACGCCACAGTATGTATTCCTACACATGGAATGTTTATCAGTGTCATCAAACATACGCGGATTCATACAGTTTGCACATCAGTTTTTCGATTCATACCTCAATGAACCGAAGAAAATACACAGCCAATCCTTAAATAAACAACAATATCGCTTGTATAACATTTACTGTATCAACACACAACGAATATCACTGACCCACTTTAACAAACGTGAAAACTCATAGAACAAACAAGATAACGTCACTATTTTAACGTCAATATGACGTAACCTAACAACTGGCGTGATAATGGGCCCTCGTTAAGCAATATGATGCATTAATATGTCTCAAAGTGAGATTGCCCAATCAGAGAGTAGAACTACTAACCCTATATGAGGCCGTATACTGTCAGTAAAAATGCAAGATGGTTGTTACTGACCTAATATGAGTATAAATCAGACCATAATATATGATGACGTCAAATATTTAAGTAATAAGCACAATCTTATGAACGAATTGTTGCACGCATACCTAGTCCACAGTGGTAACACATAGTCAATATCAAATCCAGAACTTATTGTTAGAGAACGAATTGTTAGATTACATGTGCACAGCTGGTAAAGGAGGACGATCTGTACAAATAAAATACAAAGGACTATCTAGAAACGTAAAATGTATGGATCTAGGATCTGTATGTTTGCAAATTGGATGGTATTTCAGAGAGGCCTATTTCAAAGTGGAACAGTTATTAGATGGTATTATATTGACAGTAGTTTAATCAAGGCTTTTGATGTTGGAAATTATGGAATGATATTGCAGTATGTTGGAGAATATGGAATGGTACTGTAATATGTTGGAGTGTATGGAATGGTATTGTGGTATGTTGGAGAATATAGAATGGTATTGTAATATGTTGGAGAATATGGAATGGTAATGTGGTATGTTGGATAATTTAGAATGGCATTATAGTATGTTGGAGAATATAGAATGGTTTTGTAGTATGTTGGAGAATATGGAATAGCTATGTAGTATTTTAGCTTTCTATGCTTGATAATACAGAACGACTTGCTGTGTACATCTTGTGTTTGTCTTTAATTGTTACATTCTTTGTTCAAAGAGTAGAAGTTGCATACCAATGGATGACTGATAAGCAGTGATGACACCAGGTGTTCGCACCAGGTGTTCGCAAAAAATAAGTCATATACAGCTGTTACACGCGGGACATATGCAGTGACGGTGATCATGGATCAAGTAGATCCAGAAGGGTTAGTTTTATCGGTACATACCCAAACCATTAAACAAGTAACATATTTTTAACAGAAAGTCAATAGAACTGAGACTGTATAGTAACATCACCTTGAATTGAGTTTGTATAAAATGATAGTTACTATTTCCGAGAAACCTTTATTCAAACGATACATAATTACTGTTACGAGTTGATTTCCAAATCATATCCCGGGTTTCATTGATTACCTTAAAGTATCCAAAACTAACAAAAAGACCACAATATGCATGAATGATGTTGGTAAAGTAACAAATTACGACCAAAATATCCCTCCATATATATATATACATCGTATATACCCATTATTTTAAACTCACTCAATTTGTCTGTTTGGAAAAGTATAGTAATCAGTGATTTATGTTCACATCAAATAATTTAGCCATATCTGTTAAGCTGAACACAGTTCACTTCATTAGTTAAGTTTGGCCTACAGTGGGTCACAGCTAAGTCATCAAGGAGCTCAGCTATAGGCCAGCTACAGCTGGCAAGTCACTGGACCGTACAAGTTAATCTCCCAGCCTGCTGGCAAAGTGAGAGTAAACCATTACAGTATCAGTTCTTTGTACTGACTGAAGCAAATGTTATGATGTATGTTTGTGTTATCAGAGTGAAGAACGGGTGTTTTATTTATGTAAAACAAACTATTTTGACTGGTGAGTTCATGACCATTGATCTCATTTGTAAACTATGTTGAAGTTTATTCATTTCGTTCATACACATCTATATTGTTCATCAAAGAGATTGTATAAATTAGATGGCCGTTATAAGTCGACCGTTTAAATTAGAAAAGAGAAAATATTACTCAGTATTGTTAAATTTGAATCACAACATTTGCTCGAAAAAGAGTTACATATTATATATAATTTAAAAGAGACCTGCGCAGTAATAATAGAATGGGTTATAGAAAATGTTATACGTATAAATATGAAATATTGGAAAAAAGTACATACATGTGAATATATGTGAATATGTAGTGATGCCACAAAATGGTTGTAGGTGATAAGCATACATGGAAAAAACACATTCACAGACACAACCCATCTATGTCCTATAGCTATACACATATGCCCACTCAGGACCCGCTTAGGGCCTATGGACAAACACGAAAGAATCCACAAAGGGCTGCCCAGTTAGGACCCATTTCCCAGTCCACATCATATTACAGTGGGCCTGTACATGTACGACAGTCAAAGTAGTAAGCGTGCCCATGTAACACTACTGAGTAATTATAAGTAATGTAAACACCGCTTTGGACAGCAATAGGTTTTATTTTAGAGGTTTACAGGAGCAGTATTTCTAATAATTGAACCTGAACAAAGCTACTTTTCTTAGGACATTTAGGAAACGAGAACACAAACTTTTATTTAATATTCATTTTGGCTCACGGACTTCCTAATGGCTGCAGTTTATCTTAAAATGGGAAGAATCATCAATTTCACTCATGTTCGCCATTGCTTCACTTTAAGCAACGTGTTTGATTTAAACACAACGATCTGTGACACTATAAAGTGGCATTTAGGTCGATGAAATATGTTTCTGAATATCTTTACGCTTTCAATGATACGTATGTGATGTTTTAGTTGGTTTTGACAAACGCATTTCCACATACACCTGTGATGTTTTAGTGTGTTTTGTTTGGCTATGTCAGTCCTCTACAAACGTATTTCTGATCATAGGGTGATGAGTGTTTTTAAAATATAAACTTCTTCACGCCAATGAGCGTATTGTCAAAAGTATTTATTGTAACGTTATAAACTATAAGGCATACCAGTCATCTATGTCAAGCAACACATTAGATGGAGCATGTGTATGTCTTTAGTGGGTTGACTATAAATACATGCTTTGAGTGAGTGAGTGAGTATGGTTTTACGCCACTTTTAGCAGTATTCCAGCAATATCACGGCGGGGGACACCAGAAATGGGCTTCACACATGGTTTAAACATATTTTTATTCATTGAAATGAGTTGGGATTGGTGAACAAGCTTTACAGCTTATGTTAACACCACTCCCATACAACATATATTACATATTGAAATGATGGATGTGACGTCATCGATATAGACATTATTTAAATAATATGTCTGTACATATTACATCAGATACAAAAGCATAAAAAGAAAGTTACAGCATGTGTGTGTCTAACAAGTCGTTTGTAACAAAAGTAATAGTCAGTCATAAGGTTATTGTCCGGTTTATTTAATTACTAATTTGTGAGGAGCTGAAACGTTTTGTCTTGATGAAATCATGGACGGATTCAACTAATTTCTTGTTTTCAGAGTGAGCAAGTTCATTGTTTCCGTTCATAATAGTATCCAGGTTATAAGGGGGCAAGGGTGGCCCAGTCGTCTAAGGCGCCGCCATTCGCCGTGCAGAGTTGCGTCCCTTGGGCACGCCAGAAACCTATGATTGTGGGTTCAAATCCCGGTTCGTCCCGATTATGTTTCTAGGTTTGTCAGCACCATACCCGTGCTCATGGGTTTCACCGAAGTGGTAAACGTCTGAGACTTGCATCACTTCGGGCTTTCCTCCCACATTAAGCTGACACGCCGTGATATGACTGGAATACTGTTAAAAGCGGCGTTAAACCCAACTCACTCACTCACTCCAGGTTATAACCGGTAGTGTAAAAGTGCATATTAAGTCTTATCTGAGTAAAGTTACAGCAAGTAAAAAAATAATGTAGGGCGTTTTCACTCTGATATCCACAGGAGCAACACGGACTGTCAATTAAATGTCTGTTATAACACTTATCGGCGTTTAGGTCGCTAAAACCTCAAGCTTCTCACATTGTACCCATGTCGGGAATCGAACCCGGGTCTTCAGCGTGACGAGCGAACGCTTTGACCACTATGCTACCCGACCGCCCCTGCTTGAAGTGAGAGTATGTAGACACTTTAGTTTATGTTAAGTTAATGTTCTGTATATAGACACTTCTATGAATGCATATTTCCTTTTAATTGTGATTTTAGTAACTTTAACAGTCCTAGAAGTGCTTTAACAGTTATTAACACGTGTCGTGTCAGTCCCCTTGACATTCGCAAGTATGCACTTCCAGAATAAAAACATAAAATGTTAAAAGGGAGGCCCAACACGTTAATTAATTAAATAAAGATCGTCAAAAAGAAACCCTGACACTTCCTGCCCAGGACATCACACTTCATATATTAAGGTCAGTGAGAAACCTTCTCACATGCACATCTCAAACAAAACACATAGACTCAAGACACTGGCTCGTCTGGGGACTCTCGGTATGTGGTGATAGTCATCACTTATAGTTATATATTATAACTCAATTCCTCAAGCAAAACTATACATTTGCAGACACTTGAGATATATTTGTCCAGATATGCGCGTTTTCTGCAGTCTATTTTTGGTATTACCCGTTGGCCAGACCCGGCCCGACTTACAGGCAATCCCAGCCTCTCCTCCAATCAGGGCACCTTTTTGTGTTATGACAAGTAACACGTGCTCACACAAATTACCGATTCACGGAGAGGTGCAAGGGTTTTCTGTAATGTTTTAATTACAAACTGGCCCGTATTGAAATGTAAACAGACTTATGGCGTTACCTTTTAATGTCCCATATGTGATACTGACCGGGCATTGTACATATCTACCAGCAGCAATTTCTGTGCTTTACAATGCGTAACCCTGAAACAAAAATCTTTTTCGGGTAAGTACGGCCATTCTAACGCGGGTATTAAGTGAACATGACAGGTTCGACACTTGTTATAGTTTATATATTGTACGTTATTTATTTATTTAAGCAGCAATTAGTAAAGAATTCAGCACGACCCTGAACACCCAACCAAAATTTGCCTGTTAAAATATCTAAGTATTCGACAAAACTTATTTGGTCCAAACATGGAGTTTAAAATATATGCTGTTATACAAAACATTAAATCAGTTGTACATGTATTACTCTCTAAATATTACTCTATAAGAAGACACCATGCTTGATACTGATGTAATAATAACCTGCTGAAGCGTCTGTGATACAATAAAAATACAACAATATGTAGAAATATTAAAGATCATTTTTAACAATACTAAAATATACTATACAATGTTGTCGCTATAAACTGAAAGATTGCTGATATGATGTCAAACTTGAACATTTTCACTAAACACGGAAGGTGTCGGAATGACTGACTCTTAGAAAATTCTGTATACGGTGTCTAAGTAACTGCCCAGATAACTCGAAGTATAGGAAAAAGTTCAGACTTCAAACGTTGATTTTAAAGTCTCTGTTGACAAATTTGAAATAAAACAACGGAGAGTGGTCAGTGGGGTGCTTAGAGGGGTTGGTTTGTTGTTTAACGCCGCACTCAGCAATATTCCAGCTATATGACGGCGGTCTGTAAATAATCGAGTCTGGACCAGACAATCCACTGGTTGATATCATGAACATCGATCCACGCAATTTGGATCGATGGCATGCATCAACCAAGTCAGCGAGCCTGACCACCCCCCGTTAGTCGCCTCTTACGACAAGCATAGTCGCCTTTACGACAAGAATGGGTTGCTGAATAAGCCCCACCTCGCACGTGGACAGTGAGAGAGTGGTTGGGATGTAGTCGGGGGGTGCAAGAGAGTGGTTGGGAGTGGTTGCTATAAGCAGCATCTCATATGGTTCACGAATTCACTTCCACTTTGTGTGAGTTCATTGGAGTATGAAGCTACATTGAGTGACTGCCAAATTGTATGAAAGTCAGAGGGCTTATAAAGTTTATGTCACTATGTTATATCTATACCTATGACTTCTTCTTTACAACGACAGCCATGCAACAATAAGCTTTATCGCGAAATAAAATATTTCCCCCAAAAGAGAGGTTACATGAGCACATGTATGCTCAACTTGCTTTAAAGGAACATCGGTTTTAGTTGGTTATCAAGTAATGCATTACATTAATATCCCCCCCCGGCCATTAGATGAGAAAGGTCTGTAAGTCAGTCACAACGACAGAGCGTCGTAATACAAGTGCCAGTCTAAATGGCCGACACGATACACGTGACGGGAAAGATTTCCGAAGTTGTTAATGAACCTAGGGCTATTTCAAGTGTTTATCATGACTGGTCAATTTGCCGATTATTGAAAGATGATTGTAACGATGTGTCAATTAGATACTAAGGTGCATTCATAGATTGCTGTAGACTGTCACAGCGAAAGTTTGAATGTGCTTTCCTTCATTTTGTTCTCTGGGATGGGTTGTAGCGAGGATATCCTTGAACGGGCATGCATTCAAAACACTCCGACGTATCCCAATGTATTCAAGTTCAAAATTAAACGGTCTAAATGACGAGAAACGACGCTTCTGTATGTAATTCGTGCTAGGGAATAACCAGGGATTTCCCCAAGGAATATGCAAGTAGTCATTTCAAGAATGCAGTCTCGTTAAAAACGTGTGAACGTCAAAATGTGTCGTCCATACACTTAAGAACTTCAGTTTCGCGGTCATGGACCTCTCGTCCAAAGGAAAAGCCGTAAATCATGTAAACTTCACATTAAAATGACATTTACTGTTATAACCAAATAAAAGACAACCCATTGCCCGAAAGAGATGACTGTGTATAGCGGGGGATTTGTTATATTAATAAACTTGGTAACATGGTTTGGTTTGACGTCATGGCGCGTGTCTGAATTCCATTAACAGGTTTCATATCCCCAAACTGACTTATCAGCAAATCTCGCTGCACTCCGCGCGACAGATACTATAGCAAGGCATGCCAGAGATACGAAACCTAACGCTCCCTAAAGGAAGCCTTGTGTATAAAATGCGTCAGTGGACCAGCGCCATCTAACTGGCTGTTAACAGATACAAGGCGGAGCAAAAAGCATCGTTTTCCCTTCCTGCTTTCGCTTGAAAAACTCGACACTTTCTTGACGCTCACCAATTGATCACTTTTGATGAATTTTTAGTCGTTTTTCGGTCCAATGACCCATATACGAAAAAAAACGACGTTTTCTTATTTGCAGTGGTAGGTCGCTTTTCTAAAACTTTTTTTTGAAAAAAAATCACGACAGTTTGCAGTATATCTGTTTTCAAATGAGGATAATGACTGGTTCACATATATAGCCAAGGGCAATTTGTTTGCAAACACTGTACCAGAAAATACCGACAATACAGTGATGGTTAAAAAGGCCTTGATGCAGTTGCAGAGAGACGAGATTAAAGGTTGAGGGTCAGGGGCTCCAGATAAGGGTCGGTCTGGAATCCGGAACAAGCATCTTTTTTCGTTTGGCAAGGCCCAGGGGATTAATATAAAGCGACAGTTTTCCGCATTTACTGTATTAGTTTGTTTGTTAGTAATAGTACCTAGTGAAAATCCGGATAAGAATTGTCTTCTGTAATCCATGCTTGTCCTAAAAGGCGAGTAACGGGATTGAGTGGTCAGGCTCACTGACTGTGTTGATGCATGTAATCGTATCATTATTGCGTAGATCGATGCTCATGATGTCAATCACTGACTCGCTTATTTACAGACCGTCGTCAAATAGCAGGACTGTTGCTGAGTGCGGCGTTCAACAAACAAACAAACAAACAAACACAGTTTATGACACATACCAGTAACACCCTATTAATTGTGGTAAGGGACAACAAAGATGGACCCTGTTGTTCGCATCGGTGCCTGATCTCGTACCTCGACGGCATAGGATAGTGACAATAACATCCACAGCTGGAATGTTTGGTTTGAATATTGACTCACCGCGCAACAAACCAACGTGATGAAGCTGAAATATCCCTGGTTGCGGCAAACCAACAAACATTTCGACGAGCATGGGCCAACCTTGACCTCTACTGCCCCGGAATCCCTTTGACGTTCTGTTATACAAGCTGCTGAGTCGCATGTTTATGCAGGAACGTTATTTCTAACTCTGTACTTGACTGAATATTAAACGCTATTAATAATATGAACTATAGAAAACGCATGTCACACTGACTAACATATAGGTTGTCACCGTAATGTAGATCTGCACAGAGTGTATAATTCCCTTGTAAACAGTTCTATTTTCAGCTGCATTCTGTTTTGTCACGATTGTCTGTTACAAACTCCGAGACACAACAATACGCTTGTGACATAGGTCAGGTTACCAGCCTAGATTCATTTTTCAAGGCGTGAATCACACGTAATCTGTCCCCGAAATCCAGGTGCATGTCAAGTAGATATGCATTTAGGTTGTATTTGGGGATTTGTCTATTATTCTCAACTAACTTTTCTTGGCTGGCAAATTGTTGTTGAAAAAGGTACTTAAATTCTGAATTATTTTAACATTGAAAGTTGGCTTCGAAGCCCCTTCGTCATCATTAAACCTGTCAAAATATGATAAACAAGTCACCTAACGACAAGAATGTGGACATTTCAATTCGTGAATTTTACTGACATTTGCTGTAGGTTTTGGGCAAACTAGATATATACCTGGTTCGATTCTGTTTAGATTTTATTTGCAGCATCTTTGTATTTATGTGTATCGACAAGTACGACCCTCAGTGAATGATTGAGTGAGGTTTTAAGTTGAGTTTAGTATTACTTCAGCAGTGTCATCACACTGGGATTAAAATACATTTTGTCCATGTGTCCCATGAATGACGGAGGTCAGTAAATACTTGAGTCTTGACCATACAATACGATGGTTGACATCGTGAGCTGAGGTCTACGCAAATGGGATACAATGGCATACAATCAACAAAGTCACCGAACCTGACCATCGCCTCTAGTCTCACGACAAGCATGGGTTGCTGGTTGTGCTTATCATGATATCAAGGTTAAGGTGTGTGTAGCTGTTTATAGTCGTTCTTATGTGAGATGACTGTTATGGTAACAAACAATCGTGTAAAACATCATCCCAGCGGCAGGGATCGTTGCTTGCCGTATCATTCCCTGGTCCGACTCAATTATTTGCCGTCATTTAACAGGAATTCTGGTGAGAGCGACGTTAAAAAACACAAAACACAAACTTTAAGTTAAAGTTTCA
This sequence comes from Haliotis cracherodii, assembly GCF_022045235.1. NCBI lineage: Eukaryota > Metazoa > Mollusca > Gastropoda > Lepetellida > Haliotidae > Haliotis > Haliotis cracherodii. The sequence continues at coordinate 34,201,009 of NW_027266265.1, forward strand.
CCTCTTAGTCCAGGCAAAATAAGGTAAGCCACTAGGTAAGCCACCAACTCTGCAGTCGCAAGATACCACAGCCACCATGTCAGCTACCAGATAATGGATTTGAAAGGGTTCAATGTAAATGCATTAGAGCATTAGAGTGGGGATGGCACATGATAGATGGACGTTGCTTACCAATACAGCCAGGTCAGCCTGCAGCACCTTCAGCGCTCCTTGATATCATTGCTGTAATTTAAAAAAGACTGTAACACACAAAGATGCATTTGCCGGAAATATGGTCTCACTTGCAGTGCTGCGTCCGGGAATTGCCATGGTACAGGCTGGACCAATAAATAGTTAACAGACTTCTCAAGGGATGACAAACCTGTTGACACTTTCAAGGTACATGTATACTCACACCCAAAGGAACCGCAAGTTGAGTATGCAGTATACATGTTATTTATTTTCAACAGTAAAGACAAGAAATACTAATATGGCAAGATTGACAAAAAATTGACTGAAGACAGTTTAATGGATTAAAAGGCAGATGACATAATTGTTTTTTTTTCAAATGTTAAGGGCTTACACAGTTTCGGGTTAATACCCAAAATGTCAGTCAATACCTGGTGTGACCACCATAAGCATTGATCACTGCCACACATCTCCTGTACATTGAGTGGATCACACGATTTGTGAAGGCCCTAGGGATCTTTCTGCAAACATCCAGAGCAGCTGTGCGTAGTTCATCGGCAGTTGTAGGGACTGGGCGCACATTGTGCAGACGCCTTTGAACCTCACCCCACAAGTGTCCGATGGGGCTCAAGATCAGGGCTGAGGGCTGGCCACGGTAGAACACGGATTTTGTGTTGTTGCAGAAAGGCCATGGTAGCTCTGGCAACATGGGGACGAGCGTTGTCCTGCTGTAAAAATCGAACAACGTGGGGTCTGATCACTTGGTCGATATACCGTTGAGCAGTGATGACGTGTCCCCGACCTTGACCAACATTCAGAAAGCACATGGGTCCAAGTCTCGCATTAAGTCCAATCCCTGCCCATATCATGACGCTAGGTCCACCCCAAGGATCCCTTTCCACAACGTTTCTGTCAGCGAAACGATCACCTCGACGCCGCCAAATTCTGACATGGGAGACACAAAAGCGACTTTCATCAGAGAAGATGACACGCCTCCACTCACGATGACGACAATTGCGATGACCCTGTGCCCACTGAAGTCGTGATTGTCGATGCCGTGGTTGGAGAACAGGTCGACGTGCTTGTCGGCGACATCTGAGGTTGTTGGAACGGAGATATCAGATCACAGTGTCCCGGCTAATGTGTCGATTATATGTTCCTATGGTCTGTCGAGCACTTTCACTTGCCGCTGGTGTTGACGGGTTATCTGCCGTTCTTGTCGAGGTGTGGTGACCCTAGGACGACCGTTCCGAGGAAGGTCATCTGTGGTCTGTGTAGCATTGTATCGATGCAGAAGACGGTAAATTGTGGTTATGTTAACGTTGAAATCTTGGACAGACTCTCCAGCTTCCAAACGTCCGATAGCCTGGTTTCTCTGAATTTTAGTTTGGCTTGGCATTGTTGACCAAGGAGTGGTAGGTCCAAGAATCGGCCACAGTTTTATACCAACTACAGTTCGTGCATTTTCGATTTCGCGAGAAATGGGTGCATGATACCAACATGTTCATTGAAATGGTGCGTTCTGGCGATTCGTTTTTTATGTTGCGTTTTTACTCGGGGCTTCCAAAATGCAACCAAAAATATTGATAACACCATCAGGCTTCACTACATGCTAAAACTCGTATCCAATTTATGGTTCCGTATTTGTTACCTATTTGCTTAAAACCACTTGCGTTTCTTTTGCGTGTGAGTATATATAACGCCCCTGCGACATCAAGCTACAGCGTTCACCGTGACATGTTTTCCACTGTTCATCACGTTATAATGTTCATGAATCACACAATCATATAACGGAATGAGCAGTGGATAAAACGTTTCAGATTCAAATATTAGTATTTGGTGGTTATATTGAATTTCCGCAAATGAACTACAAGGGAGATAACTCATCGACTTCTTGTGAAACAACTGGTTTGGGTTAATTCTGAGAGGACCTTATATAGGTCATATTTGTTTCCAACAAGTATTTACATGAATGAAAACGAAACTTGTCATAGCGTTTATTGCCATGTTAATAAGTAGATGCAGACAATAACAATCAACATTGATATCTAAACTCGTCAAAACATGTCATTTAAGAGACACATATTGATATTTGGTGGTCATATTGGATTATGTAAATGATTGCGTATTCTACATGCATCCTTGGGTCTGTTTACCCCATTGTAGAAGTTCAAATCACTCAAATATTTCATCAGAGACCAACAGTGTATTGATATTCTATGTCTAGCCGTCAATCTCTTGGCGGCCATCTTGATATTTGGGCCACCAGGGGCTCTGGTAAATCAGTTTCTGTCTAAAAGTGTTAACTATACTTCAGTGAGTTAGTGCGCCAAGTTATATGCATATAAGTCCCAGCACACTGTTTTAGAGTTAAAAGATTCAGCAGTGTAAACACAAATTTAGGAAACTTGTCGGCCACCTTGAAATTGGCGGCCGAAGGACCAAGGTGAGCTTATGGGATACCGTGACGTCCGTCGTCCGTCCGTCCGTCCGTCGTCTGTACAATTTATTCAAACGATTTCTACTTCTCAATAATAAAATGAAGGGTCTGATCCTCCAAGGGGCCGATGGGCGGGGCCGGGGCCAAATAGGGGTAATTTGGCTATATTGCTTTAAACGACTTCTTCTCTGGAACTAAGAGATAGATATCAACCTTTGGTTGGAAGCAATCTCCGGTGGAGAGAATTCAGGATCGATGAGAAGCATCAACCAAGTCAGCGAGCCTGACCACCCGATCCCGTTAGTCGCCTCTTATGACAAGCATAGTCGCCTTTTACGGCAAGCATAGGTTGCTGAAGACCTATTCTATCCCGGATCTTCATGGGTCTATAACCATATGTACAATTGAGAGTATGGTGAGAGGAATGCACATATGCCCTTCTGTTCATCTGTCCGGCACTCCCAAAGGAGTTAGAACCTTGGCCATAACATGCAAACCGGTATTATCCCCACCCTATAACAAACAGATACATTGTATACATTTGTTTGTTATGAAGAGAGTAATACCTTTGATATGATTTATCCTGGATCATAACATGGAAACGGTTCAGATCTTTATTTTACATTTGTATGTAGAGAAATACACGTTCATGCTGACAGATTTGCCATCCACCCATTTTAAATGCTGACAGTCCAAATTACGAAATATTTGCAGTATTATAATTATACATTTTCAATGCAAATGTATATTTGGTCATGATTGCGTAAATGTCCAGGTGAGCGATACAGGGCCTATATGCCTCTTGTATTATATTTAACGCAACGTTAAACCCCATTTCACGTCAGCTCCTAACTGGTACTTTGCGTTTTTCAAGATGAACCCTTGAAGCTGAATCTCACCAACATCACCCTAGATGAGTTGCAGAGAAAATACCCCTCCCATTCCGGGGAAAGATACAGGCCCGAGGGGTGTCGGTCCAGGGTGAGGCTGGCTGTCGTTATACCATACAGAGACCGGGAGCAACATCTGGTGATCCTCCTCAACAACATCATCCCCTTCCTCAACAAACAACAGGCAGACTTTACGATCTACGTTGCAGAACAGGTACATGTATACGAATATGCGGTATGTTCAGTGAATGTACCACATCATCATTCCGTGGTCTTGTGGCAGAGCGTCCCCCCGGAGAGCGGAAGGTCCGGAATTCGATCCCGGCCGCGTCATACCAAAAGACCATAAAAATATGGTACTTGTTGTTACCCTGTCTGGCGCTCGGCTTTAAGGGGCTAAAACAAGGACTGGTCATCTCGGAGTCAGTATACTGTGTCCGAGTGGGGTATTCATGTTAAACTGCGGCATGGTATCTCAGTGAGCTAGCACTATAAATCTAGTGCATGCACGTCGCTATATAAGTGCAATAATCTTGGAAGCGACGTTTAACCCAATTTCACATCACATCAGTGATGTTTCATATTCCCTGAGTCTGCCGTTGTACTGAATACTTAGCACTCCCAAGGCGATTCTGAGGACGAATTCATGGGTTAATTATTTTGGGGGACATCCAGTAGCCCCGGAACAAGTCAATAAGGTAAAACCACTAGCAAGACTGAAATAATTTCTGGTTACCCGAACTTTGTAAATTAAGAAACATTTGATGACATGACGGTAACCTTGCAACTGGTAGCCCATTTTTACATGGCTTTTTAAGGCTTGGACTCTTTCGTGATGGTCATAATAGTGTTGAGATTTACCTGACTGAGACCAGTAGTACTTGAATGCTTTCTCAATATTCATCCTGGAAAACTATGGTGGCCTAGGGGGGACATCGCTCTATCAACTTCAACTACGGCTGCGAGATAGCTTTCTCGTCTTGTGTTATCTCTTTCTCGTCTGGTGTTATCTCTTTCTCGTCTGGTGTTATCGCTTTGTTGTCTCGAGTTATCGCGGCCGTAATTGAAGTCGATAGTGCGTTGTCCCCTCTCGGCCACTCTTCAAAATAATCTCTCATTGTCGAAGGACTGAATGAAATGTGAATTTTGCGATAAAATATACAAGACAGAATAATTTACGATTTCCATTGTTTTCCTGTCATGTTACAGTAAACTACGGTTATAACGAACACGCTTATAACGAACTGACGGATATAACGAACTTACTTTTTGGTCCCGACTGTTTGCTGTAGTTATGCTGTATATATGCTTATAACGAACTACGGTTATAACGAACTAAAATAAGTAGTCCCTTTGAGTTCGTTATAACCGTACTTTACTGTATATGAAGGCAGAGATAAAGATAATAGCGTGTAATAGCCTCGTAAAATAAGACGGAATTACCCATCAGCTGCACAAACGTCAGACCCGTGAAGATCCGGGGTAGAATAGGTCTTCAGCAACCCATGCTTGCCGTAAAAGGCGACTATGCTTGTCGCAAAAGGCGACTAACGGGATCGGGTGGTCAGGCTCGCTGACTTGATTGATGCATGTCATCGATCCCAATTGCGTGGATCGATACTCATGATATCAATCACATGATTGTCTGGTCCAGACTCTATTATTTACAGACCGCCGTCATATAGCTGGAATATTGCTGAGTGCGGCGTAAAATAACCAACCAACCAAACCAACCGTGATCACCGGCGATGGGCACATGAAATGAAACTACATAGTCAAAATGTTATTTAATCTACACCATTCATAATTCAGATGCATGGAGGAATATTCAATCGTGGTCTAATGATCAACGCAGGAGTGGATGCAGCGCTGAAGGCGGATAACTTCACCTGCATTGTTATCCACGATGTAGACCTTATTCCAGAGACCAGCGACAACTACTACCGCTGCCAGGAAAACCCACTCCATCTGTCCACTGCCAGTGCTAAATACGGATATAAGTATGTAGATCCCACATATGAGATGACATATGTAATTATTGAGATATCTACCACCATGTGAAGTTCTGACTCAAATAAAGACCAAACCACACCATGTCCAAGGGCATTGGGTCTTGCACATTGATCGATTGTGTGATATTTGGTGTGGTTGGATTTCTGCACAGTATTCATATACGTAGCAGGTGTTATGACCGCCAACGATCGTGAAGGACGGTAGGGATGGGACATTTCGAAGTTGACGTTTTTGTATCAGAAGTGCGTAATACCGTCACGATTTGCCAAACATTCATTCCAGCGACGAAGCACACTACGTATGAGTCTCCCAATAGCGATTTGAGGGAATCTGTACCACTCCTCTTGCAGCGCCTGGCCAAGTTCAGCCAACGTGGTCGGAGGCCTATCACGTTGACACACACGTTTCCCTGTCATGTCGCAGACATGTGCAATTGGGGAAAGGCCTGTGCTCATTGCTGGCCATGGCATTCTATGAATGATGTGCTGGTGTAAGTTAGAAATTGTCGATTCATTCTTGCACGGAGCGCACATGCGTTTTCATCCTAAAGGACAAAACGTCGAGCCACATGCCCTGCAAACGGGTGCAAGACAGAGGGTGTCAGTATGTTTTCCAGACAGTATTGCCCAGCGACCCTTCGTTGCACAATATGGAGTGAGATTAGCACAGTCATAGTGATGCCATCACACGCAATAATCGATCTGTGAGTGTTTCTCTGTGAGTGGACCCGTGAAGATCCGGGGTAGAATATGTCTTCAGCAACACATGCTTGCCGTAACAGGGGATTATGCTTGTCGTAAGAGGCGACTAACGGGATCAGGTGGTCAGGCGCGCTGACATGGTTGATGCATGCCATCGATTCCAATTGCGTGGATCGATGCTCATGATATCAATCACTGGATTGTTTGGGCCAGACTCGATTATTTCCAAACCGCCGTCATATAGCTGGAATATTGTAGAGTGCAGCGTTAAACATACAAACAAACAAACTCTGTGAGTGATTCTCTGTGGGTGTTTCTCTGTGAGTTTGTCTCAGGGTATTACTATATGGGCATTTCTCTGTTGGCGAAAATCTGTCGGTGTTTCTCTGTCGGTGTTTCTTCACACGAACATAGAATAAAATAATTTGGCATTCTATGATAAATGGAGCAGTACATTCCTTCACTGCAATATTCCATGGATAAAGTGAGTGACATTACGTCTTAAACATCGATTATGTTATGAATGACATTATATGAGCTCATTACCCTCTTGTGACTACGCATCGTAGCTTTTTTTTCCTTTTGGATATATGATATTTATGATACTGAAACACAGGACTAATACGTTCTGTGTATGTTTGTATTTATGAACAACATATATGTACTTGTCATTGCAGGCTTCCATACGCTTCGTATGCCGGGGGTAATATTGCTATCTCCCCAAGCCAGTTCAGGAGGATCAACGGCTTTTCTAACTGGTACTTTGGATGGGGTGGAGAGGATGATGATTTTGAAATTAGGTAAATACCATGGGGTCATCTCTATTTTGTGCGTTTCTCATCTCCATCGTCAGAAGGAGCAGGCGTCTAAAGGATTGTTTAAAAACTGACGTGCATGTGCATCATTATTAGACTTTGTTGTGCAAAGTTGCAAACCTACATATAATATAATCTCAGACAAAAACATTTAAATATTGTTTTGGTTTAAATCGTGCTTTAATATACAACAGAAAACAGCCCTGATAATCTCTTCCTTTTCAGAGACTGAAACTGAAGTAATATAGACTTGCCAAAGCATTGTAGACTTGCTTTGAACTTTAGATGTTTCAGAGGTACTATTATCCCCATCTCGTTGAACTAGCACTTAAAGGTTTACTGGTTATTCACACATTAAATCAGGCATGTTAACATCACTGGTCTCGTTATTGTGTATTAAGATAAAAGGAGACAATGATTGATATAGTTGTGTGTTTATACAGATTTTCTTTTCAGAGTCAAAACAGTTGGCATGAGACTCAAAAGAAATCCAAAAAGACAAGGGCGATATTACGCAATAAAACATGAAAGGGATAAATTGAATCCTGAAAACCAAAAAAAGTAAGTACATGATAAGACAGTTGTAGAATTGTGGACAGCTGTTGCCTGTGCCTTCAAAGGTTTATGGTATCTGAATATCCAGTTACATACACTTGGAAAAAGTGCAGCTCCCACAGACATGTTGCCATGACTTTTGCAACAAGTGCTGGATTGTAATTACTGACAAATTGAGCCCCGATAAATGATTGTGATCTGTAAGAACAACCGTCTTGTGTTGAAGGGCCACCATTGTCAACTGAGGGTAGATTTCATTTACGTTACATAGTGCAGACACAGGGTATGTTTATACTCCAAACCAATATCCCTTTTAAACATGGAGCAATTATAGGTGGCTATTTCTGGATAGTAATGTCACTTTGAGTCTCTACATGACACCCGTAGTTCAAGGATTAAGTAGCGAGTAAACCACCACGTCTGAAGCAGGAAATTGCGATCTCTGTTAAAAAATACGGAGCTTCGTGGATGTATCGTGCTAGGTTACGAGCTGTGACAAAGATTTTTCATGCATATATTTTTGCACTAAAACATCGTGTCCGAGCCGAGAAAGCGAGGCCACGGAAGCCGAGATGTCATTTGACTTACATTACACACGATCGCACGAAAAGATAGAAATGATAACTTTGCTGTAAGTTTGACAACTTTTAGATATATTTTTGTTGATTTTATGTATTACTCTGTATACTATATTTAAAGATTTGCTTGAAATGTCTTTATTTTGCTCTTTGACATGTTCGATGTGGACTCGTTGTCGAAGTGTGTGTCCGATAATTATATTTTCAGTAACATTGCGGGAAATAGTGAATATCTTTTTTCATCTATCGATAAAATATGATAAATTGAAATGGAATACGTATTTCAGACATTGACAATGTGGTAGATTTAATAAATGAATAATATGACAGGTAGGTTCATAAAATTATATACTATTTTGACGTGACTACGGCTTGGCCGGTCCGGCCAACGGTGTCTGGGGACTCGAGGATTCTTGGCCGGTGTACGGCGTTGATAGAGTTAAACCCCTTGACAGGCTGATACGGCCTTTGAATGCAATTTGAATGGGCAATCGATATCAGCCCGGGTGGTAAAAAATTGGAGTTTGTTCGTCGTCTGCCTGGCCAGCTTCTCAATGTCTTCCGAGCAAGTGAAAATGTATTGCATATAATTGCAAATAGATACATGTTGGAATCTGATGTTATGGTATAAGATGAAAAGGTTTTCATATGGAAGTTTTCAAACCATGTCCCATATCAGCCCGAGTGTCGAATTGGAGGATAAGGTTGACAGAGGCCACATGTTCTCTCACATTTACTCCTATGTGATGAACAGTGTAGAACAACTATCCAGTATTGATTAACTTTCTGCGTAGTTTGCGGTGGAATGTTTGAACTAACCTTTGAAGAATTGTGTCAAGGGTTGATGGTAGTTACACCTTGATTTATGATGCCTTAATCGACAAAACAAGAAAATATCACAGATTTGATTATTTATGTACCTTTTCACCGACTTCTAGTTTCATATGCGTGCAAAAATGCACTTTGACTGAGACGCGTAGGCTGTAGATGAATTCATGACTTAGTCGGGGGCATGGGTGGCCCAGTCGTCTAGGGCGCCGCGATTCGCTGTTCAGATTTGCGTCGAAGTTAATATAATATAGAGCATGATTCTTGCCTCATGTCTCTGGATGCTGTTCAATGTACCCACTAAATAGGACACTTTTCTCAAACACCGCCATGGATACAGGGGTGACAATTTGTAGACATCATTAATGGATAAGTATATGGGTCAAACCAGCATCGGGAACGATGATTTTACAGTTACAAATGTATCATTCATGTTTGATCTTTTGAACATTGTGCACATTACTGCAAATGGTATAGAATTCTCTCGGGAACAACATAGATGACATTCAGGGAGGAATATGATAACAAGTGAGAAAACCGCCATCAAAAATTAATATTTTACATATGTCACGTTACCCATGCAGGGATTCGAACCCGGGTCTTTGACGTGACGAGCGAACGCTTTAACCTCTTAGTTTGCTACCCCACCGCCCCATGATTATTTAACGTTTCATAAATATCATTCTGTGTAACAGTGCTGTCTACAATTCTGAATGTAAGGTTCTATATATCGAAACGTGCTTCTACAAATTCCCTTCACTGGAAGGTGTAGGAAGTATTTAAAGAACAGAAGCTTTTAAATCACGGTTTCATTATCAAACGGGTGATCATTCCAGAAATGTCATGAGGGAATTTACTTAATAAGACGTCGCATGTCAATATGATGCTGTCCCATGCTATGACCTGTACACGAAGGGGCATCGTGGTAGCCTAGTGGTTAAAGCGTTCGCTCGAACAATGTGTACAATGTGTGAAGCCTATGTCTGGCGTCCCCCACGGTGATATTGCTGGAATATTGCTAAAAGCGGCGTACAACCATAGTCTCTCACTCACTGTCCACGTGTGGCTAATTCAGCAACCAATGCTTGTCGCAAGAGGCGACTAACGGGTGTGGTCAGGCTCGCTGACTTTGTTGAAGCATGTCATCGATCCCAATTGCGTACGCGTGGATCGATGCTCATGATATCAATCACTGGATTGTCTAGTCCGGACTCAATAATTTACAGACCGCCGTCATACAGCTGGAATTTTGCTGAGTGCGGCATAAAACAACAAACGAAACCAAAAATACTGTTAGAGCAGGACATGCTACCCGTTGTTCGTGTCATCAGTTATTTGCAGTGATTCATTCATTCATTCATTAAAACCTCAGCACTAATGGGCCTTTTACGACGTTTCAAGTTTGTTTCGGCAGACATTCCAGACTGATTTCTTTAGGGTTTGTTGTTTTGAATCGTATACAAGAACTTTACCTGCAACGTTTATGTATAATTTCAGTCTACTATTTTGTTTTCAGATCTTTGTTATACAAGTCAATTCGTAGTCGCATGAAAACCGAAGGGCTTTCGTCTCTACACTGTAACACTACAGTATCTCATCATGGGATTGTCACGTGGCTAAACATAGCAATTGACAAGCAATATTACGATTCAACTATCAAATATTAATACATGTACTGATATTCATGAATATTTTCAGGTCTGTTTTATACAGATCTTCGATAAGACGCATGAGAACGGATGGTATCTCTTCCCTACACTGTAATACTACGGTTTCTCAGCGAGGAGCGATCGCGTGGCTAAGAGTGTTAATCGACAAGAAATACTATGACAAAACTGTAAAATACTGACCAAGAATCATGCCTGTTGAATAAACCTATTTCTTAGAAAAATGAATTGTTTTCTGTTTGTACAAGGTCACCGTTGTATTTGGTATTTCTCATTTGCATGTTCGGCAGAAAGCACAGGCAAGCGGAACAGTGAATGAGTATGGTTTCACGCCCCTTTTAACAATATTCCAGCAATATCATGGCGGAGGACATAAGAAATGGGCTTCAAACATTGTCCCCAAGTGGGTAATCGAACTTGGGCTTTCATCTTTCTAACATAGTCCTCGAAGCAAGGCAGTCACTTTTTTTCTTTGAACGCACTTTTGGGGCACGGTCGACCCAGTCGTCTGAGGCGCCGTAATTCGATGTGTAGAGTTGCGTCTCTTAGCCAGAAACCAGAAATCGTTGGTTCGAATCCCTCATACGTCATCATGTTTCTGGTTGTCAGCACCATCCTCGAGCCCGTGGATCACCGGTAACATAAAGGCGTTAGCCCGCCGAAATTCATGAAATATAATAGAGGTAATTTTGCAATTAGACAGTTCAGTGCTGGTCATGGGTTCACGCATACAAGTATGTTTGACAGTTCGGTGTCAGTTTGGATCATTGCACCAAGTACGTTCTACAGTTCGGTGCTGTCCAAGAAAACCAGAACATTACATATATTGCCCCAATTTAATCATTGAATTAATGTAACAAATGTATAAATAAATAACATCACTTACATGTGATGACATCCGGCAACCAGATCAAATGATTTAAGCACATTAAACAGTTTATCATCAGTTAACTACGCAGTTCATATGCAGGCACTTTAGTCTAAATTGATCAGATGGCTGAAAGAGTCGAGAGTCGTCAGGTTTTGCTGTCTGAACTGATGTTTCAGGTCGTTGAGCCTGAGATGCAGGTCCCTGTACGTCTTCCTCCACGGTGGAACACCACAGTGACCCTTTACTTCAACTGCGGACTGCTCTCTCTTGATAACTGACACATGTTCGAAGATGTTAGGGGTGGTCGGGTAGCCTAGTGGTTAAAGCGTTCGCTCGTCACGCCGAGGACTCGAGTTCGATTCACGACATGGGTACAATGTGTGAAGCCCATTACTGGTGTCCCCCGCTGGAATATTGCTAAAAGCGGCGTAAAACCATACTCACTCGCTCGAAGATGTTAGGCGGGCAGTCTTGTAGTCTATGATGCAAGTCCTCGAGGTTATTATTGGTCCAAACATCTTGATTGGTGGGGCCCTCGATACACGACTTTGTGACACAGTCCACAAACCTGATAACTGAATCCCCAGGACTATCTGGAGAGCAGCTCACCCAGACACCTTCCACCTCTGGAGATGGAACCAAAAGCAGTGCAGCTGCTCGTCTGACAAGTTGATGAAAGCCTTCAATGTCCTAGAATTCACCCAGGAGACCTAACTTCTGGACACGTCGCCACATAAACTTGGTAAAATGAAAGAAACATCTTCATTTTGAGTCTGGGAACATTTCCGATAGATTTGTTATTTTCTCAATATCTAACCGGACATTGTCTAAATTGTGTCTTATTTCAATAAGCTGGTGGTCGTACATTCTGTTAATGGGGGTAGTTTCTTCTCTAACATTCTTCTTCTTGAACTAGTCAATTCGAAGGAGGACGCCTGATGACAGGTGATTGTGTGGCTGGGGTTCAGTGTCGCCATGGGTCTTCTTTCGGCAGTTAGGTCCCAGGCACTGATGCGCGAAGCACTGATTTATGACACTTCGGCCATAAACCAAAATAAAACGTCTAAGACCTGCATCATTTCGGATTTTCCTAACATATCAAAATGATACGCTTTGAAAAACCATGATAATTCAAAATGTCCTCAAGTCAATCTGACACAGTCGCTAGTATATCCTTAGAATGAAATACAGCGTCGATCTTTTCCAGGGTAGAATTTTTCCTCTGAAAATCTTGGTGCCCCGATTGTCCGGAAACATGACCCTCTGATATAGTTGAGAACGAGTAGTTCACAGTTTTTAAGGGTCGTTTGTTGTTTAAAATATATTCCATAGAACTATTCAAGTTATATGACAGAGGTCTGTAAATAATCGAGTCTGTACCAGACAGTCCAATGTTTGACATCATGAACATCGATCCACGCATTAAGCGAGCCCGACCACCCGATCACGTTAGTCGCCCCTTACGATAAGCATAGTCGCCTTTTACGGCAAGCATGGGTTGCTGAGGACCTATTCTATCCCGGATCTTCACATGTCTGTTCAGCCATAGTTCAATAATCATGAAGTTTAATTTGTTAATCAAAGCGAGGTCAGTGGGAAAGTTGCCGTTCGAATTAAAATGGTTTCACGGTATACAATTGTGACCTCGAATGAGTGAAATGGCGATTCTGATCTCGAAAACTGATGTCTGGTCGAGACATGTACATGAAGTTAGTCAGCAACAAACAATCTGATATTGGAAACAGGTGGATGATTTGATGTTAAGACGGAACATTTCCCCCCTGACGTTTGTAAATATTTGTGTCAGTGAGATAGTGAAATTTCGTATCTAAAATATCAGATAACGGGACCGTCCTTGACATCATGCCATTAATAAAACTGCTTTATGTGCAATTCTAAAAACAACCCTGTAATTCATTGCGATACAATTCCTGCCTGCGTTAAAACCTGTGGGCACGTGTTATTATTAGATACATGCATGAGTAATATTAACTGGGCCTCCAAGATTAAAGATGTGGTCATCTTGAATAGGTTTTGTCCATGATTGCGAGAACCATTGTATTGGTATTCATTCTTGTCCTGCGGAATTTATGTTTTGAACTACATATGAAAAAGACTGGCATGCATGTTTATATTATGGTTGAAAATAACTTGTTATTCTCTGTACAAGTTTGTGTAACTGCAAACTATTTTTGATGCCCCACGCTGCTTACATTCAGTCTATTGATGTCCACTGACCATCTTATACTTGATGTTCCAGGGTCGATCGCCTACATCTTCTGAATAAACATACTGATATTTAGACAGAACTGCAAATATCATTCAGCCTTTGTTATTACGTGGATTTCTTTGGATAATTAATGCCCAATCATTGCCAAGTTCGCCCACACTGATGAGACAAACTCAACAAACACGGTGAGAAATGGAAGTATTTGTGTTCCAGTTTTTACTGAAATGTTTATTACTTCGAATATTGAAAGTTTTATGACCAAAATCAGAGATCTTGACTTTGTTAGATTCATATACAGATTCGATATAATAAGCCTTGTCGAACCCATGACAAAGTGGCAAAACCCTTTCCATATTCTGCCCAAACCACAGTTGATTGTACGATTCCGAGCGATGTGTTTATCGTGAGCATGTGTTTATGAATCACTATCAAATAGGGAAAAATAAAATATGAAAGATGAAGCGGTCTCACTGGTCTCCTCTATTTATAGTTCAGGTGGGGAAATAAGTGGAAGCGTATTTTCCATGATTGTTATTGAAACGACATCAAATCATCAATATACCTGAAGCTTAAGTTAAACTTCTTGGCCAAATTACCTTGTTTTGACTTTCTAACCTGAGCAGAAATTCAAATGCATAAAGAAACAGATCAGCAAGAAGGTGAGCGCAATTGGTTTGTTTGTTGTTTAACACCGCCCTCAGCTATATTTCAGCTTTATGGCGGTGGTCTGTAAATAATCGAGTCTGGACTAGACAATCGAGTGACTGACATCATGAACAACGATCCACACAATTGGGATACGGTGACATGAATCAACCAAGCCAGTGAGCCTGACCACCCGATCCTGTTAGTCGCCTTTTACGACAAGCATAGTCACCTTTTACGGCAAGCATGGGTTGCTGAAGACCTATTCCATTTCGGAATCTTCACGGGTCGAAAACGTGTAAGTGATACAAATATACTAAATTTGATTGGTAATGGGAAGTTTTACGCGATCAGATGTTCGTCCAAAGGTCGCTACTATTTCGTAGAGATGTGGACATGTATGTTGAGTGACATCCACAAAGAATTTGGAAAGTGGTTAGGGGTGGGATATAGAGACGGTTGCTGTAAATTTGATTCTGGGTAAGAAAGAGAATATCCAGCTTGAAACTCGGAATTACGGTTTATCGTTCCCAAGGGAAGTGATGCCATAGCAACGCTCACTCGGGATATATGACGATGATTTTCTTTGGAATTCCTCGTAGCGCGTTAGTTATTCTTCTATTCTTCGTGTTTGGGAACAGATTGTTGTCTGACGGAGCCAGATCAGGAGAATAAGGTGAGTGCTGAAGTAGTCTATACCCATACCCCTACAATGTAGCCATGGCAATGACTGATTGTGCACTGTGGCATTGTCCTGATGGAAGACCACACATTTACACAGCACTCAACGTCTCATGATGTTAATGTTAATCCGATAACTGCCTCAATATTGCAGCTCTGTTTATTGGCCTTTTGGAAAATATTCAACCATGTTGACACCCTTGGCATCCCAGAAAAAGGATGCCATAACGTATCCATCTGATGGGACAGTTGTTGCCTTCTTTGGTGGTGTTCAAATGCTTTCACTGTTTTGATAGTTGCTTGAACATATTGCAATTGTAAATTAATACAACATAGATTCGCCACTTCCAGTCCAAAAAACAATCTCCAAATACTGGATTACCGCACATTCAACAAATTTCTCTATTTTCCAAGGTCGCAGACCCGAGTATATTTTGCTGCCGTTTCCTCAAACAATTTGCTCTGGGTTTTTTAGATACACCTCTGTGACATTTTACACAAGTCATTCCATGTGAGGCTCAGAACTTTTAATAAACCCTCGAGTACAAATATATCAAACGTTCATAGGATTGCTAAGTCTGACAGACTATCTAGCGGAGTAATCAATTTGTTGAAACATTAAAAAATAAAATGAGTTATAAAGTTTGATAAGGAGACAATATATGGCAGCAAATATTTTACTCTTTGCTAAATATTGCCTTTCGAAATGGGCTCAACATTTCAAGTTGCAGCTGATTGTATAGGCGTGATAAATAACTCTCCAGAGACGGCAATGACCAACCATGCATATATATTTTGTCATGAAATTCTCTTAGACTGTGTTGTCGAAGTATATGCTGTATATTTGCTCATCGTAATAACGGACAGAATGTACATAGAAGATCCGGGATAGAATAGATCTTCAGCAACCCATGCTTGCCGTAAAAGGCGACTATGCTTGTCGTAAGAGACGACTAACGTGATCGAGTGGTCAGGCTCGGTGACTTGGTTGATTCATGTCATCGATCCCAATTGCGTGGATCGATACTCATGATATCAATCACATAATTGTCTGGTCCAGACACGGTTATTTACAGACCGCCGTCATTTAGCTGAAATATTGCTGAGTGCGGCGTTCAACAACAAACAAACCAACATATGTTGGGGATATTAACTGTGTCCAAGTAATAAACATGATATCAATAACTGGATTGTCTGGACCAGACTCGATTATTTACAGACTCTTTATATTCCGTCATATAACTGGAATATTGCTGAGTGCGGCGTTAAGCAAACAAACAAAACATACAAATGGGATGTCAACAAGACTGCATTGTTTTTAGATCCACTGAATAATTTGTGTTGAATCTGTCAATGAATTCAATGTATGTAGAAGCCGATTGTGTGGACAAGAACACGAAAGGTTACATTGGTTTCGAATGGATATGATTAAAATGAAAAGTAGGCGTCAGACAGAATACGCTAAATGAAAGTAAACGAGTAAATTGCCACATACAAATTAAGTGATGTGATGTGAAATGGGGTTTAACGTCGCGTTCAAGATTATTGCACTCATATAGCTACTGGCTTGCATGTGTGTGGCTGTTTGTACTAGTCTGGACTAATGCAGATTTTATGGTGCCATCCCACCCACTGAGATACCATGCTGCAGGAATACCCCAGTCAGACACAGTATTCTGACTTCGAGCCGTTAAGCCCTGGCAGGGTAACAACAAGTACCATCAATTAAAGTCTTTTGGTATGACGCTACCGGGGATCTAACCCCCGACCTGTTGTCCACCGGTGGACGCTCTACCACGTGACAATGGAGGAGGTCCTGAAAAAGTACGAATAAGTCTATGTGTGTGCGTTTATGTGTAATGACTGGCATATGTACAACAGAAGTCGGCTTAGACAAGGCTGCATACTTCCACCTTTTCTGTTGCTATACTGGTGTGGATGTGTGTGTGTGTGGATGTGTGTGTGTGTGTGTGTGTGTGTGTGGAGGAGGGTAATGGCTACCTATACAAGCCCGGTCGAATGCCATGCCGCAGTTTAACATGAATACCCCACTCCGACACAGTACACTGTATTCGAGCTGACCAGTCCTTGCTTTATTTCATGACATGCTGAAGAAAGATGTCCTCATATCTAATGTTTTTCATTTCCACTCAATAGTTGATGGAGAAACCAATATTTAATATAGATAGGAAATTGAAGAAAACGCTATGTGTTAATGGGGGTTGTAGCTTGAACCGTATGTATATAAATAGGCCATCCTGTTTCCATTGATAAATGAATGCATACCGGAAGACTTCTAATGCAGTCTTGACAAAGATTCAAGTGATTTGTACACCTGTAACTACTTTGACGATTGATTTGTTTTAGCTCAGTATACAAACGATTGTCTCGCTGTCTTTTTATATCACGACATTAGTGAATCCATACAGGTCAGGACCAGTTATCCCCTGTTAACAGTAAATTTACTCCTTTACGTTAATGGAATAGTGTTGTCAGTACAGAAATGGGTCACGTTATGAAGTATCTTGACACCATTTCTGAAACTCTTTTCGGGGAATCTTTGGGATCAATTTTAACTTAATTGCCAAACTGTTGTTTCCACTAATGCATATTTTTAGAAAGCTATGAAACAGGCCACCCTCTTCATTTGTTGTCATTTTCAGAAATTACTTGATATCGATTTTATTTAAGTGTTAAAAGGTTTTTTTATTGTTTGTAACCTCAATTGACATTTATCGTTGCAGCTTCGTTTCTGTACGCTAATGTGCCCTGGGGCGGGATAGGGCTTTGATCCCACTAAAGTAAAAAGAAGGGTACGAGTTTGAAAATACAAAGTTATCGTCGTAACATGTAGAGGTTGGGGGAAGTATACGACTTATTATGCGTCGTTCGTTTCGTCCAATTCCCATATACGGACAAATGAGGATGTTAATAGTGTCATGAATACTATTACATTATACATTATGACGACAATGTTGTGGTAATGTATATTTATTATCCGGCATATAATGCAGGAAAACTTCAAATCCAGAACGATTTTTCATCAAACTTTTCTACATGTATTAACCATCTGGTGCCTTTGCTATTTTGGAAGTTTTCAAAATTGTTGCCCTTCTTCTATGGTAACAAGTTAGGTTAAGCTGAAAAGGAGGTAGTTTCCGGGGCAAAACTAAAGTAAATATTCAAGATTTTTCATCCAGATTTGGTACATTAATGTAAACATTTGTTTTCCTGTTTGACTTTGACACTGTTCATATGGGTGTGTTTGTCTCTAAAATCAATAGGTATTCTTTCATGCAACTTTGCACACACCAAGACCAGGTTGTCACCTGGTGTCTTCTGCTATATAGGGATTTTTAGTTTCCATGGCAAAAAGTTTGACTTTGTTTCTGTTTATTTCTGTGCGTGGGGTGTTTGTCAGGACCATATTTCTAACACAAATAGGTATTCGTTCATGAAACTGCACACACAAAGAACTGGCGCCTTTTGCTATTTAGGGATTTTTATTATTATTATTTTTTCCGTTTCATGGCAACAAGTTTGACTTTGACTCTGTTCATGTTGGTGTATGCCTGAAATAGAAATATAACGTTCCAAATCACAATTCCATTGTATAGCAAAATAACTCTTGTATACTATTACTATATTCAAATAACAGTCAGATGATTTGTTCTTGCGATTGTGTCGACGCCGGGGGATTTGTCATCTTCTGTTGACTCTTGTTAAAGAATACTAAAACTGTTGCTAAATATATCGGCAAATCAGTAAAAGCGACAAAACCCTTTACATATTCATAAGAAATCTCTGCCTAAAGCAGAGTCGATTGTAAGATTTGGATTATGTCACGAACACGTGTTTATAAATCACTATCTTACAGTGATGAAACCAGGAGCTGGAAACCGTCACGAAGACGCGCAAAGACAAGTCAATTGTTCTCGGGAACACATGGTAAAAGTCAAAAGAGGGAATCGCATCGGACATACTTATTCTGTTGACCCCTAGCCGCTTCTATATTACACATGTTCCAGCGTAGAATACCTCTGCAGTTATAATTATTCAAAAAGCGGTTAGCGCAGTGTGTATGGAAGCTGTTGTACATTACTCCTTAAATGTTCAGCAAAGTGTGTGAGGAAGTTGTAAATTATTCAATAAGGGTTCATCGCTGTGTGTGAGAATTTTTTTTGAAAATTGTCCAATAAGCGGTTTGCGCTGGGTGTATGGAATATGTTTTATGTTATTCAATAAGCGTTCAGCCCTGTGAGAGAGAAAATTGTAGTAAAACGTCCAATAAGCATTCGGCTCTGTGTGTGATGAAGTTGTTGTAAATTCTCCAATAATGCTTTATTATCCAATAATGCTGTGTGAGAGAAAGAACTATATTATTCAATAAGCGCTTAGCGTTGTGTGTGAGGAAGTTGACTGTACTTGGGAGCTTGATTCTCTAACACTATTCTGTGCTACACGCCTGCCACTCCCGTTGGTTACGCGTTGTGTTCTACGGTTGCTTAACCCTTGTGCAAATACGTCGAGCACAGACGTGTCTTTTCCACAGACCGTGCATGTAAGGGGAATCAATTTCTGGTCTGTAGTGTACTATATTGGTTCTCAAATATATAAATACTGTACAGATGTGAATGTTGGTGTGATGTCCGCTAATTATTGTGATAAACATTTTGATGGGCTTTATACCAGTTACAAACTGAGGAGCCGTTGTCCGCATGTCCGTTAATAACTATTTCATGCATTCCAGTTATTGTGAATATGTATTTTCAGACTTTATGCCAGTTACACACTAAGGAGCCGTTGTCCGCATGTCCGTTAATAACTATTTCATGCATTCCAATAATTGTGAATATATATTTTCAGACTTTATGCCAGTTTCGCACTAAGGAGCTGTTGTCTGCATACATGTAGATGTCATTCAATGACTATTTCACTGCGTCTACAAGCAAGGTTCTTCAAACAAGATCATTATGTTCAGTAATGGGCATCTCATTTGTGAATGATGTTTCTTCATGTTTACAAGCAATCCATATTCAACCGGAGTTAATTGTGTCTGCATTGTTTGTTAGTTAATGTTGATATGAAAAGATCCCCCCGAATGCCAATGTCACTGAAGATGGATTTCTGAAATTTCAGTGATGTCTACGCTAACAACGTACATTATGTCACCGGATACACACACAGAGGAGATATGTGTTCTTGTGCACAATCGGGAATCACCGCGGGCACACTAAACAAAGATAAAAACACAAAGATAGAAAGGTTCAAAGTGTGTTATGATACACACTCTTAGACTATACTAGATTAATTAAAGAACAAATCAATGTTTGCTGTTCAACTATATTCACTGATGTCAGTAGAAGTTTAAGATGCATAAATCGTTCCCGAATTGAGAAGACACGTAAGTACTGATTAACGGAAGTCTCTGCGAATCAGTCAGTACGACCTAAAAAATGTTGTAATCTTAGAACATCATTGCGAAACCCCTAAATAAAACAAGTTCAGTATTGTATTATTTAAGTGACAGGCTTTCTTGACATGTGTACACGCATTGGTGAAGAAATATATTCATCGGGAGCTTTGTAATCTGAGATCGATTTCGTAACTGATTGGCAATAATTCTATCCATTTATAACTCTCTAACGTCCCTACGTAAACACGTTGGCTGTAAAGAAAGCGACAAAACTCTTTCAGTAAACATAATAAATGTCGACTGAAAGCAGAGCCCATATACGATTCCGACTTTGTCAAAAGAATGTGTTCAAGAGAGACTATCAAAAAGTGACTAGAGTGAGTTGGGTTTAACGCCGCTTTTAACAGTATTCCAGTTATATCGAGGCGTGTCAGCTTAATGTGGGAGGAAAGCCCGAAGTGATGCAGGTCTCGGACGTTTACCACCTTGGTGAAACCCACGAGCACGGGTATGGTGCTGACCGGTATTCAAACCCACAATCATAGGTTTCTGGCGTGCCCAAGGGACGGAACTCTGCACAGCGAATCGTGGCGCCTTAGCCTTAGACGACGGGGCCACCCGTGCCCATTATTCATCTCGACCACTCCAACTATTATTAAAGGGAAATACCCGTAAACGATAAAGAGACCCAGGAAACTTAGGTACACCATGTATTATCATTCTTTTGAAACAGGATGGTCTGGAAATTATATTTAATGAACATCATCAAACAGTACAGTGTTGATTAAATTACCTGAATGACATGCCAGTATCTGTGACGACATTCTTGGCGGAACATTGGCAATGTTAGATGTTCCAATGGTGTTCTCCATGAGTAATTTATGTAAATTCAAATGTCAACGCCAGAAAATAAATAAGTCCCGCCGAGATAGGTCCCATAGAGCATCATAAGGGAAAATAGTGATAGCACTCTCGGATTCCATCAGGTTAGCATGTCACGAAATATTCACTGAAACGAGCCAGTGAGTAAGGAGCTGTTAAAGCTGCATGTGGAGATCAGAGTATGGGAGAGACTCACGTTGACAAGTTACACGTTGTATTTAGAATGTTAATTGTCCAAGCACAGATCCTGTTCATAGGCATCCCATACGGGGTTTCCTGCTGTCAGCCCACTGCTGTTTCCGTTAGCCGAGATCTCGCATATTCGGGAGTCACTTCTAAAATTAAAGGCAGGACAAGAACCATGTTCCAAGCAGTATCGTGCACAGTCTATGGCGGACCTGGTCTCCATCTCAACAGGCCCTGTTAGATCGAACTTCTTTTCCGGTATATGCTTAAATATGGCACCTGGAAATACGATGTGATATCATGATCAAGCACAATATATGCAAGTGTAATGTTAATAAATGTAATGGGTATTAGTAATATTCGTCACATGACTCTGTTTTGTTGATGTAGAAAATGCCTTTTCATGAAAACAATGTGTCACCGTACAATGCATTGGATGAACTTTGGTAACTCCTTATCAGCTGTGACCCGTGAAGATTCCGGGGTAGAATAGGTCTTCAGCAACCCATGCTTGCCGTCAAAGGTGACTATGCTTGTCGTAAGAGGCGACTAACGGGATCGGGTGGTCAGGCTCGCTGACTTGGTTGATGCATGTCATCGATCCCAATTGCGTGGATCGATGCTCATGATATCAATCACTGGATTGTTTGGTCCAGACTCGATTATTTACAGACCGCCGTCATATAGCTGGAATATTGCTGAGTGCGGCGTTCAACAACCAACCAACCAACCTTATCAGCTGTAAATAAGCTGTCGTCTATGAGAGTTTTAAGCCGACGTTGCTGTATATCAATTTAGGATAATGACACGAAAAAGCGTTCCCCGATAAGCACAATATTCTAAGACATTATTTGTAAAAGCTTACGAATTACACCGTCCACTTTGCCCCAAGGAAACGTCTTGATATACTAATTGTTCCACCGCCAAACAAATTAAATGTAGCCCATAGCCACAAGTGACGGAAGGCTTAACGCCAATAAGGCTTGGTGAAAGTTATGGTACTAACAGCTCAATTATTTGTAACGGGTCGAATTTCAGATTCGAACCTACGGTCATCATATCCTGGCATCGTTAATGGACATAACTCTGTAGAGAATCACCCTTGTCTAATTACACATAACGGCTACATTTTCATGAATGTGCCAAATGCGATGTGCCAAAAATCAGTTGCACATGTGAATCAGTTCCAAATGAAAATTAGATATTACCGGGACGTATGCCACTGAAGTAGAAAATTCACATTGTATGTGTATTACACCATGATTACCTTTAAGTTCTGTTTCGAATTCATACACCTCGACCTCACATAAGAACATTGGATCGTTCTGAATGAAGCGAACATAGCGCCCTCTCACAGGCGTCGAACAGTAGATGGTTTCCGCCACTCCGTTAGAGAATATTCCAGTATACTCAAAGCAAAGTTTTGGACTTTGTGGACACTGTGGATCGGGGTATACGACCAGTTGAAAGTCCTTTGGTAATCCATCTGTGAGAAGGTCGTTTATGGTTAAGGACTATCTATTACATCACAAAAACAACAACAACAATAAAAACAATAATAATAATTCAACAATAATAATAATTAGTGAATAACGAATGAGCAACGAGGATTTGCGGATCATCTGCCCGGAGTGAACATTTTAAGAAAGATGATGAAGACAAACATGTAATCCTCTTCGACCCGACCCGCACATAAATACACTTCACAGTTTTGTATCCAAGGGTGGATTTCTCTGTTCTTTGATATCATCATCAGTCTTGTTAGCCAAAGTTACATTACTCTTAACGACCTCAGAAAAGTAGGTACATTAAAAGTTATTTTGTACAGAAAATACTTTCATACCATCAAGTATCACTTGAGTGAATGAGTATTGTTTAACGCCGCTATTAGCAATATTCCAGCAATATCACGGCGGGGGACACCAGAAATGGGCTTCACACATGTACCCATGTCGGGAATCGGACCCGGGTCTTCGGCGTGACGAGCGAACGCTTAAACCACTAGGCTACCCGACCGTCCCAAGTCTCACTTGAAGGTTTTGGGTGAACCTGTACAAAGTACTCCGTAATCAGTAAACAACAATTGACAAATATTTCAACCATTAAGTGATGTATTTTTCAACGTCCTTCCGTCTGTCCTCCGTTTGTTTTCCGTTTCCGGAGCAGAACTCCACAACCGTGGAATATTTCTTGCTAGTCAGATCAGTATAGTGGTGAACTCGGACCTTTTAATGATTTGGAAGTTTTAAAAATGCTTATTAGTTAACAGCATTATGTTTTTCTTCACTGAACTTGGCATGTAGGTAAATTAAGTTCATTTTGTATCGCATGTGTACCGTTACACCTAAGTATGCACATCCATTCGATATTCAATTATGTTGTACATACAGTATTTGGATGCACACAGTTTAGGCAAAGCTGTCCGATTAAAATGTTCTCATCGCAGTCCTCTTTATAGGTGTACAACTGAAAGAGGCAACATTTGCTGTTTGTGAACGCATAACAAAATCTAGCACTGTCTGGCTTTTCAAACCAGTCTTATAAATGCAATTTGTTACACCCTCAGGTGGGAAGTTGATTATTTTTCATCCCTGCAGAATATTACAGGTAGACCCAGTGCATGGTTTGAAAAGGATCAAGTAACATCAGCAGAAATCCTGAGACGAATATCTCATGAGAGAAAACCAGTAAGTAACTTGATATGAAAAAACAACCGTCTTGCAACAGTAGTACTCACATTGAAGTTGGGCAGGAGTGATCCGGACACTGCCTACTCTGACCGTCACCAGGAGGTCCACTTGCCACCATCCTGAAAGACTGAATGTCTCCACGAAGGTACAGAACAAGTTATTAGAAACATCCATGACTGTGATGTTCAACCCATCCACGGCTTTGTCCGGTCCCGTGGGACTCGATGGGGTACTCTGCGTTGCCGGACGGACGAGTGCAAGATTTGTTGACCCTGCAATCAAACAACATTTGGTTGTTTAGTAGCTGCCATCAATGATAAAGATGCAGGGGACGGAGTAAGTGAGATTCAAGGGATGACTCATTCAAAAAACTATTCAATTCGTTGTGAATTAAACATTATACAAATAATTGTAAGAGGATGAGAAAAGACTTTTATATAAAAGCGATAAGTAACATTTCCAAGAGGCGACTATGCTTGTGATTGGCGACTAAAGGGATCGGGTGGTTAGGCTCGCTGACTTGTTTGATGCATGTCATCGATCGCAATTGCGTGGATCGATGCTCATGAGATCAATCAGTGAACATATGAAATCTCTGACAAAAGCAGTGTCGATTGTACGACTCTGAATATATCATGAGCATGTGTTTATGAATCACAATCAAATAGTGATGGCACCAGGTGTTCACAAAAAGGTGAACGTTTTCTGTACTACCGGTGGCAGTCGTCACAAACACATACAAAAGCAAGTCAATTGTTCATCGAAACAAATACAACACGGAAACATATCGTAGAATAGGGAATTGCATCGGACATCATTGTTGTAATATATTTGAAAATGTCCTCCTCATTTCGACCATAAACCTTCTTTGAGAGCTTTACTGGGGCCTTGAATGTTGTAACCTTGATCAAACAACTTCTGAGCAAGAGTCGTATGACGCTCTTTGAAATCTTGTTATAAAGAGCATGTTTCGATTATACCCCAAAAGTTGTGAAATGTTGACACAAAGGGCTAGATGTACTGGAATATTGCTTGACATAAAGGCAAAGTTGACTATTGGAAAGTCACCCTTCTTGTCATATAGTCTTGTGGCGAGTGCTATGTTACTCTGAATCTTTATGCCTTGATCTATAAATGAAACAGATGAGGCGGTCTCAACGGTGTCCTACAGTTGTGGTTCACAAATTCCAAGCAACAGCAATTGTGGGAAGAGTCTTCCATACTTAAGAATGAGTGACTCATTTTGGTTCACCTGGAGACAATATTCTGCCTCGATTACATTTATCATAATCCCAGCATCATGATGTAGTCAGTTATTATTAGCATCTGTATACTGACCGGGCGAAACTTCTGGTTAACATTCATACATACATACATACATACATACATACATACATACATACATACATACATACATACATACATACATACATACATACATACATACATACATACATACATAATACATACATACATACATACATACATACATACATCTTACGTACGTACGAGATGACCCTGAATTAAACAGATTTATTAAAATTCACAGTAAGCTTGTACCTCATAGACTGTGGAATATGTGTATTCTGTACAATATGCCAACTAGACCAATGTATGCACTTGTGAAGCTAGGAACACTACCAATAACACCTGGACAGTGTTTAATGTGTGATGAGGAGTGCGATGACATAATAAAGCACCAACTGCTATGTTGTACAGCTTTCGCTGATGCAAGGAACACCCTCTATGAACGTCTATTTAAACCTCGAACAGTACATGCGTATTGAGGACTGTGCAGATGACGAAGTCAAACTTGTGACATTGCTAGGTGGTATAACCCCTATTGTAGAGGATATGAGCCGTGACAGATGGGCTGAATTCATATCTTCTGTATCACGAGACATAAGCTCCTGGAACCTGCGATCAATGCTCTATCTATAGACAGTATATCCCATACCAGGACCACGACATGAAAATATTCAGTATTGCCAATTTCTCTGCATAATGTTCGTGTAAATATGCTGTGTTAACATGATTCCAAATGTATATCACTCTCCCAAATTAATGGAGGAAATAAAGATCATTCATTCATTCATACATACATACATTCATTCATTAATACATACATACATACATACATACATACATACATACATACATACATACATACATACATACATACATACATCATACATGTACATACATACATACATACACACATACATACATAAATACATACATACATACATACATACATCATACATCATACATACATCATACATACATACATACATACATACATACATACATCATACATACATACATACATACATACATACATACATACATCATACATCATACATACATACATACATACATCATACATCATACATACATACATACATATATACATACATACATACATAATACATACATACATACATACATACATACATACATACATACATCATACATGTACATACATACATACACACATACATACATACATACATACATACATACATACATACATACATACATACATACATGTACATACATGTACATACATACATACACACATACATACATAAATACATACATACATACATACATACATACATACATACATACATACATCATACATCATACATACATCATACATACATACATACATACATACATACATACATACATACATACATACATACATACATACATACATACATACATCATACATACATACATACATACATTCATACATACATACATACATACATACATACATGTGTGTGTGTCTCCATACCTGAGGACGGTTCCATACATATGAGAAACAAAAACACTATTTTCCCAAGTATATCCGGAAATGACCGAGTGTTCCCCATGCCACAGAGCAATATAACGCCGGAGTGACGAGACGGTTTGATTTACATGTAGATATAGCAAAAGGAATTGATTTATTTTGTTTACAAAAGGTTTGTGACTGTCAGAGGCTTGTGTATGCTATGCTGTCCATTGTCTAATGGAATTAATAGATTTGTTTGTAACCATCGCGACATGTTCAAAATATGGAGAGTTTGTATGGATTATTCCTAGCAAAGGCTTTGTCGTATATTCATTAGGTATCAATAGTTGATGTGATAACCTGAATATTGACAGATATTGAACAAAATATATTTTTATATGATGATATGGCTAATTTACGGTTTACCCCGTATCTTCACGGGCCACCTGCAAATGGATAGTTTGTTGGTTTGTTTATTTGTTGTTTAACGCAGCACTCAGCAATAATCCAGCTATATGACGGCGGTCTGTAAATAATCGAGTCTGGACCAGACAATCCAGTGATTGACTTTATGAGCAAATGGATAGAGTAACAAGATGAATGTGTATGTTATTATCGTTGTTCGAAATACAAACTGTTTACAATGAAAGTTTTTATCTCACATGAAAGAAGCAGAATTCAAACAAATGCACATAAACCTATTTTATATTTTACGTGATTCTGATTAGTAGTTATGCAAAGTTTTGCACCAATCGATTCGTATACTGTACTAAGGGCGTCTCTCATGCAAGCTAATTACACAGTTGGAGTTGAATTTCACTTGGAGTTCATCGGAGTATGAACCTTCCCACACTGAGGGTCAAACATTGCACAAACGTCGGAGCTGTTTCTCGTCCATTCCGCTATCCACGTACATGGTTCGTGGTATATGTACCCCGTCCATTCCACTATCCACGTACCCTGTTGTGATATACTAGCATTTATATCCCGTCAATTCCACTAACCATGTGCATGGTTCGTGGTATATGTACCCCGTCCATTCCACTATCCACGTACCCTGATGTGATATAGTAGTATTTATATCCCGTCAATTCCACTAACCATGTGCATAACCTGTGGTAATGAATTTACTTTCATTTTGTGCGAGTTCACTGGAGTATGAAACATTG
This sequence comes from Haliotis cracherodii, assembly GCF_022045235.1. Taxonomy (NCBI): domain Eukaryota; kingdom Metazoa; phylum Mollusca; class Gastropoda; order Lepetellida; family Haliotidae; genus Haliotis; species Haliotis cracherodii. The sequence goes on from NW_027266265.1 coordinate 34,229,216, forward strand.
TATGAACGTCGAAGCTGTATTCCGTCCTTTCCACTTTCAACGTGCAGGGTATGTGGTATATATATATATATATATATTTGGTCGCTATGGTTAATATGTGCATATTGGTGTTGTGTCAGATGTGTCCTGTAGGAATCAGTCAAGCTTGGTGTCAGTGTATCGGGACACGGGAGCTTGGCAATCGCGTATGCTCACCTCGGCAGTTCCCAATTTGAGTAGCTCAGCTACAAGTGATTTCGCAATCAAGTGGCATTGGTAAGGGCTGTGTTTCTGTACCGCTTCACAAAATATGTCTAGATTCCAAGCATATTTATTGGTGAAGTCATTGTAGGTGTCACGGACGTATTGCCAATCTCAGGTGTAGATGTCTTGTTAGACAACGACGTAACAGATAAGTGTCGTTCAGGTGGATGCAGTCAGCCGTTAGTCGTTAGTCGTTAGGCACTTTTCGATAGTGGCTAGTCCAGATAATCCAGACATTTTCGCGGGGTGTGACATTACTAGGTCTATATGCAGCAGTCGTTCAGGAGGAGGTAGCCAAGCCAAATGTGACAGGGCAGGCTAGTGACAGGTCAATTGGAATCAGGAGTCTTTGTATAGGGCTCAGAAGGAAGACGAATCGTTGAGGGTGATAAGTTGTCTTCAGGTGATCAGAATTGTTGGGAACTTTATGTTCATCGAGGTGTTCTAATGAGAACGCATCCTCAGTCTGAGATAAACGATAGCGATACAAAGCAGCTGGTTGTGGTTCCAAGAGAATGTAAAGATGATATCAGTATGGCTCTTGAGAGCTTTTTTGCTGGTAGGATTAAGACCTAAGAGCGGGTCAGTTCTGATTATTTCTGTAGGCGTTCTAAATGAGATCATGTATAGATAGTAAATAAGTTTCCAGCTTTTGAATAAATTCTAATAGAGATCCTCCAATATTGTTTAATCTGGTCCAGTAAGACGAGCATAACTTGTTCTTTTACCCAACATCAACGCCTTGGCCTGGCCGTCGAGATCTCCAGATCTCAACCCAGTCGAACACCTCTGGGAGGAACTCGATCGAAGTGTACGACAACGCCAGAATACGCCGCAGACAACTGGCCAACGCGTCACAAGCAGAATAACGCAGAATTCCGCAGTACAGAATTCGTACACTTATCCAGTCAGTGCCTAGGAGATGCAGAACCGTGATTGTAGCCCGGGGCGGTCACACGAGATACTGAGTTCAGGGCAACCCCGTGGCCTTATGTGACATGACAATGAACAGTTTCCAATGTAGAACGACAAAATGTGACTATCGAGCTCCATAATTTCATAATTTTGTATCTATGCTATCAAATTAAATATATCGACTTTATTAGGTACAATAAATTTACTACAAATCTACCTGTGCATTTCTTTTTTTGAAGGGTGTATACTAGTTTGTATACGTTTTTAACAGCATAACGCAAATAATAAATGTCCCTTATCTGTTCAAAAGGTATAAGGTACTGGCTACCTATTCTTAAAGCGCATGTTAATATGTGTTGTATGTAATAATGACATTTTCTAACGTCCCTGTGAACAAATTCTCCAAAATCTAAACGTATTTCAGCAAAAACGCTTATTATAATTACATTATCATCATCAGCTCGATATGCAGCAACTATTTATTATTTTTATGTTCCGATTAAAATACAAAATGCAGCAACGAGGGTTTGGGTGATCCTGGCACAGTCAGGCTGGTTTGGCTCATCATCAGCTCAGGGCCCTTGCCCCCTTTACACGCAGCCCAGACAGCGATTGTGACTTCTCCCAGAAAGCGCAGCCTAGTCAAACCCAGAACTTTTCGAAGAATGTGAACACTCCCAAACTCCAAACCAGCACCAGCAAAATAAAAAGTCACCATTTGGCACTGAAAAGACAGATCATTTCATTTATGTGTTGAAACCAGTTACTGCAGTAGGCCTATATCTTATTCTATTTAATAGATGATCGGTTATTGGTTTGTTCCGACAACCATTCATATTTATCTTCTATAATGAGGCCAGATGTTAAAAAAAATGTTTACAAACTATAAAAAGAACAAATATTTAATATATAATGAATTATTAAAAACAGATATATGTAAAATGTTTACAAAAAGCTCATTTACCGTCACTATCAATATATATATATATATATATATATATATATATATATATATATATATATATATATCCAACAAACTATAAGTAAAACTTGTTGAATATTAGTAAAAAATAATCACATAACCTGTGTTCATTCGGTGTGTTCTAAATGTTAATATACCTTATATCATGTGTTAAAAATTCAATTTCATAACAAAATACAGTCTGTGAACAGTATAACTCTGTTATATATGTACTAAGACATAATTAAACCATTGTTGTGATTAGGATCAATTATGTAAACTAACAGATACGATATTTTAAATACTGTAATGTTATCCTGATGCAATAATGTTACAGGTGCACTTGTTGTTAGCTGTGCGGTCTGGATGTCGCTCCCATCAGTAACAAGCTTGATACATGAACCTCTAACTGCTGCTGCGGCTGCATCATCACTCACCTTGGGCACCATGAGGTCTCCCCCAGCAAATACAGCATGTTATGCAATGAGTTGTTTACACCAGTGGACCAGTAAGAGATGAACCTGAGCACAAATTTCACATAAAAATATGCCCTGAAATCTTTGATATAAATCTTTGCTGTATGAATGTAATGGTGTGGCTCCAAATGAAGTTTCCAGGATTCAAATACAAAGGAAAGGTGGAAACAGATGTATATGTCCCAAAATTAAAGGAATGACCTTAGAACCCCACAAGGAATGGGTAAATCATGATTATGAGTCTTTGGTGTTGTTCCCTTCAGCAATCACCTGGAACTGTTTCAGATTAAAATGGTTTTGCATCTTCAATAAGTTCAGATTTATGAAATATACAATCATTTTTTATATGAGTGAGTGAGTAGGGTTTTACACCGCTTTTAGCAATATTCCAGCAATATCACAACCGGGTGACAACACAAATGGGTTTCACACATTGTACCCATGTGGGGAATCGAACTTGGGTCTTCATTGTGACGATCGAACGCTTTCACCACAAGGTTACCCCACAACCTTTTTTTTATATTAACACTTGAAATAAAGTTTAGAAAACATATAATATGATTTACTTTCTTCAATTTATTTTATTATGCATTTGAAGATCTATCATGCAAAACAAACAAATCTGACAAGTAAAATAAATCTCCAATAAATGTCCATAAATGTTTATTTGCCAGCAAGTTGTGAAATCATATGTAACTTGTAAGGTTATTAAATTACATCAGTGATATTGAAACATGCCCACAATATTTCAAGAAGTATTCAAACCTATAGTAATAAACACTGACCATGTCAACATGATAGAACTATAAACTGTGTAGGTATTTATTGAATTACGGACATGTAATAAAAATATGCATATATCATCAATATAAGTTACTTCTTATATTGGCATCCCTCCAGATTGAATGACAAAAGTATATATTTAAATGGTATGATATTTTTGTAATGTTTTGTATAGTGTGACTAATAATAGACACTATTTCATTTCAGAATCTATCCACACCTCATAAGCAAGAGGTTCACGTTGCAGAAATAGTTGAAGAATCAGAGAAAAGTTATTCCATCTTGTGTTGTCGAGATGATTCGTGAATGATTTCCATCTGATGTAGGTACTGTTTTCTCTATGCTCACTAAAATAAACTTTTTTCATTTGAATCTTGTTTTATGGTCTCTGACAACAATCAGCCTTAGCTGTTTGATTTGATACGTTTCTGTAATACAGGGTGGCTGATGCTGGATGAGGTAGTTTGGTGCAAGGGCGAAGGCCGTGGAAAAGGACTGACGAAAATAGCACAAGCACCGGCTAAATGCTTAGTGGCAACTTGTTAGTTCACTGGTTGACTATTTCAAAAGGACAGAACTCTTGTTGTCTTAATCACTGTACCTCACAAGACACACTATACTTTTACTATACACACTATATTTATTTCCTCTAATACACGCTGGGTCCCTAATACCAGCCAGGTCTCTAATACACGCCGAGTCAAGGGTTCTCGCGAAATTAATAGACGGCGTAGCGTCAAATAGAGGAAATACGGTAGTTTGATATCGGATGTTTGGTGGCGTTCTAGGCCGCAACCCTGGCCGTTTCGATGATGACATTTAAAGATTTAACGAAGGCATATCTTTTGCATACAAATGAAATGTTTATGAAACTGTTACAGAAATGTTCTATGGTGACCAGAATCGGAACAATTTAAGCTATTTCCTCATTGAAACAACCGACAATGAAAGTAAAATATAACATTATAATATTGTTTGAAAAAACTTTATTCATGCGTGTTGTTTACAAACCTTTTTGTGATCGATATTCGTTGCCATCTCCGTCAACAACCACCGTTAGAATTTAACAGGAGTGGATTTGAAAGCCCATCAGAAAAGACTCCCCTTCGAAAGTCTTCGAAAACAATGTCCCAACTATAGTGACAGCTTATCAAACTTGATGAAATACATTTCAGAACACGCACAATTAAGAAAATCGTACACGATCAGCTATTTCTGGGACACAAATGTCTAAGTTCTGTCACTATCTGGCTTTGGATCCGTGAAATCTTGAAATTGACAGGTCAAACCATGCGGATTCCTCGTTTCAAAATATCACGCTCGTCTGCAGCCTAAAAAGTGTCTGTTCAGTCATACTCAGTCACATTGGTAATCATATGGATGTACCAGCAGGCTCGATCAATCACAGATAATCTACATGTTAATGTTGAACCACATCATATATCGGGGTTGTCATCTTGCTTCATTCTATAACTCGTTACGGAGAATGTAAACACAATATTGTCAGCCATTGACAGCTGGGAGGTGTGAGTAACCGTGATGTAGGTCAAGTTCTGCCACATCCAAGTTCGGGGTGGAGAGGCATTTATTTTGATTTTATTATTGTTTACTGGGGGTAATTGCTAACTAACTAATAACACTTACACATGTTAAAAGTGTAATAGAATGTTAATTCATAAATTTTGTTGTAGAAATATATTCGTTTAGCATTTTAAAAACTTTTTCTGTAACCCGTCTCCCCTACAATAGAAATGATGGCATGTTCGATTTCCAAGAAATGACCTCTCTCGTGTTTTGGAATTTGATGTAGTCTCACTGTAGAGTAGATACCTCTTTATTTTAATTTTGAACCGAGCGCTTTATCTCCTAATTATCAAGTGAAACTGTGTACAAATATCACCCTAACCCTGCTAAAATACCTTTCTTAAATACTACCGTCGTAAGAATAAACAGCAAACTTACCTGATCGAGTTACTTCAACTTCACGGCGTTTGTTAACAAAATCAGCACAGTCAGGGTCTTGATGAGAGTGCTGTCCCTTTAACACGTTTCCATATCAGGATCGTACACCACCCGCTTACGATCTGTTTCAGCACAGGGCCATGTTACTAATAATAGTAACAAAAACGGCCTCGTCTATGATTTTTTTCACGAGTTTTTTTATTGTTATTATTAGTTACATATGGTCCTGTGGTTTCAGAACTCAGCAAGTATCTAAACTCACACGGAACACGACAGATACTCAGCAAGAGCCAATATGCGCAACCCAAATGAACGAATAAGCGCAGTTCATACAACGGACCCTTCCTACCATCATCACAAATCTTACAGTACATTATCCATGCATTGTTGTCTTCTCAGTGGAGATTAACGAAATAATTAAAGAATAATTGTGCTTAACGTGGTATCTTGAACAGCGCGGCACCGAACAAAACAATAGGCTGCGCATCTGAGAAGATAGAACCACACACCTCCACATACACCACGTGAAACGCGTCTAATAAAGTCTTATGACGTCATTCCTTTATCAATTGACACCAATGACGTCATATTGCAAAGGGGCATAAGCCATGGTGTGTTTATTATGGAAATAGAATTCTCGGTAGATGTGAAAAATATGAACTGATTTTATGAATATAATGAATTAGATACTTGTGATATTTGTATTGCTATACCTCTGTAAGTACAAAGTAAATACTTTTCATGATGGAACAGCACAAGAAAAATAGGTTTTTATTCGTGTTAACTTGCCCTTTAAACGTTTGAATAAAGGTTTGTCTGAAATAGTAACTTTAACATTTTTTACAAACTCAATTCGTATATATGATCTTACTAAACAGTCTCAGTCCTATTGACGTTCTGTTATAAATATGTCACTGGCTTAATGTGTGCAGTATACAGAAGCAGTGTACCGGTAACACTAATATTTCTAGATCTACTTGATCCATGATCACCGTCACTACATATGTCCCGCATGTAACAGCTGTATATGACTTTTTTTTTTGCGAACACCTGGTGTCATCACTGCTTATCAGTCATCCATTGATATACAACCTCTACTCTTGGAACAAAGAATGTAACAATTAAAGACAAACACAAGATGAACACAGCAAGTCGCTCTGTACTATCAACCAAAGAAAGCCAGAATACAACAATACCATTCTGTATTGTCCAACATACTACAATACCATTCCATATTCTCCAACTTACTACAATATCATTCTATATTCTCCAACATACTACAGACAAAATCAAATCTGTAGCTCACCTGAATAATGACGTAGTAATAAAATAACACTTTAACCTTATTTTGCTTCAAATATCTTTATAGCTGCAATGGATAGAATTATCATTTAACCGCCCGTATGTCATCAGAAATGAACGATCCAATGTAACTTGATAATATTAGTAATGGTGTCTTTAGTTGCCGTGTCATATTAGGTTAGAATAAACATATTTTTATGCTAACTTTTTTATGTCACGCGTGGCACACGACTGGCGAACGGGATGCACAAACGTGTTCAACGCGTTGCACACGGGTGTCACACGCGTGACGGACGGGTTGCACACGTGATGCGTCACGCGTTACCCATGCGTGTAAGGGGAATGAAATTCGAGGTAGTAATGTAGATCTACGCAATTAGGAAACGACGACATGCATCAACCAAACCTGACCACCCGATCTCATTTGTCGCCTCTTATGACATGTATGGATGCTGAATATCTATTTTAACCCCTTGAAAAATAACACAGTTCTATTTTTTTTCAAGTATGTGTATTTTTTAAAATATGAACATTATTCTGGGACCTTCGTGGTGTTATACAGGGTGCTACGCTCTCTATGCATCTTTGTGGTGTTATACAGGGTGGTACGTATACGCTATACTATGTACATTCGTGGTGTTATACTGGGTTCTACGCTATACTATGTACATTCGTGGTGTTATACTGGGTGCTACGCTATACTATGTACATTCGTGGTGTTATACAGCCTGCTGCGCTACACTATGTACATTCGTGGTGTTATACAGGGTGCTGCTCTACACCATGTGCATTCGTGGTGTTATACAGGGTGCTACGCTATACTATGTACATTCGTGGTGTTATACAGGGTGCTACGCTACACTATGTACATTCGTGGTGTTATACAGGGTGCTACGCTACACTATGTACATTCGTGGTGTTATACAGGGTGCTACGCTACACAATGTAAATTCGTGGTGCTATACAGGGTGTTACGCTCTCTGTGTATCTTTGTGGTGTTATACAGGGTGCTACGCTACATTATGTACATTCGTTGTGCTATACTGGGTGCTACCCAAATTATGTACATTCGTGGTGTTATACAGCCTGCTGCGCTACACTATGTACATTCGTGGTGTTATACAGGGTGCTGCGCTACACCATGTACATTCGTGTTGTTATACAGGGTGCTACGCTACACTATGTACATTCGTGGTGTTATACAGGGTGCTACGCTACACAATGTACCTTCGTGGTGCTACACTGGATTCTACGCTACACAATGTACATTCGTGGTGTTATACAGGGTGCTACGCTACACAATGTACCTTCGTGGTGCTATACTGGGTGCTAAGCTACACTATGTACCTTCGTGGTGCTATACTGGAAGCTACGCTACACTATGTACCTTCGTGGTGCTACATAATCCGTCCACCATCATTTGGCACACAGATTTTCACACAATCACGCAACGAAAGTCGGTTATTATCGACAAATAATCATCGACCTCACCACATATACCAGTTTTATGATATTTCTTGTCCGAATAAAAATAATTTCTTCGTTGTTGTGTAATTTGGTGACCGTCGACATGACACTGTAGTAGGAGGAGGACACTTTCATATACTGCATTCTAAAGATGTAGTGTCAGTTGTGTTCGGTTTAAGGATATCAATATGCACTGTTGCCTAGAAGTTCATGTGGCACGGTTGCACAAGGGCTAAGCACCCGAAGAACACGCGTTGCCATGGCTGTGCCATTTTGAGTTGGATTCAAGTTGAATATGACAAATAGATCAAATGTCAAAACAGCATTTTGCTTGATGAATGGCATACTGGTAAAACCCAACTGACTCACTAACTCAAACCAGAGTGAGTGAGTGAGTTTGGTTTAACGCCGCTTTTATCATTATTCCAGTTATATCGCGGCGTGTCAGCTTAATGTGGGAGGAAAGCCCGAAGTGATGCAGGTCTCAGACGTTTACCACTTCGGTGAAACCAACGAGCACGGGTATGGTGCTGACAAACCTAGTAACATAATCGGAGCGAACCGGGATTCGAACCCACAATCTTAGGTTTCTGGCGTGCCCAAGAGACGCAACTCTCCACAGCTAATTGCGGCGCCTTAGACGACTGGGCCACCCGTGCCTCCTACCCAAACCAGAGAAAGGTTATCTTGTCTGCGTCTGTCCGCGTGAGGTCGGAGATTCGATCCTGTCTGTAGGGGGAATAAAACAAGCAAGCACTGGTCGGAAGTGTCTGACTGGGACATGATATCTTTGAGGACTAGCAATAAACCTGGCATCAGTTCGAACTGGCACAAGCAGCCCCCCCCCCCCCCCCCCTATACACCCCCACACACCCCCACACCCCCACCCCCACACCCCCACACACACTTACATACGCGCGTAACATAACCATGAATGCGACGTTACACCCAACTTCACCTCACCTCACCTCACCTCACCTCACCAACCTATCTCATATTGTGAGTTTCTCTCTCACATGTATATTAGTGCTCAGAGTGGACAGAAGCGCTCTTCAATATGGAGTCCATCAATAGAGGTGTATTGCTGAAAATGTAGGCATTTTACGTTCGCCCAATAGGTTTGTGGATTGGTGGCATTTAGCATATTTCTCTTACTTTACTTACTTACTTTGCTTTGCTTTGTTTTGAGATTTTTGATTTTTGAGTTCAATATCTGCCATGGTGGAAACGACTTTCCTTTTTGACAGACAGACAGACAGTTTATTCAGTATGCAAGGCCATATGGCACAGAGGACAGTTCAGTTTTAACAGATACATAAAAATCAACGTGATCTTGAACATGGCATAACATATTCACCTGAGTCTAAATACATGTTTCAAATACATTGCTAAAGATTTGATAACTTCTTCATTGGTCGAATTCAACAATGATGATCAAGTGCTTGTCTTTGCGTGTAATATCTAAATTAGGTAGAAACTAGAAATATTAAAAGAACATGAAACTCGTCTTCAATCCCCTGGTTGGTACAGTTAGGACATATATAATTTTCAAAATCACTATCCTTGGTTCTACGATATTTATTGACAAGGAAGTTATGGAGAGGTATTCTAAATTTACAAAGAGCTCTCAATTGAGTTTTATCTTGCTTAACTATTTTTCTGGTCGTAACAATGATTTAATACCAGCATAATGCTTGAGAAAGTGTTAAGAGGAAACTTGTTGGTGCCATTGTCTAATATTCTTTGTTTAAATTTGAGCAAAAATAGTTTTTCATTACCAGTGTCTTGTGAGATCCATACAAAGGAAAATCCAGTACTAAATAATATGCTTCTTACACCAGTTACCCAATTCGTATTCCCTTCACCATCTAATTGCTTTAGCATTTTGCCTTTCTTTTAAGGCATCTGTCGAGATGGCATGCGGGTCTTTTAACTCCATATATCAAGCTACAGATGAGTATATGCATTTCCACAGGATATCCTACCTCGCCAACAGAAACATATGACTTCATAAACAGTTCTGTCTCAGTTTTCTGTCTCAGTGTGGTCACTAGACCGCGGCAAGGGAAATTTTAGGCGTTTAACTGTTCACCGACTAATAATTATAGCTGCTTGATATTTTTATTCGCCTGCCCACATTTCATAATCTTAATTTTGCCAATATCTGGTTTGTTGTTTAATACCCTTTCAACAAGTTGTCATGTTTTGTTACAGCGGACTGTGGATTGAAAATTATGAGCATCGTTCCGAACCATCGGGATACCATAACACGCAATCTGCATAGACACAGGTCCGATCTCCCTATCCATAAATGTAGACTAATTCTGGAATCTCCACGGAGGAGACAAGGATAAGGTGTTAGCGACAAGTTCTGCCCTGGTATATCCACGGGGGAGACAAGCATTGGTATTTTTTGTTTGTTGTTTAGAGCCGCACTCAGCAATTTTCCAGCTGTTTGACGGCTGTCTGCAAATACCACACAGTTCAGTGATTAGCGTGTATCAAACAAGCCTTACCGCCCGATCCCGCCTCTTACGACAAACATGGGTTGCTTAAGACCAATTCTAATGCGCATCTTCACGGCTTGACAAGCAATGGGTACAAGCAACATGTGCTACCCTGAAATCTCCACGGGGGACAGTGAGTGAGTGAGTGAGTGAGTGAGAGAGTATGGTTTTTCGACGCTTTTAGCAATATTCCAGCAATATCAAGGCGTGACCCGTGACGAACGCTTTAACCACTAGGTACACAACCGACCACACGAGGGAGACAAGCATTGGGTACCTGCGACATGTTCCAACCTTAAACCTCCATGGGGGAGACAAGCATTGGGTACAAGTAACATGTTCGACCCTAAAATCTCTACGGGGGAGACAAGCATTGGGGACCAGCGACAAGTTCTGCCCTGAAATCACAATAAGGGAGACAAGCATTGGGGACCAGCGACATGTTCGACCCTGAAATCTCCACTGGGGAGACAAGCATTGGGTACAAGCGACAAGTTCTGCCCTGAAATCACAACAATGGAGACAAGCATTGGGGACAAGCGACAAGTTCTGCCCTGAAATCACAACAAGGGAGATAAGCATTGGGTACAAGCGACATGTTCGACCCTGAAATCTCCACTGGGGAGACAAGCATTGGGTACAAGCGACAAGTTCTGCCCTGAAACCACAACAAGGGAGATAAGCATTGGGTACAAGCGACAAGTTCTGCCCTGAAATCACAACAAGGGAGATAAGCATTGGGTACAAGCGACATGTTCGACCCTGAAATCTCCACTGGGGTGACAAGCATTGGGTACAAGCGACATGTTCGACCCTGAAATCTCCACTGGGGAGACAAGCATTGGGTACTAGCGACATGTTCGACCCTGAAATCTCCACTGGGGTGACAAGCATTGGGTACAAGCGACATGTTCGACCCTGAAATCTCCACTGGGGAGACAAGCATTGGGTACTAGCGACATGTTCGACACTGGTATATTCACGAGGAATCAAGCCTTAGGTACTAGCGACATGTTCTCTAAATTCGCCAAGAAAACGACAAGACTGGGATACTGGGGACGTATTATTATTCCCCAGAATCCCCACAGGAGGAGCTAAACATTGAGTACCAGGGAAGGATCAAGAATATTTGAAAGTAGATACAAGTTCACTGTTTAACTGAGTAATGCTGAGGCACAATGCTGGAATATGATGAATACATGTTTACCTGTTCTGCAACGTAGATCGCAAAGTCTGCCTGCTGTGTGTCGGGGATGAGGTTGTTAAGGATGATCTCCAGATGCTGCTCCCGCTCTCTGTAAGGTATAACAACAGCCAGCGTTTTATAGTAATACAGCAAACTACGTTCATAACGAACACGCTTATAACGAACTTATATTTTAGGCCCGGCCATTTGTTGTATATTTGCTGTATATATGCGTATAACGAACTACGGTTATTACGAACTACATTTAGAGGTCCCAGTGAGTTCGTTATAACTGTAGTTGCCTGTAGTACCCTGAGACACATTGCCGCAGTGTGACATGGATTACCCAATCAGTCAAAACATACTCCGAGACGACCTGTCCTCGTTCTATCCACTGAACTCTGTCCACTAGAAATTGGTTCTTCTCTGAGACTGCCAACAAGTCAAGCAAATCATTTGAGTTTTTGAAAATCCACTTGACAATAATGATACTTGTCTAAAATACTATCTTTGAATATAATGAAAGTCCTTCTTTGATTGTTTTGAGGATTGTGGTTAATCTTTGAGACAGGGATTTGGTGGTATATTTGCTGAAGAGTTACAGAGTAAACAATGTAGTTTCAAATGAAATATTTTTACAACTACTACTACTACTACTACTACTACTACTACTACTGCTACTACTACTACTCGACCGCCTCCGTGGTCTAGTGGTAGAGGCCCGATCCCAGGCTGCGTCATACCAAAAGACGATAAAAGATGGTACTTGTTGTTACCCTGTCTGGCGCTCGGCATTAAGGGGATGAAACAAGGACTGGTCGGCTCGGAGTCAGTATACTGTATCTGAGTGTCGTATTCATGTTAAACTGCGTCATGCTACTATTACTCCTAAACGACTACAACTATTACTATTAAGTGAAACAAAAATCGAACAGTTACAGCAGGGTTCTTACCTATCTTTGCTCGTATTCCTAATAAATATAGAATTTGGCGTTTCTCGTCATTTAACATGTTAATCTCTCCTCATAACCCAACAGTACACTTATAAAAAAAAGGAAACGCACAGGTAGTATGTAGTTCACTGAACCTGACAACACAAACAATCTGGTATATAAATTAGATTATCTGTTATTGGAAAATGTTGGTTGCCGGATATTCGACAGGTACGGAGACTGCAGGACGCATCACCTGGTTTGAGGACGATATCGGACCAGACTTTCAGGAACCATCTTCGGGAGGCTGGAATCCGACCCAGAAGACCAGTTATCTTCCCTGATTTGCAACAGATCCATCGACAGCGACGCTTGTGTTGGTGCCATAACTTACAGCCTTGGTATTTGAGAAACTGGAGCCGAGTGTGGTTTACTGACGAATCACGATTTCTTCTTCACCGGCGAGTAGGAAGACAATGTGTTTATCGTCGTCGAAATGAGCGTTTTGCCCCACATTGTGTACGTGAATGGCGGTAGTGTAATGGTATGGGGGCCATATCCTACACCTCGAGATCTGACTTGGTTGTGGTTCAGGGAAATGTAATAGCAAATCGCTACATTAATCAAATTCTTCAACCCCACCTTCTTCCAATCATTGACTGTCAGAGGGAGCTGTTTCGACAGGACAACGCCCCACCGCACACCGCTCGGGTCACGGTAGACTACCTTCATAATGTCAACATCAACGACTTTCCCTGGCCGTCGAGATCTCCAGTCGAACCCAATCGAACACCACTCGGATGAACTCGATCGACGTGTACGTTAACGACAGAACACGCCGCAGACACTCCCACAACTGGCCAACGCGCAGAATGATGCGGAATTCCGTGGGACAGAATTCGTAAACTTATCCAGTGAGTGCCGAGGACATGAAGATCGGACGTGGCCTTATGTGACATGCCAACAGTTTTCAGTGCCTTTGTACAAAGACAACATGTGACTATCGAGCTCCAAAATTTCATATTTGTATCTATGATATTAAATTTAATATATCGACTTTATTAGATACAATAAACACGTCCCATTTTAATTCTCGAAACCCAATAGTCCAGAAACTCAATGGTCTTTGCCCAGTCTCTGTGAAAGGTATTTACAAAATTAAACATGCTGTTTTCATGGGAACATAATAAGGAAGAAAAAATGAAAAGAAAATTGTTAAAAAACCCAATATTTACACTATGTCGCCCATGGGCCTGTCCCATGGGCCAATGGGTATTTTTCTTTGCTCAAAACTCATGGTTTTGTTTCGCAAACACATAAATGTAGTTCTTTCAAGTATTATGACACAAAATTTAACTCATTTTAACCTAATTCAACGATTTTACAGCAATATTGAAATATTTCTCCCATGGGCGAATAAAAGGTTTGACCCATGGGCAAAAATATTTTCCTTTGCTTAAAACTCATGTTTTTGTTTCCCAAATACATACAGGTGTTCTTACAAGTTTCATGACACATGATTTAACTCATTTTAACCTAATTCAACGATTTAAAAGCAATATTGAAATATTTCGCCCATGTGCGAGAAACGTTTGGCGAGAATATTTCCCTTTGCTCAAAACTCGTGGTTTTGTTTCGCAAATACATAAAGGTGCTTTGAAAATCGCCCCGCTTGGGTGAATAATAAGCTAATGTTGTGTGCAGGGGATATCGAACAGAATCCAGGACCTAGAGATTCTGCTATCGAATCGCTTAAGGCTGTTCTTCTGGACCAAATGACAAAAAAAACAACAACTGAAATTTGTGATCAAATGCACGCACTCAGATGCGATGTTAAGTCTCTGAAAACAATGTATGCGGACCTTGAACAATCATGTAATGACATTAAGAAGGACATATTTGCATCGGTGAATAGAATTCGTGAAGACCTGTCCAAGATTGAAGAAAAACAGGATCTGATGCAGTCAAAAATTGACAGTGTTGACACTCGTAATAATGCGGTTGAATTAAAGCTACAGTCGGTTCAAGACGCTACGGACTCAATACACGGACTGCACGAGCTCATCGCACGACTTCAGGATGACGTCGATAGGCTCGAGACCTTTAGTAGGCGGGGCAATCTCGTCATATATGGTGTTTAGGAAGGCATGAATGAAACCTACGATGTTTGTTCAGAGAAAGTTGCAGATGCACTCAACTCGACTACTCCATCACAACTGTTGACAGTATCTGACATTGCACGTGCCCATAGAATTGGTTAACCTATTCAAGGGAAATCAAGACCTCTCATCGCTAAATTTAAAGGTTCAGACCAGAAGATAGCGGTATTGAAACATAGATCTGAACTTGCTACAAATCAAATGATCTTACCTTACGTCAGCGGGAAGCATTACGGGCTCTACGTAGATTTCTCTCCTGGAATATTCGAGGGTTACTAAGTAGACTTAAGGATAGTGACTTGTGTACTTTCATATACAACCATGAGGTCATCTCGATATATGAAACATGGACGTCAGAAATCGGCTTCATTAGCACCCATTTTCCCGACTATAAGATCATTTCTCTACCAGCAAATATGTTATCTCAGTATGGTCGATATTCTGGGGGAATACTAGATTTAGTTAAAGCTCAATTAGCGAAGTACATTCTTGATGTTAAGGTTGGGGATAGTGCAGTTACCGTGTTGTTTGACAAGGACATATTAAGTTGTGACTTAAATGTCTTATGTGTTTTTAGTTATATTCAGCCAGTAGGCTCGTCATGGTATGATGACAAAGATAGTCGCAATGGTGTAGACTTACTTTTGAACTTATTACTTAGTGTGTTGGAAAAGTATCCAGATGTTTCTATTTTATTGTTCGGGGATTTAAATAGCAGAACAGGCACAGAACAAGACTATATCGGAGATGATATCATTCACTATGTGGAAGGGGATGAACATTATACCAACCTGTTAACCAAATTCGATATGCCACAAATATCTAGCGACCAGAAGGTGAATACGTTAGGTAGATCTCTCCTGGAAATGTGCTCACTTCTGGACATCCATATTATCAATGGAAGGGTTGAAGCAAACTCCGGCGACTTCACTTTCATAGGACATCTGGGATGCAGCGTCATAGACTATGCGTTAGTATCAACAGATATATTTCAACATATTGCAGACTTTGACATAATGTCCCGCTCAGAAGTGATCATTTACCAATCCGTGTGAGCATCCGTCATAAGGGAGATGCGTTCGAACCTGAGAATAGTCAGTTACACTGTAAGTATATATGGATTGATAAACTTCGTGAGACATTCATGATGAATATATCATCGCCATGTATCACTGATATGCTCGAACGTGCAGCTTTATGTTCACTCTCAGATGCATCTACTGCAGTGACTCTACTGACAGATGCTATTCTGTCTGCTGCTTGTGTGTTCAAAAAGGAGAATAGATGTAAAAGGCATAGTGACTCCCCATTGTATGACAACGAATGTCTTACTAAAAACCACGAACGCTGTCATGCACTGAACACTTTTCGGGTTACTCAAAGCACTGAACATCTAGCCAAGTACAACAAGGTACGCAATGAGTACAGGGCCTTGTGTAGGACAAAGGGGGACCAGTATCGACAGCGTAATAGAGTAGAACTGATAAACTCAACTGGTGACTCCAAACGTTTTGGGGACATTGTCAAACGTGTGTCAGGGCGTCAACACCATCACAATCCTAACTCCGCGGGAGAGTGGGCCGAATATTTCTCAACATTCTACGCAAATACTGATCCTCTTGACAGTGACGATAAAAGTCTGTACGTATGTGAATCTTATGAACTGACAGAAGACATTCTTGACTGCCCTATAACAAGATCAGAAATTACAGACAGTATTCGTGCCTTAAAGAACAATAAATCAGCTGGAGTTGACCATATCATGAGCGAATACCTTAAACACTCATCAGATGTTATTTCTCCTTACCTGGAGATTATATTCCATAGTATCTATGAAAATGGTGTTTTTCCTGAAAATTGGTCATTAGGAATTATCATTCAATTACATAAGAAAGATGACACAACAGTTCCAGATAACTATCGAGCTATAAGCCTTCTGAGTGTCCTTAGCAAAGTATTCACTTCAATTCTATGCAAGAGATTAGTTTTCTGGACAGGCACACTTTGTGCTATTTCTGAATGCCAGTCAGGCTTTCGGAAGGGGTATTCCACTGTAGATAACTGTTTTGTCCTTAATGCCCTTGTACAACGATTCCTTTCACGTAAAGGGGGTAAGTTTCACGTCGCTTTTATTGACTTCTCTAAGGCGTAACCTTCTTTGGAGTTTGCTATATAAACGGGGATTAAGTACAAAAATGGGTAGAATGTTGCAGTCAAGCTTCAAGGACGTTAAGGCAATTGCAAGTGTAAGGTCTAACAATCGTATGTCTGAGGCATTCGATTGCCCTATGGGTGTCAGGCAAGGCTGTGTACTTAGCCCGTTCTTGTTCAAGTTTTTTTTATAAATGAAATAGTTCTTGAAATGGAAGTGGAAGTCATCCTAACATTCATAAATTTATTATGCTTCTATCATCAGCAGATACACATATTATTACAAATCTAGCAAAATATCTATACTATGCAAATGAAGTAAGAAATGCGAAACTGAAAGCTTAAAACCTGTCTGTACTCACCTTTTGTACACAAAGGCCTGTGGCTTATATGTATTGGAAATAAAATGAATGAAAAGTGTTCTTAGAAGATCCATGACATATGATTTAACTCATTTCAACTTAATTCAACTATTTTACGGCGTTACTGACATATTTCGCCCTGGGCGAGAAAGTCCGGCTCATGGGGCGAGATTATTTTCTTTTGCTCAACAGGTTTAGTTTCCAAAATACATAAAGGTGTGTCTACAAGCACGACACATGATTCAACTATGTTTTACTTAAGTCTACTAATTTTTGGCGTTATTAAAATATTTCGTCAGTCCCTTTAAAGCATTAACTAATTGTGTGCAAAGTATATTGCATCATGTGAAATATTCTTTATATTATATCATTACATTACTATTTAAAAAGGTCCTTTGGTTGGATGTTTACTTTATAGAAGTTTTACAAATTTTAACTTTTTTCATACTGTAACGATCTTTAATGAACCCGGGCCTAACTCTCAAAACGTTTTGATAGTTTATCACACGAATTCATGCGCGTGTATTCCAATTCATTTGCGGTATTTTCCACAACATTAAAGTTTAGTTAGTTTCTTTATCATTTCACATTTTATGTCTCGTTGTTACATGACACTGGGCAATTGAGTGACACTAGGTATGCGGAGTATACCTAGATCGTCTAATTTCCTAAACCAATTAATAACCACATTGTCTAATTACTGGTGAGCCCAGATTGCCTAATCTGTGTGATCACTAGTCCATGCGCTCTCCCGGAGAAGGCCATGTTGAGCAACGGGGAAGTCATAGCTGATTAAGCCTTAAACCAACACTGCTCTTAAGTGGGAATATTAGTGTTGTATAGCGTTCATCGTATTCCGACGACGTAAATCCTAATCACTGATGTGTCTTTGGCAATACTCGAATATAGTTGTAACATTCACGAGTGCAGCGTAAAACAACAAACAAACTACATTCAGTTATAACATTGTTCACTGCTTAGTTTCAATACCTGTTAGTGTGTAACTGAACACCAAGGGAAGTCACCTGCTGGTGTATCTCAGCTCATGGTCAATACGAACGTGTGGCTACCCAATGCCATTTTGGATTTAAACATTTGTTACATTTGACCACTTTCAAAATGGCATTGTGTCATCTTTCTTATGTAATTGAATGATAATTCCTAATGACCAATTTTCAGGAAAAACACCATTTTCATAGATACTATGGAATATAATCTCCAGGTAAGGAGAAATAACATCTGATGAGTGTTTAAGGTATTCGCTCATGATATGGTCAGCTCCAGCTGATTTATTGTTCTTTAAGGCACGAATACTGTCTGTAATTTCTGATCTTGTTATAGGGCAGTCAAGAATGTCTTCTGTCAGTTCATAAGATTCACATACGTACAGACTTTTATCGTCACTGTCAAGAGGATCAGTATTTGCGTAGAATGTTGAGAAATATTCGGCCCACTCTCCCGCGGAGTTAGGATTGTGATGGTGTTGACGCCCTGACACACGTTTGACAATGTCCCCAAAACGTTTGGAGTCACCAGTTGAGTTTATCAGTTCTACTCTATTACGCTGTCGATACTGGTCCCCCTTTGTCCTACACAAGGCCCTGTACTCATTGCGTACCTTGTTGTACTTGGCTAGATGTTCAGTGCTTTGAGTAACCCGAAAAGTGTTCAGTGCATGACAGCGTTCGTGGTTTTTAGTAAGACATTCGTTGTCATACAATGGGGAGTCACTATGCCTTTTACATCTATTCTCCTTTTTGAACACACAAGCAGCAGACAGAATAGCATCTGTCAGTAGAGTCACTGCAGTAGATGCATCTGAGAGTGAACATAAAGCTGCACGTTCGAGCATATCAGTGATACATGGCGATGATATATTCATCATGAATGTCTCACGAAGTTTATCAATCCATATATACTTACAGTGTAACTGACTATTCTCAGGTTCGAACGCATCTCCCTTATGACGGATGCTCACACGGATTGGTAAATGATCACTTCTGAGCGGGACATTATGTCAAAGTCTGCAATATGTTGAAATATATCTGTTGATACTAACGCATAGTCTATGACGCTGCATCCCAGATGTCCTATGAAAGTGAAGTCGCCGGAGTTTGCTTCAACCCTTCCATTGATAATATGGATGTCCAGAAGTGAGCACATTTCCAGGAGAGATCTACCTAACGTATTCACCTTCTGGTCGCTAGATATTTGTGGCATATCGAATTTGGTTAACAGGTTGGTATAATGTTCATCCCCTTCCACATAGTGAATGATATCATCTCCGATATAGTCTTGTTCTGTGCCTGTTCTGCTATTTAAATCCCCGAACAATAAAATAGAAACATCTGGATACTTTTCCAACACACTAAGTAATAAGTTCAAAAGTAAGTCTACACCATTGCGACTATCTTTGTCATCATACCATGACGAGCCTACTGGCTGAATATAACTAAAAACACATAAGACATTTAAGTCACAACTTAATATGTCCTTGTCAAACAACACGGTAACTGCACTATCCCCAACCTTAACATCAAGAATGTACTTCGCTAATTGAGCTTTAACTAAATCTAGTATTCCCCCAGAATATCGACCATACTGAGATAACATATTTGCTGGTAGAGAAATGATCTTATAGTCGGGAAAATGGGTGCTAATGAAGCCGATTTCTGACGTCCATGTTTCATATATCGAGATGACCTCATGGTTGTATATGAAAGTACACAAGTCACTATCCTTAAGTCTACTTAGTAACCCTCGAATATTCCAGGAGAGAAATCTACGTAGAGCCCGTAATGCTTCCCGCTGACGTAAGGTAAGATCATTTGATTTGTAGCAAGTTCAGATCTATGTTTCAATACCGCTATCTTCTGGTCTGAACCTTTAAATTTAGCGATGAGAGGTCTTGATTTCCCTTGAATAGGTTAACCAATTCTATGGGCACGTGCAATGTCAGATACTGTCAACAGTTGTGATGGAGTAGTCGAGTTGAGTGCATCTGCAACTTTCTCTGAACAAACATCGTAGGTTTCATTCATGCCTTCCTAAACACCATATATGACGAGATTGCCCCGCCTACTAAAGGTCTCGAGCCTATCGACGTCATCCTGAAGTCGTGCGATGAGCTCGTGCAGTCCGTGTATTGAGTCCGTAGCGTCTTGAACCGACTGTAGCTTTAATTCAACCGCATTATTACGAGTGTCAACACTGTCAATTTTTGACTGCATCAGATCCTGTTTTTCTTCAATCTTGGACAGGTCTTCACGAATTCTATTCACCGATGCAAATATGTCCTTCTTAATGTCATTACATGATTGTTCAAGGTCCGCATACATTGTTTTCAGAGACTTAACATCGCATCTGAGTGCGTGCATTTGATCACAAATTTCAGTTGTTGTTTTTTTTGTCATTTGGTCCAGAAGAACAGCCTTAAGCGATTCGATAGCAGAATCTATAGGTCCTGGATTCTGTTCGATATCCCCTGCACACAACATTAGCTTATTATTCACCCAAGCGGGGCGATTTTCAAAGCACCTTTATGTATTTGCGAAACAAAACCACGAGTTTTGAGCAAAGGGAAATATTCTCGCCCATGGGCCAAACGTTTCTCGCACATGGGCGAAATATTTCAATATTGCTTTTAAATCGTTGAATTAGGTTAAAATGAGTTAAATCATGTGTCATGAAACTTGTAAGAACACCTGTATGTATTTGGGAAACAAAAACATGAGTTTTAAGCAAAGGAAAATATTTTTGCCGATGGGTCAAACCTTTTATTCGCCCATGGGAGAAATATTTCAATATTGCCGTAAAATCGTTGAATTAGGTTAAAATGAGTTAAATTTTGTGTCATAATACTTGAAAGAACTACATTTATGTGTTTGCGAAACAAAACCATGAGTTTTGAGCAAAGAAAAATACCCATTGGCCCATGGGACAGGCCCATGGGCGACATAGTGTAAATATTGTTTTTTTAACAATTTTCGTTTCATTTTTTCTTCCTTATTATGTTCCCATGAAAACAGCATGTTTAATTTTGTAAATACCTTTCACCAAAACTGGGCAAAGAACATTGAGTTTCTGGACTATTGGGTTTCGAGAATTAAAATGGGACGTGTTTATTGTATCTAATAAAGTCGATATATTAAATTTAATATCATAGATACAAATATGAAATTTTGGAGCTCGATAGTCACATGTTGTCTTTGTACAAAGGCACTGAAAACTGTTGGCATGTCACATAAGGCCACGTCCGATCTTCATGTCCTCGGCACTGACTGGATAAGTTTACGAATTCTGTCCCACGGAATCCCGCATCATTCTGCGCGTTGGCCAGTTGTGGGAGTGTCTGCGGCGTGTTCTGTCGTTAACGTACACGTCGATCGAGTTCATCCGAGTGGTGTTCGATTGGGTTCGACTGGAGATCTCGACGGCCAGGGAAAGTCGTTGATATTGACATTATGAAGGTAGTCTACCGTGACCCGAGCGGTGTGCGGTGGGGCGTTGTCCTGTCAAAACAGCTCCCTCTGACAGTCAATGATTGGAAGAAGGTGGGGTTGAAGAATTTGATTAATGTAGCGATTTGCTATTAAAGTTCCCTGAACCACAACCAAGTCAGATCTCGAAGTGTAGGATATGGCCCCCATACCATTACACTACCGCCATTCACGTACACAATGTGGGGCAAAACGCTCATTTCGACGACGATAAACACATTGTCTTCCTACTCGCCGGTGAAGAAGAAATCGTGATTCGTCAGTAAACCACACTCGGCTCCAGTTTCTCAAATACCAAGGCTGTAAGTTATGGCACCAGCGCAAGCGTCGCTGTCGATGGATCTGTTGCAAATCAGGGAAGATAACTGGTCTTCTGGGTCGCATTCCAGCCTCCCGAAGATGGTTACTGAAAGTCTGGTCCGATATCGTCCTCAAACCAGGGATGCGTCCTGCAGTCTCCGTACCTGTCGAATATCCGGCAACCAACATTTTCCAATAACAGATAATCTAATTTATATACCAGATTGTTTGTGTTGTCAGGTTCAGTGAACTACATACTACCTGTGCGTTTCCTTTTTTTTATAAGTGTACTGTTGGGTTATGAGGAGAGATTAACATGTTAAATGACGAGAAACGCCAAATTCTATATTTATTAGGAATACGAGCAAAGATAGGTAAGAACCCTGCTGTAACTGTTCGATTTTTGTTTCACTTAATAGTAATAGTTGTAGTCGTTTAGGAGTAATAGTAGCATGACGCAGTTTAACATGAATACGACACTCAGATACAGTATACTGACTCCGAGCCGACCAGTCCTTGTTTCATCCCCTTAATGCCGAGCGCCAGACAGGGTAACAACAAGTACCATCTTTTATCGTCTTTTGGTATGACGCAGCCTGGGATCGGGCCTCTACCACTAGACCACGGAGGCGGTCGAGTAGTAGTAGTAGCAGTAGTAGTAGTAGTAGTAGTAGTAGTAGTAGTAATAGTAGTTGTAAAAATATTTCATTTGAAACTACATTGTTTACTCTGTAGCTCTTCAGCAAATATACCACCAAATCCCTGTCTCAAAGATTAACCACAATCCTCAAAACAATCAAAGAAGGACTTTCATTATATTCAAAGATAGTATTTTAGACAAGTATCATTATTGTCAAGTGGATTTTCAAAAACTCAAATGATTTGCTTGACTTGTTGGCAGTCTCAGAGAAGAACCAATTTCTAGTGGACAGAGTTCAGTGGATAGAACGAGGACAGGTCGTCTCGGAGTATGTTTTGACTGATTGGGTAATCCATGTCACACTGCGGCAATGTGTCTCAGGGTACTACAGGCAACTACAGTTATAACGAACTCACTGGGACCTCTAAATGTAGTTCGTAATAACCGTAGTTCGTTATACGCATATATACAGCATATATACAACAAATGGCCGGGCCTAAAATATAAGTTCGTTATAAGCGTGTTCGTTATGAACGTAGTTTGCTGTATTACTATAAAACGCTGGCTGTTGTTATACCTTACAGAGAGCGGGAGCAGCATCTGGAGATCATCCTTAACAACCTCATCCCCGACACACAGCAGGCAGACTTTGCGATCTACGTTGCAGAACAGGTAAACATGTATTCATCATATTCCAGCATTGTGCCTCAGCATTACTCAGTTAAACAGTGAACTTGTATCTACTTTCAAATATTCTTGATCCTTCCCTGGTACTCAATGTTTAGCTCCTCCTGTGGGGATTCTGGGGAATAATAATACGTCACCAGTATCCCTGTCTTGTCGTTTTCTTGGCGAATTTAGAGAACATGTCGCTAGTACCTAAGGCTTGATTCCTCGTGAATATACCAGTGTCGAACATGTCGCTAGTACCCAATGCTTAGGTACTGATTGGGTAATCCATGTCACACTGCGGCAATGTGTCTCAGGGTACTACAGGCAACTACAGTTATAACACATTTGTTAAATACAAACGTAGCTATTGAGAATACCACCATGGCACACTAACCTATATATAAATTCATTCACACATTCCACATTATATTAGCAGATTATATATTGTGAAACATAGTCATGGGGTTATCTTCTGTAGTTCCTGTTTAAATGTAATCTTAATAAATTTTATTATCTCTTTCCCAGAACACAACAACAACAACAACAACAACAATAATAATAATATTATAGTTATATATAGTTATAGTGTCTAAAAAGTACATGATATATGCTGAGAGTCGTTTTGAAGTCCTGCAAATGAGAAACATTTACCTTGCACCTTCAACATTAGAGTAAAAACATATATATTTAAAAAATCAAATAAGAAAAACTAAACAATTTTTAATTTTTTTAAATCTCTTCCGCAGAACACATCTTTGGTATAATTACCTCGTTACGCTAACAGGTTATTAGTGAGAAGAGCTCAGTGTCATCTCATTGTGGACTAGGGATTACCAGGGAAATCAGTGCAGACAAGTTTCTGGCAACTTTTCATTCGAGTAGTCACTGCTTAGTCAGTAATGCATTTGGAACCATACTTTCTTCTATTCTCCTTATTAAGTCAAATGTACTATTTAACATGTGTCTGTCTGGGGAGCAAGGACATGTATGTAGGTAACAGGTTTTTCTTCTAAAGGGTTCTACTTATCAGATATAAAATAATGATGATCATATAGTGAATAAGCCGGGACCAAAGAAAAGTATTTGCATAAGAGGTTTTTTAGACTAACACTCGAAAGAACCTTTCACCTTCTGCAGTTTTCATATGTGGAATCAAGCGAACTAGACTTGGTTAGTTTGATCTAGACTTGTCTAGGCTTTTAGTTAAAAAAATACCTAAAAAATATAAATCCCACAGTCATGGCGCAGGACTGAATGTTTTTTCTACTTATGAAGTTTTCTACTGAATGAGGTTTCACTGTACATGAATTGATTAAGTGTTACAAAACATAATGACAGAATTACACGTGGCATTCCACATGGTATTCGTGATTCATAAACACATGCTTAATGTTTATTCATCTTATAAATCACAACTCGATCCAGAAAAATATCTGTCTACTTTAGCATGTGAAAGAGATCTTCTTAGAGCTTTATGTACGTTCCGTTGTTTAGGCCATTATCTAAATGTACAGAAAACTCGATTTAATAGAACTGCAGAGTCATCGTCTAGTTTATGTATGAAACGTAACCGCTATAAAATAGAAAATGAATACCATTTTTTTGGTTAATTTGTCCTTTTCTTAAAAGTAGTAGAGAAAATTAATTCCAAAATGTTACCATGTACAACCATCTGTCCCAAAATTTATCAGTCTTCTATCTACCAGAAATGGGTGTGTTATTAAAAACCTGTCCATATATTTAAAAAGACATTTACCTATTCTTTATAAACAGTGTCCGTATTGACAGAATATGTCATCCTTTTTTGGCAATATACACAACGCAGGCACAGACTTTGTGAACTCATTTAGCCCCAGCGGGTAACGGTTTGCGGAACCAATCAATAAATCATATTGTTCAGTATTAAGCTCTCATGCCTACGTTTGTTTGTGTGTTGTTTAACGTCGCACGAAGCAATATTCCGGCTATATGACGGCGGCCTGTAAATAATCGAGTCTGGACCAGACAATCTAGTGATTCACATCATGAGCATCGACCCACGCAATAGGTATACGATGACAGAGTGACAGGTCAGCCTAAATTGCTTAGGCAGAAGGCGACCCAGAGCTCCAGATAAGCTTTTTTATCTGCGTAAAATACGCATCAAAAAAATATCCAAGCGTATCAAATACGCAACGAACATATAGATACGCTACAAAAATAAAACTTGTGCGTATCATCACATTATTGTGAAATAACCCTGCGTATTCGATTGGCAACTCAGCAACTTATTTTGAAATTATAAACGTGCATTCCGTCAACCTTGCTAAACTCCACGATGACAGTTACATCATGATCATTTGCCATCACACTTTCTTGTGAAAGTATCGTGGTATTTTTGAGTCCTATAAAGCTCTTGAACCCACACAACACCAGTTTGCAGGGACTAGATGAATAGTGTTTTTAAATATTTAACTTAAATACCCACATGTGCAAAAACTAGTGGGTAACAGAAATTTGAATACCCAGATAGAATTACTGATACCCAATGATTTTAAAATGCATGGGTAAAATACCCACAACACCAAAAGCTTATCTGGAGCTCTGACTTTTTCGGACCTCTTAAACACTTAATGCAACAACAACGACAACGTTCATACATAAATCACAACAAGTTGGACTTAAGTTCTATAGGGTAGAGTTTCCGGAGCACAACTCAAACTCCTTTCAATACTTTCTAACCAGACACATACTGAACTGGTGCCTTTTGCTATTTAGGAATTTTAGAAATGTTTATTTTTTACGTTTCCATGGCAACAAATTGGACATACATGTAGGTACTATAAGGGTGGTATTCGTTTCCGGAGCACAACTAAAAAATTGTCTACTAGGTACATACTGAACTGGCACTTTTAGATTTTTTTTACGTTTCCATGGCAACAAGGTGGATTTAGAAAACAATATTGGTAGGGTTCGATTCCGGATGAAATTTTCCACATCGATCAGACACATGCTGAATTGTTGCCGTTTGCTATTTATGAATTTTAGAAATATTTATTTCTGGGCATTTTTTGCAGAAATATTTCCTTGCCAAACATTGCATGTCTATATATAAAACACATACTGAACAGTACTGGTGCCATTTGATATTAAGGAGTTTTAGAAATGTTTATTTTAGAATTTCTATTGCAGCTATTTTGACATGAGCTAAGATAAATGTTGGGTCAGTTAACTGGTTTGGGACGGGGCGTTAAAATGGGCGGGGGATATAGATGACTTCGTCGACTATACGCTTGTTTTTAATTGTATCAGTGTGTAGATTATTTTATCTGTTAATGATGTAATTCACGTCCCTGTCATTTTTAGTGTAAAACGTAAAATACGTCAGGTTTACTCGGATTCTGCCATTTCCAGAACTTTCCACTGCTATCTTCCCAAAAGATTACAGATTAAAAACAGTTAGCAAGATTTACTGTACACAACTTTAGGTACCATAGAAATACTTAATCTTTACATGGAAACTGTCATCTTGGTGTATTATTCTGTATTGTATGACACTGGATATATGCTCCTGTACCGCCGCTGGTAGTTTAATTTGTGAAAAATAGGAGGACATTCAGCTGTCGGGGCTATGCGCCAGTGGGTGACTGGCGGTTTGTGATTGATTGTTACCAGATGGCTCCAGCTGGGGTAGTAGACGACACACTTTCCAACTATGCTAAATATGAGCAGGCTGGTTATCCTCGAACTCTAGCTGGGCTAGCAGACGACTAATCGGTCTAAGATGTATTGATAAAACACAATAATTCTCAACCTTATATAATGCTTACTTACTTTAATTATGGAATTTAACGTGCGCTTTCCGACATATGCGTATTTTGCGCACGGGCCCGCCAGGCCATTTGGTGTTTGGTCGAAAAGGGTATGTCCGAAACATTGAGGCAACCTACGAGGGCTTGCTGAAAAGTTCTAAGCCCAAGTGGGATATGTCAATTGGATTGCCACCAACAAGTACAATCATTTAATGAATCATAGACATAAGAACTGCAAGTGTAGTGTTATTATTGTCTTTGTACCAGACCATCTTGTAAACCTACCCATTGAAATCACTAGAAAATGGACAAAACTGGCTATAGGGCAGTCATCAAGTACCTGCAACTGAAAGGGATAACTCCAACACAGATACGTGCTGACATGGTCTCCACTTTAGGGGATGATGTCCCTTCCTTTTCCACTATAAAGAAGTGGGCTGCGGAATTGAAGCGTGGCAGAGAGAGCCTTGACAATGACCCGCGTCCAGGAAGGCCTTCAACAGCAACCATTCCCGAAAACATTACCCGGGTGCATGACATGGTGATGGTTGATCGACGATTGACCACTCGACATATTGCCAGTGTTGTGGGCATCTCTCATGAGAGGGTTGAGCACATTACCACCAACGAGTTGGGAATGACAAAAGTTTCTGCAAGATGGGTGCCAAAGCTCTTGACAGCGGATCAGAAACGTGTCAGATTCCTGACGTCCCGTGACAATTTATGCCTTGTTTAAGCAGATCCTGATGATTTTTTGGCCCGATTTCTAACCATGGATGAGACCTGGATTCATCACTTTCAACCAGATTCCAAGGGTATTCTGCTGATTGACTATCTTGAAAAAGGCCAGTCTATCAATGGAAGATATTATGCTGACCTACTGAGACAGTTGCGTGAAGCTATCAAAGCTAAGCGACGGGGAATGCTCACGAAAGGAGTCCTGTTCCACCAAGACAATGTTCCTGTTCATAAATCGGTGCTTGCCATGTCAGCGATCCATGATTGTGGCTTCGAACTCATTGACCATCCCCCTTATTCACCCGATTTGGCCCCGTCAGACTTCCACCTGTTTCCGAAAATGAAAAAAGAACCAGCCGGTCGCCATTTTCCTGGTAATGTGTAATGATGACGTCATTTCCGCTGTGAATGACTTTTTTTAGGGTGGCTGAAGAAAATTTCTTCTTGACCGGCATCCAGGCCTTGCAGTTGGGAAACCGGGGGCACCCCTGCTTATCATGGAGGTTACAAGTTTCGAGTGAACAGAAAGAAGAATGATGCAGTCTACTGGAGGTGTACTGAGGCTACTTGCAAGGAAAACATTATGACAGTTGTGGACAGACTAGTAAAGATCGGCCCAAACCACAATCACCAACAGCTCCTTATCTCCATCATGTTGATGCCTTTAGAAGCAAGCTTCTTGGTCGTGCCAGAACTGAGACTACGCCTATCACACGCATTTATGCTGATGAACTGGCCAACCTCAGACGACATGGTGATGAAGTTCCTGGGGAATATCTCTGCCATTTTCCAACTTTTGACTGCATGAGGTCACCTATGTACAGGGAAAGACAGAAGAACATACCTAGACTTCCAAAGACCAGATCAACAGTTGCCTTGGAAGAAGCCTGGACAAGAACTGACGCAGGAGAACAGTTTCTGATTGCTGACCATGGAGAAGATGACAAGAATCTTATCTTTGCCACAAGAGAGAATTTAGAACATTTGTGCAATGCGGACATCTTGTATGCTGACGGAACTTTCTTTTCATCACCTTGTTTGTTTCTACAAACATACTCCATCCATGCAGAGGTTCAAGGAATTATGCATCCATTAGTGTACTTTCTTCTGCCCAACAAGTCACACGAAAGCTACACAACAGCCTTCCGTTTACTGAAGACAGAAACTGAGAGACTGCATCTCAACCTCCAGCCCCAGATTCTTCAGATAGAGTTTGAGAAAGCCGTCGCTAATGCAGCATTAGCCGTGTTTGATAACATTCAGATACGTGGATGTTATTTTCACTTTTCCCAGGCTCTGTGGAGGAGAGTTCAGCACCTTGGACTTGTCTCTCGTTACAAGGATGATGTCGACTTTCCGAAGCTATCTGAGAGAGCTAAGGCTCTTCCTCTTGTACCCCTTCATCAGGTCGACAATGTCTGGTTGGACGTGGACGCTATTGCTGATGCACCCCAGGTAATGATGCCGCCGTCAAGTTCTTGGACTATGTCACAACAACAAGGGTGGAGGAGCAGCACTGGTCAGCACAAGTTTGGAACCAATTTACCAATGATGGACACTGGACTAATAACCACTTAGAAGGCTGACACTTTAAGCTTAACTCTCTTACAACATGCCACCCAAATGTGTATGACTCTGTGAAACTGATCAAGAGAGAACAGTCTGTGACAGAGGTGAAGTTGGCACAGCAAAATGGACATCAGCGTGAGCCAAGAAGGAACAGAAAGTACATCGCCATTGACGAACGGTTAAGAAGGGCTAAAGACAGTTTGAATGCTGGTATCATTTCAATCATGGACTATGTTGACCTGGTTGCTCACAATCATGGTGAATGGAACTAACTGGTGTGCATCTGGAAATCACATTAATCAATCAGAGACACTGAGAGACACATGCATGTATATAGTTGTTAATAGAGGCTACTTGTTATAATATGTTGTTGATTAAAATATGTATGATTATCTCTGGCTGTCATCCATTCATTCAGTAAAGTGGACTGATCCAACTACCCACATTACCTTATTACATTATTGATAATTACATTTACTAAAAATCTACTCTTTTAAGAGTGTACTGTAGGTCACCTTTAAACAAAATTGGCCTCATGTTGTACAGAATATTAAATGACTATCTATAACTACTCATCTATATTTAGTGGTGTTTCAGGACAAGTGGAAAGTAATGTTATATCCAATGTCCTTTGTGTTGTTGCCGCTGTTTTTAATCCTCTGATCCCCGGCACTGAATTCACTGTTTCTGTTGATATCTTTCGCATGTTTGGATAGATTCATGTTACCCTATTAGCACCACACCACATAGACTCCGAGCCTATTAGTACCTGTTAAAGCCCCTTTATGCTGAGCACCTGGCAGGGTAACGGCAAGTGTCCTCCTTTATCGTCTTTTGGTATGACGTAGCCGGAGATCTAACCTCGACTTCCGTACTCCGGGCGGACGCTTTACCACGGAGGCGGCCCGTATAATACTGTTGGTTTAGTTTGGTTTGTTATTTAACGCCGCACTCAGCAATATTCCAGCTATATGACGGCGGTCTGTAAATAATCGAGTCTGGACTAGACAATCCAGTGATTAATATCATGACGCAATTAGGATCGATAACATGCATCAAAAACCAAGTCAGCGAACCTGAACACCCGATCCCGTTAGTCGCCTCTTACGACAAGCATAGTCGACTTTTACGGCAAGCATGGGTTGCTGAATACCATTTAATACTAGATCTGATGTTATAATATTGGTGTTGATGCTATTTGCCAAGGTGTTCATTCGATGACAACTATTAACTAACATATATATAATTTGAATTCACAGTAATGTATTATGTAAGATACGCTGACTTGGACCCCAGCTTTGATGAACAAACCATGCAAATACGATGGTTACTTGTGTGAGTGAGTTCACTTTGGCTTTTAGAATTAAGCGTTTATTTTCCGAACATTTGCCACGTGGTTATGTATTATCAAACACGTTTTCTTAGATTTCTCCTTTCATCCTTTAATCAGATCCCGCATCCTACAATATAAAAGGCCGTCACTTTACATGCGACTGTTTATTTGACACCCTATGCTAACAAATACGACTTCGGTCTGAAAATATTGCTGTATAATTTTATGAAGAAAACTTTATCCATGAATGAATTTACTTAATCTTTGTGTCACTGATTTCATGTCCATAATAAGGCGTTTTGTTTAAAACGCTGGATGGGTCTCCCGCGCACAGCTGTGCACAGTAAATCTGGCGATTTATTATGTGTGAATATCCTTGTCACATAACGATAGCGAGCTGTTTGATACAGTATCCAGTTCGCAACATCTTTTCTATTTGATGTTATACTTGTGGACAATGGATGTGTATGCAATACTGAACTTGTACGAGCGGATTACAAGACAACTGTACTGATTCCATAAAAGACTACAATAAGTACGTGAGTGTGTAAGTATGGTTTTACTCATCTTTAAGCCACCAATATCAGGTCGGGAGGCTCCAGTAATAGGCTTCACACAGTGTACCAATTGATCCAGGGTATTGTGAAGGGAGAACACTGGACTACCACCTCCCAGTACAATGGGAGGTTGATTTTTTATTCAATTCGAGTTTCAGCTTAGCCTTTCATATATTGTAAACCATACTTAGAAGCCCGTGAAGATACGGGTTAGAATAGCTCTTAGGCGACTAACGGGATCGAGTGGTCAGGCTCGCTGTTTGATGCATGTCATCATATGCCAAATGTGTGGATTGATGCTGATGTTAATCACTGGATTGTCTGGTCCAAACTTATTATTTACAGACCGCCGTCATATAGCTGGACTATTGCTGAGTGCGGCAATTTGTTGTTTATGTTGTCGAATACGGATTTGTATTGCAGCATTAAAGGAGAAATAAAAACGTGTTTGATAATACATAACCACGTGGTTTGTAAGCATTAATATTAATCACCATAAAATTATACAAGGTGTTCTCGTTAAGGTGAGCGTATCCTGTTACGACATAGACACATACATAATGGGTATGAAAGATTTTTAGCATTAAGTTTGTCCTAATTTGTTGCATGCTTTGTTCGTAGAGGAGACACGTGTCATCCAGTGCATAAGGCACCGCAATACGATGTGCAGAGTTGCCTCTCGTAGGAATGCTACATCTAGAATCCTGTAACCATCGTTACGAATCCTGGATTTGTCCTTAGTATGATTCTTGGTTTGCCATAACTGCGCCAGTGAGTCCACTGCAATTGCTCGGAAAGTAAACGTTTAATTCTAAAAGCCAAACCGGACTCATTCCAGTCAGCGTATCTTATTTACATGATGGGGCGGTCGGGTAGCCTAGTGATTAAAGCGTTCGCTCGTCACGCCGAATTTGGTCAGCGTGTTGGGTAAGATTTTGGGTTAGTTGTATTTCAGGTGGTATTGGTTCCGGTTCTACGGGGTCAGTTTGAGAGGGGGTAGTGGAGAGGACAGGAGACTTTATGGGTGAGGTAGCTAAGTTAGTGGTTATGATTTGGGGTAATGGGGGAGGGGTTGGAATTTCTAGTGTTTGTGTTGAGCAGTCGAGACTGGGGACTTTAATAGGGCCGCAAACTTGCGTCTGTGTGGAGTGGTCTGTAGATGGAGGGTGAGTGGCGGTACTTCGTCTTTTCCTCTTTTCATCCTGGAGGGGGACAGGAGTGGGGGAGGTAGGAGCAGGGCTAGATATAGGGGAAGCAATGCTAGTGGCTGAAGGTTGGTTTAAGAGATCAGTGTCCATATTTATATATTCTTGAGCTTGGGTAGTGAAAGGCGATGTAGCTTGGCTAATGAATGTGGCTTGTGGGGCGCTGGTAGTGGCTGGAGGCCTGGGCGTGGTTTTTTCGGCTGTTTGGTGTCAAAGGTTATGGTGAGTGATTTCGCACCAGTAGACAGGTCCGCGTTGAGTGAGTAGCGTCCCACTCTGAATGCAAGTAGGGGGAGAAACTTTCCCACGATGTCCCCAGGAAGGGACTTGTTGATGTTACGATCCGATGAGGTCATGGTAATGTGACTAACCAGTCTGCCTCCTGACTGATGAATCAACGAACCAACCTGTGAACGACCAAGAAACCACGCAGGCCAGGAGGCAGAGAACATATATGTGTGCATGTAAGAACAATAAAAGTAATAAGATAACGAAAGGTGGAAACTTCACAAGGGAAGGCAACAGATGATTGGGGCCGACAGGTGATTAGCAATGAACAATGGAAGCCAACACGTTACAGTTACGTTGCTGCTGGTTATTAGGCTTGATGAAAGGACTTTTTCACAAGTTCTACACGTTTTGTTTGAGGTTACAACAAATGTGAGTAGGAATTTATGTTTCGATAGGTGCATGCACATAACAGAAGAAAGTATTATTTCAGCCAGAGACCATGAAATATGGTATCTCCTTCAGCCTAACAATAGTTATGTGACATATAAGATAGTCATACAAATCATACAGTGATCAACACAGCAACATATATTTTTTATCTTTTAAATTTCAATTTTACACATATTTTTATTACTCTTTTAATGTTCAAAACCACACCCAATATTTTTAAATGATTTTTCATTGCTACTACAGTACAAAGCTGGTGTTTTGGGGTTTTTTTTGAAAATATTTCTACTTCAGGTGGAATGTAAACAATGAACAAAATCCGATTATTCATTTCAAACACGATAGTAATTACCAAAAGCTGTTCTTATTTAGACTCATATTAATAAGCAAACAAATCGAAACAACTTCACAGCCAAATTAAAGTGTTGTTTATTGTTTACTAAACAATGTGATGTAATGATTATCCCATCAACAATACTAGGTGTCACATGTATTATAAAAAAACACAAGGTGTGTGTTTTTGGAGAACTTTGATCAGATTATATTTAACGGGAAAATCACTTCCGGGTTGCCCCCACAACCAAGGCCCTACCTTCAACATCGAATATGTATCCCTCGCAAAAATTGCCATAGGCTCTTTTAAAGACTTTTCTGGGGACTTTTGCAATATGGTTTACCCAATTTTCAACAAAACTGGGTCCTATGACCGGGACACAGTTTAGATTTTTGGTCCACACAGTCTTCGCGCTCAAATTGGTGGAAGCCATTTTGATACAGCTGTTTACTTGACATGGAAGCACTCAATGCTCTCCAAGCCTCGTTTTCGATCCAAGATGGCGAAAGGTCAATACTTGAAATATAGTAACATTGAACTGCTTGATTAGTTGTGTTAGAAACCTTTCAGAAATTAGTGATACTTATACAGTTATTGGTTATGATATGAACACACGTACACTTGAACAAAAGAAAGACCGAAGATATAGCTATTGATTATCGCACATCCCATGACAGTGTTATCAACAGATTTGGTCAGATAGTGTCAGACACGTGTTATTCACTCAGGTATTTCTTGTTAACGGCAGGATATATGGGGACGCCGAAGGGGAATGTGGTCACCAGGACTCAAGTGTGTAAGGTAACTTTATCTGTTTTCCTTATTGTGTTCAAAATATTGAGATGAGTCACATTGAAGGTCGCACAGATCAGATCAGTTACCATAACAATAAACATGTAAGTACCGAAACATGACAAGCCGAAATTTGGTTGTTTCAAAGATCTTTTGGAACATCCTGAAGGAAAAGAGTGAGTGAGTGTGTTCGGTTTAACGCCGCTTTTAACAGTGTTCCAGTTATATCGCGGCGTGACAGCTTAATGTGGGACGAAAGTCCGAAGTGATGCAGGTCTCAGACGTTTACCACTTCAGTGAAACCCACGAACATGGGTATGGTGCTGACAAACCTAGAAACATAATCGGGGCGAACCGGGATTTGAACCTACAATCATAGGTTTCTTGCGTGCCCAAGGGGCGCAACTCTGCACAGCGAATCGCGGCGCCTTAGACGACTGGGCCACCCGTGCCATCTGAAGGAAAAAATCGTGTCTTGTGACAAACTACTTCTTAATAAACTGGACTTGAACATAGGTTGAGCTAATGGTGATTGCGTCCAAGTTATCATAGATTCTGCACATTGTATAAAGAAAAGAACTACTTTTAAGCATAATCAACATACACAGGCACTATAAACTGTCGAAAGTAGGATTGCGACACAAGACACTCGCAAAGATTGAGTGGCTTATTCACTTTACGATTTTGTTCCAAATGATAGTAATGTGTTAGACGGTATTTGGTTTGATTTCTCGGTATGTTACACTAATGTGTAAACCTATTTTAGAAACACGCATATCACAGAATGAAATTATGATCACTATATTGCACCTAATTAATCAAAATATAAAAAGTGGAAAAGCAACCGGTCATGGCAATTTTGCGGTTGAAATGTTATAATAATGTTACAAATTTCAGAAGACATGTGTGGCTTCTTGTACTTGTCCGGATTGATGACTATTTTGTAGTGCTAGTCCACTGAGATAACCCACTCAGGATAGCACTATAAAATCTGTATAATGCTAGTCTATAGATGTAAACACATGTGATGAAACATTTGTGTGTTTAAAGTTGATTTTGACAGCCCGGGCCAAGTCGGACCCAACACTTCTGACAGAGATTTTCTTAAGAAAATACAGGAAAAGTGTTTGACTTTAACGGACCAGTTTTCTTTAAATACGATGTACTGTGACATTATATAAAGTGGTATATATGTATATATGTAGATAAAATACTAAGCTATAGATGTTAACACATTTGATGAATCATTTGTGTGTTTAAAGTTGATTTTGACTGCCCGGACCAATTCGGACCCAACACA
Organism: Haliotis cracherodii; assembly: GCF_022045235.1. Classification (NCBI taxonomy): domain Eukaryota; kingdom Metazoa; phylum Mollusca; class Gastropoda; order Lepetellida; family Haliotidae; genus Haliotis; species Haliotis cracherodii. Next base: position 34,265,030 of record NW_027266265.1, read on the forward strand.
AGATTAACAACGCATCACAGAAGGGTAAAACATTAATACCAATCCTCAAACACCATAATAAAGCTAAGATTAACACGTAATTGCGCTTTCGTGTAGTAACGACGTCGTTTTCACTCTGAAAAGCACCAGGTGTTTGACTCATCGTCAAGTAAAGGAAGAAATATTTGACTTTTTATTGAGTGTCGTATATACCTAATATAACGAATCCACTTCGGGAGCCCTTCGGTGCATGGTATTAGTTACATTTAGTTCAAGTTTGTATGTAAAAGGACTAAAACCTTCCTAAACCCTGCTCCAAGTGCTCGGTTGAAATCAAAATTTTACTGTCAAGCGAGAAAATGGTAGTTGCTACCTACCAACATCCGGGTTGGCATAGACAGCACTTTTCCCTTTTTAGCTAAATATTTAATATAACCTTCCTTTTCAGGTTTTCAACCAGTCGGAATTCTATCCAGGAAAAGGATACATAATCAACACACTACCTGATGTACATTTGTGGGTGAATCACTTTAATAATGAACCATCGTTGACATATAATATATCGTACGCATGCCAAGAGGTATCACTGTAAGAATCACTTTTACACTCGTGTCTTTTGTAATCTTAGTTTATCGAAAGGGTGACGGTGTGCAAATAACATATGGCGTCGTTCTTACAACGCTTGAGAAGACTATATGTTATCGTCTTGATAATCGCAAGTGTATTTGGTGTGTTCATAATAAGTAAAAATGAGATCAACCAGTACATGCACAAACACTTCAAGGAAGCATTAAAATTAGTGTCGTCGAGCGAAGAGTTGAGAACAGCAACAGCAATAACACAAAAGCCATTGGATATAACATTACTTCCAACATGCCCGGACACACCAAATATACGTAAGTATTCGTAAATTGTCAGGTTCGGATTATCTAATATTCTGTGTAGAACATGGGGCAAATTTATTTCTCTTTCTATATATATTTTTTTTTCAGTGGCGCGGCTGAGTGAGAACATCTCACACCTTTGTTAGGACACGAGGAGAGATAAACTTGATATTTGACATGAAAAGTAAAATGTTTTATTTATTAGTGCTCTTAGAAAGAATGGCTAAGAGCCCTGTTGTAACTGCTCGAGGAATGAATGGGAAAATTTCCTCCACATGTCCACCGTAACACTTTTTGAAAGCTTTCCTGGGTCCTTGAACGCTGTGACCTTGATCAATGCTTCTTTGGTTCAGTTGCTATAGGAATCATAACGCAATCGGTAGGATGATCCGTGCAAAGTTTCCTCATTGTACACGGAACGGTTTGGGTAAATTGGCATACGAATTTGTATGATCATGTGCCAAAATACCAATCGCTTTGACCGTAGGGACAGGGACAAGTGAGCAACAGACCACCACAGAGGGAACTGGGATTGCCTAAAAGTCGGGCCAAGCAAAGTGAGTCCGGGCCGGGCCAGCAGAATAATAAAACGAAACGTGCATATCTAGGCAGATCTCAAATGTCCACAAACGTATCACTGCAAACACGAAAACGTCGTTTTTTTCGTATGTGGTCATTGGACGGATAAACGACTAAAAATTCATTAAAATTAATTGATTGGTTAGCGTCTAGAAAATGTCCGGAAAAGCGTCGAGTTTTTCAAGCGTAAAATGGACGGAAAAACGATGCTTTTTGCCCCACCTTGTACAACTGTTAAAGGCCAATCAGATGGCGCGGGTCCCCCGACGCACGTGATGCCCAAGGCTTCCTTTCGGAAGCATTAGGTTTCGTATTTCTGGCATGCCTTGCTCTAGTATCTATCGCGCACAGTGCAGCGAGATTTGCTGATTAGTCAGTTTTAGGATATGTAACACGTTAATGGAATTCAGACACGCGCCAAGAAGTCAAACCAAATCATGTTACAAAGTTTATTGAGATAACATATCCCTCCACTATGCAGAGTTACCTCTATCGGATAATGGGTTGTGTTTCATTTGGTTATAACAGTAACTAATTTTGTAATGTGAAGTTTACACGATATACGTCTTTTCCATAGGGCGAGAGGTGGGTCACATGACGATTTCACGTGACTGTATTCTTGAAATGACGTAAACACTGACCACTTCCACATTCCTGGGGAAAACCCTGGGAATTCCCTCGTACGAATTCATACAGAAGCGTTGTTTCAATCTATGAATTTACGTTAGGATCTATTTTGACACATCTTTACAATCACCTTTCAATGATCGGCCAATTGATCAGTGATGACAAAGGCTTGAAATCGCCACAGGTTAATTAACAACTTCGGAAATATCACGTATATCGTGTCGGCCATTTTGACGTCTTGTACTTGATGTAAATGTATTACGACGCTCTGTCATTGTGATTGACTTACTGAGGTAGTTCATAACAGACCTCGTATCTAATGAGGATATTTTGGGGAATACATTTCTTGTAAACAAACTAAAACATATGTTCCTCGGTTTTGGGGGAACTATTTTATTCCGGAATAGTTAGTCAAGGCACCATGCGTGTATATGATCTGTTATTATGTGTTTAACAAATACGGTTTTGGGCGTTTATAAAATACACTGACGCAAGTATATTCTAATCAAATCCATTGGATAATTGAATATGCTTTATTTCAAGGCCGTTTTCAAGGTCTAAATATGTCTCGTTGTCGCATTGTCGCCCCATCACAAATGTGTATGAAAGGCAGTTTAGTTAATGTTTCATTTAGGGAGCGGTAAATAAGTTATATCTGTCGTAGAAGTTCAACCTGATACACGTACGTCTTGAATTGAAAACTCAAGTCCGTCCGCGAGACCATAACGTTTTATGGTGAGCTCTTCTCTATAAGAGCTTAGTGTTCAACTCCCAGTTCCAAACACGTTGTACCTCATCAACAATCCACATTCCTCTAGTGCAGTGATCGTCCGGAAGATCTTACTCTTGTCCGTAGAAGACAACTGACGAGTGCACGCCTGATCACCTGTGACCTCGTTACACCTCCCATGAGGTGTTTGCCGAGCTCGCGACACACTATATACTGCATATTGTATACAGTATATTGCAGTCGATATACTGCATGCTGCATGTGATACTGATTTGCAGAGAAGCTACAACTTTCAAGATTCAAGATTCAATTTGCATTTATTTCATATACAACGGACCGCCGTCATATATCACTGGAATACGGGTGATAGCGGCGTTAAAACAATTTGTTTTCATAATGGAGCGCTGCAGTCATTTAAAATGGAACCGTATACATGTATAATACCAACTCAGTCTCTCTATTTCGAATATTCAGCAGCAAAAATATACTAACCAGCTGTGAGGAGAGATATAAGATTTTTATAAGCAGTCAAATAGGGATGATAAAGGACCCCTCACTGATTAGGTTCTTGTTTACTTAAAAGCAGAGTCGGCCATGTTAGATGATAAAACCAAAATTCAGGAGCTCCGGCGGGGGGCAAACTGGTGTGGTATGAGCTGTGACGTAGACCCAATAGAATAAAGTAAAAAATGAGAACAACGCAAGGCTACAATGATTGGGAAAGTCTAGAGTTCCACAGCTCTAGTCTGAAATCAAGAATTGTTCTGTCCTCCTTTTTCTTTTTTTATTATTATTTTGTAGATATGGATAGACCAACCAGGAGAGAAATTGATGGAATTTTAATATCACATGTCACCAATGATCCAGTTAAATTCATCCCACAATACCAATTAGTATTTGATATAACGAAGGGCATGATCAGGTACATATTCACTGTAGTAATGTACATACTAGTCAACTTGATTATAATTTTTATTATAGCGTAGCGCGGCATCAACGATTACTATATGATATCCTCACTTGTCATCGATGTATTGACATCGAACAATGGACGATAATTCGAAATTCTTATTCGAGCTATGAATAGCTTTAAGGACAGTAGGGGCGGTCGGGTAGCCTAGTGGTTAAAGCGTTCGCTCGTCACGCCGAAGACCCGGGTTCGAATCCCGACATGGGTACAATGTGTGAAGCCCATTTCTGGTGTCCCCCGCCGTGATATTGCTGGAATATTGCTAAAAGCGGCTTAAAACCAAACTCACTCACTCACACAAGGGACAGTACCGGTGTCAGTAAAATTTTCGTAGTTAAAAATATGTATCTACAAAATATAATCTAAAGGAGCCAAGAAAAATCTTGTTTTATTAATACTTACTTCCATGGATAGAATTGAGGCAATCTGGGCGTGTCAAATCGTTCTAGACTCGAGATTGATTTCTTTTAAATGTATTCTCTGTGGTCTGGGAGACGTACAAGGGTGTCAGTATCGCATGGAGAACTGACGTTTGGGTGAATTCAGCTGGGACCAGTCTTGGTCAGTGTAATCGGATATATTGTGGAGTTGCGGGTTTGGGCTGTTTGATGAATAAAACAAGGGCTCACGAACAAGGGCACAATGTTGAGATTAAAGTGTCACCACCTCTGTTTATATCAGATAAGTTATTGTGATTTGAAATTTCTTTTTGAACAATTGCGAGTTATTGTATACTCTGTATATCTTTCGTCATGGTAGAATATATATTTTCTATGTTGCTTTTTGAATTATCCACAAATAATGAGCACTACAATGTAAACATCTATCTGGAGATATACAATAATACAACTGAAGGGCATATCTGAAAAATGGGACTAATCGACTAATATTTCTTTCTAAAAAACTGTCCGTTACAGGCATTCTAATCATTATATTATACTTTGTATAGTTTAAAAGTTGGGAAATATTGCATTTCAAATAATGGCTAATTGGGTTTCTTTCTACATTTTGAATTCATTATAATTTCTGCAGTAAAACCTTTACATCAGATTGTGATATAAATAAATATGATCTATACTGTGATAAATGAATTATTAATTTCGTATTATGAATTAAAATTTTAACATTTTGACCCGTTATCATTGTGGGCCCTTATTGTGTATCTAAACAGTAATGGCCACGTATTGTCTTCAGATAACACTCGTTTTTGTGCAGGTGAATCGATCAAAATCATGTGCACAGCACTATAGTGGCAAAAGTGGTTTTTCACGTGCAACTGGTCAGGTGGCCATAACACGGCACGTGTTTTCAGCCATACTTGTTAGCAGTCATTAACAAAAAAAGACAAAACACAAGAAAACAGAAGTCCACGCATTTCAAATGTGAAACGTGAACGTGCCATCGGCATGTTGCAGACGGGAACGTCCGTAGCTGAAGTCGCAAGGACGATGGGTTGTAGTCGACGGACTGTTTATGATTTACAGACGCGTCTACAGCAAACGGGTACCACCGCTGATCGCTCTCGGCCAGGTCGACCACGTGTGACGTCACATGCAGAGGATCGTCAGATTGTCTTACGTCACCTTCGTAACCGATTTTTGACGGCTACATCAACCAGAAATGAACTGTTTAGGGGTAGACTGTGTGCGCAAACTGTTCGAAACCGTCTGAGAACTGCTCACCTTCAAGCACGACGGCCATACTGCGGGCCGATTCTGACTCAATTACACAGACGTTAACGTCAATTGTGGGCACAGCGACACTTATGATGGACTCAGAGGAATTGGAATCAAGTCGTCTTCAGTGATGAATCCCGATTTAATCTTTGATTTGTTGGTGGTAGGGCGAGGGTGTGGAGGTGCCCTCATGAACGTTACGCCCAGCGTTGTGTACAGGAAGCTGACAGATTTCGAGGCGGAAGTGTCATGGTGTGGGGTGCTTTCTGTGGCAATGCACGTTCCAGGCTTCTTGTCATCCGTGGCAACCTCAACGCTGCTGCTTACCGCGACCAGGTACAGACACCAGAACTTCTGCCTTTTATGGCAGCACATGGACCCGCTTTGATCTTCCAACACGACAATGCCAGACCCCACACAGCAATTTTGACAAGGAATTTCCTTCAGAATGCGGGAGTCAACGTCATGGACTGGCCGTCAAGGTCTCCCGGCCTCAATCCCATCGAACACGTCTGGGATGCTCTTGGCAGAAGTCTGCGCACTCTCCAGAGCCAACCACAGATGTTGCAAGTCCCTTGCACCATTTTGTAGCAACAATGGCGTCGTCTTCCCAATAATGTGTTCACAATAAAGCATCACAAGGTCCATGCGGAGGTGTTGTGTGGCAGTTGTCAACGCACATGGTGGCCATACACGCTACTGAACTTGTGTGCCATCAGATTCTCGTACTTGGGACTTATGATTTAAACTGTTGATGTTATTACCGAATACCGTAGGTGCTTGGAACAAATTATGGTTACCACCGTTAATTAAAATCCTTCTTTGGACATTAATGATTAAAAATTACCTTCTCTGATACATTTGTCCGTTGTATATCATACACTTATGGGATTACTTTTAAAAATCTGAAGTTTTTAATTTGACTCAGTATATTAAAAGTTTAGGGGTTTGAACATGTGCATTGAATGACAGACAAGAAAGCAACGTAATGATTACATTATGAATCAAACTATTTTATGAATAAAACTAAATATATAGAAAAAAGAGAGTTTAATTTCTCATTGTAAGAGGTGTTTAATAATAGTTTTTGTTTGATTATTTGTTGTTGAACGCCGCACTCAACAATATACCAGCTATATGACGGCGGTTTGTAAATAATCCAGTATGGGCCAGACGATCCTGTTATTGACATCAAGAGCACCGATCTACGCAATTGGGATCCGATGACATGCATCAACCAAGTCAGCGAGTCTGATCACCCGATTACCTTAGTCGCCTTCGTACAAGCATGGGTTGTTGAGGACCTATTCTAACCCGGATCTTCACGGGTATTTTTTTAATAATAAGGTAAAATGAAATTCTGTATATGTCCACAATTAGTGTGTATAAGTAAATGGATAATATATCCATACACGCCAATCAAATGGGTTAGACTGCATATGGTTCATTGATGAACTATTTTACAAGTCTATATTTCAAGACTTGTATTTGATATTCATAATAACCCCTTAAAGCTACACAATGGCGACAAAACGCTACCAGCATCACAGATACCTATAATACATGTTTGAACATGAGATACATATAATTTCTTTAAAGTTAAATCATGTATCTAAACAGTAAATTAGAAGGATTAGAAATATTTGTCATACTTTTTTTCGTTTGGAGAGTGAAGTAGTGACAGTAGTGGCTGGTATCTGATGGGTGCAAACAGGTGCCGAGTCGCTGCCTCAGATGGCTCTAATTTCGGAGCTCTAAAGATCACGACGGCGATACAGACCGTGACGTAGTTTGTCTCACAGTCCCTAAACCATAATATTATTTTCCCTTCCGCCCAGGCCTTACTGCAATGCTATAGCCCAAAATGAAACCAGCCTAGATGTTCAACAGGTTCAGGCTGAAATTTCCATCTCACTTGGGCTCCTTTTAAATTTAAATATAGTTTTTCGTTTTAACCAAAATAACATATTAAATAATATATACTAAGCGTTGGTCTAAACGTGAAGTACAACTAGCCAAAAGATTCCATGCATGTCTATATTTCTTCAGACAGACTCTCCATGTTCCTATCGATATGTACAAAAGACAAATGAATTAAATATTACAGCACTTATGAATGGGTTATATGCGCATGTCAGCGTCGATCCTACAATATCCTTTTGCGCAAAATACATATATACTGATGAATTAACGTAGTAATACTACGCAAATATATGTCCAGATGTATACATCAGTTTCATCTCGTGATCTTTATTCGTGCTTTTAGCTCTTTTTCTACAGGAGATTATGGGGTGTTACATCACACCAGAAAGCCAGGGCCAAATTCAAGTAATAATTTCATGGCCCGTCTTGTATGTTGGAAACCAATATCGCAATATGGCTATTGCTATTGAATATTGCTAAACGTGGTATTTACCCGAGTACTCACATAATTATTCCATTTTCTTCATGCACGTTCTACAATCATCTACGATCTCTATCTATACGGAGGTATATCTATATTCATCCAAATGTCCATACATATATGTCAACTTACATATGTATTAAGCATGTCCCACATTCTTCCTTAAAAGATAAATGCTAATAATTTCCTCTGTATATATTTATATATGTAAATATCGTCAACACTGATGCAGTGAACGTACCACAGACCTGATGCTAGAATAACATCTAATCTCTTAAATGAACATATTTTACGGAAAAAAATCATGTTTTAAACAATAGTTATAAAATATAATAAAAACGAGCCAAGAGACTTTCTTCATTTTGCCAAATTTTGGGCTGTACTGGACATATTTCTTCTGGGTCTGTATGACATACAAACCTAATGCTTTTAAGTGTAAAGATAAGTAAGAATAGCTGTTGTATATCTTCAAATATGTTTGTAATTAACCCGACCATGAACAATATTGAAGGATGAGTGGTAACTATTTATGTCATTATTTCAAATTAGAATGATAGCACATCAGGAAAGCATTGCACTTTAATATACGTATCTTGTTAGCCCAATAGTGTTTTAAGTAAGAGCAACATGTATATCGAGAGTAAAGGTTTGGTGCGTGACTTATCACACAATACTGTCAGAAAGTATGCATATTCTGTTTATCGGCAATAAATGACATAAGGCGATTCATGCGGGTAAATACGATTTACTTCAGAACTAGTAAAGATTACTTTAGGTTAGGGGAAAATGTATGTTATTAACAGAACTTTTGAGTTCGGCAAGCTTAGTGCTCAGGGGGTTATTTGGGCAGGTTTAAAGGATTCGGGTCCTGGCTTGGGCTTTGTGTTGAACGTGTAGACGGCATTTCCAGGTTTGACGTATCAATGACCAAAATGATGTACTGCAAAACAAATCCATATATACAAGCTTGTTTATGCTTTGGGAAGATGATATATCCAAAGCCTAAACAAGTTTGGATTGATGAGATATCCAAAAATATACAAGTTTGTATATATGATGTATCCAAAATTGTTGTTCTTTGTATATATTGGTAAAGGGAGATAATTGCTATGCATTCGTATATAATTATTATGTATGTTCCCTACATACCCCTACAGTTTTCTTTTCTAGTGGGGAAAACCTGCTCACATACCTGATACTTTGTATGTGAATGGTTATCATGGTGGAATTTCGCTTATCATTGACTATATTAAAAGCAAGTTGAGCTCAGCCTAATATCGTTTGCAAAGTCAACAAACTACGACTATAAATGTATTGTACACATACGCAAGAAAATAAAACATGTTACAAATACAAATTATTAACAAGGGGAGGATGAATACTAATATCTGTACTTTTAAGAACAAGAAATCGAAGTATTAAGATTTAATGGGTATTCTTTTACTTATGTAAATGCAAATTGTTGTATTGTGTTTCCTTATCTACAATTCCACAAGGAACAAAGCTTGTTTAAATTTAAAACAAATATTCAATCAGTGTGATACTCTGGTTATTGCGCAAAGAAGAATCCAGTTCCAATGAAAGTGAGCAGCATGCAATCAAAAATATTTAAACTGACCCGAAAACAATTATATATTACAATAATTAAAATCAGGCCGTCAACATAATGACGGTTTCAGCGGGCACATCGTAGTATTTGAAGATAATCAATGAGAACTTCATACTTATACTCATACAAAATGAACTCTTATATTTGCACAGTAATTGAGTTCATGCTTTCAATGGCAGCTTCAAGATATTGAATGAAATATATTGTGTATTATTAAAATAGATGAGAAAACAACAGTATCGCTCATTTCGTATATAGAATACTAAATGATCCCCCGTGTCGTACCATTTCTAGGAAACGAGTGAACAGTTTGGTATCAACTGTTTGGTTTGGCGAGTTTTATAAAACATGGTATTTTTTTACACATAGACTCGTTTCGAATTTTATTAATCGCCTCTTTTATGTAAACTCAATTATCGAAAACGAACGGATAATTCAAGGCTTGTTTTTCTGCGTGGGGGAAGATACATTTATTTAATGTTTACTAAATTAGAAATTAAATTATGCATTTATCGTCCCACCATAATTCACAAGTTGCATATGTTAGCAGTTTAGGGGGCGAAACCGCATTATCAGTGGTTCATATTGGGAAAGGGAGGTCACTCTAATTTCAAACGGGAGCTATCTCCGTTGTTTTCGTATTTGCAAGAAATGGCGTCACGCACGCTGTATGTTGTTTGTCCAGCTATTAAATGCCCAGCTTATCCCTAAGGTAAAAGGTATTCTTAATTAAATGTTTGAATGCATTATATATTTATGTTTCCACCCGTACATCTTCTAAGACTGGTTTAGTGCTGATTCGTTAGGTTGTTTCGTTAGTTCTGATAATCAATTCCTAAATGTGGGCAGACGTTCTTCCGTCATATTGATTGCAACAGGAGGGACCACATTTATTAATCATTATGTAGCCTGCCACGAATGAGATAAGATAATATTTATTGCAGAAACGTTCCATTACGGGACAGATGCAGTTTTAAAAGACAAGACATTATGATTCATATATACATATATACAGACATACATAATTTACATTCCTGTAGACACATACAAAAACAGAATAATCAATATTATCATACATACATAGATATTTTTATACATAAATGAGATGCATCGCAACTGACATATTCTATTTTGGTAGATTAAAACTTAATCAGAACAGAACAAGATACCTTTATGTATGTTACATTTTATCAGGTCACGAGCGGTGCCGTGGCAATACAGTCCAATTTTCAATTAACTGTATAATGCTCCTTGCTTCTTTAAGAGAGTCTGTTTCTGTGTCCATTTCACTGAAGAGAACAGCATATCCCACTGCTAAGTATATGATAAATTGCTGAATTAGAATTAGATAAGGTTGAGAATTAATTGCGTGTTTTTTTTTTACCCTGTTCCCCATTGTTGGAAAGTGTGTCGTCTGCTAGCCCAGCTGGAGCCATCTGGTAATAATTAATTAACATCACAAGCTGGCGTGTCGCCCCGATAGCCGAATGCCCTACTTTTTGAGTTCAAAGAAAACCAGTGTATGTCAACCTGGCTTCGTACCCCAGCTGGAGCCATCTAGTAACAATTTATTAACATCAAAAGCGAAATCTTGATAACTGTTTTTAATCTGACCTTTTGGGAAAATAATAGTGGAGATGGTTGAGTACATGAATTTGTTAAGTGACTGACGTATTTTACTTTGTAACAGCTACGACGTTTACATCCCCAATACAGTTATTACGGACAGATTTAGACAGACAGATTTTTTATCTAAGTCTCACCTCATAAACGTACATTATAAAAAACAGCATCTTATTAAAATTTGAGCCACTCCACATGGAGTTATGAGAGACTATATATACTATTTACACATATATACAGATATATTAAAAAAGTAAATAAACAACGTGTTTAACGACGTTATAAAATGTCTTTTCTTTTCTTTAAAATATAATAGCAGGTTTTGGCCGCAACATAGCAAACATCATGGCTGGACAGTATAAAACATAACTTTTCAATATCACGTAAAATATCAAAATTTGGACAAGTGTTAAAACATAGATCCGGTAACTGTGATCTATCAACATTGTATAAAGGACATTTGAGTAAAACATGGCATTCATCTTCTAAAATATTCTGACATGAAAAACAAAATCTCTCATTTAAAACTGTGCCATCGTATCGTCCCGTCTCAATCCTTATAGGGGCTGTTCCACTTTTAAAACTAGCAATTGCTCGTCTATAAGAACGAGGCATAAATTACTAACATAAAACTCACAATTTGGAAAATACTTGAAATTACAATAAATTCCTAATTTGTTTCCTCCTGTACCATTTACACTTTGTGGCTGACACACATCCTCACTCCACTTTGTACGAAATATATCATACATTTTATTCTTGACAGATGTAACTTCATATTTGGCACAATACCTATTGGCGATATTAGCAAAATGATTTAGGCCAAGATCGGATAGCTTTTTTATTACTCTAAAAATCCAATAATATTTCTTTTATTAAAAAGTGCTTTGTTATAGCCCCATACAAATATTTTTTGATGTTATCCGATCAGGGTCTATATTACACAAACGTCTATGAAATCTGACAACACTACACCATTGCATAATAAATGTTGGTGTCCAGCCCATATCACCAATTACAGCATTATTTGGTGTAAATTTACGTAGACCTAAAAGAAGCGCATAGCTCTATTTTGTACCACATTTACACATGAAAAATCATACACACCCCATATACATGACCCATAATCTAAGGTAGACCACACCATTGTGTTATACAACTTTGTAAAAGTATGATAATTCATTCCACCAAGAGGTTCAAACTTCATAATAAGCAAATCAAGAGCTCTACCAACAGGGGCAGTTACAACTTCAGCCATACGTTAATAATCCAAATGCTCATTAAGGAGCAGACCAAGATAATTATATCTCTCCACAATTTCCACGACATCATCACCACACTTAAAGATACATGTACGTGGCATGGGGCCCTTTAAGGCTGGTTCAAATTATGTTACTGACTTATGTTTACATTAATTAGTGAAAATAACCTGATCCGTATTTAAGTGGCTGCTTTGCTGGATAAAATAATTTTTATGACTTAGAAAATACTTCCGTTGCAAGTTTATTATTATTATAGTTTATAAGGGTGGCTTCGACCATCTATAAAAGTTTCAGCCTTGATTGAATTGTGATACAAAAATGGTGATAACAAAAGTATAACAATTGACAAAATTAACATTCAATAAACAGGTTTAGGAATAATATACCTATCCAGGCATTGACATACACGAATAAACATGACAGACACAGATCAATTTTAAACGCCGACAAAATCGTGTTGCATATTGGAGGTCACAGGTCACCAGTTTGTTTGTTTGACGAGGGTCTGTGAATAATCGAGTCTGGACCAGACAATCCAGTGATAGACATCATGAGCATCGATTCACGCAATTGGGATACGATGATATGCATCAACCAAGTCAGCGAGCCTGACCACACGATCCCGTAAGTCGCCTCTTACGTCAAGCATAGTCGCCTTTTAAGACAAACGTGGGTTGCTGAAGACCTATTCTACCCCGGATCTTCAATCATATTTGACAAATTCCATTTGAGATCAAGAAATAAGTACATTACGCTTGAACATATTTGGTGGCTGGTACAAATGATTCAATAAGTACTCAAAATACAAACGATCAAAAACTGGACATACAAAGGAAAGATGGCACTCGTCTTCTAGTTCCTGGTCAATGCACAATTCACAAACCTTTTGCTCTGTTTACAGTTTTGCTTATCTTCCCTGTTCAATGTTAGAAGTATGCAATAGGCATCTCATGAGAAACAGATATTCTATATTTTGCAAAAAGAGGTATAAAAACTAAATATTTCCTTCTGTTTTAAATTGAGTTTCAAACATTACATAATATTAATATTTTGTTGATAATAATGCTGAGTTCCATCCTTTATTACAAATCCTTTACTCTTTACATGACTATGTAATAACATGTTCAGGATGTACCACCTTCTGACGTTCATTGGATATAACTTGAGCTGAATGGACAGTTTACAGGAGAAATAGACACCCAAATATTTGTATTAGTAACAACATCTAATTCTTTGCCTTATTAAAACCATTTTCTTTTCTCCCGTTTTGAAAATATACACGTATCCCTCGTTTTTAAGACATAACAATTACATTAGTGTTTCCTGTGTTTGCCGTTCGACATGACTTTTCACAAAACTGTTCTAGTATATCAATTTGAGGCTGCAATCCGGGTATAGTTCCAGTAAACATTGCAATATCAACAAATAACAGTAAAAAGAGTTGTACAAGATCGGGATGTAACTGTACACCGCCTAGACATTAATGTTCTATTTCCATGGCTAATTCGTTAATAAAGAAAGAAAAAAGGAAAAGACTTCATATGCATCCTGAAGACACCTGTTCCAAAGTCTGCAATGCACAGATTGTGACACATTAGGCATATCGGTTACCACTCTCTGACTTCTGCCAGTTGAAGCATGCCATTGGTCCTTTATGCGTTCATCACGTTGTGGACGATACATTCCCAGCCTGATAAAAAATACTGCGTTAAAGCAAAAGTAAAGATTTTACGTGTGTTACTGTGGATAATAAAAATCAACCATACTTATGGCTCATGGTGATCAGAAGACCAAACCACGTGCACGGAGGAATTGCAATGTACACGTGCAATGTTTCGGGTGTGTTGGGTCGTTAGGTTTTGGTTCTCTCTCTCAGTAATTTTTCTGAGTTGGTCATTATTCTAAAGACGGACCATAACATTTATATTTCATGATCACCTACTTGTTTGGCAGGTATATAAATTGAATCAAACAATTTGATAGAAGTGCCGGACTGTATTGATATGGCAGTCTCACAAAGGGCCACGCTGGAAGCAATTAATGACCGCATTGGTAACATTGTTAACATAACGAATCGGTTATTCTACTCACATGCTAAACATCCTAAATCAGAGTGTGGCATTACCGAAGGAACAACTGGTATTTGAATGAGTGAGTGAGTAAATATTTAACGTCGCATCAGCATTATTTCAGCCACATAGCGGGAGGCACGGCTGGCCCAGTCGTCTGAGGCGCCGTGATTCGCTATGCAGAGGTGTGTCCATTGGGCACGCAAGAAACTTATGATTGTGGGTTCGAATCCCAGTTCACCGCGATTATGTTTCTAGGTTTGAAACAACCATGAAAATCAAATGGATGGACTTATTTGATCATACATGATGATGCAACTACTACAATAACTACAATAACAACTCACTCAAAGCGAATTGCGGCGCCACAGATGACACTGGGCCCCAATCTATGCCTCCTACAATCCACTAGCAGAGGATTATGCACGTTAAATCCATCTCATTCACTCAGACATATAGCGACGAGACCAAGTTAATATATTCACAATTTAGTCATTCATGCAAAGTTATATTTAAGAACAATTCATCATACATATTTGAGCATAACAATATCATGTATACAATTTTTAAACACGGGCTTTAGGCCCCCAGTAACCAAAGCTGGGCCACCTCGCTGAGGATAATGGGGACTTAGGGTACCTCGGCTTCCTGCATGTTATCTCAGCCTGCATTACGTCATCACTTCAGCCACTGGTAGCTTTGAACAATACTAGCCAATATTACAAAATACTCGGCAATGAGTTGGCTAAAACACTGGTTGATGATAGTTACATCGATTATGATAGGATTACGGGTCACACAGGGGGACAATAATATTAAGATACTTTAACCTCCTGGATAGAGCCTTCAATAATGTCAGTTGATGATAGCATCACAAATTTAAAAACAAGCATTTAATTATTCACATCTATATCTAATTATCTATTCAATTATACAGACCAATTTCTTTCAAGTAGTTGATAATGAGATGAGCGCTAACACGGGAAAACAGATCTTTCAGATTTACGCTTTCATAATGTAAATCCCTTTTATTTATTGCAAAGTTCACACAGTCAAGCAAAGTATGCTTGTCGGTGAACCTTTCTTCACAAGGGATACACTTAGGAGGTTCGTCCTCATATGACTCCAGGATATTGCTGAGTGCGGCGTTAAACAACGAACCAACCAAAAAATCATCTGTCTTCAACATATATTCGTGGGTAAACCGACTGTGGCGAATACAACATCGTCGTAAAACGACCTCGTCATGTCTTGACTGATAGACAACCCAAGTGGGTATGACCGATTGTTAGTTTTAATTCATGAAGTTTATTTCTACCTGCCTGGGTGTCTTGCCTCGTTTGCTTGAGATCCCGAGTATAACTCTTGATGGTTGGTTTGAAATCACTGTACGGGACTAGTTGTCGAGATAACGGTTTGTCAAGAGCTGCTTTAGCTGCAGCATCGGTTTTTGAGTTACCTGTTATGCCTACACGACTTGGTAGTCTTATGCCTTGATGTTGTATGGTATCTATTTTCTTCTAAATTGCTTTTGCAAGCTCCACCATAGACAATGAAACCACAATCTAGTTTGGAGCGTATTAACGATGTGTACAAGTGAAGGACGTTTGTCTGATTTACTCCCCACTCGGAATTTGAAACGACTTTTAACAAGTTGAGAGCCTTCATGCACTTTGCCTTTAAATATTTGATATGTGGTAAACATGTGAGATGACGGTCAAATATGAGGCCCAGGAATTTGGCCTCCCCTACTACCTTCATTGGAGTACCATCTCAAAATAAATCTGGATCCTTATGCGGTTTGTATTTATGACAAAAGTGAATATAGTTTTTTTGGGTTTAGAAAACATGAAGCCATTTTCGTTGGCCCATTTACGAATTTTGTTACGACAGGATTCCTAGCTGTCTTTCTATTGTATTCATAGTCTTAAAAGGACAAGAAATGTTTAAATCAACGCTATTGTTTAATACTTTAGTGAGACTATCAATTTTGATGCTGAAAAGTGTGACTGACACTAGCTGCCTTGAGGGACGCCATGATCTTGATCGACATGATCAGACAGGGTAGATCCCACTCGTACCTGAAATTGTCTGTTGTTTAAAAATTGAAAGATGAACTGAGGTAGTCTGCCCCTCAATCCAAATTCATGCAAATCTTTTTAAATACAATGTTGTATCATATGCCTTCTCTTGGTGGAAAAAGATATACAGTATGATGTTTGTTGACAATGGAATTTTTAATAAATTATTCTAAACGCACCAAATGGCCAATGGTTCTTCTGTTTTTTCGGAAACCACACTTGATGTCACTCAGGAGGTTATTGGTTTCTAAGAACCAGACTAATCGATTGTTGACCGTGCGCTCCATGGTTTTACAAACACAGCTAGTGAATGATATTGGATGGTAATTGGATGGATCTGTATGATCCCGCCCAGTCTTCGGAATAGGCATACTAATAGCATTGTGCCACGAAGGAGGGAAATTTCCAGCTGTCCATATTTCTTCCAATATATTAAATAAAGTTTTTAAACATGAATCGGGCAAGTGTTTCAGGAGCTGATAGTGGATGTTGTCGGATCCTGCTGCAGTGTCATGAGATTGCCCTAGCGCAGTATGTAATTTATTGTGTGAAAAGGTTTCGTTATAGTCCTGACCATTATCAGCTAATTTGTTTATTTCTTGCTGTTTTGAAACCTCTGAAATTGAGGATTATAGTTTGATGATGAGGAATGGTTTGCCATTTATGATAAATTTAACAAACACATGATAACTGAGAAACTATTTATGAGAATAACATTATGCCATAGCACATGCATACAAGGCCAGTTTCTTTGGCGTTAGGGAATTCTCATCTTGATATTAACAGCAACTATAACAATGAAACCTGTGGTTGAGCATCAACACTAACCAGCACAAATTATTTGCTCAAGCATTGGGAGCATCTACCCGAATATAGTGCCGCATGTATAGTGAGTGAGCATCACCGAAATGAGAAGCTGCTTGACTGAACATCAGTCATTATTGACACCCATATGGTACAGTCGAGTATATGACCTACGCTTTTGAGAATCAGAAACAGTATTTGACAGCATGCCATTAACATATAAATATATACAGCAATGAATGATGGAAATAGCCCCAGAAACATTATGGATATTTAACTGCCTATGGATATTTGATTGCCATTTAACACTGGATTTTTAAACATGTACAACGAAGAATGGTTGAGGACAATATACAACATTATGGATATGTTTTAACCATCTTCTATGAATCATCATGAGAATCCCTGTCCCTACTGACAGCATGAACAAAAGGATTGGTAAAGACAATGAGTTGTACAAACAACGATGATGGGGTATAAAACAGATGCCCCCAGACTTAAACCGTATTAAACTTCTAAAGCACAGCATGACTCTGTAAGTGCTGAGACTGTGAACATGGACAACAGGGGGGGGGGGGGGGGGGGGGGGGGGGGTGATCATGAGAGAGTAGGTGGGATTTTTTCGGCTGTACAAGCATACAGCATGGCGAACGACATCATTGCTATTGCGCATGTTACCTGGGACCCATGACGATCGTAGGTACGTACCTTTGACACGACTACCAAACTACAATAATACGAATGCCATCAAGCATTTTGTGTTATTATAACCCAAAGTGTCACCAAGTTGTTGGCAATTTCAGATTTAGTAGTTAAAAGTGTATTACCATCTTTGAGATAGTGAACTCCAGATTGTAATCCTTTACCCTTAATCTTTTGAATCATGTTCCACACCTTGGATATGGGTGTGCGGGAATTGATTTTAGATACATAGTTCCTCTAGGATTGACGTTCATATTGTTTAAAGCTACGTCTCGCGTTGGCGCCCGTGGACAGTTGGATGTCGTCGGAAATATTTCTCGTCTTTCTTCCTATTTTTTTTATAGCTTGTTTACAATCATTATCAAACCATGGTTTACTTATATGAGTTCAGTGTCCTGTGTTCAGAGACAGCAACCTTGATATTTACAAACTCTTTCAAATTGAGAAGATTGATGGATTGATGTCTCCGTGCAAATTCCACAAGAAGAGAACCAGATCAAACCTTGGTGACATTTGTAACCTTTCCGCAGATGCCCATTCATTCACCGGATTCAGTTTTATGGGTTCTTTGTGACCAGCTTTGATAATAACAAAACATGGCCAATAATCAGATCAGTTAGGGGTAATTGTGTTCTGGTGAATTGTCAGATTCCATATCTCTTCGTTTTGAACCAGGGTGTTGGGAAGCCATGTCAAAAGGAAAAAGATTCAGCACCCTTTTTCCCCACCCACCATTGAGTCTTATAATGCAGCGGATTTCCAAGCTGGAAAGACCGAGGATAAAGGGGTGGTATACTCCAGCAAATTTGACACGAAAAGCTATAACCATCTACCAAATCAAAGGTCAGGCTGGTTCGGCCAGAGACAATTAAGTGGACACGTACAGAATTCGGAGGTCAGCATCACCAGATTGGCCCATGAGCCACCACCTTCTGAGCATAGGGCTCTTCAGTTTTATAGATTCATACATATATTTAAGACATTTTGAATAAATTTATGTTTAGAAACCAAAAGAAATAGTGTATGAAGCCCTGGTATCTCAGCAATATGACTTCGATCGTGGGTTTCAGGACTGTGTATATCACCTGCTTCATTTTGGGCTTTTCTTCCTCATTAAGCTTAAACGGTGTTAAAAAATTGAGAGTGGTGTAAAACAAAAACTATTCACAGATTGGACACAATTTATTTTAAGATGAACCTGTAAAGCTGAATCTCACCATCATCACCCAAGATGAGTTGAAGACAAAATACCCCTCCCATTCCGGGGACAGATACTGGCCCGAGAGGTGTCGGTCCAAGCAGAGGCTAGCGGTCATTATACCTTACAGAGACCGGGAGCAACATCTGATGATCCTCCTCAACAACCTCATCTCCTTCCTCAACAAACAACAGGCAGACTTTACAATATTCGTTGCAGAACCTGTGATTGTTTCCATGTACATTTCCTAACTTGACACATTATTTATGGAGCTTCCATTTTAATATTTTTAGGATCTATACTAATATCTATATTTTGCTTGGTCCCAAATGTACCACCAAATCCATGTCGCAGTAATTAACCATAATCCATAATCCAATAAAGTAAGGCCTTTCTATATATTCATAGAAAGTATTTGATACAAGTAGAAATAAAACACCTGGATTCTCAAACACTCAAAGGATTAGTTTGATTATTTGCTCAATAAGACATCCAAACTGTGAACTCGAGGTAAAAACGTACGCTTCGACACGTCCTTATGGTTCGAGAACACCTGATGTCATCATTTCCACTGAACAGAAATTACTGTGATTCACGACTGTTGGTAAGGGAATTTATCGCATCCATTTATTTCAACTTAGAATGATGAATATATATCAGGATATGAATATTCCCAAGGTGTATCATGATATTTACAACCATGCACGGCGCACATTTTCTATCAAAACAAAAGGAGAGGGGAAAGGAGAAAATGTACATTCCGGCGTTTACTTGTGCAAATGTTGAATGCTGTTTCAAAAGAGCCACACATGCTATATAAGCTATATAGCGTAACATCACTCCTGTTCAATTCAAATTATTTACGTCATTAGGCGTCATGAAACTGACAGATGCATGTAATAAGTTTTAGTACACTGCTAGTTGTTCCTGTCGAAAGCTGGCAACAACAGACTATCCCAGTAGCTTAATTTTGTAAATTGTATGATCGCATTGTGGTGTGTCTATAATTAGGCAGGGCAAGAAGAAAGATTCATGAAAATATAACTGATGTAACACGTTTAAGTACTGTTCTCGTAATGTGCTGGGTAAGCTAGCATAGCTATATATGTCTGTCCTAACATTCGGCTGGATCTCCTGTCTCATTATCCTTCAAATACTGATATCTCTCTTTTACACAGCAACATGTTTTCTTTTCTTGGTCAAGGTGCATTTAATCTCGCTTTTACTGCTGAGAGACATGTTCAGGTTCTTTCATATTTCTCGGATAAGTCTTTTGTTTAGAAAAAAGTAGTTCATATTGCCAACTTTCGTGATTATATCGATGTGTTATTTTGGAAAAATCAGTATCATTGCCCCCTCTTAATTTATTTAGATGTATGTTATTATTTTTTCTTTCTATTTTCATAAAACTTGGCCAGTTTGTGACGTTGTTCAAAATCCATCGAGTTCACACACACACACGCACGCACGCACACACATACACACACACACACACACACACACACACACACACACACACACACACACACACACACACACACACACACACACAGCAGCTCTCTGTCAGTGAACCATGTTGAGCTTATATAGTAGATATATGGCCGTATGTAGCTACCCGTCCGTGAACCGTGTCTAGACTATGGGTACATTGGCATCTTGTTTTACATACATGTAGAGGCGTATACTGTTTAAGAAAAGATTAAATCGGATATTGGAAAATACATTTTTGCCAGTACTGTAGTTACATCTGTGTTCTTGGCTTGTATCAGGCACCTGGGGGAACATTCAACCGAGGTCTAATGATCAATGCGGGAGTGGCAGCCTCACTGAGGGAGGATCATGTCACCTGCATTGTCATCCACGATGTCGACCTCATCCCAGAGACTAGCGACAACTACTACCGCTGTCGAAAAAACCCTTTCCATCTATCAACTGCCAATGCGAAGTATGGATATAGGTATTTTTCTGCCAAACGTGACTCTGACGTTATGCGGCTTATCATACATTGTTCTAGATATCAATAGCGTAGTCATTCAGTTAGAATATCACCATAGCTCTGTATAGACTGTAAAATCCTACGCTTTTGTGCATGTACGTGTACATCTGTGTCATTATAACATACGTTGAAACTTTGAAAGATACTTTATGAACATATGCTATTTATCAGTCACTTTACCACATAAGATACATTTTTCAAACATACACTTCAAAGGTTTTCCTAATTTGCACAATCTCATTGAAATCCGATATATCCAATTATAGGTCACGTAAGAACGACCTTTCGCGAACTTTGACCGAACAATGACATGAGTCGATATTAGACAAACAGAAAGCATGGTTTCAAACTGGCGACTTCCGTTCCAGACCTCATTTTGAAAAATAGTTTGATTCAAAATTTAAGAACTCAACAAAAGCTAATTCTGGAATGTTGATGATGGCCGAGATTACTACTCATGGGCTAGAGAAAGCCCGTTCTTTCCGTTCAAATGTTTATCCAATTTAAGCGAGGGAAAGATAATGATTTTGACAGATACAGTCATACAGTCCGAAACTGTTGCATGGAATACCCCGTTTTAAACTTTTAGAAAACTGTCACTTTTCTGATCTGGTGAGCGACGCTCTGATTCGCTGGATGAAAAGTAGTTCTGATGTGACCGGTAATGGGAAGACAGAACTAATATCTGATTTTAAGAGGATGGTTATTTTGCCATATGTGGTATATGCAGGATCCTAGTCTTATCTCGACCTATCGATGTCTATATTTGTTATCACCACAATGTATACATTTCTTCAGACTTCCATATTCCTGGTATGTTGGAGGAATTATTGCACTAACGCCCACCCTGTACAAGCGGATAAACGGCTTTTCTAACTGGTACTTTGGCTGGGGTGGAGAGGATGACGATTTTGCAAAAAGGTAATGTTTGCTGATTGCTTATTTATTTGTTCGACACTCGCATGTTTTTCCTGAATCTTGTCAATCACATTAGTGATCAGGTTTGTTGGCCTGAATAGGTCTGAGGCTGTATATGGGCCTTTTCCAAAGAATGTTGTACTTATCATTTTCCATGACGCCCTCTACATATTATAATTATTATTAACAGATTAAAATTAAAAATGCAGCAAAGAGGGTTTGGGTGATCCTGGCACAGTCAGGATGGTTAGGCTCTTCATCAGCTCAGGGCCCTTGCCCCCTCTTCACGTAGCACAGACAGCAAATGCGACTTCTCCCAGGAAGCGCTGCCTAGTCAAACCCACCCAGAACTTTTCGGAGAATGTGAAAACTCCCCAACACTGCAGCCTTCTGCATTACCCAGATTGTCAGCAGGGCTGTAACCCGGGTACTCTCCCAATGTCAGTCAACAGATTGGGAGGTACCAAACCTAAGGCACCGAGAACAATGGGGAGATGGACAACTTGGTACTTGGGATGCAAGTGTGACATTTCGAAAGCGAGGTCTGCATATTTGCCATGTTTTTCCTCAATCATGTAAATCATATTAGTGTCAAAAGGGACAGAAAATTCAATGATGTAAATGATTTCATTGGATTTATAAAAAAAGGACAAGATCAGGTTTGTTGGCCTGGATATGTCTGAGGCTGTATACGGGCCTATTCCAAAGGATTTTGTATTTATCATTTTCCATGGCGCCCTCTACATATTCAGGGTCGTACCATGGATGGACCTCTGTGTTAAAACCAGAAGCATGGCGAAGACAGTAATAAAATGATCTAGCCACCCCATCATGTCGCTTAAGATACTGTTTCTGTGCCAAAGCTGGGCATCCACAAACAATGTGTTGGACAGTCGCATTAAATTAATTACACAATCTACACTTCATATTCACATTTTGATGCAAAATCACACATTGACGGTTTCGAGTTGGAAGTGACTGGTCCGGAGCAGCAAACAGAAAGCCTTCTGTTTCACTTTTCAGGCCAGACGACTTCATCCAAACGAAGGACTCTGCAGGTTTGCTGACCTTCTCAACACACTGCACATAAACTTGTCAGTCAGAAAGCCTCTCCTTGACAAAGTAGACAGAAACAGTACAGAACCATCAACAAAATCAACACTGACATTGAGATTATGTCCTTCAACCTTGGCTCGTTTTACAAAAAATGTGGAATGCCTTGTTTTCCTCATGAGTCTTGACATGCTTCACAAGAGGACCGTCAGACAAATAAATGTGTGCAAAAGTGCACAAAACAATTCTATCATGAACAGCCTCCACATTAATCAAACCACGCCCTCCCATCATAATTGGTAAATACAAGCGATTGAGGGAAGAGCGAGGGTGGTGGGATCTATAGTGTGACATGATTCTTCGTGTGAGGGTGTCAACCCTGACTTTCTTGTTTCGTCCAATCAACAACACCAAAAGAATACGAAAGGACGGACACAGCCTACGTATTTGTGGCTTTGACTTTATTATTATTTTTATTATCATAACCACTGTCATATCGCTGAGTGTGCGTTAAACAACAAACAAACAAACAAATATTATTATAAATGCCCCATGCCGCTGGAGTACATACGGTGAACCAGGTCTCTAAGCTGGACCATCAAATCAATTTCGCCGCAGTGTACAACAGACATGGGGACCTACACTAATCCGGGATCCCCATGAGGTGAAAGATGACGTTCAAATGTAATGTAGATATATACATTTTCGAATCATGAACACTATGTTACTAACAAACTTACACCTACATTTATCATTGAAGAGCAAGATCACATGTCCGTTACTTCCGCTCCACCCCTCCTTCACTGTATAATAAAGCGAAAAAAACCTTTCCAATAACCAATAGATTCCAACTATATCACGAACAAGGGTTTATGAATCACTATCAAATAGTAATGACACCAGGTGTTCGCGAACAGGTGAAGGTATCCTGCCCTACTTGTGACACCCGTCACAAACATATGCAAAGTCACCTTGATCAAACCACTTCTGAGCAAGAGTCGCATGACGCTCTTTGGAATCTTGGTAGAAAGAGCAAGCTCAATTTAATCTCAAAAGTTGTGAAATGTACAAGCTGCTGGAATATTGCTCGACATGAAGAGAAAGTTGACTTTTGAAAAGTCACCCCTCTTGTCAAACAGTCCTGTGGAGATTGTTTTGTCATTCTGAATCTTTATGCATAGATCTACACATAAAACAGATGAGGCAGTCTCACTGGTCTCCTTTGTTTTTAGCTCAGGTGTGTAAATCAGTGGAAGGGAATTAGGTATTTGCTTGTTATTGAACGAGGCCAAATCATCGATATACCTGAAGCTTAAGTTAAACTTCTTGGCCAAATTACCTTGATTTGACTTTGCAAATCCGCACCGAGATTTCGATTCATATGCATATAGAAACAGATCCGCAAGAAGAAGAGGACAATTGGTGCCCATGGGGATGCCCACTTCTTGCTTAAATGTCTTATCCCCAAATCTCATGTAGACGTTAATGATGAGGAAGTCCAGCATTTCACATATTGTTTTCTCCACAACACACGTGACTCAGTGATAAAGGTCAGTGAGTTTGGTTTAACGCCGCTTTAAGCAATATTCCAGCACGACCACTGGAGACACCATAAAATTGGCTTCACACATTGTAGCCAAGTGGGGAATCGAACCCAGGTCTTTGACGTTTCGAGCCAACGCTTGAAGCTCTAGGCTACCCCACCGTTCTTCATCTTTTCATCTCTCATTAAGCTAACATGCGGTGTCATGACGTGAAATACTGTTTCAAGTCTTACAATAGAGGCGATATAAACGTAGCTTCGTGCAATCCGGGTTACAGTAAAATCTCAGGGCTATTTGTGGGAAAGTCTGTCTATATTAAAGGACACTACAAGTTGTATCAGGATCACGAAGGGTACATGGGTTGTTATGCGTCCCGCGTTAGGTTTTATACCAGTACCCAGAGGAACAAGGGACGCACTGAACCCCATGTACCCCAAATGATCCTGCTGCAACAAGTTTATCTTACCGACATGATTTAATGTGAAATTGTAAAAGAATTAACACAAATTAATAA
The DNA here is from genome assembly GCF_022045235.1 of Haliotis cracherodii. Taxonomy (NCBI): domain Eukaryota; kingdom Metazoa; phylum Mollusca; class Gastropoda; order Lepetellida; family Haliotidae; genus Haliotis; species Haliotis cracherodii. The sequence goes on from NW_027266265.1 coordinate 34,290,252, forward strand.
TTCCCAAAGCGTCCGGGCAGCAAGCAGTAAAGATCGCTTTTTTGCGCGATTAAAAGAAATTACTTCCGCCGCGCTGTCGCTGTGCTGCGTTATAATAAGGGTCGATTATCTTAAAACAACCAGAGCGATTTTTTTGCTGCAAACGCGTTGGTTTAGTGTGAGAAGGCCTTAATGCTATGCCTATGAGGTGGCATCACAACTCAAGGGAGAACGCAACTCATCATTGTTAATGACAATTTGAATGGTGTTCGCTACCGGGTCGAACATCGTTCGAGATCATGTATTACGCTTTGTGCCAGTGAAGGCAGGGAACGTCAGATGCAGCAGGATAATGAGTGGTAAAATAGCTCCTCTTTTTTAAACCTGTTGCTCTGTTTCCAGGTATGGGTTTTCGTCAATAAATTTGTTATGGTAAGACATTAATCAGAATAACGACTAAATATTATGTTACTTTTTTCTATTACATAACACTTTATAGTAAACACACTTTCTTTATCCGCTGGTAAATATATGATCATAGTTATATTTCTTTACCAGAATGCATTCATTTGGTCTGCGAGTCGAACGAAATTCGATTAAGACTGGACGGTATTATGCACAATCACATGGCAAGGATAAGGGGAATCCTAAAAACCCTAAAAGGCGAGTATTCAATGAGATTATTGGTTTGTTTGTTAACGCCGCACTCAGCAATATTCCAGCTATATGACGGCGGCCTGTGAATACTCGAATCTGGAACAGACAATCCAGTGATAAATATCATGAGCATGGATCCCTGAAATTGGGATCGATGACATGCATCAACCAAGTCAGCGAGTCTGACCACCCGATTCCGTTAGTCGCCTTTTACGGCAAGCATGGGTTGCTGAAGACTTCACGGGTGTATATGTACTAGTGGTGCTATATTAAGAAATTGTTAGTGTTGTTTGTTAGGCATGGGAAATTTTTACCGTACCTCGTACCTGTTTACAGATTTATTGGTGTTATTGAGTATTCGATATGCGTTCAAAGGTAACGTAATCCTACTGTTTACGCATGCCAAAATAAATTTGCAGGCATCAAAACTCAAAAACACCCGCAAATCTGAAAACTAATGTCTATCACCAAAACATTATCTTGCAATATACTCACACGCAAAAGAAACGCAAGTGGTTTTAAGCAAATATGTAACAAACATGGAACCATAAATTGATACGAGTATGTAGTGAAGCCTGATGGTGTTATCAATATTTTTGGTTGCAATTTGGAAGCCCCGAATAAAAACTCAACATAAAAAACGAATCGCCAAAACGCACCATTTCAATGAATATGTGGGTATCATGCACCAATTTCTTGCGAAATCGAACATGCTCGATGTGACTGTAGTGGGTATAAAACTGGCCGATTCTTGGACCTGCCACTTCTTGGTCAACAATGCCACGCCTAACTCAAATTCAGAGAAACCAGGCTATAGGACGTTTGGAAGCTGGAGAGTCTTCCAAGATGTTGCCCGTCATTTCAACGTTAACATAACCACAATTTACCGTCTCCTGCATCGATACAATGCTACACTGACTACAGATGACCTTCCTCGGAGCGGTCGTCCTAGGGTCACCACACCTCGACAAGATCGGCAGATTACCCGTCAACACCAGCGACATCCGTTCCTAACTGCAAGTGAAAGTGCTCGACAGACCATAGGAACACAAAATCGACACATTAGCCTGGACACTGTGATCCGACGTCTCCGTTCCAACAACCTCAGATGTCGCCGACCAGCACGCCGTCCTGTTCTCCAACCACGGCATCGACAAGCACGACTTCAGTGGGCAGTTGGGAGACTTTTGTGTCTCCCATGCAGACGGAAGCGTCAGAATTTGGCGGCGTCGAGGTGATCGTTTCGCTGACAGAACCGTTGTGGAAAGGGATCCATGGGGTGGACCTAGCGTCATGATATGGTCATGCATTGGACTTAATGCGAGACTTGTACCCATGTGCTTTCTGAATGTTGGTCGTTCGAATCCCGGTTCACCCCGATTATGTTTCTAGGTTTGTCAGCACCATACCCGTGCTCGTGGGTTTCACCGAAGTGGTAAACGTCTGAGACCTGCATCACTTCGGGCTTTCCTCCCACATTAAGCTGACACGCCGTGATATAACTGGAATACTGTTAAAAGCGGCGTTAAACCCAACTCACTCACTCACTCTGAATGTTGGTCAAGGTCGGGGACACGTCGTCACTGCTCAGCGGTATATCGACCAAGTGATCAGACCCCACGTTGTTCCATTTTTTGCACAACATCAACAACACATTTTCCAGCAGGACAACGCTCGTCCCCATGTTGTCAGAGCTACCATGGCCTTTCTTTAACAACACAACATCCGTGTTCTACCGTAGCCAGCCCTCAGCCCTGATCTGAACCCAATCGATCACTTGTGGGATGAGGTTCAAAGGCGTCTGCACAATGTGCGCCCAGTCCCTACAACTGCCGATGAACTACGCACAACTGCTCTGGGTGTGTGCAGGAGGATCCATAGGGCCTTCACAAATCATCTGATCCACTCAATATCCAAGAGATGTGTGGCAGTGATAAATGCTAATTGTGGTCACACCAGGTATTGACTGACATTTTGGGTTTAGACCCGAAACTGTGTAAGCCTTTAGAATTTAAAAAAATTAGTTATGCCATCTGCCCTTTAATCCATTGAACTGTTTTCAGTCAAATTTGTGTCAATCGTACCCTATTAGTATTTCTTGTCTTTACTGTTGAAAATAAATAACATATATACTGCACACTCGACTTGCGTTTCTTTTGCGTGTGAGTATATTTTCGAAGTGCATTGTTATATATGTCATGTGAATCAGTCCTCGGGTATTTTGGTTTTAGAAAACACCAGCAATGTCCTTCAGTAAGGAGATCTGGTTTGCATTTGGTCACGTCCACTGTATTACAATTTGTAATTACCTTTTTTTCTAGATTAATTTTCCTCAACAAAGCAGTCGGACGATTGAAAACAGATGGACTCTCCTCGACACGGGTCAATACTACGGTATCTCACAGAGGCGTTGTCACGTGGCTTATTGTGTCCATAGATACGAAATACTATGCGAGAACTGTCCATAGCTGACATAATCACTACATGCAATTGTAATCAGTGAACAGGATTCAGACTTGACACTAAATACATTCGGGGTTTATACTAGATGTCACATTACGCTTCGTGGTTTTGGGGTCTGCACTCTCACACTACACCATGTGCCTTTGGAGTCTATTCGGGATGTGACAATACACACTACAATGCAATATTGAATAGTTCTATCAACTACAAATACTTCGTTAATAATTGAAAATTGTCTGCCATAATAGTCTGTCTAATTTGGGCATGGCAAGAAAGCAGCAACACTTAAAACGTTTCTATCAACACTAACCGTGCAGATGTTAATTAATTTCTTACAATCTTATAAGACATAGTGTTATGATAGATTTACTTAGATAACCTTAATCAGTTTTACTCATTTCTCAATCATAAACTTTCGGGGACTATACGGGATGTCACACTATACTGTGTACCTCGGGTCTAAATGGAACACCACATTATACTGTGTACATTTGGGATCCATACGGGATGTCTCATTACAATGTATGTGCCTTCAGGTGGAAGTTAATGTATATTGTATAACAAAATGGAATTTCTGGCAAGATATTTCGTATTATCCAGAGTATAATGCATAATGATGTTACATCAATGGTAAGATTTGATTATGGTAAGAAATTGATTGAGTATTTTGATAGTTCGTGTGGGTTAAGACAAGATGGTATTCTTATTCCTGTACTTTTTTCTTTGTTTATCAACGTTATATCTTTGGTAAGTTGATTGTGATTGTATTACAGAGGAAACGTTAAATAAAATTGCCCTATTGTTTGCCGTGGGGTTGATACTTGGTGCAGATAGTGTTGTATAATTACAAAAACGCCTTGGTGAATTATATTTATACTTTTATAAATGGGATATGGATATTAATTCTGAGACGAGTAACACTGTTGTTTTTGAAAGGAGAGGCACTTTATCAAAACATGAGAAATAGTTTTATAATGGTGAGCGTATGAAAACTGTTAATGCCTATAAATATTGGGAACGTCTCGTCATTCCCAAATTAATTTGGCCCAAGGCCTGTAATACCTTTATGTCAACAAAGCACAAGAAAATTGTTCCAATGCTAATGCAGATCTAGGGAAATGAAAATTGTAAATTTTCTAAATAAATTGTATATTTATATCTATCTCACACTATGCATTTCTTCTTATTCTTCGTTCCTGGTGTTGAAACGTCCTAGAACAAAGTTGCCAGGTTAAAAAAAAACAATCACCCTAACACATCCCATACATCACCAAGTCAGCACTGTGATCATGGGTCACACATCACTGCGATCTCGTGTCACACGACCTATGCGATCCGATCGCCTGACACATCCAGAACCCTCATTTTCAATCGAGAGCGTACAGGCTGGTGTTACTGTGATGCGGGGATGGTTGGGTGGGCGTTTAGCGTGTGAGATAAGTATAAATATACATTTTAGTAGAAAATTTACAATTTTTTAAACTTAACCTATCTCACACTATGCCTCCATTGTGGCCGAGAATTTGCAATTACTATGCAACGCAAAGGTGGAAGCCACTGTCCTCGTCTCATGCGGATTAGAGGCAACTTGGAGTGGTAGTCGCACAAATGTGTAGGCCCTGGGAATGATAGAGTGCAACCAAAAGGAGATAGTGGTTCGAGATACCTCTGAAGTTGCAGCCGACAATAATGAGATGAAAAAACACTTGCTAGAGCGACGGGAGGTCTGAGATGCCCTCAAGTAGATCTTTAGGGCTCGGACTGGGCAGAGTGAGAGGTCTTCCAATTCATCAGGTCCCAGTATCGAAGGCAGCGGTGGAAGGGTGAACGATTCAGTTGTCCTGGGAGCTGGTTCTTATCAATAAAGTCACAGCGCAAACCCAGAAACACTTTACCATGTTGATGACGTATAAAACGAGCTCTACCAACGTCTAAAGCATGAATCTCACAAATACGAGCCGCAGTAGCCAGAGCGAGGAGGAAGACTGTCTTGAACGTAATGAGTTCAAAGGTCATATCCGGAGGTGGTTCATACTGGGCCGAAGACAAGTGACGGAGGACGATATTGAGATCCCGTGCTGGAGGTCTAGATCGGGATGATAGGTCCACAAGGCGGTATGAGAGAATCAATGCCTGAAGCTCAGCAACAGAGGAAACCCTAGCCAATAGTCGTGGCAACGACTGAATTAATAGCTGCCAAGTAGGTAGATAAAATAGAGCCCTTCCTAGTAGAGCGGAGATGTTGGAGGTATTCAGCTATTATCTGAGTAGAAACATTCGCAATCGTCCTTCTGAAGGAAGGGCCCGAGGAAGCACTGTTGTGGGCGTAGATGTAATTGACCCCGCAAGGTGAGGGCTTGTGCCGACGTCAAATGTCTGAAGAGTTTTTGCCACTGTAACGGATGTCTGAGAGTCAATGATACATGACTCTGTATCTTTGCCCATCTGTCTATGGGTACAAACATCCTTCCCGCTTGAGTGTCTAAAAGGGCGCCGATTAATTTGAGACGCTGAGTCGAGACCGTCTCACATTGATGAAGCAGCCTAGTTGATGAAGTAACTTCCTTGTAACTTCTAGATGTGTCAACAGCGTCGCTGAGATAGCATGAGCCTGGATACAGTCGTCTATGTAGGCCTCGAAGTTTTTAATGTACCTGTTCTGAACAAAACAAATTAGTAATTGGGTAGATCTTTTTTCTTTTGTTTTTTAAAAATCTTTTTGGATACACAAACAAACAGTTTACAGAAAATAGTTCACATACAATCTATAATTCTGCCAAAAATACTGTATTGGAACCATTTTTTGAAGACACGCTGTATCAGAGGAGATTCGATGCATTCAGTAAAGTCCATAATATCGTAAATTAATCTTTTGCATTCTCCAATGTGTCGTTTTTCACATAAAACCTCTTTGATCCTCGTCAATTGTTTTTGGCAAGACGTGTTTAATTGCATTTGCTATTTTTGCAGATGCTATGTTATTGTGACATTTTTTAAGTGCTGCTATGTTTTGTCTCTTTCTGGAACGCATGTCATTAGACCCTACCTTTGACTAACTGATAATTCTCCTTAGTTGAAACCTAGATAACAATAATCGTATCATATATTTATGTATATCTTGCCAGAAAAAAAATGAATTCTGCAGTAAATCCATCAGGACCCGGACTTCATTTTTCATAATTTTCAAACACGATAAAACCTCATCTTATTGTAAAGTTGGTCATCTATATTAAATCCGGCATTGCCTTGTTCATCGACACCTATTTCATAATGATCTGTTGTATTCTTTATTACTTCTTTAGTTTTCAAATAAATGTTTGTCGTTTAGTAGGGAATTAAAAACACTTCCAATAGCCCTTTCCTCTCTCAGTACTATTAAGATTTAACGAAATCCAATAAATAGAGGATCTGTAAGCAGGCTCTACTTTTCAAAGTCTCTTACCAACTTCACAAGGGGATCATCAGACAAATAAACGTGTGCAAAAGTGCACTATACAATTCTATCACACAAAGACTCCACTATAACAAAACCACGTCCTCCCATTATAATTTGTAAATATAAGCGATTAAGGGAAGAATGGGTGTGGTGGGATGTATTGTCTGCCATGATTCTTCGTGTGAGGGTGTCAATACCCTGAACTTCGTGTTTCGTCCAATCAACAACACCCAAAGAATACGAAAGGACTGGTACAGCATAAGTATTTGTTGCTTTAACTTTATTGCGAGCGTTCAGCTCAGAACTCCATATTTTCCTAAGTCTATATTTGTACTCTGCCCTAAGTTTGTCCTTGACATGATCATTACCAGCACCCATTACCCACCACTATTCCCACTCAGGGTTACGTAGACGCCACGTCTCTAGTTCATACACAAACAGTGAATGAAATCAAGTAAATCACAACAACAAATGCTTGTCGTAAGAGGCGACCAACGGATCATGAGGTCGTTGACTTGGTTGGTGCATGTATATATTTTATCCTATTTTCATAGATCGATGCTCATGTGACGTGATCAAGTCACGTGATCTCTGCATATAGAAACAGTGAAGCTTGCGTAGCTGTCTTCTCATGCGTCAAAATGTCAATTTTACACGAACAAAAAAGATATAATGTTATTTCCAGTGTTGCATAAGAAACACTGACGATGTTTACAAGATCACATTGTTCTATAGTCATTAGTTACATCAAAGACAGAGGCAAGCACTTGCTTGTCTATTTGCTGGGGGAAGAACGAGGCAGTGACACATTTAACTGTCTAAATGGTACCTGTATCTGTAATACTTACTGAAGATGAGCGAGACGCATGGTAGCTGTTATGAACAAGCCAAGTTCTTATCTTCTATGCACCACCAGGTCCCGATTTATGACGATCACTAGTAATACAGGTATTTTTTGTTTAAAGGCCGCTGTCGTATGGCAGTAGTACAGCAACGCAGCGGAAGGCAACAAACAAACACATATTTATGCAAATTGTGTGAATGATGTGTGTTACCGGTAGGTCAGGAAATGCTTAACTTTTCCGCTCACACCTGGTGTCATCACTGATCTCAGTGATCCAAACACCGCTATTTTGCCATTTAGGAACCGACCATTTGATATTTAAGGGGAAAAAATATTATTTTTTTTAAAATATCTTACAACAATGTATTTTCTTTTTGGATGGTTTGAAAACACCATTATTTTTGTTTTTCAAAAGTCTGAAGCATAATTATTATTTTCAAGCATTTTCGTGGAATAAAAATTCAAACAATATCATGTGTGTTCCTACATGAGAAGTGGATCGGCGACGACAAACGTGAGATGTGCAACCATTTCCCACATCTGGTCCACAAACAACAAATCATCTCGAGAGGTGGCATTCAACCCTAAAGGGACTTAGATGTTGCCATCCCAATTCGAAAAACGTTTCTTGAGATACTGCAGGTGGAGCGAGATCAAAATCATCAAGCATCGATTTGGTACTTTGATGCCTCCCAAGTAGAATAAGTATCGACTATGCCCTAGTGGTTTACATTATATATTATCCTACTATACTGAAAGGAAAAAGGTAACTGTATTGATATTGAGTTTAATGAAAATAGATTTATTCTGAAACTCACATCTTGTATCTTTCAATGCATATTCATGACGACAACTCCTCGATTTTAAGCTCGTGAGTCACAACTTGGAAGTGCATATTCATCCAAAGGGCACAATTGGATGTTTCTTGGGATCATGATACTCACACACCCGGTGTATTAATGTGAACAACTCTCAATGATTGTTTAGCTATCAGGTGCTCATAAAAACACATTTGCTTAACCGTACGCTTACTCAATGTCATGGATTGCTGAAAATCAACGTCTACGCGACGTGGGTTTGCTGCAAATGGCGCAAATGAAGTTGCCAAACATTTTAATATTTATCTCAACACAACATCATCCCTTTGGACATGATGCCACGGGCCGGTTGTCCACGTGTGACATCGCGTCAAGGCAACCATATTTTTCAGGTGCATCTTCGGATACGATACCTAACTGCTACATTAACAGCTCGGACGATTCCTGGGTTGGAACCAATCAGTGACGGAACCGTATGCAAAAAGTTGAAGGAGTGCAATATCTGGTCTGGACGTCCAGCGATACGCCCGATATTGTTTACGGGTCACCGTCAGGCACGCCTGGATTGGTGAAACAGTATCTGAGGTTCACACGAAAATACTGGGACAGTATATTCTTTAACAGATGAGTCCAGGTTTTTATCTGGACAGCTGATGACCGTGCAAGGCATAACAGGCGTCCACGAGAACATTTTAGCGTGACCTGGATTTCTCAACGTCGTCCGTTTTCGGATGGTAATGTAGTAGATACTAGTTCTTATTATTCGTGTTTTATTAATTAACTTTTAATTTATTTTAGTATGTTGTCAGTAATGTTGTTTTGTATATTTCAGATATTGCAGTAATTAACAATTATTTATTGTATTTCGTATTTCAGGCTGCATACTTAGAGTTTGTAAGTCAAGTATAAGCATTAAAGCATCACTCTTTTGTCATGTTGTACTTAGTGGGTCAGTAACCTTCTTGGTGGTCAATCAGATTGTGAGCCGAGGCGTCCTCTTGATTGGTTAGTTCTAAATATCTGTGTCCAACTTTTAAAACCCTTTGTTTTTACCTCTGCACTTTGCATTTACACTTGAATGTGCACTGGACTGAGAGAGAGAAAGGATATCCTTATGTTAAGGTCAGTAGTTAAAGTTATAATTGTATTTTATGCTACTAGTAGTATAATTATGAAAATCACTTAAGTTTAGTAAATGTCTTTATATAATTTCCTTAATCATATTTCAACATGACACATTTACTAGTACTAGTGTGTGCATGGTGAGTTCATGTATACTAGATATATTTCATTTCACTATATGTGTGTCTGTGTTAATCAATGACATTTTTGTATTCAGTAACTTGTATTGTGTATTAATACATTGATAATAGTTTAGATGTAATGTTCATATGTGTAAATAAACAAGATGTCTTTAAGATGTATTTTATATCATGTACAGGTTATAACGAGGGATACTCATTGTGACTATCCAAATATACCCCAGTGGGATTCACCGGGTATATATAAATCAATAGCGTGTGTGTCCACCTCTGGTTCCGATGCAAGCAACACATCTTCGTCTCACGGAGTGGACCAGGCGTCGCACAAAGTCCTGTGGGATATCTGTCCATATCTGCTGGAGCATGTTTCGAAGTTCCTGGAGTGTCTGTGGAACAAGTGGTTGACGTCGAAGGCGCCGATTCAACTCATCCCACATGTGCTCGATTGGCGAGAGATCAGGGGAGCGAGCCGGCCAGGGGATGACATTCACGTTGTTTTGTTGAAGAGCATCCTGAACAAGTCGAGCAATATGAGGCCGGGCGTTGCCATATTGAAAGGTAATGGCAGGGTCATGACGACGCAAAAACGGTAGAACACCAGGGCCGATGATCTCGTCGCGGAAGCCTTGCTGTAATCCCACCCCATACCATTACACTGCCACCCCCGAACCGATCTTCTTCCATGACACAATGATTGACGTAACGTTCACCTCGACGTCGGTATACTCGAATCCGTCCATCGCTGTGGCTGAGGTGAAAACGAGACTCGTCAGTGAGTAGAACTTGTCCCCACTGCATGGCCGTCCAGCGTAGACGCTGTCTGCACCATTGTAGACGTGCTTGACGGTGGTTTCCTGTCAAAATGGGACGTCTGGCGGGTCTTCTGGCGATCTGCAAAGATCCCTGCACATCTGAGGTGATGACGTACGGTTTGTGAAGATATTCGTCGTTATATATTTTTTCATGAAAATTCTTTGCCTCTGCATAACGTGAGTGACTTCTGTTTTAGGCCACTTTTAGCAATATATCAGCAATATCATGACGGGGGACACCAGGAATGGCCTTCACACGTATCCATTTGGGGAAGTGAGCTCTGGCCTTCGGGTAAACGGAATAACGCTTTTTCCTACGAAAGAAGCGTTGTGTTTAAATTAATGGTAGGACTGGAATTAAAGTAAAGTCTTAGAAGCCGCTGAGAAACTGATACTTGTATGTCTCTGACAGTGTACACTTTGGTACAGGGCTTGTGAAATATATTAAGCAGCCAGGTCAAATAAGGGGCATTATATCAGGTTAGTTATTATTGATGATATCATTCACAGACCATTCTCAGATCTTAAGTGAACGAAGAATCAAAAGTATATCGTGAGATAGTAATGTGGATAAAATATTGATGACTGATAATCATTTATGTAAAAACGTTTTTACAAGGGACTTGTAGTGCAGTTGAGAACTGACTCATTAAAGGTGAATTGTCCTGCCCGCAACTAGAGTGACTGAGTGAGTTGGGTTTAACGCCGCTTTTAACAATATTCCAGTTATATGACAGCGGTCTGTGCGTAATAGAATCTTGACAAGACAGTCCAATGATTGACATCCTGAGCATCGATCCACGCAGTTGGGATACGATGACATGCATCAATCAAGTCAGCAAGCCTGACCACCCGATCCCGTTAGTCCCCTCTTATGACAAGCATAGTCGCCTTTTACGGCAAGCATGGGTTACTATTCTACCTCGGATCTTCACGGGTCGAACGAAGTTGTGAAATGAAGACAACGATATATTGAGGTTAGAATAATCTAGACGCTGTTACGAACTATCCACCCCTCGAGAATATTGTTTAAATTTCACTTAATTAACTCGGGACAAATAATACGTAATTCCTAGTATGCGTAGTTCGTAGGTTTTACGTGTGTTATGTCGCGTTTTTATTGAACTTTTGTGGAGCTCTTACTTGCAGCTGGAATCAATGCCACAACTAGTTCTTCGTTAATTTGGCAGTCAGTTAGAGTAAATCAATTGCATCCGTTTCGACTGTTTACAGTGCGGGCGAATCATAAATATGTAATGGAATGGCAGTGAGTGAGTGAGTTGGGTTTAACACCGCTTTTAACAGTATTCCAGTTATATCACGGCGTGTCAGCTTAATGTGGGAGTGAAGCCCGAAGTCATGCAGGTCTCAAACGTTTACCACTTCGGTGAAACCCATGAGTACGGGTATGGTGCTGACAAACCTAGAAACGTAATCGGGGCGAAGCGGGATTCGAACCTACAATGATAGGTCTGGCGTGCCTTAGGGACGAAATTCTGCACAGCGAATCGCGGCGGCTAAGATGACTGGGCCACATGTGCCCCAGGAAAGGCAGTGAAGTAGATATATCAATTTGCCAGGAATAATGAATACAATCTGTCGATATATTGAACGTGTCGTGATGATTGCAAACGAAACCTGTTTATACTGTGGCCGATGTAGTTTTGTATCTATTTATTTTAATTTTATTTTAGGTTTTTAACATATATTTAAACATAACTATAACGAAGTATATCTGACCTGTTTTACCTTCAAGTTGTAATTTCCCCATGGCAAGAAGCTTCATATGCTGATTGGCCAAGCTAACACCTATTGTTAAACTGCATGCTTTTCATTACATTGCATACTCTTTCAGCACAGGATAAAGAGATAATATTAAATCAGGTTAGTTAAATTGTTATAATCTCTATCTTGTGGTGTATTGAAATAATACCGTATGTTTAAGGTGTACTAAGTAAACTAAATATGTGTAATCTAATATAAATGTTTATAATCTGCATAAAATAAGATAAAAAAACAAACTTTATCACTAAAATATATTCTATCACTTCAATGAAATATGTGTGAAAGGTTTTTTTTACTTCAAGAATGTTTTAAAACGCTTTTTAATGTATACACTCAGAGGTAATACATGCAAATCATTGTAAATATATTGTGTGTGTAATCTTGTTCGATGTATTAAATGTTAAATAGTGTATTAGTTTATGTATTTTTAATTCGGATCAATGAGCATGGTGTTGCCATACGTGTGGCAGTTGGGATCCACACCCTTGTATCACCCACAGGGTATGCATTGTATTATTTATAATTGTCTAAGACTCTAAGATATAATCTGAATGTGATGACCACATTTAATGTAATATCATAGTTTCATTAATTTCTGTCTAAAAGTATTGTATATATGTTTTAACAGAAGGTGTAAGTGCAATGTATTTATATTGTGTATAGTATACAGCCAATTGAACGTCAAGGAGTGATCTCCCTTCTCCCCGTAAATGTCGGTGATGTGGAACATGTATATTACTGATATTTTTAGTATAATCTTTTAGGGTTCAGTCTATCTAGTGTTTCAATGGACGACTGATATATGCAATACTTACTTGTAATAAGCCTATGCTATGTATCTGGCACTGATGATAATGTTTTACCGATTATTCATTATGTAATTATGTGTTTCAGGGTGTCAGACATCTTAGATCCTTGATCTAATGAATCGCATCGCAATAAAGACATCAACCCGTAACATGTGTTTGTTCACTCTAAAAAGACATCCAGTAAACTGTTACAATTCCATCAGACATTGGACAATTTAACATTCACACGTCTGGTCCAGCTACTTAAAAACCTTATAAATCAATTCATTTTGCTATACCTTCATGTAAACCAACCCTTCTCATTACTCCGGCGTTTCGTTGCTCTGTGGTACCAGAACAGACAAAACTCGAGTATTTCAGGATATATATGCTGAATTTAAGTTTTTATTTCTTGTTTTGATGGAAGATTTCCTCAGGTATGAACATTTACATATATATCAATAAGTTGTTTGGCTAATGCGCCCGACTCTCGTAGGGAGTCCGGAACAGAAGAGATTGCCAGCAACCAACTAGGTCGTAAGATGCGACCAAACTTGATCGGGTGGTCAGGCTCGGTGACTTGGTTTAAAGCGTGTCCTCGTACCCCGACGGCGTGGACCGTTGCTCACAATATCAATTACTGGCTTGCCTGGTTCAGGCTCGATTATTTACAGTCCGCCGTCATAAAGCTGGAATGTTGCTGAGTGTGGCGTTAAACAACAGACAACCAGGAACATTTGCCGACCAGAATGCAGACTATAATCATAATTGACCACTTCATTATCCAGAACACAGGATAATGTTCATCATTTTATCCAAGTAAGCCAAAGTAAATAATCCTTCCCCAATGTGCATATTTGCTATTGTTGGAAATTTCATAAAGAATACACCAAGAAAGTGTATATTATATAATACATCTGACAAGTGATTTCGATGAGCCTTCCGCTGAAGTTCACCCTAACCCTTACATCTCTCTCATTGATGAAAGATACTAAACTACCAAATTTTGTTTGATTGTAGGGACAACAAATCTTGCACTACCCCGTCCGGCAACGCAAAGTGCCTCATCGAGTCCCATGGGACCGGATAAAGCCCTGGATTGGTTCAATAACACAGCGCAAGATGTAGCCAACAACCTGTACTGCACCCACGTGGAGACAGTAGGTCAGCCTGTTCCAGGATGGTGGCAGGTGGATCTCCAGGTGACCGTCAGGGTGGGCAGTGTCCGGATCACCCCTGCTCAATATCAATGTATGTACTACTGCTGCAAGACAGTTGTTCGTTGACATCAAGTTAAAAGGCTCGTTAGTTCTTAATGCGTATCTTCCATTGGCTATACATTTCATGATTGCTGTGATTATTACCTTTTTCTTGTTCCAAATATGTTAATGTACACACTTGTTACTATTTTGACTGACTGCATCCATGGTGTAGTGGATAAACCGTCTGCCTTGAGAGGGGTAGGTCGGTGGTTCCATCACTTGGCCGCGTCAGATCAAAAGGCTCCTTGCTCACCTGGTGTCATCACTCATTTACCTCATTACCTTTTTATTGCACAACCAGACGTATTGTTCCCGTCCGAAAGAAATGCCATCTGTTTTATACGCAAGGCTCGGAAGAATTGAGTGACAAATGTTGTGAACTTTCTGAATATCTGTTAAGTCCTTTCAGAAGGGTCCGAAATCACATTTCAGATCCTTAGATGTGAGGTGAAGTGGTGTTTAACGTCACGTCCAAGATTATTGAACTTATATAGCGACCAGATCCTTAGAAGTTTCCACGTCCACCGTTGTTAGTGACGAAGCAAGTTGTACACTTTGAGGAGTCCTATTCTGATTCCTTCTATTCATGACAGCAATTTTACAATGCTTTGAGCATGGCGTTAGTGATCTAGCGCTTGATCCGAGACTAAAAGACAACACGTACATTACAGTTAACTTGCTGAACCGGGTCATCTGCGATGGACTCAAGTCGGATATAATTATAGCTACCCTGAAGACAGCAGATCAAAAGTAATCGCTTTCAAATACTTTGAAATAAGATGCCCGGAAATTATTTTTCGGCACTAGCCATGTTTAGGTGTGGTGTGGTGTGGTGTGGTGTGGCGTGGCGTGGCGTGGCGTGGCCTGGCGTGGCGTAGCTCCTGCTGAGAAGAAACCGGTCGGTATGAAGGTTTTCCTATACAAAATAGAATTTTTTTTGACTATAATGACATCGTAGTAGACATGGTTCATGTTTTGTATCATTGTGTATTATATGACGATATCAGGCAACTCTTTTAAATGAAGTATTGTTAATTACCAGAATGTTTTAGGTGAACTTGATGTGGACAAACTTTGTTTTATATTCAATGATTCCGGTATATATATATACTTGCCAAGGTCTGCTTCATATTTCTTAATCGCAAAAAGTATCTTTTATGTGCATAACGTTTCACTACATAATCTTTATAGCATATCTGTACTATTTTATGTTAATTTATCTCTCATTTTTTTCCAAATGGTTCTGTGCATTTTATCAATGATTATATGTACAAAACGAAATTATTTATGTACTGAAGCGCGACCTTAATAAACTATTGTCTGTTCGTTCCATCACTGACCACATTAACATCGTCACCATCTCGCTTTGTGCGCGTCTCGCAATAAGATCATTGGTAGAGTTACATAAAATCTTCCTACACTTTATGCTCTGGACGATATTTCCAGGTGCCGTTGACATGTCAATACATTAATAACCACGGATCCGTCAGTGCCCAAGCTTGACCTTCTGTGAGATGTGTTGCTGACAGCTACCGAAGATCCTTGTTTGGTAATTGACTCTTAGGATGTGTAGTTTCAAGCTGTCACAGTTCGAATAACCTTGTCATAGTACATTAAACTATGGTATTGGACGTCGGCAAAGTAATCGTGTAGCTGGTTGTAGATTTGTAAATGACTGAAACGTAGTGCCGTCTCTGCCAATCAAATGATAACTGAGCCAGACATATTACTGGAAAGTGATATATTCTCACTGCGAAATTGCCGAAAAGTAAACTGTACGCTCTCATTGTCTTACTCCCACTTTCCCTACTTTTGGAACGGTGTGACAACATAGGGTTTAATATGTCATATTAAGTTAATGGATGCAGGTTTGCATCAAGAAGACGTCAAACAGAAATCAAATCTTTGCATTCATTTGTCTTTTTAATTTATTCACTAAACTTGAAGTTTTTGTTTACTACTCTGTAAATTACAAGAGCGCTAAATTTAACATTTGAAACCTCACGCTGCGCTGTTCCAAATGCAATTGAGTGAGGTTAAATCTACATGTAACCTAGCTCTACACTGACAACACAGTATGTTTATCTCCTAATAAAACAACCTTTATTGAGTGTGTTTTAATGCGTGAAGCTATAGTCAATGACAATGATTTTCAAACATTACTACATTGTTTTGCAGGCCTACTGACATACTCGCAATGAATTCCGTTAATCAATACGTGCTTGTTTTCTAATTTCCGTTCAGTTTAAACTTCTATTGACAACAATATACACAGGTTTTGGTTAATGCAGTATAGGTCTAGGAGTGTTGATCATAACACATTCAGAACCTTCCTACCTCTGTGTTTGTCCGAGAGTTTGTTGTGACCTTGGAAGGTCTGACTTGCTGGCTTGGTTGAAGCAAGTCGTCGTACCCCGGTGGGACGTTGATCATAGTATCCATTATTGATCAGTTCGATTCACCTTGATTATTTACAGGCAGTCGTGATATTGCTGACATATTGCCAGGTGTCGCCACAAACAACAAACAAACACTCCCTGGTGATTAGGTTCACAAGTTCTACATGACTGAAGCACAAGAATACTTACCTCCTGCGTGCGTATCCGATGGCACATAAACTGAAAGGTAATTTAGTGCTATACATTGTTATTGATGTCATTTCTTAAATATCAGAAAGTCATTGTCAGTGACTCTAGAATTCAATGAAAGCTGGGCGTCATAATATATGAAATCTATAGTCGAGCCGTGGATCTATACTCGTCAATAGTAACAACAGATACACAGACCTGGAACTAAACTTAATTGATTGAACTCGATAAAACAAGACAAAGTTGCACGTGCATACTTATTACTATGCATTACTGTAAAGTTGAACATTAAACGTGACCTAAAGTTGGATGGTTTGGAAACACCATTATTTTTCTTCTTTTTTTCTTTTTCAAGAGTCTGAAGCATAATTTTTTTTCATGCGTTTTCAGAAAGAAAAAAACCCACATTTTTATAAAATCTCACATAACCGTATTTTGAACTGACCAGAGGAAGACCAAACACTTTTACGTGTAAAAGTAACTCAGTGACATGTCTGTCGAACCGTCTACATTAAAGAAGAATTCAAATGATGTTATCTATGTTTGTTTGGGGTTTTTTACTTGAAGAGGGGTCGAAGACGACCGACGTGAGATGTTGTATTTCCACACAACTGGTCCACGAACAACAAATCATCTCGATGGGTGGCACTAAAACTTGAACAGACTTAGACGTTGCCATCCCAGTTCGAGGAACAAGATCAGGTACTTTGATGCAATCCAAAAAGGATAAGTATCGCCAATGCCCTGAAGGTTTACACTACACAATCCAACTATACTACCGGAAAAAAGTAACTGTACTAATGCATCTTTTATTTTATATACTTGAAGACAACTCCTCTACTTTAAGCTCGTGACGGTTGCGTGTATATTGGGAGCATGATACTCACACACCTGATTTTTTAATGCACACATTGCTTATTTAGCTATCAGGTGCTCATAAGATCACATTTGTTTAACGGTGATACAAAACACTTACGCAATGCCACGGCTTGCTGAAAATCAAGGTCTACGTGACATAGGTAGTCGGCAAATAGAGATGGCGCAAAATGAGTTTGCCAGACATTCTAATATTTATTGAAACACAATATCATCTCTTTGAAGACGTTATCTTCTATAGCAGGGCAATACGCAAGACCTCACGTCAACAAGGCAACTATATTTGCTTGGAAAACCTTGGGAATCGATACCTAATTGCCACATTAACAGCCTGGACGATTCCTGGGTTGGAACCAGTTGCAAACGGTTGAGGGAGTGCAACATCTGGTATGGACGTCCAGCGATACGCCCAACGTGGTTTCCGGGTCACCGCCAGGCAAGCCTAGATTGGTGTTAACAGTATCTGAGGTTCAAACGAATGACTGAGACAGTATATGGTTTAACAGATGAGTTTAGGTTTCATTTTGACTGCTGATGGTGGTACACGGGACTACAGGCGTCCAGAAGAACGTTTTAGCGTGACCTGCGTTATTGAACATCGTCCGTTTTGGGATGGTAGTGTAATGGTATCAGCTGGCAGCTCATGGGAGAACACTACTCATCATTGTTCATGGCAATTAGAATGGTGTTCGTTACCAGGACATCGTTCAAGTTCATGTTCCACTCTTTGTGCAAATCTAGGGACGAAACGTCACGCTGCAGCAGGATAATGCACGTATTGTAGCACACATTTTGAGGCAGCATGACATTGCGCAACTGATGTCCATCTGGTGTCCACTGCGCCGCCGCTGCGTCGCCTGTATCAACGCAAATGACGATTACCACCGACGATTACCCCAGTTTCGACGTTGTGTACATCATTGTACACTGTTGGGAAAGTGACGACTTGTTAAGGTTGTGTCCGTCTGGTATGGATATAAGCTGCATGTAGACGATTTCTAATCGTCTGACTCGTAACTCCTATTTCAGTAGTCTGATGAAAGTTTGCAGCAATTTGATTCGCCCTTTGAGCTCGAATTTCGTCTTGTTTCGGATCAATCGATCCTGTACTCTTCTTGTTGATTTGGGACGCCCTGAGCGAGGTCGATCGTCAACAATTTGGGTTTTTGGTACAATTTGGTACCTGTTCCATTGTCTCCTAATCACAGACTATGACATACTGAACGTATTGGCGACTCACTGCACGCTGCCTTTTGACGGTTTCCAGCAATGGTCCGTGGACGCTCTGCGAGTTACACCGCACCCCCGTACATACTCAAATAATGAATGAAATCAAGTAAAAACTATATGATGAGCATCACGGACTCGCAAAAATAATGGTCCGCAAAGATTATTCGGCTTTTCCCTGAAAGTGTCCAAATCAGGAATGACACCCCACGCACGTGCGTGGTGCTACTGCGTGAGGCACGTGCAATATATAAGATGTGTTTTGGTGTTACGCTTTACAGACATAAACGTTCTTACATCAGATGTTTGTCGCCAACACTTATCCTTTTTCTAATACTTGGTAATAATGTCAATATTTTCTGATCCCCTACATTTTTTAAAAGTAAATATTTATGGAGGAAAATTCTTTCGAGTCTGCATAACATGAGTGAGTGAGTGACTACGTTTCATCAACATTCCAGCATTATCATGACGGGGGAAACAAGGAATTGGCATCACACATTGTACCCATTTGCGTACGCGTGGCCTTAGGGTTGACGCTTTTAACAACGAGAGAAGCTTTGTGTTTCAATTAATGGTTGAACTCAAATTGAAGTAACGTGTTAGTGGCCGCTGAGAAACTAATACTTGTATAATAAAGAATGTACACATGAGGTCATTCTCATATATCAAGTGTATGAAGAACCAAGAGTATATCGTGAGATAGTATTGTGGATAAAATATTCGTGACTGAAAATTATTATATATTTTCAAAACCTATTACAAGGGACTTGTGGGCGCTCGTCACGCCAAAGACCCAGGTTCTATTCCCGACATGGGTACAATGTGTGAAGCCCATTTCTGGTGTACCACGCCGTGATATTGCTGGAATATTGCTAAAAGCGGCGTAAAACCAAACTCACTTATTCACTCAGAAGGGACTTGTAGTACATTTGAGAGTTGACTCATTAAAGGTGAATATTCCTGCCCGCAACTAGAACCACGGAACTGGTGTATTATGATTACAATAAAGTATTTAAATAACAATTATGGAGTGTAAATACTTTTATAACTGCTTCATTGTTAATAAAATTCGAGTAACACATAAAGAGAGATCCCAAGATCTAATTCTAATATGAAATATTAGCCTGGTAAAAATACTAGTGCGACCATCTATACTGCAGTTATTTGTCGAGTAATGACTATCAAGTATTCCACCTTTGTAAAAACAACAGTAGGCGCCGCTAGTTGCTAAATGTAACTATGTATACTCAAACTCAAACAAAACGGAAAAGGAATCATAAGAATGTGTTAATGAATCACTATCAAATGGTGATGATGGTAGTTGTATCTTGTCCCACCACTGGCATCCGTCAGAAATGCATTCAAAGACATATCTAATGTTAACATGAAAAGCACAGAAACAAGACAAAATAGGGAATTGCATCAGATGTTAATTTGCCATAAGATTTTGGAAACCTTAACCAAGACCTTGAATGTTATAACTCTGAGCAAACAACGTGTGAGAAAGGGTCGTATGATGCTCTTCGAAATCCTTAGAAAGAGAATGCTCACTCAACTGTACCAAAAGAAATTGTGTTTGTTTGTTTGTCTGTTTGTTGTTTTACGCAGCACTCAGCAATATTCCAGCCATATGAAATGTTCACATGAACAAACAACGAAACAAGTCTAAATATGGATATGCATCAGACATCAATCTAATTTGGAAATGTCCTCCACATGTCTGCCAATTATCTTTTTGAAACATTTACTAAGGCCTTGAATGTTATTATACTGATTTAACCAAGTTTGAGAAGGTGTCGTGTGATGCTCTTTGAAATCTTCTTAGAAAGAGAATGCTCACTCAATTGTTGCTAAAAAATGTGATTTTTTTAAGACAACACAAGGTGGAGGAAAGAATAACCTAGACGCAGCTACGGGCTATCCATCCCTCGTGAATAATCTTAAAATTTCACTTAATTCACTCGGGACGAGTGATACGTAATTCCTAGTATACGTAGTTCGTGGGTTTTACGTGGGTTATGTGGCGATTTCATTGTAATTCTGTGGAGCTCTTACTTGCAGTCGGAATCAACACCACAACTAGTTTTTAGTCAATTTGGCAGTCACCTATATCAAGTCAATTGCATCCGTTTCGACTGTCATTACAGTACAGATAAATCATTAATTTGTTATGGAAAGGCACTGAAGCAGATATAATTATTGCGGGAGCTTAAAATCTATGCCAGGAATAACCTATACCATCCGTTCATTTATTAAACATGTGATGGTTACAAACGAAACATATTTATACCGTTAGACATTGGCCAACTTTAACATTCCCACGCCTGGTCCTGTGCACTAGCTATTTGAAAACTTAATAATCAATTCTTTATGCTATACTTGCATGGACAGCGAACCTTCTCATCACTCCAGCGTTTCGTTGCTCTGTGGTGCCAGAATGGACACAAGTCGAGTAATTCAGGCCATATTTGCAGATTTTGTGTTTTTATTTCTTATATGGATTGAACCTTCCTCAGGTATGAACATTTAGATTTATATTAATTAGTTGTTTGGCTAATGCGCCCAACCCTCATGGGAAGTCTGGGGTAGAACAGATTCCCAGCAAGCTATTTAGGTCGTAAGATGCTCACAATATCAATTACTGGCTTGCCTGGTTCAGGCTCGATTATTTACAGTCCGCCGTCATAAAGCTGGAATGTTGCTGAGTGTGGCGTTAAACATCAGACAACCAGAAACATTTGCCGACCAGAAAGCAGACTATAATCATAATTGACCACTTCATTATCCAGGACACAGGATAATGTTCACCGGGGCAGATCATTTTATCCAAGTAAGCCAAAGTAAATAACACTCCCCCCATGTGCATATTTGCTATTGTTGGAAACTTCATAAAGAACCTTTCTCACACTCCAAGAATTTGTATGTTATTTGATACATCTGACAAGTAATTTTGGTGAGCCTTCCGCTGAAGTTCACCACAAGCCTTACATCTCTCTCATTGATGGAAGATACTCAACTACCAAATGTTACTTGTTTGTAGGGTCAACAAATCTTGCACTACTCCATCCGGCAACGCAAAGTGCCTCATCGAGTCCCACAGGACCGGATAAAGCCGTGGATGGGTTCAATAACACAGTTCAAGATGATGCTAACAACCTGTACTGCACCCACGTGGAGTCAGTAGGTCAGCCTGTTCCAGGATGGTGGCAGGTGGATCTCCAGGTGACCGTCAGGGTGGGCAGTGTCCGGATCACCCCTGCTCAATATCAATGTATGTACTACTGCTGCAAGACAGGTATTCGTTCATATCAAGTTATAAGGCTCATTAGTTCATAATGCTTATCTTCCATTGGCTATACATTTCATGATTGTTATAATTATTACCTTTTTCTTGTTTCAAATATGTACATGTACACACGTGTTCCTACTTTGATGACTTCATCCGTGGTGTAGTGGATAGAGTGTCTGCCTTAGAGGGTGAGGTCGGTGGTTCGATCTCCTGACCGAGTCATGCCAAAGATGGTACTTGTTATTACCCTGCCTGACGCTCAGCATTCATGAGTGAGTTATAATTTAAAGTTACATCAGCAGTATCTCAGCCATATTGTGGCTGCCGAAGGTTGTACATAATAAATACATGTACATTTAGAAAGCCTGTCAACGACGGACAGTGAAATAACTAGACTTATCACAGATTGATATTTAATACTAGCAGGGAGCCATAAAAATAAAATACTAGTCTCACATACATTATGAAAACGGGCTGTACATCGCCAGCAGCCAAAGTTAGGCCACCACACTAGGGACTGTGGGACTTACGATACTTGTGCCAACTGCGCAGTTTCCCAGTAGGATTAACACCATCCCTTCAGCCGCTGACGACTGTATGTAATTTTAGCCAAAATGAAAATGACACATTCTACGTTTAAGAAAATGGCAAATACAGATATGCTTTTAATGACATGGACATTGTGATACACTGTTTGGGGGACAATAATTTTATGCTACTTCAACCTCCATCGAGGGCACGGCCACTAATAATCTCAGTCAATAATTATATATTACAAATTTATAAGAACTTTGTACATAAAACTTTTATGAATCAATTACATTTTATTTAAACTCCAAGAATTAAATGTGAACTTATGTTAAAAAGATTATTTGTGGATGAAATATTGATCCCTTTTGAGGAAAAAATCAATACAGTCAAGAAGGACATGCTTGATTGTGATTCTTTCGTAACAAGGGATGCAGAATGGAAGATCTTCACCTTTTAATACATATTCATGTTTATATCTTGAAAGGCAAATCGTCGCATAATCACACCTTCCAATCTTGACTGACAACCCAAGTAGGTGTAACCGATTGTTGGTTTAATTTCATGCAATTTATTTACACCAACATGGGTGTCCCACTTCTGTCGTATCAGATCTCGGATGTAGGATCCAATCACAGGCTTGTAATCAGTGTATGGAATCAGAAGTGGTGTCACAGTGCTCCTTCAGCTACAGCATCAGTCATTGTGTTACCAATGGTGCCAAAATGGCTGGGTAGCCAACAAAAAAATATACTTGCCAGTTGCAAGATCATTATATAAATCAATAATTTCGATTAAAAGTGGATTTTTGCAAGGAAGATTAATGATTGTCTGAAAAGAGAGTCTAAAATGCATTGTTTGATTGATTGTTTATTAATGTATTCTAGCGTTGTTAATATGGTCTTTGATTCCGCTGTAAAAATGGAACAGGTATCTGTACCCAATGACAGTGGCACATGCAAGTGCGTCACCGTCCTTGGATCCATTTGTAAATATAGATATGTATGTATTGTATTATAATCTTAATTGATTATATTCCTGTTCATGAATTAGTTGATTTGTTTCAGATTACTTTAGTTAAGTTAATGTTAGATCCTCCTCTGGCTTTACTAACTGCAGTGGTTGAGATAGAAAAGGGTAGGGTTTATGTTTCAAGATTGATTTAAGCAGAAATATCAGATTCTTTTCTTATTCCACGTGGTGGAATAAGAGATGATTTTTTATTGTAGAGATTTCCGTACAGAGGATGAAAAACATATAATCATATAATCGAACTTTTCACAGATGGATTACCAAGGGACTTTCAACTGGTCGTATACCCCGATCCACAGTGTCCACAAAGTCCAAAACTTTGCTTTGAGTATACTGGAATATTCTCTAACGGAGTGGCCGAAACCATATACTGTTCGACGCCTGTGAGAGGGCGCTATGTTCGCTTCATTCAGAATGATCCAATGTTCTTATGTGAGGTCGAAGTGTATGAATATGAAACCCAAACGGAATTTAAAGGTAATCATGGTGTTAATAATTTGCATTGTTTTATAAACAAAGTGACATTCGTCACGGTCACGTCTCATCTTCATTATTCTGAAATATGCACATGTGAATTTTGTACATTGTGTTTGAAGTCATTATGCAGACACGGGTAGAGTTACGTTGCCCAACCTTGCCAGGATATTTTGCTGTTCGCGGGTTCGAGACTGAAGTTTATCCCGTTAAAACCCTGTAGCTCCATACTCATACAGAAAATGACTGGTTCCACCAAATCTTATTGTGGTTACCACTTGCGACACTCTGGCTATCCCCCACATTACATTAATTGGCATATAATTAAATAAATATGTTTCCTTGGAGCAAATTGAAAAGTTTGATCAATAAGAGTTCTCAAAGTATGTCTTAAAATAGTGTGCTGACCGAAGGACAAATACCTGTCAGAAAGACATTTAAGGAAAGTGGTGTCTATTCAAACGACAAATTGCTAAATCATAATAAGCCCTATTATCTCATTTTGATTGTGCAATAGGGTCAGTGTTAAAATTTTATTAACCAACAGTTTATGTACAGGTGACACCAGGTGTTACCAAAATTCCTTGATGCATTGTAAGGTGGCACAGTGATGTTATGAAACATCATTAGCCACATCAAAGAAACAGTGACATGTAACACATATTTGCTTACTGCTAATCTCTATAGTATTAACTTACATTATCTTGCATATATTGTCATATCAAATACAGTCACTGTGCTTGATGATGATTGTATTTTCAGACGCCATATTTATGCAGATACCGGAAAAGAAGTTCGACCTAACAGGGCCTGTTGAGATGGAGACCAGGTCCGCCATGGACTGTGCAAGATCCTGCTTGCAACTTGGTTCCTGTCCTGCTTTCAATTATAGAAGTGACTCACGAGTTTGCGAGGTCTCGTCTAACGGAAACAGCAGTGGACTGACTGTGGGAAACCCAGTGTGGGATGCATATGAACTTGATCTGTGTTTAGATAACTAACATTCTAAGTAGTTCAGAGGAATTTACAAAATGAAACATGTCGCTTGTCAACGTGTTGTCCGATGCGATCCCATACCATGATATTTACATGGAGTTGACCCCCCCGCTTATCGACAAATGCTTTTTTTCATGAATATTTTCATTTTCCATATGACATCCGTACTCTTTTCGCGAACACAAGGTGTCATCATTGGTTACGTTTTCTTCTGCTTGGGAATCGTTTTGGCAGATATACTAGACGTAGTGTTCACTTGCGAAAGAAGTGCCTTCTGTTTTTGTATGAATAGCTCAAAAGAATTGAGTGACAAATGTTTGGAATTTCCTGATAGAATATCTGTTAAGTCCTTTCGGAAGAGTCCGAACTCATAATTTATACCCTTAGAAGCTTCCGCGTCCACCATTGTTAGTGACAAAGGGGGTTGTACACTTTGAGGAGTTCTATGCTGATGTCTTCTAATTTAGGACAGCAATTTGACAATGCTTTGAGCATAGTGTTAGTACATGTAATCTAGCGCTTGAAAGACAACACAGACATTGCAGTTAACTTGCTGAACTGGGTCATCCGCGAGGGAATCCAACTTACTGACGTTTGAGTTCCACTGCTCAACGCAAAATGAGACAAGACGACAAGCTAGGTATAATCATGGCTACCCTTTTGCCAGCAGATCAAAGGGTACGGCTTTCAAATACATGTACTTCAAAATAAAATGCCCGGAAACATTATCGGCACTAGCCTGGCGTGAATCGTACTGGAGTGGAAACCGGTCGGTATGAAGGTTTGCCTGTCTACAATAGAAAATGCTTTCACTGTAATAACAGGGGTCGACGTGGTTCATGTTTTGTCATCTCTGCGTATGGTATGACGATATCTGGCAACACTTTTTAATGAATGTATTGTCAAGTGTCAGAATGTTTTAGATGAACCTGATATCCACAAACTTTGTTTTATAATCAATGATACCAGTATCTTAATCGTAGATATGAATTCACAGTTACGTCAGAACTGTACATGATGGCGTCACCTGCTCTAGTGATGAATATGAATGTACAGAATCACTGTTTTGGGGTTTGGCTGATGGTACCAGTTCAAACCGAAGAGAAAACCACTTTGACGATATACTCATGGACAAACCAAAGGTCACATTCAAAGTGGATACAGGTGCTGACTTGAAATTTGTATCTGAACAACCATATAGCAAGTACTTCCTCGACAAATTTCTAATGCAGACCAAGAGGATCCTTCATGGAATCCAGAGTGAACTTGACGTTCTTGGTTACTTCAGTGTCAAGCTCGTGTGAGGTGACAAGACCTGAGAGGACTAGGTGTATGATTTCCCTGGAGAGACACGCTCACTCCTCAGCTGCAACGCAAGTAAACAGCTGAGTCTAGTGAAGTTTTGAAGCAGTATCACAACTGAAGAGGTGAAGTCTAAGTTCCCAGAACTCTTCCGAGGTCTTGGTGAAATGAAGGGCGAGTACAACATCAAACTACGTGAAGGTGCCATACCTTACGCAGTTACCACACCAAGGCGTGTTCCAATTTCAGTTATCCCTACGGTCAAGTATCATCTGCAGAAATTGGAAGAATTGGGTGTCATTACCAAATTCAATGTGCCTACAGACTGGTGTGCTCCTATGGTAGTAGTGCCTAAGCCGCGAGGGGATGTCAGGATATGTGTGGACTTACTTCGTTTGAATCAGTCTGTGCAGCGGGAACGTCACATGCTTCCCACAGTTGATCATACTCTAGTCTAGGTCAGTTAGCTGGCGCTAATATCTTTTCGAGGATAGACGCTCAGGCTTTCATCAAATGAGGCTGACTGAGCGATCTGCACTGATGACAACCTTCATGACTCCTCTTGGGAGATATTGCTATAAAGGGTTCCCATTCGGATTTCACTCCAGAATCGCTACGGCGATGTGCCAAATGAGGTATGGCGTGTGATCTCAAGACTTGATCAATGTACCGAGCTGCAGTGACACCATTGCCTCTCCCTGGACCGATGTTCTTGAAGACCACAGGGCCGATCCTCTGTGCAAGACCAATTCCACCCCACACCATGATGCTCGGACCCTCCCCACGAGTCTCTCTCAAAAACACAACCATCCGAATAACGTTCCCCACGGCGTTTCCAGACTTTCTCTCTCTCTCTGCCATCTGCTGTTGACACACAGTAACGGATCTCGTCTGAGAAGAGGACTCTTCACCACTGCTGGTGGCGCCAATGCTGGTGCTGTGTTGCCCAATGAAGACGGTCCCGGAGATGACGTGGTGTCAGAATGGGTCCTCGGTGTGGCCTGTGACAGTGGTGGTGTCTGCTCGTCAATCGCCGACGCACGGTGTCCGCACTAATGTATCGCTGGTGTGTCCCCATGGTCTGTCGAGCAGTTTCTACAGCAATAACAAAGTGATCTTGAAGATGCTGGCGTACAATCTGACGATCCTGACGTCGGGTGGTGACCCTTGGTCTTCCACTACGTGGTCGGTCATCTGTAGTGTTGGTGGTCTGTTACCGTTGCTGGAGCCTGTATATGGTCCTTACGTGGACTTGAAATGCATTGGCTACATTGTCCAGCTTGCAATCATCCAAGGGCTTGGTGTCGCTCATTTCTTGTCAATCTTGGCATGTGGTAGCAATTCAATAACGAACGAATATTATCCGATCTGGCTGGATTTTTATAGGGCGAGAAATGTGGCAACGCATGTGCATTTCAATTTGCACTGAACTCACGTGCATCGGGTTACCATGGCCGTTGCTCTGATGCGTTTGGGCGATCTGTTTTATTGTCTTCTGCTTTGTTTTTTTATCATCAAATTTCTTTTTTCCGGACTAGGTAATGTTAAATTTTGGAAGCTTTGACAAAAATTACCCAGATATTTAAATGACAACTTTTCATACAATGTTACTTGGGGTGACGTTGGTTTTACGGTTCAGTATATATGATGATTCTGGAGATGAGCACCATAAAGAACACTCTGACAGCTTTTCGCGAAGCTGGCGTATCACTCAATGAGGATAAATGTGAATTTGGAAAGTCACGGATCCAGTTTCTGGGACAAACTGTGAGTGCCAGGGGAATCAGTGAGGACAAAGTCTCAGCAATCAAAGACATGCCAGAACATAAGAATATAGGCGATTTCAGACGCTTTCTTGGAATGGTCAATCAACTTGGAAAGTTTGTCGTCAATCTTGCTGATATGACAAAGCCATTTAGAGATCTTTTCAACAGGAAATCTGTCTGGACATGGGATAAGCCTCAACTGGAATCATTCTCTCGGATCAAGCAAGCTCCCGGTAGCAGTCCAGTGCTAGCACTCTTCAATCCGAACTTACCAACCAAGGTTACACCTGATGCATCTTCGTTTTGTCTTGGTACAGTCTCACTCAGAACCCCACAAGTGGCTGGAGCCCAGTCATATATGCATCAAGGTCCATCTCTGAAACTGAATCACGCTATGTGCAGATAGAACAAGAAGCGTTGGCTCTGACTTCGGCGTGTGAAAGATTTCAGGACTATCTTTTTGGGATAGACTTTCTTCTCGAAACAGATCACAAACCTCTTGTCCCCCTGCTAGGTCTGAAGGATCTTGATCAACTCCCTCCAAGGATCTAACGATTCAGGATGAACATGTGCCTGGTCGTGATATGTAAACAGCTGATGTTCTATCTCGAGCTCCAGTAGCATCTCAATCTAGTTCAGACAAGACTCTCGAAGCAGTCGGACAAGTCTAGGTTGAAGACATTCTCCACTCGTTTCCAGCTTCAGATCGGAGACTTGAAGAAACCAGACCTCATCAGAAAGAGGAAGACATCTGCTGCGAGATCACTCGATATTGCCTGGAAGGATGGCCTGAAAAACACATGATCAGAGGCATTGTTAAACACTATTGGCCCTATCAAGCTGAACTTACCATTCAAGATGATCTCTTGCTCTGTGGTGAAAGGCTTGTGATTCCTGAAACACTAAGGCCAACCATCCTGGAAAAGCTTCATGATGGACATCAAGGCATTATAAAGACTCGTCAACGTGCAAAGCAATGTGTTTGGCGGCCACATTAAAGCAATTTGTGTCTAAGTGTCAGGTGTGCTGTAAGAACATGGACAACCACCCTGAACCATTTACAACTTCTGAAACTCCCGAAAGATCCTTGGCAAAACGTTGCCTCCGACCTCTTTTAGTATAAAAAGAACTAGTATGTTGATGGGCTATTACTCCCGTTTCATAGAAATTGTCCGACTGTCAAGTACATCTTCAAAAGAAGTAATCAACTCGCTCAAAAGTATCTTTGCAAGACATGGTGTGCCAGAGACTCTAGTTTCTGACAATGGTCCTCAGTACAGTGTTTCAGAGTTTACAGCCCAGCTGAACTGCTGATGTCAAGGAAACTGCGTACAAAACTGTCAATCCTGAAAACGAAACTTGAAGTTCACCCACCTGTAAAACCAAAGTTTGTAAACTTTGAGAAACATCAACACCAAAAGCAGGAATATAACTTCAATCATCGCCATGCTATGCGCTCACTTCCTGTTTTCCAAAGGGGAAATAATGCATGGGTACCAGACATGAAAGAAACAGGTACTGTGCTCAAACAGCTAAGTCCTCGGTCTTACCTCGTAAAGACTGACTCCGGAACCTACAGGCGGAATAGATGTGACATAAACTTGTTACCAAATGTTCCTGAAAAGCAAATTCCTAATGTGCCTGAAAAAGAAGACTCACCTGAACTAAATCCGCAACCATGTCTGAAACTAACAAATGACTCCTCAGTTCACATAACACGATCTTGCATAATCTTAAGAATGCCAGATAGATACTGAGACTTTCTCTCATTTCAAGTTTGATAAGTGTGTCAATATTCGTTGTGTATGGTTGAGAGTTTTATTATTCTGTAACCCTAAGGTCATGCTAAAGCTGTGTTCACAATGTTGTGTGAGTGAATCTTGATTTGTTTTCTTTATATGCATTATAATGTTTCATTGTTCAGGCACAGTTGAAAGTTGACAGTATTGTTCACTTGGTTTCTCCTGGATGGGGAGATGTAGTGGTATGCACAAAGGGAGACAACTAGAGTTGTCATGATGTTGCACTCACGAATAAACGTGTCTCAAACACACACGCCTTCGCCTAGTCGATAAAACGTTCGCTCGTCACGCCGAAGATCAGGGTTCGATTCCCGACATGGGTACAATGTGTGAAGCCCATGTTTGGTGTCCCCCGCCGTCATATTGCTGGAATATTGCTAAAAGCGGCGTAAAATCAAACTCACTATTTACTCAACTTGAAGTTACGTAAGTTATGTTAATTCTAACAAGCAATTATCACTAAATACAGAACTTTGTTCAATTCTGAACACACAACTCACCTGTCAGCCCCACAGAGGACCACCCCACTTGCCTCACGCTCGGGTGAAGTTGTATAGTCAATTACAATGATGTTCAAACATTACTACATTGTTTTACAGGCCTACTGACATACTCGCAATGGATACCGTTAATCAATACGTGCATGTTTTCTCATTTCCGTTCAGTTTAAACTTTTATTGACAACAATATACACAGGTTTGGGTTAATGCAGCTTAGTCTAGGAGTGTTGACCATAACACATTCAGAACCTTCCTACCTCTGTGTTTGTGCGAGTGTTTGTTGTGACCTTGGAAGGTCTGTCTTTCTGACTTGGTTGAAGCAAGTCGTCGTACCCCGGTGGGGCGTTGATCACAGTATCCATTATTGATCAGTTCGATTAAACTTGATTATTTACAGGCAGTCGTCATATTGCTGGCATATTGCCAGGTGTCGCCTCAAACAACAAACAAACACTCCCTGGTGATTAGGTTCACAAGTTCTACATGACTGAAGCACAAGAATACTTATGTCCTCTGTGTGCATCCGGTGGCACATAAAGTGTAATTAAGTGTTTTACGTTGTTATTGATGTCATTCCTGAAATATCAGAAAATCAATGTTAGTGACACTAGAATTCGATGAAAGCAGGGAGTTACAATACATGGATCACCCCGTGGATCTATTCACGTCAATAGTAACACCAGCTACACAACCATGGGACTTCTATTTACAGATTGAACTCCGATAAAACAAGACAAAGTTGCACGAGCATACTTCTTGCAATGTATGATTGTCTTGTTGAACATGGAATATGATCTGAAATTGGATGGTTTGTAAACACCCATATTTGTTTTAAATGTGTGTGTTCGATATGACATTCTTTAGCATATTCCTTTGAATGAATTTGTTTGTACACATTTTGAAATAGCTATTGACTGCATGTACACGTGCTTGTAGACAACAACTCCGTCAGTTCGTAACTGGCATAAAATCTAAAAAGCGTGTTTTCACAAACACCAAGAAGGCATGACATGTTTGTTGGTGGATATATCTTTGATTATGAACAATAGATCCTTTAGTTCGCAACTGGTAAAACGGTTGAACAAAAAGCCAAGCGGACATGCCACCAACATGAACACGTGCAGAGTTAAAACAAATTCAGTTCCTTTATACTGCTTCAGGTAAGGATATGTATTTTACGTCACATCGGCAACATTCCAGCCATATCCTGACGACATACACAAATGACAGAGAGTTAGCTGTGCTTAATACTGCACTGAAAATGAAATACATGAATATTGGTACTGTGAGGCAATGTTGAAAAAGGCTCACGATCAGGGAAAAATGGGCAGTCGTATCAATAATCAGTGGGTCCTGGTAGGACTTCGGTGCATAGCAGATATTGGCGCCGTAACCAGACCACTTATTACCGTTGCCTCAGATGTGATCCATGATAAGCACAGTTTATAAATAAAAGCTAAAAACCCTTTTCCTTGCCACAAGAAATATCCACTGAAACCGATCTTATCCACTGAGTCGATGGTGCGATTCCGACTGTATCACCAGCATGTGTTCATGGATTATCAAATAGTGATAATACAGGTGCTCTCGAATCCTGCCGTACAGGTAGCACATCACAATCACATGAAAAGGCAAGTTATAACAACCACTTCGCAGTAACTACAACTTTCCGATCTTTGAGCAGGAATCTCAGCCTCGATTTTTTGTGTGCACTGTATATTATGTGACATGTGATGAAAACTTCGAACCTTCTTTGGCTACGATTGCGATTGTTCCTGCTATCAAACCCCTGGCCGTATTATCTCTAATATAACCGTGAACACAATAATAGAACATAATAGAATAACATAAGTCGTGAGGAGGTTGTAGAGAAGCTGTGAAGAATGTGCTGGCCGGTGGGGACATGGGTGGTGAGAGAGATGCGAACCCGCTGTGTAGAATGTGTCTGCCGGATGGCCCATGTCTGGTCATCTTCCCGAGGCAAGAGAGTTAACTGACTTTAAAAGTCAAGTTTCCACCCTTGCCGAACTAGGCTGGAATAAATGGGCTCGATCCTAGCGCCACCAGTGGCTATTACCAGTTATTTCTCTTCTAAGCCTCTCCTATGGACCAATCAGATGCGTTTCCTTCACACAAAATGGTGGCGCCGAGTCAGGACGATCTGCTCGATGATCAAGATCTATACTGTGAGAAAACGGGTCTTACATCGCGACATGCATCAAATCACGTGAGCACCTTGATTAAAAACATGAAAAGATTTGGAAAATATCTGCTGACAACGAGATGGCGGCGCACATGCTTTGCAAATCCTGCAATCGACCGAAATTTGCACGACAGTTTACGAACCGGATTTCGATTTCGGTGTGCGATTTTGATTGGACTATGCATAGACTCGTTAGTCCAGCCAAAATGTAACTCCATAATACCAGCCTAGTTCGGCAAGGGTGGAAACTGGACTTTTATAGTCAGTTAACTCTCTTGCCTCGGGAAGATGATGTCTGGTGAGAGATCCTGACCCGCTGTTGGTTGAACGGAGGTTGAAAACAAACCACGCTGATGCTGAATACACAATACCCGGTTCACAGGGAGACGAAAACAACTCATCTACGTCAGTATTCCACGCATCGACCTTTAGCAAAACTCAATGGTAAATAATATTGCAACTCGTTAGTCCACACCCGGGTCATATACTGCAACCGATCGCCTTCACCCGGAATGCTATCAGATACTGCAAGCTTTATTTTACATCCGGGACGCTATCAAATACTGCACTCGTTAGTCTACACCTGGGGTGCTATCAGAAACTGCAAGCTTTATTCTACATGCGGGACGTTATCATATACTGCGACTCGTTAGTCTATACCCGGGATACTATCGAGCACGAGTATGGTGCTGACTAAAATAGAAAAGTTAGCGGTGCGAGCCGAGATTTCGAACCCACGATCATAGGTTTCTGGCGTGCCCAAGGAACGCAACTCTGCGCAGCGAATTGTGGCGCCTAACATGACTGGGCCACCCATGTTCCCGGAAGAAAAAAACAATCACGTCCCATACACTCGTTCTTGTAAGTAATGCTGTATACATAGTAAAAATAGCAAAAATGGAAAGAGTATTTGTCCCTCCGTGGACATGGGCAATGGAAGGGTCGGTGATGGAACTTGACGCGGAAACACGACAGCAATCAATCCACCAGAACGAGGACATATTTAATTTACACGCCAACGTCGAGTTATAATTCCATTTTCAAACTAAACACGAAAAAACAGGAGTTCTACCATGAATTTGGGAAATACTCGATTCTGATTAGTCAATCAGGGGTATCAAACGACAATAACTACCTCTGATTGAAACAGCCGATTTTGCGACCGCAATACCGCGGAAGATAATAGTAACAGGCAATAGTTCCTTTTTCCTAGTCATTGTTGGTAGGCATTTTTAAATATGTCTATGCGCCACTATACGTTATAAAATGCAGATTAACGATGAATACAATATTCAAAGTGAGTGTGACAATACATTTTGTGCACAAAAGACGACGGAAGTCGACAGGGAGAGTGCATTTCAAGTTTTAGGGACATCGGAGAGCTTAACAATTGCCCCCTTCATGCTCTCAAACGAAGCAGTTGTGCTACACGCTTTCTGTGCCGGTAATATATGCGAGTGAAGCATAATAATGCAAAAACTGCCATTTTCAGCGGATAATGTACCCAGCACACAATTTTCTGGCTTCGTGTTCATGTCGTGTCAATTTCCACCACAGTCAGAGTCAGATAAATAACATAAGGTGTGTCTCAGTGGGTCTTTTGTCTATGAACTCTTCACTTCCTAAAGTCACTATGACTAACAATATATTGTTTTATGTGAAGATCACACTATCTACAACTGTTCCATTTGACGAGATGTCAGTCACGTGACTGCAGAGTAAACTGCACTATATTATTTTCATACGTTTGTCATGAGACTGTATTCTTGAAATGACCTCATAATTGACGGACTACTTACACATTCCTGGGGGAACCCCTTCGAATTCCTTAGTACGAATACATACAGAAGCGTTGTTTCTGGTCATTGACTACATGATCGTACACGTATATCCTCGCTTCGACTCATTCTATTATTACCATATGGTGACAGTGTGACTGTCATACTGAGATAGTTCTTAAGAGACCTTTCTCATCCATGATGATATCATGTAAATACATTTGTCGTAAACACACAACATATGTTCCTTTAGAGCAAGCTGAGCATACATATATGGTTGAGGGGGGTGGGGATGGGGTGTGTGTGGGTGTGTGGGTATAGCCTACTGGTTAAAGCGTTCGGTCGTCATGCCGAAAGTCCGTGTTCGATTCCCCACGTGGATACAATGCGTTAAGCCAACTTCTGGTGTCTCGCGCCGGGATATTGCTGGAATATTGCTTAAAGTGTCGTAAAACCGAACTGACTCACTCTCTGGATGAGGAACTATTTCATTCTGCGTTACAGCTGCTTGTTCTATGGCTGTCAGTGTTAACGTGATGTCACACATATCTATCCATCTGGACATTATATAAAACTGTGTATAGATGTAGCCCTTCATCAATAAAGGCGCAAAATAGTGATCTAAAACTTATAAGAATAGACTTTCACTTTCTTTGAGTTCATTGGAGTATGAACCACTTACTAATTTGTCAATAGTGTAACTTTGTATGCAAACTATACCTGAGACATATCTCATGGTCAGCAGTTGTGCCTCAAACAAACATGAAATCCAAATCATTACGAAATCAATATTGCAAAACGTTGACTGACACAATGGACAGATGTTTTCCGCACACAAAGTCGTCCAATGTAATCTTATCAATCGGTTGAATGTAGTATTTTGGTTTGGTTTGTTGTTTAACGCCGCACTCAGCAATATTCCAGCTATATGACGGCGGTCTGTAAATAATCGAGTCTGGACCAGACAATCCAGTGATTGATATCATGAGCATCGATCCACGCAATTGGGATCGATGACACGCATCAACCAAGTCAGCGAGCCAGACCACCCGATCCAGTTAGTCGCCTTTTACGACAAGCATAGTCACCTTTTACGGCAAGCATGGGTTGCTGAAGATCTATTCTACCCCGGAATCTTAAGCTTCACGGGTCTTGAATGTAGTATCCTTTGTCAGTGGGCCGATGAGATAGCATGCCGATTTAATGTTTGCTCATCACGCCATCGATTCAAGTTCAATTTCCCGCATAGGTACATTGTGTCATGTTGTGGTTACAGTAACTTGAAGTAACAAAGCAACAACTAGGCTATGCGACATAGGTGCTAATTTCAGTTTTATGTTCATGCATGTATATGCATAATAGATTAATGTAGATTTATTTTGTATGTCTTTTCCTTTTCTTCGCAGATATTATATGATAGTGCGTAACATTTAACATCACACCGACACAATTTGCATTAATTAACAGTGGGGACTCGGGACCTTTTTTCTCCGGCATCCCAAATTGGACGGTTACCATAAAAAAATAACACAGGCTCATATTAATGGTAACATACATGCAGTTTGTTTGTTTTGTTTGTTTGTTGTTTAACCCCGCAATCAGCAATATTCCAGCTATATGTCGGCGGTCTGTAAATAGCATACGTATACAAATGTCAAATACGTTATTTTATTTTCAAGTCAGATTTTTTTGCATCACATAGAGTTACTGTGTTAAATTAATGTACCACTGTCAGTGCACTTATCGCCTGGTCCATCACGTTATTTTCCTTTTTGTTTACTGCTGTGCGACTTCAGGCAACACACTTACTTATTTATACATATGGCATGATCAATACATAATATTCATCAACCTTGAACATATATTGTTAGATTAAACACAGAACTAATAAAGTAAACGTACTGCCAGAACTCCTCTGTTGAAGTATGTCCAAATGCACTTGAAAATGTATGAGATAGGTTTGAGTCCAGCATGACCGTTGTGCAGACACACAGAGTGGTGTGTTCCATGAGTTACCACAAGTTGTCCCTGAGAGTGAGTGAGTGAGTTGGGTTTAACGCCGCCTTTTAACAGTGTTCAAGTCACATCACGGCGTGTCAGCTTAATGTGGGAGGAAAGCCCGAAGTGATGCAGGTCTCAGACGTTTACAATTAACACTTCGGTGAAACCCACGAGCACGGGTATGGTGGTGACAAACCTAGAAACATAATCGGGGCGAACCGGGATTCGAACCCACAATCATAGGTTTCGGGCGCGCCCAAGGGACGCAACTCTGCACAGTGGTTGACGTTTATTGTCATATGCATTCTTGTTTCTTTGTGACTTCATGAGAACACTGGGTTTTGTCAATACTATAGGAGTTAAGACTTACCTATCACGTTGTTACGACGTAATTACGACCCACGCTTCACCTATTTACGACACCATAAGACTCATCATATCGAGCACATGTATATGTACATACTTGTTTGAGTTAGTGAGAGAGTTGGTTGGGATGTTGAATTTAGCAATATTCAAGGAAAAATACAGAAGATCACACCAGAATTGGGCTTTACCTACTGTATTCATTCGGGGAATCGAAATCGAGCCTTTGACGTCCAGCATGTCATGTTCATTCATCACCTATACTTGTAAAATGTTCTGATGAAAAGCAATTGTTGTTGTCAATGGGGTCTCTGGTGTGAAGTAAGTCATCTTTCTGTTTCATGTGTGTACCAGCTGAACACCAGCACTAGTTTGCCTTTTACATGTATGTAACGTGGCAGTGAGAAGTCAGTGTAATCAGAAGATTTCAGCTGGACAGCCCTGGACGGAAGAAAGAAGTGACGTAGCATATCCATATCACAGGAGCATGAAGAAAGTGCGATAATTTATTCTGACGAATTCAAGAACAATACACCTCAGCTAGCTAGCTATATAGCTAGCTGAGTAAAATAGGAAAAAGGAAAAAACACAAAAACGGGTGAAACACTTTAAAGCCCCCCAGCACAGACGTTGGACTACATGATGACATATGAACAATTAAACAAGCTCAGAACCGAAAACACATACATGAAGTTTTGTATCTTTCAATATTCCTATATATGATTCTGCAAAATTTGAAGAAAAGCTCGATGAAGGTAAAGGCTATCCCTAAGCAAACAATTTGATCTTTCCTTCAAAATATACCTGATGGACATTTATACTCTTTGAATATGTTACTCTGAAAATCACTTGCTACGTCGCTACTTATCGTAGTAAACAACTTTTTCAGTAACATCGATCCATGCAATTGGGATGGATGACATGCATCAACCGAGTCTGCGAGCCTAGTCGCCCTTTACGGCAAGCATGGGTTGGTGAAGAGCTATTCTTCCTCGGATCCTCAAGGGTCTATGTGTTCATGGTACCAGATCTGTTTCGTTATTCAGTATGAATTGACAACCGATTTGAACAAATCCTTTGATCAGTAATATAAGCAGATGTGTTGGATAAACTATATATATTGTTATTTCCGACGATGTTCTTAAGCTTGAGATGATTCTAAATAAATACGATGATGATTGTGATATGAAATCGAATCGAATATTCATTGAACTAAAGAACGGAAGGAAGTATTGCTGAGGCACATTTGTATATTTATTACCTCGAGCCCAGACACATACATTTATTCCACAACCGATAAAATGCTCTTGTTTACATGAGAATAACAAGCAAGTTCATTGTACAATTCCAACTTTATCATCAGCACATCAAGCTACGTACCAGAAGACCTTTTGGAAGTTGTCCGAAGGCCTTGCATGCTGTAACCCTGATCATACAAATATAACGTATTTGACTACCAGGCGACTTGGTACTTTCGTTAAAACTGATTGTCGAAAATGTTGCATGAAGGAAGTATGAAGTGGTGTTGAAAGTGGCATAAAATTTTTGTAAGAATCCGCTATGCGGATTCATACAGTTTGCACATCGGTTTTGCGATTCATACCTCAGTGAACCGAAAAAAATACACAGTCAATGCTTATAATTAAATTCGACAACGTAAAACATGCTTAATCTACAATAGTATAACTAGAAACAGTTGTATATATCAAAACAGACAAAAATGACGAGATAAATAAACATTCAGGGTGTAGGAATACATACTGTGGCGTGACATGAATCAGGTGATCGTTTATGTAATGCACCAAACTTGACACGTCAGTAGCCAATCAACGGAGAGTAGGATCAAAACAATGTTGACATGACCTGTCAGACTGTAACGAAACGGAAGAAATATGACTTGGAGAATGCGGGAGTGTCTAATGACATGGCCAGCTACCACCAGATTCAAACATCAGTTCCCTAAAAACGGGAAAACACAGTTGGAAAAATGCTAGTTAGAAATGAATCCCGAAGACATGAGAGTTGTGGAACGGAGGCAAACGGGAAAAAAACAGGCGAGCGAGCCTGCACGTTTGCGGTTTCATCCCTTCTCGGCCTCGGTTTCAAAGGGTAGTCTGGGCAATGAATATGCATGAATGTCGCTAAATGTCCTGTGCATGACGATACACGTGAGCAGAAAGGTGGGACTGAAATACTTGGATTCCCCGACATTCCGAAGTAATAAAAGTAGTGCCCCTAGGTGGGTGTGTCTTAATTTTTTTCCGTTCATTGGGAAATGAATGCAATAACACGTGACCAATTCAGCTAATTAGAATGCAGAATTTTCAATGAACAAAACGGAAATGTAATTATGTGTTGCTTCTTTTATCGATTGAAAACATGCAGAATGGTTTCCTTCAAGTTGGTCGACACGTCTCCGTCCTCCGTAATACCATATCGCTGTCTGCATCGTCGCCATTCAGGGCTTGGTGTTATGGCGGTCTTCACACGCTGAAATGATTAACAACTTATTTCAAACTATTTCCACATTATCATTATTGCCCCTATATTGTATCGACAGGGACATGCCTATAATGTAGTGTGCAGTTTTGCGGGCGACCTTGCAACGAATAAGTGGTGGGAAAATGTTATGCAATACTACATAAAATATGAAGGGCCGAAAAGTTTTGAAAATAATAAACCAGGTTATCCTAATTTAGATTTCGAGAATGAGTCAGCGGGTCTTCTGTCATAGTGTGTATCAACTGCACCAATTTTACACAATATATTTAATGTATAATACAAACCTTAGCGAAGGAGCCTCTCTGCATCAGAATATATATCACCATGGTAACAGGGATAGGGACTACTGACACTACAGCAATACACCAACCAATGGTGACAGCGATTGATGGGTTATCATAGTTCCCGTATGCTGGTGGCTTGTAGCTAGAGATGGTTAGAATCATAGCTGCCTGTGTAAAAGAAAGAGAGAAAGAGTATACTCTTTAAAATAATCCCAGTTTAAGATACAAAATGGCACAGCCGCGCTGAGGCATAAAAATACACTAGGCTAATATATGCTAACCGAAATATATAATATATAAGTTGGTTCGACATTGGGTTAACTAAACATACTCCCGGAAATGATAAATGTAGAACCATGTTTATTAGAATTATAAATACTCATTATTATGTTATGTTTAGCTAACATAATTGTTTCAGGGTTATCAGAATTTTTCTAAACTATCTGGAAATTATTAGATGATGTTTCACATGTAAATGAAACACATCACAACACACCTGCAAACGTTTTTAATCAACCAATGTGCGATGGCCACACACGAATCATGCTGATGTGAAAAGTTCAGCTTACGTTGATGCATGAATATAAGCGACAACGTCCTGTCCATAATCATAACAGATCTTTGCTAAAAGTATAGATTATTGTACGGAACTGACTATATAATAAGCGCGTGAATCCAAGAAATAGTTACTGATGCTTGTTTTGTAAGAAGTATGTATGGTCAGCCATAACCACCGTGTCTTTGTTTAACGTCTAAAATAACGCCCGTGATATTGTGCTGACGTTACTGAAATTCGGGCCTAAGTTTTATGAGTTACAGTTATCAATCTCATCTCAATCAAACCGTTATTGTCCCACCAACCATTCTCCGAATGTACCCTTCTGACACAAAATTGGAAACAAGGTATTTACACATAAATAACTTGAGAAATTGTTATGTCGTTCATATTCGTCATTGCATGTCTAACGAGCAACATACACATTTCATACGCTTTGTGATACACCTGAATCACTACAAGAGTATTAATTCATTGGATAACAGTATTACACTCTACCAGCAGCACGGACGGTACAATGATGAAGCACATCAGCTTATAGACAACTGGAAGCCGCTTTCCAATCATAACTTCCACGTCAACAGAGAAACGTTTCACACCTAGTAAACATGAATGAAACAAGTACAGAACACATGTTGGACGAATCTAATAGAAGTCTAAATGTGCGTTCCGATATAACTGAATTGAAGCAAATACAATAGTGTATTGATCCTTATCCATGTCATTCTAGTAATCGTCAGATTGTTACTTTAATAGAAAAATAACCCTCCATTATGTTGCATACATGAACCAAAAGAAGTGTGTATGTGACACTTCCTTAACGGCATACTTGACAAGTATATATACTCAAAGGCAAAAGTTACTTTCATTTACAAACCTTTAAACGAATGTATTCATTAAAGAAGAAACGTCGCTGCTATGGCCATTAATGTGACATCATCAACAACACAGCCACATCAGACACTGTTCCAGTCGTGGTCGATAACAAGTTACCATTCCTCGCAATGACATGGATTCGAACCACGCATCTTCAACACAGGCTTTAAACAGCAACACTCACCTTCCGGACACCTTACAGGACACGCGTCTCTAAAAACGTTGAGGTGAACCTTACGCGAATGATCTGTGGTGGAATTTCGGCTCAAGAAAGACACAAATGATTGTGATGAGTTTGTGATGAATATTTGAAAGCTGCGAGATGCCGTGATAACATTTTGTCAAACGGCCGTTTTACTGGTTTTCCAACAGAACAGGACAGCTTACATCACAATAACGCCAGACCCCTTGTTCTTTGAGTTGTACAACGCTATCTGACTCATAACAATATTAATGTGTTATCCTGACCTCAGGGACCATCTGATCTGTGACCAACTAGAATGTCCTGGATGAAATGGAAGGATGTTAGCAAAGTCTTCAAATTCTTCAACAATTTTGTAGGAGCTCCGGCTTACCCTTCTTAGAAAATGGAAGAGTATTCCTCAGGCCTTTCATCAACACTCAGGGGAGACGTGACAGGCATGCATCCATGCACAGAATGGATACACTCGCTATTGACAGTGTGAACTTGCCTCGGAAATCCATCGTGTAACATAACTAATTTGCCATTACCAGCAAGGCTCTTCATATAGACTGCTGCTCGTTACCCTACCTTCAGACATTGTCATTTCCGTGGGATATAATTCAACCCAACCAGTAAGCGCGTTTCATAGATTCTCCTATTCTGCATATCAAATTGCCTTTTCCATTGAGTATATATAGACTATCAACACAAATGCAAATCATCATAGAAAGCCATATTCTGAAATGTGTGTTCTGATGATGAACTAATCAGGGATTCACAAATAGTTCAACAAGTCAGTGTTAATATACCCATAGTTAGAAACAACGGAAACATTTGAACACAAACCATACAACCATCCAACAACCAG
Organism: Haliotis cracherodii; assembly: GCF_022045235.1. Lineage (NCBI taxonomy): Eukaryota > Metazoa > Mollusca > Gastropoda > Lepetellida > Haliotidae > Haliotis > Haliotis cracherodii. The sequence goes on from NW_027266265.1 coordinate 34,332,356, forward strand.
ACATTCCAATACGCAGACGACGAAGCAAATCACAGCACCCACATACCAGTCTAGTAACTGGAACATGTACGTTCCGGCCTGAAATATGCAAGGGTAGTTGGTCGCAGATGGATGAACATTGCAAGGTATGTTGTTAATTATGTTCATCAGATTATACTGACCAGACGACCTACACGATTGGCTTTGTTTAAGTGTTAACTTTGAATGAGTTGGATTGAAATGTTTTCAGATGTTGTTTACAAACACATTAGGTGGAAAACATCCGAAATTATCAAACCAATGGAATAAGATTATTCGTTTTCATAAAATGTCACATGAATCTTCCAACTATGCCATATCATTAACTAATTGCATGAATTCAAATCCTACATTAAGGCACAACATACACAACTATATCGTAATGCATTTGCTCACATTGTTGGTAAAGATAAGTCCACAAACGAAAACTGCACCCATAAGCCAAGCAGCTGTTACAGTTGGAAGATGTTTCTTGTGCAATCGTCTGGGCAGAATATCCTTCACATATCCAGTTGCTGTCGATAGTTCCAAACTGTTCACATATAAGGTCTTGGTTTACATTATATGGAGCATTCATATACATCAACATGTCCCAGTCGTCTAAAGGCACAATAATTATCTCTGCTGTTTTTTTACCCTTATTCATAACAAATCTGATGAATCGCTCAGATTAAGATGTTTCTAAGTGTGTCAGACTCGTTCACCGAAAAGGTAACCACCTCGGCCTTTCATCACTTTGGGCTTTCCGTGCCACAAGCAGTGTCATGACGGAAATACTCTCCAGAGTGGCCTTCCATCCAACTAACTCTCACTCACAAGTTCTCACTTGTCTCTTACATTATAGTGGCTTCTTTGTGGTAACTTACTGACGGAAGATCAAAATTGCAAACAAGCAATCAGTGAGTGATTGAGGTATAACTCAACGTCGCTTCGACAGTATTTCGAGAGAACGGTTACATCGATTCATATCTGAAAACAAAGGACAGTACGTCGGCAGCAATTGAAAAGAGTAGATTAAAAACTAACTAAAAGTGAAACATCACCACATACACCATTATTCAATTTCATACACTTAGAGGGGGCACGGGTGGCCCAGTCGTCTAAGGCGCCCCGATTCGCTGTGCAGAGTTGCGTCCCTTTGGGCACGCCAGAAACCTATGATTGTGGGTTCGAATCCCGGTTCGCCCCGATCATGTGTCTAGATTTGTCAGCACCATACCCGTGCTCGTGGGTTTAACCGAAGTGGTAAACGTCTAAGACCTGCCTCACTTCGGGCTTTCCTCCCACATTAAGCTGACACGCCGCGATATAACTGGAATACTGTTAAAAGCGGCGTTAAAACCAACTCACTCACTCACTCACTCACTAATACACTTAGAATACGAACAATAGACCACCAGAGACCAACACTAGTTCGCATGATTCAGCAACAGTCTAAACCAATGGTATACCATGGTGTCGAAGCCCATCATCAACACGACTAAGAAGAAGAGCACCGACCACAGCTGGGGGACAGGAAGAAGTGATACTGCCTCAGGGTAGACTACAAATCCAATGCCTAGACCTTTCATGAAACACAACAATGAACTAATGGTCATTATGAGAAACAAGGGTTATTTGGATGCATATGGCGGCAGCTGCAGTCACAATGACTGGCGATTCCAGCAGCAGTTACAGGACTACCACATGGCCTTCAGTAAATGCAAAAGCGACCGTTACTAGTTTTTACAGTGTAATTTATATATTTACACAGAGACACAATGGCCACGCATATTCGACTTTTGTAACATTTGGAAAATGGACACAAAAAATTAATAAATTTGTTCTGTCATTTTAGGCATGACATAAGATGTAACTAGGATAGGATACGTTTTATTCCATACTGAAAGGCCTCAGGCCCATAGTACAATTCTGTTTTCGGGAGTGGTTACAGATCCGTTTAACAGATTATATTCTAATTAACATGGCATGATAAATGAACATTGATAGTTTATTTAGAGTATCTTCATCAGTTGTTGACATGATCATTTTAATTTTTTGTAGAGTGGGATGTACATAACAAGGCAGATCATTGTATTTTCTTCTAAGGTGGTCGTATTTTGGACAAACTAACAGAAAATGAAAGTCATCTTCAATAACATTTAAACCACATTGCTCACATATTATCAATTCTCAGGTTATGTTTCTATGCCTGCCTACTTCGATCCTACGTCTATGAGACCTGCATCTAAATTGTGCTAAACTTATTCTAAACCTTTTAAAGTTGATGTCAAACAAATAGTATTCTGGGGAAATTGTTGTCTTGAAAAGCTTGTAATAATTGCATTTTTCTGAACTTAAAACATGCGATGCACATTTTTGTAAGTATATATCCTTAAGTCTTTGGCGTAAAGATACTGAAAATGAATCTGGATTGTTTGATTATGCCAAACATACCCATAGCCTCAATAATTTTATAACGACTTTACATCATATACCCAATTGCGGATTCCATGTTTTTCATACAATAACATCATATTGTAACATTTTCTAGGTAATCTATCAATAGGCATTTTAACAATCTGGAACCAATACTTGAGAATTCTAATATGTTGAAATATGTAAAGTGGTACACGTCCACATTCACCATATACCATAACACTCGATGTAGAGTTTTTTACCCCAAGGAATGGTTTACAAGCATATAGATGGACCAGTTCAATAGTTCAGTATTCAGTATGCCCCTAGACCTCTGCTCCATATAAAAGAATTGGAGTAATTTTTGTATCAAATATTTTAAAAGAGGTTTGATATGAAATATCAGTGAAAGTTTTTAAATATGTAAGATTCCCATTAGTATCTTTTTTGCCTGCATTGCTGCATTACTGGTGTGGTAATTCCACGATAATCTGCCTGTGAAGGTTACCCCCAGATAATTATGAGAAGAGACAATTTGTAACGGTTGTGAGTTGAAGAACCATTTTTCCCTACTTCATAGTTTATTTCCCTTTTTAAAAACTAACACTTTCTTTTTCTCAGTGTTCACTTGAAGTTTACAATTAGAACAGTACAGCTCCAGTTGATCTATCAAATTCTGAAAACCTTTTATCGTACTAGAGAACAGGACTATATCATCAGCAAAAAGCAATCTGGATGCAGCTGTATGCCATCCGTACAATGTTCCTTAATTTGTGCAGCCAGTTCATTGATGAAAAAACAGAACAGGAAGGGGCTAAGAATACAGCCTTGGCGTACACCAATGTTACATGTGAAGACATCAGAGTATATTCCCCGATTTTTAACACATGACTTTACATTTTGATAAATATTGCATAATAATTTATCCATTTTATTTTTCGTTATACACGTTATATTTTCGGATAATGCGTCTATATCCTGTATTAGGATTAAACACTGTAGTTAGCGAGCCTTGGCGATTATTCACACGTTTAAGATTCACTTCAATAGGTTACAGTTCAATTCTTTTTCTATATTATTTAAAGTTGCAGAAATACAATGTACCAAATTATCAACATATTGGACTTGAAAATGGACACCTGTATATATATTTGTTTCGTTTCTTTGTATCATAAACAAAGAGTAAGTAGTTTGTGATTGGTAAACGGGTGGCCCAGTCATGTCATGATTTGCGCTTGCGTGTTCATGCACTGTTAACGATTTTGATGTTTGCATGTTTGTTGGCAGCATGATATTCACTCACGTATGAAAAGCACAAAATGATTGTTTAGGCGTCAGGTGCTCATACAAACACGTTTGTGCAACTGCAAAAAGCATCGTCTATACGCCGTGGGTATGCAGCAAACGGGAATGACGAGAAATGTGTTTGCCAGACATTTTAATGTTCATCGAAACACAATGTCATCTCTTTGGAGACGTTATCTACACAAGGACAACACGTGACTTGCCGCGTGCCTGTCGTCCACGTGTGACGTCACGTCAAAAGGACAACCATATTCGGTTGGTACATCAACGGGATCGATACCAAACTGTCACATTAACAGACGGACAACTCCTGAGCCGAGATCAATTAGTGGCAGAACCGTAAGCAACCCGACCCTGACGTCAAGCGATTCGCCCATTTTGGCCGCCACGTCACCTTTAAGACAACAAAAATGGGAAAACATACCGTTCGCAGATGGGTCTAGGAGTCATCTGGATAACTCTGATAGTCGTGCAATGATCTACAAGCGTCACGGAGAACGGTTTGGCCACGCTTGCGTTACTCAACGTCGTCAGTTTGTGGTTGGAAGTGGAATGGTATGGGGTGGCATCACAGTAGGATAACGTCCGTCCACATGTTGCACGTTTTGTAACAGACTTTTGGAGGCAGCATCACATTGCTGTACTGCCATAGTCGACTGTTTCTTCAGACCTCAACCCAATAGAACATGTCCGGAATGAGATAAAACCGCGCCTGCGACAGGACCAGACAGGTAACGCCCAGTAACACCTCCCAGGCTTATTGCACCAATGACCTGATTTCTCAATGCTCCACCACTGCCTCGCCTTTCGCCACTCAAATAGTGATGAAAACCCGTATTGAGTTGTTACACTGCCCCTCTTTTGGGTGGGTAGCTCTGTTATCAGATAAGGGATTTATCAATGCATATATTATGATAAACATTGCTAAGACAAATGACCATCCTCTTTAAGGATGATGATAAGATTTACATGCTTTAAAAATATTTAACCTATTTAAATATGAATAGACCTCGGCAATGTCGGACAAATCCATTTTATGCACAGGTGAGTATTTCCCGCATATTCTCACAATCCTCCCGTCGATTACCTGTATCGTTTGTCCAAATACCGATGGTCCTCGGGTTTATCTGCATTGCCCATCTACATCAATGGGAACGTATTCACTAGACACTCTCCACTCAACAATAACGTCGTCAAAATATACGACGTCATCAAGTTGCGGTCGCATGTTTGCATATCCAGAAATGACGTCATTATAGAACAATATTATAACGTGAAATAGACCACGCTCCGTTCTTCTTTGCGATTTATCGCGTAGCTATCTTATATTAGGGTACAATGCAGACTTTGTAAAACTTAACTTACGTACGTTTTTATGTTTGCATTCGTATCACTTGTTTACGGGCTCAATGTGATGCAAATATATCGATTAAATTAAAACAAAAAATGGCACCCTCGTGTTTAAATTCAGTTCCCTGAAAAGACTTAAAAAAAACAATATTCGTCCTTAGAGGGCAATGCGTAATAAAAGTACATGCAACAGTGAATTTTGTTTATATCTTTTCTTCTATTTTGGTGCAGATGACCAACTTCTATTTTTCATCACTAATTGATTTAATACCATCTTTAGTTAATTCGATCATCGAAACTGTGGTTTTGGAATTATAGGACTAAATTATTCAAAATGAGAAAACCAAATATGTTTCTAGTTGTTTAATATCTTGATGAAAATGTCATGTTAATTAAAAACAAATATGATTCTCCTCTGATCAGAACCCTCTTCGACTTTCCTATTGTGTTGTCTCATCATACTAAAGAAAAAAGTTTGTGTTGCTTCATTGATTTCTAGAGCTAATTAGGGAGACAATGTCCTATTTCAAGAAATACTAATATATAATGCATGCAGAAGGTAATCAAATATCATATGAACCGTATTTATTACTGAATTGTTCAGTGTGTAGTCGGTGATGCAGGATTCGATATCAACAAAAGCATTTTCTATGAAAGGATTTGGCTATTGTTATAGGTCTTGGTGTAGAGCTTATTCTCAGAAGTCATGGTTCCATGAGTTCTCGTGTAACAGGAATTCAAACACATATTAATGTGTGGATGTATGAATGTAAATACAAGACGTCAACACCACAGAATAACAGCTCTCGACTATCCGCCGAAACAGATTCCATTGGGCGTAAAAGCAAACTAGCAGTCAAAATTATGTGAATGGATCACTGAAAATCACCCGAGGCGAGAAGGTGGAAAAGCAATTATAGAAGACGGGGATATCGCCGAGTGCTTACATCCCCAGGCATAATTATAACCATGGAGGATTGCTTCGAAACTGTTTGGGAAAGAGGGAAAGAAGAAAAGAATAACGAAAATGTCATAATATATGGAGAACATATGTCAAATTTCAAACAAAGACAATACTGAATTGTTTGATAGGTATTACTTAGAAGTTGACGGATGACAAGGTAGACACAATTTTATGGATAACAACTTCTTTAATACTGTTGTTACTGTTAATCCTCTACTGTTAATCCTCCACCTACTATATATATTCTGTACAATGTCCCTCATTCAGTCTTGCTTGACAAGGGTATAAGGATCTATACCGAAATGTCGCTTCTACAGTATTAAAGAAGTTGTTATCCATCAAATTGTGTCTACCTTGAAAGACAATACTGGCTCGTTTGCCTCCCTATACAAAAGTGGAACCTGGATATTTTTGCACGTGCAAAATTTGTTTCTCGTGACAATAATTATAAAGCTGTATATTCCCTCGGCATGACTTCACACACTTTTTTCTTCTATGCGTAAAGTATGTGTATAATTGCCGAAATTGCTAGGAATCAGGTTTTCGGGTTCGAATCCCAGATTCGCTAACTATTTAAGGAAACCGATCTCAGGTATGACAGGTTACTGTTTTGGGTGTAGATGTTTGTTACCAGAGAGGGAACAGGTTATTCGAATAATGTTTGTAAGTAACGATTTCAGTGTTGGACTGAAACACTGAATATCCACAATGGGGTTTAACCGTAGGAATGTTAGGGAATGTTCCTTGGGCACGCATGGTCACCTTGCTATAGATAGAAATTAGACCGAAAGATTGTCACGTGATCAGATATGGCGGTAAACATGATTTTACATCGGTGAAGAAAAACGTTTTGGGTGATCACTGAGTGACCCGGAGTGGACATAAGGTACCAGAGAACACTTAGACAGCAGTGGGAGTGTGTGTAGACATTTGGATGGCCAGGATTGGCCTGTTCAGTTATCGAGGTAAATCCATTGTTGCTTTTCGCCCAGATGTGACGCTACCAACATGTTCATGCCTTTGTTTAGGTATGTCACTGTTCATATTGACACTGCTGATTGTTGCCGGATATGTTGAGACGAACCCAGAGCTACATGTATACGACAACGCCAGGCAGAGCCAATCACAGTCTTTGGAAAGGGTACAGACAAGGTTGTAAGTCAGAAATGTAACAGGTGCGTGTGTACCTCCTGAGAAAGACGATCACTTTGTCACTGCATGTACATTGTCTGACCTCGATATCACGCTAAAATCAATCAAAGCCGAAATTACCTCCCTTCATAGCAAGTTTGATATGTTTACAAGCGACTTTGAGAATAAAAAAGAAGACATTATGAAGGAAAATCGTGAGCTTGGTCACCTCATCGGAAGAACAGATCTATAGCTTAGAAGGCCATTCTCGTCGGAATAATTTAATTTTTCATGGATTAGAGGAAAAGTCAGGATAATCTTCGGAAGCAAGTGAACAGAATGTCAGGGATTTTAAGTGACCCGTTGAATTTGGAAACTGCTAATTCTGTCCATAATGAAAGAGCTCACCGTTTGTCTTCCAAGACAGGTAGACGTCCAACAATTGTAAAACTGACTTTGTTTGCAGATGAAGCGTTAATACTTGATGCAGCTTGGAAAACATTGAAAGGAAAGCAACATTCAGGGTATCAGAGGATTATACTGAATGGATCAGATGGATCAGATTCAAATTGATTACCATTAATGACGAAATTCCGTGATGACAACATTACATTTCTAGATTATGAGTCTTCAGCAACCCACGCTTGTTGTAAAAGGCGACCAACGGGATCGGGTGGTCAGACTCGCTGACTTGGTTGATGCATGTCATTGATCCCAATTGCGTGGATTGATGCTCATGATATTAATCACTGGATTGTCTGGTCCAGACTCGATATTTACAGACCGCCGTCATATAGCTGGAATATTGCTGAGTGCGGCGTAAACAACAAACCAATCAACCAACCAACTAAATTTTGACAAGCTGATTGCTGACGGAACTGTGTATGTGTATGATGATCAACAGGATGATATACGCCAGGTGGGCCAACGACGAAACTGGACAACTACACCAACTACATCACTATCCAAGTCTTACCCGAGGCGGAAATATGACAGTGGCCGAGTAATGATGGATTCGATATGTGCTCCTGGAATACACATAGACTCTCATCGAAACTTTCTGACACTGAATTCCTGACTTTGTTAGAACAATTTGATGTGTTTTGCTTGAAAGTATGTGTTTAAAATGCAAACCAATCGCTGACAAATTTATTTCAGCATTATGACTTATTTCATAAGGACGCCAAATGAATTCAATTTGGTAATCGCGGACGATGGTCTGGCGGGGTGACTGTTGGTATGAAAAAGATACTTTGAATGAGTATACATGTATATGAACACTGGGAAAATTACATTTTGTTTCAGATAAAACATATAACATTGCCATAGCATCTGTTAATAAGATTTATCCATGTCAACCCAGTAGGCTCGACTTTGTATAACCATTTAGAAGAAAATGGAATTGAACTTTGAGAAGATAAGCTTCTGCAGATTCTGGTTGAATTTGGGAAGGTTGTCAGTTTGTTTTGTACGGCGATTTCAACGCAAGAACGTCTAATGATCCAGATTGTGTTATAGATGATGATGATGTTTCGTATTTACCAATTGGACAAGCTTACAAGTCAGTTTATGTTGACTATCCAAGACATACAAGTGGCAGTGTTGTAAAAACAGCTGTGCAAACTTTTAAATATACATATCATAAATGAGCACACAAAAGGAGATACGCCCGCAAATTATACATTCATAACCCACCAAGGATGTAGTATTGTTGACTATTTCCCCATTTCAAAAGACATTTTTTACAATCTCTGATTTATTCTTCGCACTTACTTCTTACTTCGTACGGAATCTCACTTCGGGCTTTCCTCCCACATTAAGCTGACACGCCGTGATATAACTGGGATACTTTTAAAAGCAGCGTTAAACCCATATGCCACTAAAATGTATCATTAAAGATATATTACAGCCGTTTCAATCAGCACCACCAACAAATATTTTACTACTGATTCGCACAATCAGACGTACGCCTCCTGAAAGTGAAACAACCAACTTCCGAGAATTACTATGTTGTACTCTTACTGAACAGGAGTTTAAGGAATACAGTGGATTAGTCGAAAGTGACATAAATGCAGCTACTTGTAGATTAACGGATATCTTTTCGTATTGTGGCAGTGAAATGTTTCTTCAAAACATGAAGAGGCGTTCTTTTCGATAACAAACTATTTGGTTTGGTAAACAGTGCGAAATGCTAAAAAGAGAAAATTGGAGATTCATATCAGAGCATAATCCTCGGCTAGTGGAGCATAGACGGGGGCCCATTGCCATCTGCAGCTGTGGCGCCGCAATTCGCTTGCAGGGTTGCGTCCCTTGGGTGGGTGAGTGAGTTGGGTTAAACGCCGCTTTTAAAAGTATTCCAGTTATATCACGGCGTGTCAGCTTAATGTGTGAGGAATGCCCGAAATGATGCAGGTCGAGGATCCCAGACGTTCATCACTTCGGTGAAACCCACGAGCACGGGCATGGTGCTGACAAATCTAGAAACATAATCGGGGCGAACCGGGATTCGAACTCACGACCAAAGGTTTCTGACGTGCACAAGGGACGCAACTCTGCACAGCGAATCGCGGCGCCTTAGACGAGTGAACCATCCGTGCCCCCCGAAGTATTTAACAATACATTTTTTTATGCAAAAGAGTGTGACATATGCAGTTATATGAAAATAATAAAAGTCTTATTCTCATCAAAAGTCATATTCACTGTAATTAAAATAAAAAACCAAGTTAACTAATGTGAAAATAAAAAGCAGTATTTCCATAGCCCTGGGATGACGCGACTACTCTCATCCAGAGTTACCGCCCTTGGAAGTTGTCTCCCCTGGGTTGTCTGTTGAAGGAAAACCTTTCAACAAGTGATATTGACCGCGAAATGTCACGTATCAAGCAACTTTGACTTGATTAAGACTGCCAACATACATGTAAAGTTTGAAGAAGCTGAAAACACCAAAAATAATCAGATGTGAGAATGTGGATATAATTTTACCGTAGCAACAAAATGAAAACGCTAAGATGAAAACTGGGATGGTCATTATCATTTTTAGAGTACAGTAAAGTACGGTTATAACGAAAACGTATATAACGAACTGACGGATGTAACTAACTTACTTTTTTGGTCCCGACTATTTGCTGTAGTCATGCTTTACATATGCTTTTAACGAACTACGGTTATAACGAACTAAAATATGTAGTCCCTTTGAGTCCGTTATAACCGTACTTTACTGTATATTTAACAGGGGAGAAGGGTAAAATGAATCCAGAATAAATTGAACCTGATCAGTTAAGCAAATACCTGTCTGTATTCTTCTTGTCTGTGAATATGGTTTTGATATGTCACTCGATGGAACGTACATCGAATTTGACAAAAAGTATGAAATAGTCTCTGTTTACAAAGCTCAACATTTAGGTATCCATGCATTCGGTGATTAAATATGCATTCATTTGACGTTGATATATATCTTTTCTTAAATGGCTAAATAGTAACAGAAAAACAAACCACAGTGTGAATTGTCAGTTGGTCTCATTTATTCACAGTATGAATACTTTACTATTACCAGTTCTGGCAATACTACGTTCTCTGACAGATCGCTCCGTCTTTGGTAAGAATATGTGTACGTTGTGTACCAGGTGACACGATTCGCTGAGCATATTTGCACCGCTTGGAAAGTGCAATGGTCGTATGGTTGTGGGTTCGAATGCGGGATGCCCTCTGAATATGATCATTGGTTTGTCAGATCAATGTCTGCGTGCCTGGGTGTAAACAATGTAATAAACGTTAAAGACATGCCAAATGTGGGGCGGTCGGGTAGCCTCGTGGTTTAAGTGTTCGCTCGTAACGCCGGTTCGATTCCCGACATGGGTACAATGTGTGAAGCCCATTTCTGGTGTACCCCGCCGTGATATTGCTGAAATATTGCTAAAAGCGTCGTAAAACCATACTCACTCACTCACTCACTCACACGCCAAATTTCCATCTTTCCTCCCGCCCTATCTTGAAACGCCGTCAAGGAAGTGAATTATTGTTACACCAGTGTTAAACATCATCATAACCTGTAGTTATTGCTGTTTTCGGGTGGAACTGTATCCTACATCTACCATATGAAAGCCTGCTACTCCGACAACCCCGCCTTACCACTGGAGTTTAACGTCTTCGCTTATTGCACTAATATCGTCAGACGTGCTTGCACGTCGATCCGAGCCGAGCAGCCCTTGTATCCCCTTGGGGTAACAACAAGTACCACCTTTTAACGTATTTCTGTATGACGCACCCTAGGATTGGAGCACTGACTCGCCTCGCTCCAGACACACGCTCTATCCACTAGACCATGGAACCGGTCCACTACTGGGAACAAGGAACACTATACGGGAAACTTGATCCGGACAATTTTACAGAGAACGGTAGCGTCAGGATTAAAGTGTTTCGTCGAAAACTCAGTTCCTAACAGTCCGCGATGTCATCGGCTGGTATATTGCTGAGTGCGACGTGACACAACATTTACCACTTCACTCAATCTGAACCCACGTTTGCTGAGCTAAATCACCAAAGAAATTTAAATGCACGAATCAATGAGCTTAGCATAATATACACATGCACAAAAGTTAAGCGCCACCCACCATATTTGTGAGCTGTTACTTTTGGCACTTAATGATGGCTATTATAACGAGACGTACGATTGTTATAAGCCGTATATGTAAACCTCATGTGATGCAAAAGTTATCCCAAAGCAAGTTTATCTTGTGTTCCAAAAGAATATGAGCAGAAAGGAATTTTACCGAAGACCAGAAATTGAAGGATTAGAAAACATTGAAAAACTTTTTTTGTCATGTAACTGTCATGATATCAGCAGACCATATCAGGTCTCACATAGACACCCTAGGGAGTGCAGAGTCTATTGCAAGACGGAAACGTCAGTAACGTGTGTATGATCCACGGACATTGACCACAGCTTCAACCCTACGCCTTATACTCATTACGTTGTCAAGTCGTCGAATGCTTCTCTGAGGCAAACGGATCCATTCTTCATGAATTGCGGCTTCACGTCCAGCGAAATTTTGAACTGGCGGATTTTCCGGTCAAGAATGTCCCAGAGATGCTCAATCGGATTAAGATCCGGACTACAGGCCGGCCAAGGAAGAGTGGCAATAGCTTCTTGACGCAAATAAGCCAAAACTGCCCGAGATCTGTGTGGTCTAGCATTGTCGTCCATGTAAACAGGTCTTGTTTGAAGAGGATGGTTGTACAAATTAGGGACTACCACTGGACGAAGAACGGCATCATGGAATTGTTGGCCATTCAGGTTTCCACGAATTGTCACCAGCGGAAGTTTGCAGCCGAAGGAAACACAACCTCATATCATGACAGACCCCCCGCCCCATGCTAAGGTCTTCTGGATGTGCCTTGGTGCAAAACGAGTGTTACGTTGCCTCCAAACACGTAATCGACAATCAACAGTTCGTAGCAGCATTCGACACTCGTCATACCAATGGATCCTTCTCCAGTTGATCAAGTTCCATCGACTACGGGCACGACACCATATCAGACGATTCCGCATGTGCCTCTCAATCAGTTGAGGACGTTTTACTGGTCTTATGGCGTAATAACCAGCCGCTCTGAGGCGACGCCTTGTGGTCATCGTCGAGAGTCTCTGATGGGTAATCCACTGCAGTCTTAAATCTGTTGAAGTGGCAAATGGATTTCGTCTGACTATCTTGAAAAGACGTCTATCCTCTCTGTTAGAGTGCTTTCTTGGGCTACCAGACCTATGCCTGTCATTGACATCATTGGTTTGACCATGTTTGACAATTAAACGAGTGATAACACTGTGATGACGACCTATTTGTCTTGCAATGGCCATGCATGACATGCCAGCATTTTTCATGCCCATCACTTGCCATCTTTCAGCGTTCGTTAACTTTCTCCTCACCATGGCTGATTTTCAACCTCTATTGGAAGGGGAATCTCACACAAGAGCAAAATGCAACCACGTGTCTGAAACTTGAATTTCACTATTTATAGGGTAGGGGAACTGCAGCAACACGTAAAGCACACTTTCCTTGTGGTATCTGGACAAATTTGGGTTCATGAAACTGTGGAGGCCTAATTCAGTCATACCTCATCAGATTTTGTATTTCTGATTCCCACACGTGAAATCAAGAGACTATGAATATGGTGGCGTTTAATTTTTGTGGTGTGTATATATCAATGGTTCACGTTTCAAGTTTCAAGTGGGTGAGAGAGTCCCATTATCGCACCACCTCGCGCTTCATGTCATCAACTTTTGTCAATCCCTTTTGGTTCACCGACTCCTTCATGAGTCCCCACACATTTTCTATAGGATTTAAGTCCGGACTGAAGCTAGGCCAGTCCAAAACGGTCACATTGTTGTCCACAAACCACTGCCACGCATGTCTTGCGGTGTGTTTTGGGTCATTATCATGTTGCAAAATCCAAGTATTTCCATAAAAAAAAAACATCTGCATTTGGGATCAGGTGAGCTTCCAAAATGTCTGTATACCTTTCACTGGTTAAATTACCCTCAAAGACATACATGGGCGTCATTCCAAGTGAAGATATCCCTCCCCAAACATGAAACTTCGGACTGTACATTGGTCTCTGGTACAATGGAACGGAATGAAATTTTGTCCACATTTTAACATTGTTAGGATATACCCATACAGAGCTCTCATCTGTGAAAATAACACTGTTCAAGTCAAAGTTTTCATACGCCAAACACCACTCTAAACGTTTATCCTTGTGTTCTTGTTTCAAGAGCGGAGAGGAAATTCCTTTCTTTTTTTTCTCATCCAAGTTCAATCAAATTTCTTTTTACTGTAGATTTGGATTCATTTACTGTCCCTCTATTTACCATTTCATGTTAGATATTTGAGATACTCGCCCTTCTGCTTTTAGAAGCCAAAATACCCAGTCTCACACGATCACCAAACACCAGTTTTCGAGGTCTCCCCGCTCCTTTTCTGTACTCAATTCCTGAACCATTCTCAATATTCTTCTTAACTCTATACACTGCAGACAGAGGAGTATCTGTGCTCTTTGCTAATGTAGCAGCATCAGTGATGCCTTCATCATGGAGCTGTAGAATCAACCTTATTTTCTCCTCTCACTCATGTCTGACATATATCAGGAAAAGTCGTCTGCTCCATAATCTTATGTCTTATCAATGTTTATCATAATAATTATATTCATTGATAAATCCCATACCTGACAACAGAGCGACCCACCCAAAAGAGGGGTAGGGTACGTAACAACTCAATATGGGTTTTCATCACCATTTGAGTGGCGAAAGGCTAGGCAGTGGTGGAGCAACCAGATCATTGGCGCAATAAGCCTTCGGAGGTGTTACTGAGCGTTACCTGTCTGGTCCTGTCGTAGGCGTGGTTCTAGAGAAACAGTCGACCATGGCAGTACAGCAATGTGATGCTGCCTCCAAAAGTCTGTCACAAAACGTGCAACATGTGGACGGGCGTTATCCTACTGTGATGCCACCCCATACCATTCCACTTCCAACCCCAAACTGACGACGTTGAGTAACGCAAGCGTGGCCAAGCCGTTCTCTGTGACGCTTGTAGATCATTGCACGACTATCAGAGCTATCAAGATGACTCCTAGACCCATCTGCGAACGGTATATTTTCCCAATCTTGTCGTCTTAAAGGTGACGTGGTGGCGAAAATGGGCGAATCGCTTGACGTCAGGGTCGGATGTTGTGCTCCCTCAGCGGGTTGCTTACTGTTCTGCCACTAATTGATCTCGACTGTTAATGTGACAATTTGGTATCGATCCCGTTGATGAACCAACCGAATATGGTTGTCCTTTTGACGTGACGTCAAACGTGGACGACAGGCACGAGGCAAGTCACGTGTTGTCCTTGTGTAGATAACGTCTCCAAAGAGATGACAATGTGTTTCGATGAACATTAAAATGTCTGGCAAACACATTTCTCGTCATTCCCGTTTGCTGCATACCCATGGAGTATAGACGTTGCTTTTTGCAGTTACACAAAATTGTTTTTATGAGCACCTGACAGCTAAACAATCAATTGTGCCTTTCATACGTGAGTGAATGTCATGCTTCCAACAAACACGCAAACATCAAAATCGTTAACAGTGCATGAACACGCAAGCGCAAATCATGACATGAAAGTGAGTGAGTGAGTTGGGTTTAACGCCGCTATTAACAGTATTCCAGTTATATCAACGCGGCGTGTCAGCTAAATGTGGGAGGAAAGCCCGAACTGATGCAGTGATGAAACCCACGAGCACGGGTCTGGTGCTGACAAACCTAGAAATATAAACGGGGCGAACCGGGATTCGAGCCCACAATGATAGGCCTCTGTACAGTGTGTCTGTACAGCATCTCTGTACCGCGAATCGCGGCGCCTTGGGCGACAGGGCCACCCGTTTTTACCGTTACCAATCACATACTACTTAGTATTTTAGTACTTGATACAAAAGAGGTCACAGATGGCCGAGGGGTCCAATGCGCCAGGATTCGCTGTGCCTTGGGCAAGCCAGACACCTATGATTGTGGGTTCGAATCCCGGATTGCCCCGAATATGTTTCTCGGTTAGTCAGCACTACATCCATGCTCGTGGGTTCCACAAAAGAGGTAAACGTCTGAGACCTGCATCACTTCGGGCTTTCCTCCCACATTAAGCGGGGCGGTCGGGTAGCCTTGTGGTACAAGTGAGCCAGCATTTAGACCCAACTCACTCACTCAATGTTGTAATGGTAAATTCTCTTCGTTGTTTACCATAACCAATCACAAACTACTTACTCTTTGTTTTTGATACAAAGAAACGAAACAAATATATATACAGGATTCCATTTTCAAGTCCAATATGTTAATAATGTGGTACATTGTATTTCTGCAACTTTAAATTGTATAGAGAAAGAGTTGACCTGTAACCTATTGAAGTGAATCGTAAACGTGTACGCCAGAAAATAATCGCCAAGGCTCGCTAACTACAGTGTTTATTCCTAATACAGGATATATACGCACCATCCGAAATTACACTGACGTGATAACCTCTATGTCTCCCAAGGTGCATGCGTTATTGTTTGTAGTGGCATGACAGATACCAGATAGTTTTCTTTAAGTTTCTTTAAGATTTGCAATACGCTTTACTGGTAAATGTGTACGAATTCTAATCTTGTTTCTGTTTCTTCTAGGTTTTGTCAACCTTGCCCTGCGGAAACCCGCCACCCAGAGTTCGCAAATTCACAAGCGTGGGCCCCAGAATGCAGTCAATGGTTTCTACAACATAGAAAATGATGAATCTAAACATCTGTTTTGCAGTTATGTTCGGGGCAAATCTACGTTAGTGTGGTGGCAGGTAGATCTTCAAGCAACAGTTACAGTGGAAAGTGTCAAAATAACTTAAATTAAATAATGATATTCAGGAACGTTATCACTGCATGACCATCCTCCTGTGTGAAACACCGCCTCCGTGGCCTAGTGGATAGATCGTCTTCCGGGACAACGGAAGGTTGGTCGTTCGATCCCCGGTCGCGTCATATCAAAAGACGTTAAAAGATAATTGCTGTTTATCTGCCTTGCATAGAGGGGATAAACGAGAACTGGTCGGTTCGGAATCAGTACACTTAGTCTGAGTGGAGTATCCATGTTAAACTACGGCATGGTATCTCAGTGGGCTAGCACTATAAAACTAGAATTAGTCAGGACTATAACTAGCAAAAACACACATATAGCACAAAGACCCGTGATGATCCGGGTTAGAATTCAGCAACCCATTCTTGTTGTCAGAGGCGACTAACGGGATCGGGTGGTAAAGCTCGCTGACTTGGTTGATACATGTTCTCAATTTCCAATTGCGTAGATCGATGTTCATGATGTCCATCACTGGATAGACTGGTCCAGACTCGATTATATACAAGGCGCTGTCATATAGCTGGGATATTGCTGGGTGCAACGTCAGTCAGTCAGTCACTCAGTGAAACTGCACAGTAGCCACTACAAAAGTGGCGTTGCAGATTGGTTTGGTGTAATATTATTTATGAACATCCATAAGACTTTAGTGACTCTTCATATAGCACCGTCTAATGTCTAATGCCTCATTCGAAGAAAACAGGTACTAACAGTCTAATTGTGACAAATGCCACAAATCAGAATGTAGGATTGTTAGGGTTGTTCTAGGATAACGAACGAATCTAAAACCTATTAACATATGATATATTATGTAAATACAAAATAGGCAAATAGGTCCAAAGCACATTCTATATTTCCTCAGATACTTTGAGTATGTTTTATAGATTGTACTCATGTGGAGAATGGACTCTGAATTGATTAGCGGGCGCTTTAACCACTAAGCCGTCCTAACACTCCTGCATGAACTATCATTCATGTAAGGCAACGACATCAGCAAGAAAAGGTTACACTACCCCTGACTATCGCGGACTGCTCATCAGTAAACTACCCCTGCCTATCGCGTACTGATCTTTACTATGCTACACATACCTTTCGTGTATTGATTTTCACCGTACTTCCCGTACCCATCGTGTACTGCTCTTCACCTACTGCCCCTACCTATCGCGTACAACTGTTCAAAATACTACGAATTAGTCCAGTTAATCTCTATTTCCTTCATGATAATGAATATTCTTCTATGTATTTTCGGCGATATGCAAGCCATATGTATTGGCCTGTAAATAATCGAGTCCCGGCCAGACAAACCAATGGTTGGTGTTATAAGAAACGATCCGCGCCCCCATAGTTCGATGGCACATAATCAATCAAGTCACATAACCTGACTTCCCGATTCATAACTTCGCTAATCCCTAAACATGCGGGTCAGAATAAGTTTTCAGGAAAAGGCATCAAGGGCGACTTAGCATATCGTACGAGGCGACTTAAGGGAACGGGTGCTTAGGCTGTTGCATGTCATCGTATCCCAATTTTCTGGATCTATGCTCAGGATGTCAATCCCTGGATTGTGTTTTCTAGACTCGTATTGCTTGAAGCGTATTGCTTGAAGGCATGTCTAATGTCCGTTGCTATGCGCCAGACAATGCCAACAAAAAATATGTTACCAATAATCAGTCAGATCACATGTCAAAATGAGAGTATGTGACCAAAACTGAAATATACTATATATCTCGTCTACGTTGTATTCAATCCCCAGCCACGTCATGCCAAAAGTTTCTCCTTGTTGTTACCCTGCCTGGCGCTCGGCATAAAGGGGTTAAAACAAGGACTGGTCGTCTCGGAGTCTGTATACTGTGTCTGAGTGGGGTATCCATGTTAAAGTGTGGCATGGTATATGTTCCTCAGTGGGATAGCACAAAAGAGCGGCATAAGTCCGTACTAGTACAAGCAGCCACGCCACATACAAACACACACACAGACACACACACACACACAATCAATGAGCACGGATATGGTGCTGACAAACCTAGAAACATAGTTGTGTGGCGATGTAAATATACGCGACAAAACCCTGATATATCTGCTCAAAATAGAGTCCGGATCCACTGTACGATTTCGACTCTTTCAACATTTGTTTATGAATCATTATCAAATAGTGGTGATACCAGTCCCATGTTTTCTAATTTCCGTATTGTTTATATCTTATATATCGCTAACTATTATATTTTTAATTGTCAATGATATATTGACATCGAACAATGGACGACATTTCGATATTATAGTTCGCGCTATAATTAGATTCATCATGGGAAAGTACTGGTGTCAGCAGACTTAACTTTAGGCCCAGAAATTCAATTTTCGTAGTTTAAATTATATATTTACAAAATAAAATCCAAATGGACCCCTGAACAATGCTTGGTTCAGGGGCTAGAACAGGGGCAATCTAGACTTGCCAAAACATTCTCGAATTGAAGTTGGGTTCTTATTTAAATATATTCTCAGGGATCTGGGAGACAGACTACGGTGCCAGTATCGCATGGAATACTGATTAGAAAGGGGGAATCCTGCTAGGGTTAGTCTGGGCCATTGTAATCGGATAATTATGTTGCTAAGTCTAGAGTTTGGACTGCTGACAGAATGGAGTGAGTGAGTTATCATTGCTTAGCGCCAGCATCAGCAATATTGCAGCTATTCGCTGTCTTATCTTTCCATATGAAAGAAAACATGATAAGAGTGATGCCGAAATGATCAGTCAAATGTCTATTCAAGCGTAAAGACAGACTTTTGAACAGATAAGATTTTGGCATAGTGTTTAAATTCTTTTAAATATGATAAAATCAGGTGGTTAGAAACTGTTTCAAACACATCAAATGAGGTATGGAGAAGAAGAAGAAGAAGATGCAGATAAGATCCTTGTTTGGACATAACTCCATAATATATTTCTCTGGTTCGAGTACAGACTTATATGTAGAATAAGGGTTTAGAAATGATGAAGAAATAATTTAGCATGCCAATTCTGAATCTCTATGTCTTTACATCTTTGCTTAAAACATTGTATAAAATTTGATATGCTGCCACACTCCTGTGCGATCCAAACATACGTAAATCCGGTTTCTAATAGCAGCAAACGAACATGGGTTACCCTGTTGTGGCAGCCGTTTTCATCCTGTGATTTCAACATGTCATTACATGCTTTTGGGTATCGATAACTATCCATATACAACAGCCTGCACCAATAAATTATACAACGACTAAAATAATTAACACATAAGTACGTTCTACCTATGTATGGACATTATTATGAAAACGTTGACGGATACAGTTGTGAAATAAAGGGGTTATTTTTCTTTCGGGAATGTCAATGTAGAGATTAAAGCAATACCACCACGCACATCGTCTGTTTTTATAAAATATATGACATTGTGATTTGATATTCATAAAAGCTCCACAGACGCTGCACACTTACGACAAAAACCAGCAGCATCACATATATGAATATAACTTTTTTGTATACAAGGTACATTGATTACTTTGAAGTTAAATTATGTATCTAAATGGTAATTTTGTAGGTTTAAAAACACACATCCGACTTTTTAGTAGTTTTGGTCAAACAGGTGTCAAGTCGCTGTCTCAAAAGGCTCGATTTGCTTAGCCCTAAAGATTATTACGGCAAGCAGCGCTCAGCCCGCTAGTTGGTCATAGTTTCTGAGCCATGTTATTTTCCCTTCCGCCCAGCCCTTACTGTAATGGTATAGCCCCCCAAAAGCCTTGAATTTCCACAAGCCAAGGTTAGGCTGTAATTTCCATCTCACGAGGGTCATTTTTGAATTAAATACAGTTGCTTGTTTCTATCAAAAAAATACTTTTTCAAAGAATGAGCCTTAATCCAACCGGCTGTCCAAAATATCCAATTCAAGTCTATAATTGTTCTGCTAGTCCAGATAACCTGGTGGACAGGTTATGTGTGCATGCAAGCGTAAATCCTTTATAAAGTAGTGGCCATACCTTCAAACTGCCCCTTCCCATAGTAGAGCAAAGCAAACTTAGATTTTCCTTATGTTTTTTGTCCAACAGACTAGAACATGATGGATGTGGTCAAATGTGTTTTGGTGTCAGATAGTGTTTTGGTGTCAAAATGCACTTTTATTTTGTAAAAATAGAGAACATCAAATAAAGTCCCCCAAAATGTAGTGTATCCATTGCTTCCTTATTTTTATCATTTTTGTGATAGTTAACACATATTAGAATTTAATTATTATAAGGTTGTAATTATAACCCCTCACAAATGGAGAAAAGGCCAAATATGGTAAATTTTACTCTATTTACATTTTTCAGTTATTGGAAAATAAACCGATTATTAGTAGTATTATCAACTAAGCCATTTGATATCTCAAAATGAGCTGACACGTCTTATGATGAGACGGCAGTGTCCATATTCCATATAACATTAAGGATTTTAAAAACAATTGGTAATATGTTACCCCACCCCCCATTTTGTCAATATGTGCAATGTTTATATTCCCATTGCTAATTTCAATAATAACAGATTTATACAACACATACGTATCAGCGTTTGGAAATACCTTTTCTATGTAGGATGTCATTAAAGGTTTGCCTAAAATCAATGATTATTTAAACCACTGAGGATATATATAGTATAAAAATGCTACTGGTGCACATACAACTTTGTTGATGTTCTGTGTATGCTTGGTTAAGCCCTATAGAATATACATAGAAACAAACACAAAATGTGCACAATAATATCAACGTAACTGCTCCCCCTCAAAATGGACAAGCAGATGATACTGTGGACTCAATCTCAAGACACATAGAGGTATATAAGGAAAATAATTTATGGTCGTCAATAGAGGTTATCACGCGAGTGTGTTTGGGGATGGTAAATATCCTGCATTAGGAATAAACGTTGTATTCAGCGAGCCTAGGATATTTTCCATCCCCAAACACACAAGCGTGATAACCTCTTTATCATATAACGTCATTTTTTAATTCTCTGCTGGAAAATCGCTTTCCTCTCACAAACATTACCGAAACATTGCGAGTTTTCATGGAATGCGCGCATTAATATTTATTACGTCACTGGGTAAGTGATGTGTCAGTCGGACAGTGACAGTAGCCAATATAGTTCCAACTGAATTATGTTTTTAACACATTGGCAAAGCAACATATACGTGAAACAACAATTGTTTTTTGCCTTTCTCGGCAATCCATCGGTCTATCCGCTAGAGTAACTGCCCTTTGTCAAAGGGAAGCTACTCTAACCCTAGTCTATGAGACGTCACGGCCACGTTCATACGTCGTTGACAGTCGGCCTGTCCTGTCATAACGTTAAGAAGTGCAGTCAGATTTATACACAGCGACAAAACGAAACAAGGTAACATCAAACATCTTTCTGCCAAATCCAACTTTTTTTAATTTATTGAAAATGTTTCAAGCCGCAGAGGTCTACAAGCACAGATATGGCTACTGATCCCGCTTGGCTAGGCCTAATGCCCTCCCTGTTTCGAAATTTATATCTCCAAACTTGCCAAATTTTTTAAAATGCCTTAGCTACGTTAGAGTTAGACACTGATTTTCAGTATATTAGACTGTTCTTTTGATAATGATAGCTATTATCCCTGTAGTTTATCCGGATTCCCGATGGTTAATTCTGACTCGATTGCCGAATGGCAAGGGCGACGCCATGTTTGTTTATAAACACTGAAAGTAGTCCCTACTTGACCTTTGATATTTGCATCTCTATCCGCATATGACCCCAACGGATATCGTTTTTATTCGTTGGCTTTATCCTGCCGAGAAACCTAACCATTATATGATAAACTCCTTTATTATGAGGAACACAACGTTTCGGACTTTATACTTTCTCTATGAAGCAGAGGGCATATATATTTTCCTGTAAGAACAACAAAAGTAATAAGATAACAAAGGTGTGAACTTCACAAGGGAAGTCAGCAGTTAATTGGCGCTGATTTGCAATTAGCAATGGACAAATGGAACAGTTAACAGTCTCCGGGCCAATGGCAGAGGCACCAGCAGCGCAAGTCCCAACCCTAGATCCCCTGCAACTGTGACCACCAATACGCTGGAGAAACCCTCAAATCCCTCAACACCAGACACAAAGAACTTCAGACCTCTGTCAACAAACTATGCCGGAAATCTGCTATTAAATCAGCGCCAATTAACTGTTGGCTTTCCTTGCTTAGTTTCCACCTTTGTTATCTTATTACTTTTGTTGTTCTTACAGGTACGTATAATAGGGTCTCTGATTCATAGCATTAGTTCAACTGAAAAAGGAGTAAGTATTTACTCCGAAATGTTGTTTTCCTCAAAATAAAGAAGTTGATATCCATAAATTCCCTACTTTATGTGTACCACTTCTTAATGTCATTCAAAGACTACATGAAGGTACCTAAACCTCATAATCTGAAATATATCAGAATATTTATGAATACAATATTGCTCTCAATACCCAAGGCACTGTATGATTTTATTTGTAATTACATACATGATTCTTCATAAGAGGATGTCAATTTACCACACACCGCGTACAGTTCGGTATGATTAGTCTGTCAAAAGTAACAACAAATGAATATGACCGAGAAATAAACGAGAAATATCTTTACTCATGGTCTAAGAACAATATTGTAGCTATGTAGCCATCCTGCGTTCGAAACACACCTCTGCACTTGCACACAGCAGACGTAATTCAAAATTAACATATCGGTTTTTGGTTTCCACAAAAACACTCAATGTGTTATGATGTCACTGGATTTTCTGTCTGGTCCATTACTTGATTCTCTAGCCTCTTTCAATAATACTGTCGCATGGAAGGCGACATATAACGCTCACGTTTATGCAAATTCTGTGAGTGGCAGGTGTTACCGGTAGGGCAGGCCATGTTGACATTTCTTACTGATTTTCAGTGATCTATTCATATACTTTTCATGGCTATTTTACTGTTACGTCCAATAGAATCTGTATTAACGGATATTCGAGACTGGTTGTTCTCTGGTGTTGACGTTTTATAACTGTTAAAAAATATTTTGTTCTGTTATCTGCTGCCATTCTGAAATTTAAGGGTCGTGTGTATAAGATGTTACCTCATTTACAGACTGTAATAGTGTGTTATGGTATAAACTAGGTTTAAAATATACTTAGCTGTAAACATGCTTTGGATTCATGTCGCTAAAAGGAACAAAGTATTTGAGTGTTTTAAAGCTATGCTTTAATGATATGTCAGGGGCTCAATATCCCCAAAGTGTGGAGTATGCATGTAGTTATTGGTGTAATTCATTAGTTACCCCCTACCTCTTGCGAGTCAACACGGGGTACGTTTACATACATCTACTGTCCTAACAAATGTTATATCAAGAGTCTGGAAGAGTCAGAAGAGATATGTCAACTGTTGTGCGATGTTAGTCGAAACACATTTAGACATTAAATACTTGATTACCTTAATTATCTCACCTCTTTGCTTTGATAAATACAGCAGCGAGCAAGTATCGAGCAAAGATTTTAAAATGTACATATTGAACGGACATGTTTAATATCTTCCATGGTGTTGATGTTGTCATGTTGTAAGCATCCCATAGCAAGATACACAAAATACCAAAACTGTTTAAATGGTTTACAAGGTTAGAGGGTTAGAAAGAAGGTTGGGTGGATCGGTGGAGTGTGCCTACCTCTAATATGAAGACAGAGATCATGTAAGTTGACTAGAAATAAGCTGGAGAAGGATAAAGATAACATGTTATGAAAATTATTTGAACTCACATTCACTGAACGATACACTGTTTGGGACCCAAGCTTCAATACCGTAATTGAACTGAACTGAGATAATCAAGACTGGATATTCTCTGGATCTTGAACATTGTGATACGTTATATTCCTTTGGTGATGTCTGGTTATAAATTCAAAAACGACAGCTTTCTCAATATTGCTGACACTTGTTGAAATGTTGAAGAACTTGTTAGTTTGGATTGAGCCCCCTGGATGTGTCCCTAAACTCGGCTAGAACATTCGTCCTCCTGCTATACTTTTGAACACTCTGGATGACCTAGGCTGTGTCCAGGCTTCCAACACTGACAAGATAGCTACAATGTTCACACCTACAGAAGATGCTTTCAAGCAACACATGATGAGAGCCATGTTTCTGACGACAATATGGCTGCAGATACATCACTCATCTCTTCTGCAGTGACAGATCTGGACTGCCACATACTGAACACTGCACCTGCTCTAGTTGTTAACCTAAAGGCTTGAGTGACAGTATCAGTGGTGGCAGTGAATTAATGTATCCTACTGCATTAGAGAAAAATTATTGGATTTGTTAATGAGTTACTGACAATATTGAAGCAATTGCATATTAGTGCTTCACATTGACACTACAAAGTAAGCCAATATGATCAGCAGTTATAGTTCATATACCGATAGCCTATCAACTCCGAAGTATCACTTCTTAAACGCCTCCAGCATCAAACTTTTATCTAAGCACCAAAGTATGTCCAGAGTGTTTTATACTTGTCTAAGAGACCACTAAAATGGATTGTCAATCTGATTGTTTGTCACCATACCCCGACGGCGTGCGTAGAAAGATGATCATCTCTAATTCAGTGAAAAGCTAAATCCTTGACGGTAATCGCCTTCTAGCTGATGAGATTATTTATTGTTTCAGATCTTCAGTCAAGGCGTGATTGAAGCCAAACGATTCACATATTGCAAACATTTCCATCCAGTACATATCCTCTGACTTTAGATACTACAGTACCACCAAGTATAATTAAAGTTGGTTGTTTCTCTGTGCCTAGTTACCTCTAAATCACACGACATACTCGCTGTTTCAAATAAGATTGGTTGGTTGGTTGTTTAACGCCGCACTTTCAAATAAGAGAACTTTGGACGTGGTCAGTATTCTTGTACTCGTAAGGCTGCTCTCCTGTGGTGAAATTGGCCATGATGGTAACACATGTACTTCTGAAATGCTCAAACTGTCAAGGTGATCATATGTCATCTTTAATGACTGTAGGGAATATATGTTTCAACCTACCGTACAAAAGATAAATAGGAACAAAACATCAGCTTCTCCGATGACAGGAAACAAGCAAAAGTAGTCACATCTTATGTCATGCCTAAAATGCCAGGACAAATTCATTTAAGTTTTGTGGCCATTTTCCAAATATGACAAAAGTCAAATATGCGTGTTTATTGAGTCTCTGGGTAAATATATAAATTAGTCTGTAAAAACTAGTAATATCCGCTTTTGCATATTTTGAAGGCCATGTTTTTGGCTTGTAACTGCTGCTGGCTTCGCCAGTCTTTCTGACTGCACCTGCCGCCATATGCATATAAATTACCCTGGCATGACTTCACCAGATGTGTAGATGAATGAACATAGTGTTTACGTTTTGTTCAATGTATCTTCCACCTTCCTCAACTATCCGCTAATCAGATCTGCAGACTTTGTAAGATCAACCACAAAAGCCCTGTATCATCATGGGCGACTTAAATAATCATAATCACCTATGAGGGAGTCCTGATACAAATAATATCCCAAACAATCAACCCGATAGGAGTAACATAAAGGCTTCCTCACGTTCGCGTGACATTTCTCCAGTGGAAGCTCCACCACCATGAATCCACAACACATTATACAATGGAATTGTAGAGGTCTTAAGAAGAATTTTAATTAAATACAACTTTTAACCAAAGATTCTAAACCGTCAGCTTTTTGTCTCCAAGAAACATATCTGAAACACACAGATCTATTTGATATCCGTCAGTACAGTGATAAAGCTACAGGAGGTTCGTCCATCCTGGTGAAGCAGAGCATAATGCATAGCCCTGTTCCATTCAACACTACTCTTCAAGCTGTTATGTCCGTGTTACTTTGAACACAATATCTTCCACCTTCCTCAACTATCCGTCAATCAGATCTTCAGACTTTGTACGATCAGCTCCCGAAGCCCTGTATCATCATGGGCGATTTAAACGATCATAATCCCCTATCTGGGAGTACTGATACAAATAATAAGGGAAAAGTCCTTGAAGATTTTATCTCGAACAATGAGTGAGTGAATGAGTTATTATTTAACGTTACATGGGCAGTATTTCAGCCATATCGTGACGAGAAGTTATACATTTATGATACATTTATGAAACATATATTTAGACTAAATAAAAAGCTGTCAACGATGGACAGTAGAATAACTAGAATATCACAGACTTGATTTAAAACTAGTTGAGAATATAAAAAAACCCAGTAAGCATTAATGAACAACACCATAAAAATGGGCTAGAGATCGTCAGCCACTGATGGGAGATCACCATACTGTGGACCATAGGGACTTAAAGAACCTTTGCTTCCTGCATGGACCCGGGCAGGATTTATATCATCCCTTCAGTCACTGGCGACAGTGTACCAGTTAAGCCTGAGATTAAAATAACGAATATGCTACGTTTAAAAGACTGGTATGCAGAAAAAGTTGTGTTGGAGCTATATCATGAAAGTAAATATTCGCAGCAGAAACGAATGATTTAATTCTTATTCCTAGTGATGGAACAAGAGATGTTTTCTTATTGTAAATATCTTCGTAAAGAGGATTAAATACGCAATTAAATACTGGATTTGACTGATTGGAATATGATTTAGTGATGTACTGTAAAGATATTTTCAGACGGCGTTGTTTAAGAGAAGGCTCATCCGCTTCAACAGACAGACTTTGAATACGAGAAGTGCGAAAGGCTCCAAGGCAAAGCCTCAGTCCTTGGTGATGGATAGTATCAAGTTTTTTAAAATTACTTATACAGGCCCCACCATAGACGATGTAGCCGTAATCAAGTTTTGAACGGATCAGTGACCTGTATAAGTGTAAGAGGGTTCTCTGAACCCCCTTCCCACTTTGAATTAGATACAACTTTCAACAAATCGAGTGCCTTCAGACATTTAGCTTTAAGTGATTTAAAGTTAGATGGCTATCAAAGATGAGTCCCAAGAATTTGGCCTCTTTTACAACTTTGATAGGGAAGCCATTCAAAAATATTTCAGAGTCTTTATGCGGCTTATATTTTCTGCAAAAGTGTATACAGTTGGTTTTAGATTTAGAAAATTTAAACCCGTTTTCGAGAGACCACTTGTGAATTTTATTTAGACAGATTTGGAACTGCCTCTCTATTGTATGCATATTTTTACCACGACAAGATATATTAAAAGCATCCACGAACAGTGATCCATCCACTTAATCACTTAAAACCTTGGACAGACTATTTATTTTAATATTAAACAAGGTAACAGACAAAATACTGCCTTGTGGGACACCCTGATCCTGATTATAATGGTCCGACAGGGTGGAAACCCACTCGGACTTGAAATTGTCTGTCTGTTAAAAGTTGTGATATAAAATGAGGTAAACGACCTCTCAAACCAAAATCATGTAATCCTTTAAAATGCCATACTTCCACGTAGTATCTTATGCTTTCGCAAGATCAAAGAAAATTGATACTGCATGTTGTTTATTTACAAAATCATTTTTAACAAAGGATTCTCTAATCGTACTAAATGGTTGATAGTACTTCGATTTTTTCGGACACCACATTGGATATTTGTAATTAGATTATTGGTTTCCAGATACCAAATTAATCTATTATTCACCATTCGTTCCATGGTTTTACATACGCAACTTGTTAAGGTTATAGGTCGATAGTTAGAGGGATCTGTAACATCCCGGCCAGGCTTTGGTATTGGGACTACAATGGCATTATGCCATGAAGGAGGAAAATTCCCTGATGTCCATATTTGATCAAATATATCTAAAAGTGTCTCCAGGCATGATTCAGGTAAATGTTTTAAAAGCTGGTAGTGTATGTTATCAGCTCCCGTTGGCGGTATGTAGCTCATGTAATGAGAAGACTTCATTATAGTCTTCACCATTATCAGAAATGAAATTTACTTTTATCTTTTCCTGCTGTTTCTTAAATTTTTGAAACTCTGGGACATAATTAGATGTTGAAGAATGTTTTGCTAACGTTTCTCCAAGCTTATTTGCAATATCAGTTTTACTCGTTAATAACGTGTCACCTTCCTTAAGATGGTGAACAGATGATTTTGAACCTTTTCCTTTTATTTTTTGTACTATATTCCACACCTTGGATATGGACGTGTGGGAATTTATTTTGGAGACATAGTTCCTCCAAGACTGACGATTATTTTGATTGGCATTTGTAATTTTAACCTTATCTAGATTATATGGACTGTAGGATTGCGGCGGAAATACTTTTCCGCTTTCTTCCTATATTTTCTTGCCTGTTTGCATTCGTTGTTAAACCATACTTTACGCATATGTGGAATTGCAGAGGACTTTTAAATTGCTTCATCAGCAATTTCATTCAACATGTCCGAAAACAACTGTATAGGATCTTGAACGTGTTGAAAAATGTCATGTGTTAACTTTTCAGTGGATAATAATTCATATAATGACCAATTAGCCTTTGTAAAATTCCACCGTGTTAATGGTGGACGATCAGTAGGGTTAATAGTTTTAAGGATGGTAGGGAAATGATCACTCCCACAAAGGTCATCATGAACTGACCATTCAAATTCGTTGTAAAGGTTTGAATCTGTGATTGACAGATCCAGTGCTGAATATGTACCAGTAGCTGGATGTAAATAAGTGTTTGAATCGTCATTACATATGCAAAGATTGTTGTCAGAAATAAAGTCTTCAAGCACATTTCCCTTACTGTTTAGTATTTGGTCTTCCCTATAGAGGGTTATGCCCATTTAAATCGCCCATGATGATACAGGGCTTTGGTAACTGATCCTAAAGATTCTGAAGATCAGCCTGCTGAAGAGTATTCAAAGGAGGAATATACAAGGAGCACAAAGTAAGTGTAATGTGCAATGTAAGTCGGACAGCTACAGCTTGAAGATTTGTATTGAGGGGAACAGTGCTATGAATGATGCCTTGCCTGATCAATACAGTAGAACCTCCAGTAGCTTTATCACCTGGAGGTGAAAACGATAGCAATTGTATTGCCTTAAATCAAATACATCGTTTTGCTTTAGATATGTCTCTTGGAGACACAGTGCTGATGGTGTAAAGTCTTGAACTAGTAATTGTATCTCATTAAAGTTTTTCCTCAGTCCTCTGCAATTCCATTGAATTATATGAGGCGTTTGAGTCATGGTGGCTCAATTGGTGTCCTCACACTCGAGCGTGAAGAAAATGAACTCCTAGCACTGACCCGAGAAGACGGAGTTACCTCCATATCCGAAGGTCCAAAGGAGTTATGGACAGGCACCTCTGAAGGAGAGGGTCTCCTAAGATGTTGTCTATTTAGCTTTTTACTTTCTGTGTTTGTCATGCGAACATTTCCTGGTTTTTCAATAATTGGTAAAGCTTGTGAATCAGTCTGTGATTCTGAAGATGATGTACTGGGCTGACAATCTGATTTGTTTGGCTGAATGACAGATGTTGTTTCAACTGGTTTAACAGAGTGAACCCATGTCAACTCAGTCTGACATTCTATGGATGAAGTGCCAACAGAACGAGATACTGCAGCCGAATAAGTTTAAGTTGATGGCAACTGATTAGCTACTTGCTTTTTGGCTTCAAGATATGAAATAGTGTTGTGATGTTTCAGTTTTAATATCAGGGATTCAGTTTTCCATAAAGGACAGGACTTTGACCATGCTTCATGTTGGCCATTACAGTTTGCACACTTGACGTCTTCCCTACATCCATTGCTGTCATGTTGACCACCACAATGCTGGCAAACCTTTGATCGATTACAGGTTTTGGAACCATGGCCAAATTTTTGGCAAGTATAACATTGGAGTGGATTGGGGACATACACCTCCACTCTGATATTAACATAACCAGCTTTAATTGAACGAGGGATACTTGGTCTATCAAATGTGAAGAGATAGGTGTTCAGGGGAGTGATAACACCATTGACCTTTTTGGTGAAACATATAACAGCTGTCACCGCTTGATCCTTTAACTCTGTAACAATATCTTGTTCAGACATGTCCGAAAGGCATCAGGCTCTGTCTCGAACAATGCCTCTACTGGAGTTTAAAGTCTTGTGTGCTGAAACAGCAACCTCAACATTTGCAAACTGACTGATCGATAAGAGGTTTAGGGATTGCTGTTTCTTCAGACATTCCACAAGAATAGAACCACTACGGAGACGAGTGACATTTTTCACTTCTCCACAATGTCTGTTAATAGCTTTTGAAATAGCAAACGGATTCAATTTTAAAGGTAGTTTGTCAGCAGCCTCGATCACCAGGAATGGGGACCATGAATCAAATTTGTTGGGAATGTTCCCAGAATCATCTTCTTCAAGACGTCGTTTTTTGTCGTAGCGAATTGAATCTCGAGCAATGACTTATGCATCTTCAATGATGGTGCTAATACCTATCTCCATTCCACTGGCACATACTCTGCCCTAGATCTTTCACTGACAGATTCAAAATATTTTAAATGATTCCGAATGGTCGGTCCATGAAGACCTTTGTGAAAGTGACCATTTTCAAACAATACTTATAACTATTAATCCGTCTGACGAATAACCTTCAACAAGGTGGAACAATTGGTCTTTATTCCAAACACTATGTTCTGAAAAACTAAAACCTAACAGTTTCAGGAATGTTCCTGATCCTATACAACTTTTTTTAGATATATTAAATTCTATTCTATTGGAGACGAAAGCATTCCTAAATCCTCTTCAAACCCTCGTATACGTAAACCATGGTTCGATAATAATTGTAAACAAGCTTGGAAAAATAGGAAGAAAGCCGAGAAATATTTTCGACGACATCCAACTGTCCACAACTTGAATAATGTTAAAGTTATGTGCGCTAAAGCAAGACGTACCTTTAAACAGAATAAACGTCAATCCTGGAGGAACTATGTATCCAAAACCAATTCCCGCTCACCCACGTCCAAGGTGTTGAACATGATTCAAAACATTAAGGGCAAAGGATACAAATCTGGAGTTCACCATCTCAAAGATGGTAATACACTTTAAAATGCTAAATCCGAAATTGCCAACAAACTTGGTGATACTTTGGCAAACCATTCCTCATCATCAATCTATAATCCTTAATTTCAGAGGTTTCAAAAACAGCAGGAAAAGAAAAGAGTCAATAGTAACTCTGATAATGGTTAGGATTATTATGATACGTTTTCAGTCAATGAATGATATACTGCCCTAGGGCAATCTCATGACATTGCAGCAAGAGTCGGCAGCATCCACTATCAGCTCCTGAAACACTTGCCCGATTCATGTTTGGAAATGTTACTTAGTATATTTGATGAAATATGGACAACCAGAAATTTCCCTTCTTCGTGGCACAATGCTATTATTACTTCTATTCCAAAGCCTGGGTGACATCCAGTGTGGTTTTCAAAAAAACAGAAGTACCATTGACCATTTGGTGCGTTTAGAATCGTTTATTAGAAATTCCATTGTCAACAAACAACATACTGTATCAAACTTTTATCTAGAGAAAGCATATGATACAATGTGGAAACATGGTCTTTTAAAAGATTTGCATGAATTTGGATTGAGGAGCAGATTACCTCAGTTCATATTTCAATTTTTAAACAACAGACAATTTCGAGTACAAGTGGGCCCTACCCCAGATCATTTTGATCAAGATCAGGGTGTCCCTTAAGACAGCATACTATCAGTCACACTTTAAAGTATTAAACAATAACGTTGATGGTTCACTTTTCGTGGACGATTTCAACATTTCTTGTGGTAAGAATATGAATACAATAGAAAGACAGCTACAGCTCTTTCTAAGCAAAAAAACACTTTTTGAAGCAGGATGCAGCAGAAATATTGTATTTTTTTCGAATGACATCATGATCATAATCCCTCATAAAAAGATCTCTCTTATTTGTCACTATCATCAACTAAACTGCCCCTACTGTTCTCCAACCATCCGTGTTAAGACTGTCCTCACAATATAAAAAACACAATATATGAAATCAAAAACATTTCTCCTACAAGATGCAACGGAAATAAAAAAAATTCGAATGACATCATAATCATAATCGCTTGTAAAAGGATATCTCTTATTTGTTACTATCATCAACTAAACTGCCCTCAAGGACCCTTTAGTTCTCCAACCACCCGTGCCAAGAGTGTCCTCACAATGAGACATATGGTAACTGTGAACTCAGCAAGAGGGCGGGTCTCATCTGTCATGTTGAGAACGAGCAGCCTTTGTGTGGTTTTAAACATCGTATAACAATTTAGCAAACTTTGATATATAAACAGCAAATATTATTCATTTTAATGTCATCTTGATATATCAGATGAACCTTACATATTCTTTGGAAACTGAACAAAAATAGCTAGCATGAATATCATAACGTACTTAGCTAGTCTATACTCATAATGGGCGACCTTTTTCAATTTATTTTCCCTTCACTAACCGGCTAGGTGCGCTGACGCAACCTTAAACTGACAGTGCATGCGGGATGCGCAAAACAAAAAGGACATGTTACTATCTCACCTATAGACAGTTAACCAGTACAGCCTCCACCTCTGTCACTAACGGTCATGCTTGCATATCTATATGCATATGGACAGTATATCTTGTCGCCTAAAGAACGATCTATCAATTATAATGTCCTGAGATATATGTCCGTGATCAATGATACTACAGAGATGACCACGACTGCTCATGTTGTAATATGAAGACACTTGATAATCGTTCGTTGCGAGGCGGTGAGATCCGCTGAGCCTTCATTCCAGGGCACTTTGTGGACGTTTTGCAATCGGTACTCAACGTACTGCCCTTGTATGAATATCATACTTTAAAAAAAGACTTTCATTGTATACGTACCCATATCTATATCATATAATCGCCGATAAGGCTATATACGTAATACGTATATATGTACTATAACTGAGAGAGGTGAAAAAATCTGATATTACAAACAATGATGACACGTGTGTATATTGCAGCTGAGTAACTGATTGTTTTTTGGATACATGGTAGATTTTCATTTGGTAGATTTCTAAAAATATATTTTCAGAATCAAACCAAACATGAAATCATATGTCAGGGGACATAGAATTAACATTCAAAATTCATTTGTTTTATTCTGAACGTTATTTTTATTCAATTATTAATAAAGGCACAGATGTATAATAATTATGATTCAGAGGAAAAGGTCTGTCACAGATGTTTGTGTGCTGCAATTGTTGACGTATCTCCAATTTTATTACATTGAAGTCCACGGTAGTATGGAAAGTATTTGTTATATACACAAATAAAAACGTTAAGCATTCCCTAATATATTTCATTATTGTTTGGTCCCAATATTTGTAACAGTCATGAAAGCTTTAATTACGGGAAGAATTATGTTTTCTCAAGATGATGTAATCAGTCATGCGTGACATGCTCAGACAGGTGATGTAGGACCGTCCCAGATCCGGAAGACCTCCTGTGACGACACATCGCGAAGACAGGGACCTTCTTCGTCTCATACGCCGAGAACGCTTTTTAACAAGTACTCGTCTGAAACAGCTGTGGTTGTACATGCCCAATCGTCGTTTCAGCACCAGAACTGTCAGGAACTGGCTAAAATCAGCAGGACTGAGGGCTAGACGAGTCATAAACGAGTCCCTTGTTGAGAGATCACAACAAAGCTGCTCATTTAGCATGGTGTAGAACTGGAATCTGAGACGGATCCATTGGTCAGACGAAAGTTGCTTTCTTCAAACGAGAGTTTGGAGGCACCGGAACACGGCCTACAACCCCAGGAACATTAAACCGACTGTTGCATACAGCAAGGCATCGGTAATGCTTTGGGGGTGTATCTCTCATGATTGAAGGTTGAATGTGGTCACCATAAGGGTCAACTTAACTGGGTCTCAGTCCATCCGGGACGTTTTGAGGCCAGTCGTCGTTGCTAATTTTGACAACCACCCTCTTGCTACTCGACCTCAGTACATGGATGACAATGCCAGGCCTCATCGTCCGCATGCAGTCGTGGATTACATGAGGGCCAATGCAATAACAACTCTACCCTGGCCAACAATCAGCCCAGATTTCAACACCCTTGAACTTATTTGGGATATTCTGGGGCACGATTTACGCCAAATGGAAGCAGCATTGCATCAGGAGTGTTTGTTGTTGACCCATCAACAGATCAACAGATGCATGGGACGTAGGATGGAATGCGTCACCCGGACACGTGGCAGTTATACCAGCTTATCATCTGTTTCATGTGTCATGTTATGTAGAGACTTTAAAGAACATTTTCACATGAAACATCAAACGAAACTCGTTTACTTAATCCTGCAGCTCCATACTTTTTTTAGGTATTGTCTAAGGTCAAATAAAGTAACAATGTTACCTTGATGTTTTTGTCAGTAAATTTTAATCACAACTCACCAACATCTCCTTATTTGTTGTCAAATGTTTGTTTTATCCGTTGACATTGGTATCGCCCAGCTCCTGTGGTCAGTCATCCCATGCCATGATTTTTGCCATTTGTCATTGTTCAGAAATAAGGGTGTGCTTTACTTTTTCTTTTGAGTGTATTTTTTCATCAGTTAAGGAATTGATGCGGGAAACACAAAGGCTGATAATTAGAACGAGTTTGCATTACTTTGCTGATGCTATGATACCCCAGACTGACGCAACGCTCCTTTCCGGCGAAGCAAATGCAGTGGCAATATACCGTTTTTCAAGGCGCTTTCCCCCTCCATCTTCCATCCTGACAGTGTCAATTCGTGTTTTAGTTGAAGCCTGAATACAACATCTGGCGACGAGGATGGGATCTCTTCAAAATTGAAGATGTGGATGACATAATAGACGCTGTAATAATAAACGGAGGGCGTGAAATTGCTAGAAATTACCAGATGATACGCTGTGGTTAGACAACTACTAGAGGCTAAGAGGAAAGCTAAATTACTTCTTTACCCAAGCCTCCCCCCAAAACAAAACAAAAAAAACGAAAAAAAAACGACAAAGCATGACCCTCAACCACCAGAATTCCGGCCTCCACCGACACAGGGGCGCAAACCATGGCAAACAGGTTGCCCAATTTAGTCGCCTCATATGGCAAGCAATGGGGTGCTGAGGACACACTCTACCCTGGGTCCACACGGGGGAAGAGCTATTGGCGTTACCCAGCACTCACCACTCTTCATGAGTGCCTACAACAAAAGAAGAAGAGGTGATCAGTACAAAGACGAAAGGTACAAGATTCGCATGGAAAGTAATTCAGAGAGACAGAATACAAAACACCATAATATCAAGGTGGCAGATTACGTACTGTTACGACAGAAGAAACAGACTAAACTGACGACACCACATGAACCAGCATTCTACAATGTTGTCAGTGTGAAATGATCAACAATAACTGCGAAACGATAAAGCGATGGGAGAAGTGTGACCAGACATTCGACACATTTCAAGCATGTGGACAGTGTGATTTGTGATCTGAGACCACATGCAAACACAAAATACAGTGGTGATAGCATAATAAGGTATATTCACCCAGCGGCGACTGTGGTCAAGCTTCCGAGATGGGCTAGGCAGGGAATCAAGGATGATGAGCGATCCTCACATGAAAGCTGGTTCCAAAGCGATGAAAATGCGTGGAAGTGAGAAACCAAATGTGTGACTTTGTGACATGCTACTGTACCCTTATATACAGTCCAACTCGCTTACAGAACACAACAGAATACCCTATATCAGTGAACAAACTCATGCATTAACTCTGACACTTGAACTGTTTGCTCAGATGACAAATGTATTAACTTAGCATCCAAGTTAGCTAATACTTCAGAATTGTTAAGCGTAGGGTTAGCCAAGTAAGCAAACTTGAAAGGGTCAAATTCTCATCAGTATCACAATTTGATACAAGGTGAAACAGTGGCAACACACTTCATAGGTACATTGTCATTTCTTTCATGTCACTGTCTAATCAGCTGTATCTTTTACGACGGTCTGATGTTTGGACAACATAAGTAGTAACACTGACTTTCCTGTCAATAACATACGGGACCCGTGAAGATCTGGGGTTGAATAGGTCTTCAGCAGCCCATGGGCATGCTTGTCGTAAATGGCGACTAAGCTTATCGTGGGGGGCGACTAGCGGGATCAGGGGATCAGGCTCGCTGATTTGGTTGATGCAGGTCATCGTGTCCCAATTGCGTAGATCGATACTGATGATGTCAATCATTGGATGGTCCGGTCCGGATTCGATTATTTACAGACAGTCGTCATATACATGTAGCTGGAATATTGCTGAGTGCAGCATTAAACAACATGCAAACAACAAACAAAACTACGGACCGTGGAACCTAGCACGTAATGATTGACCCAGGATTGACAAAAACAGCAAGACCTTATCCCCAAGACTGAACTTTCTCTCTTGAGACTTTGTCATATTGTATTTTCATTTTGTCCTGGTATTCGTTCAAGTTGTCCCTTGCAACTTTACAAGTTGAGACATATGAGACATATCCATTTCAGACATTTCATTCAGCCAGTGTTCTTTTTAGTGCTTTAAGTGCTTTAAAGATCCACGGCCAGTATGGCCAATGACAAGGTCAAAAGGACTAAAACCTAGGGACTCCTGAACTGACTCCCTCACAGCAAGCAACAACAAATGAACGCCTTCATCCCAATCCTCCTCAGACTTAAAACAGTAAGTCCTTATCAAATTTCTTAAGAGTCTGGGGGCACGTGTGGCCCAGTCGTCTAAGGCGCCTCGATTTGCTGTGCAGAGTTGCGTCCCTTGGGCAAGCCAGAAAACAATGATTGTGGGCTCGAATCCCGGTTCGCCCTGATTATGTTTCTAGGTTTGTCAGCACCTCGTGGGTTTCACCGAAGTGGTAAACGTCTGAGACCTGCATCACTTCGGGCTTTCATCCCACATTGAGCTGACGCGCCGCGATATATTTGGAATACTGTTGAAAGCGGCTCTAGATGCATAGCCTGTTGGAAAACCCCTGACATGTAATCGTTTTTCTTGGAAAACGCTATTACAGAGAACTTGTGTCAACTAGGTATATTCATTCATAATAAGGCCTGTAAATCAGAGAAATATGCATATCAAGAAATATGTCACCAAATTAATGCGAGTGGAGACAGCTTGCCTCGAATGTGTCATGAAATTAATGGGATTAGCCCTGCCTTTGAGGTGCAAAACAGATAATCAGCTAATGAAAACACCAAGACTACAGAATGATGTAGTAATGGCTGATATGAGTTCGATTGAAAGCTATCATTTGTAATCTTCAGAAACTTCAACTGTCCATTTAACTTCTATGAAGTCAAAAGCAGGAAACTTTATCCTCATCTTTCAGGAAGTAAAACATGAAAGAGTAACATATACATGCATTAAATTGAACGATACTTGCCCATGTGACCAAAGCTGAATCTTCTCTCAACTGGCAGTAGTTACAAAATGCCCCTTTTGTGCTTGTGTATAGTGTCCCAAGAAGAAATTATTGTGATGTATGTGATGTGATGTACGTGATGTACTCACTGTTTCCTGAATTGGTCGCGCAATATTGATAATGATATGTTGATAATAATGTTTATATAAATAAGAAGTTGATATGATCATAGTCTTCTATATCCCCCACCCATTTTAACACGTTATGGTCCCAAACCAGGTAACTGACCCAACATTTCCCTTAGCCCATGTCAAAATAGCTGCAATGGAAATTCTCAAATAAACATTTCTAAAACTCCTTAATATCAAATGGCACCTGTTCAGTATGTACTTTATATATTGACATGCAATGTTTGGTAAGGAAATATTTAACAGTTTATTTGTTATACTCCATAAGTGAACCCACCCTATATGAAAACTTAAATCAAACTTGTTGCCATGGAAACGTAAAAAAAAATTTCTTTACATTCCTAAATAGCAAAAGGCACCATTTCAGTATGTGCCTGGTAGACATGCAAAGTTTTTAAGAAAGTATTAAACAGTTTTTGAGTTACGCTCCGGAAACGAACACCACCCTTTTAGAACCTAAGTCCAACTTGTTGCCATGTAAACGTAAAAAATAAAAATTTCTAAAATTCCTAAACAGCAAAAGGCACCAGTTCAGCATGAGTCTGATAGACATGCAAAGTTTTGTAAGAAAGTTTTGAATGAGTTTTGAGTTATGCTCCGGAAACGAACTCTACCCTATAGAAACTAAGTTCAAATGGTTGCCATGGAAACGTAAAAAATAAATAAAAAACTGTTTCCTAAATAGCAAAAGGCCCCAGTTCAGTATGTGCCTGGTAGACATGCAAAGTTTTGTAAGAAAGTATTTAACGGTCCAACTTGTTACCAGCGAAACGTAAAAAATAAAATTTTCTAAAATTCCTAAATAGCAAAAGGCACAACTTCAGTATGTGACTGATAGATATGCCAAGTTTCAATCAAATACACTGAATTATTTCTGCTCCGGAAAAGGAAATGATTACGGACGGACGGACGAACAGACAGACTGGCTGATCGCTATATCCCCCCGCATTATATGCCGGGGGGATAAAAATTCGAGGGGTCGTCGTCCTGACATTCCAAGCTACAAACTGTCGTTGTTTACAGTTGTCAATTGCTGTCAACACATGATAGGATGGGCCGTCTCCCTACCAATCTGAAGATGTATCATCAAGCGCACTGACTGCACGTGCAAGTCCTGGTTTCTGTCCCGACTTGAGAGTTGTGACGCAATCTGAGTCAAGGTCGTATGTGTAAATATTATCCTCGATATAAAGCTTATCGAATTTCAGATATGCTTTTTGATCATTTTCACGACCTTGAATCATTACAGGTAGCAATTTCTTTCTCTTCTGCCTTACCCTCAGGGAAAAATCTTCTGTGATAAACTTACCAGTGTTTTTCAAAGCCTTTGCAGCCTTCAAAATAGACACTTTGTCCTTTTCGTCCGCTATATTTCAAATATATCGTGACGACATAAAGTTAAGACTGACAACAAATATGTTTTGACCTTAAATAACTAGATGATCACAGATTGTATTTAAAACAAGGTTGAATGCATGTAAAGGAATAAACGTCCATTTTGACAACACAATATACAAACGGGCTATAAATCGCCAGCAACCAGAGTTAGGCCACCATACTAGGGACCGTGGGGACTTACACACTTCTGCTACCAGCACGTTTCCCCCGAAAACATTACACCATCCCTTCTTACTTACAATATGTATTCATCGTATATATCAAAAGTATTAATATGATACTGCTGCTGGGTTCGTCAGTTATTATGACTGCAGCTGCTACCATATGCATGCAAATATTCCAAGAGCATCCACAGTAGATTGAGGACATATACATAATTCATATAAATTACTACTAATACGTCCCATATATCTTTCATTTCAAGCAGCCAACTCCATGAGGACGCATCATGCATATATATAGGCACGCGAATCATCAAACACTTTTCCAAATTGACAGAACGTCGAGGGGAGCTAGCTGTAACTGAATAGTAAGTTTAATTGTTAACTTTATTACTTCATTCTCTTGCGTTTCTTTTAACTCAATGTAGACGTATCTTAACCCGATACGACTGTCGCTTCTGTTTCGGTAGACCATATTGTCAGTTTGAAATCACTTGGTTTCATCACTGACGGTATGTGTAACTTGGTGAATCTTATTTCCGGCCTTTGCATCATGGATTAGATTTGGACTCCAGCAACCCATTCTTGTAGTAAGAGGCGACTAACGGGATCGGGTGGTGTGGACTCGCTGGCTTGGTCATCTTATCCCAGTTGCTTAGATCATGATGTCAACCACTATATGGTCTGGTCCAGATTCTATTATTTAAGACGGCTATCATATAGCTGGAATATTGCGGCGTTAAAGAACAAACTAACACACAAATCATGTTGGCGGGTAACATAGTATTTGATGCGCGTATTTAATATACATGTATTTAATTCCGTCGGTTGCTACCGCTGGTCCCAAATGAAATGTCCGGGCATAAAATGCTCAGTAACTGCAGCATATCACATACACAGTTCTGAAGTATCATTTCGTGCATAGGGATTTTGCCTATACGTGTTTTCTGGTGGCCACGTGACCCAATGCCCTTGAATAAAAGTATCACCATGTTCACCCCACGTCCCCGTACGTAGATAACAAGAAACGTTCCCTTATACTATATTTGAGTTTTTTTCACTTTCATTATCAGGATATCCGCACGCCCTGCTGAGGATGAGTAGGGAACAGACCGAAAACGTTGCTCTTCAGGAAGAGCTCTATGTAAGATGTGATGAAGAACACACGGAGAAACCACAATGGTCCAACAAACTTCAGGGCGTCGTTGCCCTGCTTGGATATTCTGTCGGTCTGGGTAACTTGTGGCGGTTTCCCTACGTCTGTCAAAGGAACGGAGGAGGTACGGTCTTGCACATTATATCTAATGCCCCCATTTCAATACGACCACGAATATCCCAAATCACCCCGAATAGGAAATTGTTCTTGCTCGTAGATGAATCTCAATCATTTCTTGAAGTTCTTAAATGAATCTTATTTGATTCCCAAATATTCGTACAGTTTGCGGGAGTTCGTCGAATCGGAGTGAAAGTTTTTGTTTGTCAAAATCTTTCGTGGAAGGGTCCCCGAATTGCAATTTAGTGGCTGTATCGTAATCCAATCGTAATTGATTCTTAAATTCCGTAACAGCTTCGTAATCGATTCTTTTGCATTCTTGGCTATTCTTAGCGATTCGTGGCTCCCAAAATCTTTTGTCCTCAACCCGAAAACATTCCGAAACAGCCACGAATGTCACGAATCAACTACGAATCATGTAAAAATGATGTAAGAACAACACGATTACCCAAGGACCATGACCAGAGCAACACGCGCTCTCCGTTGAGCCTCCATTGTGGAAATGATGGGTTGGCCAGCCTTTTGGGACCCGAGAACATGCCGAAGTGAAGGGATAAGTACCGATTTTCACAAACTATTCGTAAATATGTCGTATTAGTCGTATCTTATACGTTGCGATCGTCCTGCATTCGTACATGCATTCGGCATAGTCGTAACTTAGTCGAAGGTGATTCCTACAATTCGTGCATGATCCGTACATGAATCTTGTAATTCGTACATGTTTCTTAATCCATTCCTGGCATTCTTCATATTTTTCAACCCGATTAGCCACGAGTTTTCGTAACTCCGTCGTACGTTTGTCGTAACTGCTTCGAACCTCCTACCGATTCTCCACAATTTCGAAAGTTTCCGATTCGGGATGATTCGGGATATTTGTGGTCGTAGGGAAAGAGGGGCATAAGAGCGAATTCTACCAAATGTTTTATGATTAGACTTAAATGAGAGTCAGTTCCAGTTAGCTGGAATTCACGGTGATATTTTCGTTTCTCTGTCGTATACCTAGTTGTACGGATATTGACACTGATATCAGTGTATTTAATTTGCATAATTCTTGCTAAGCATAACTATTTGCTGCATGCTGTTTGGTGAATTCACAAAAATTGTTCCATTGTGTTAAATGATAGTCAGTTCCAGTTATCTGGAATTCACGGTGATATTTTCGTTTCTCTGTCGTATACCTAGTTGTACGAATATTGACACTGATATCAGCGTATTTAATTTGCATAATTCTTGCTAAGCATAACTATTTGCTGCATGCTGTTTGGTTAATTCACACAAATTGTTCCATTGTGTTAAAATTGTTCGATGTCCGCCTTGAACACGTCCTTTGACACTTATTCAACTATTGCCATGTCGCAAAAAGAATTACCTTTATTGCGAAAAAATGGAAGCTCGGAATCGTTAAAGCATATAAACGCTGGGGGGAGTTTGGAATGATGCAGGAGAATAACCTAGTACCTTTTTCAATGAAAGTTGTCATTGATTTCATCGATAGCTTTAGTCCGTACACAGTCAGGAATTAAGTTGACATGAGCATTAAGCTATATAGGACATATATCAAATACAAATTTCCCATCAAAAGAAAATTGAGCATACTCTAGACATGAACCAAACTCTTTCCTGACGTCTGGAATAGTGTTGGTATTGATAGAGGTTGTACCCCATTTGTCTAAGACCCCAGTTGCTACTGGAGTATAGAGTCCTAATAGACTTAATCCTCTCTGTAATTAAGATCAAATAAACAGTTTGTTAATTTGTGAAATAATTGACCTACACGGATTCAATAGGATTATAGAGTTATTTGTTTTATTTTCTACGAGCATAGATTTAACTAATGAACCATTTGGTCATGAAAACAACTTTAATCTAAAGTTCTCACCACGGCTATACACAATAAGCCTTTACGTAAGGCAAATACAAAATATATAATCTCTGTGCATAAATAAAACATTGACAGGGGACAATACAATAATACACAAAGAAAGGTAAGAAATTGTGATTATTGCCTTAATGTTAGAAATTGTCATACATTGGAAGATGAGTTTCATTTTGTACATTTGTCCAATTGTACATTGTACATAAACATATTATTGGCATGGACAAAACTAATGCAACCTTTTCAAAGAATATGTTGGAAAACTTGTAAATGTTGGTAAATACCTTCCTGATTGTACAAAAATAAGATCAATAAGTAGTCTGGTTCAAATTAAGAACTGGCTATGTTCATACCTGGACATCTGACTTTGAGTCAGGTAATATTGGGACGAGGGACCAGGAACTGACCATTTGATATTCCGGAGGGCTAGGAGTTTTTTATTGAGACCAGATATTTTTCTATTTATTTTTTATTTTAATGATTTGGG
The DNA here is from genome assembly GCF_022045235.1 of Haliotis cracherodii. Lineage (NCBI taxonomy): Eukaryota > Metazoa > Mollusca > Gastropoda > Lepetellida > Haliotidae > Haliotis > Haliotis cracherodii. Next base: position 34,375,698 of record NW_027266265.1, read on the forward strand.
GGGACAATTTATGTATTGTTCGATATGAAACGGCCGGCCCCTAACTCAAATAAAGGTGTTTTTGTTTCTGTTCTCTTCTTACGCAAGCATTGAGTTTTCTCAATGTACTTGTTTTTACGTGGTTCATAAGTGCTAAGTGATGTGAGCATGTAATGTACCTTGATGGACTAATACATTACACCTTGTTGAATTATTTCTGTGTCTATTAAAGCCTTTGCAACAATGTAAGTCATGTATTCTCACGAGGTGTCTGACAAATGGGGTATCATCGGGACTAATCCATTTTATCACCATTTCTAAAAATCAAACATCAAATCATAGCAATGCGAAAATAGAAACCTTATCAATACCAAAACATCTTATATAATTGTCTACAAAAACTGGTGTTGAACCTGAGAAACAAGCAATGGATAGAGGGAGAACTCAACCGTCACATTTGTGATTTTAAGGTATCTGCCACATGGGGTAAGACGTAATGGAAATGCATACATTTCCAAGTATCCAAATCATTTGGTAATATTTACAAATATGCCAAGTTTGGAAAGGAAGTAGAAATGCACACATTTACATCAATAGAGGTTATCACGCGAGTGTGTTTGGGGATGGTAAATAACCTGCATTAGGAATAAACATTGTATTTAGCGAGCCTTGGCGAGCTAAATACATAGTGTTTATTCCTAATACAGGATATTTACCATCCCCAAACACACAAGCGTGATAACCTCTTTATCATATAATGTCATTCTTTACTTCTGTGCTTCAAAATCGCTTTCCCTCTCTCACAAACATTACCGAAACATTGCGAGTTTTCCTGGAATGCGCGCATTAATATATATTACGTCATAGGGTAAGTGATGCGTCAGTCGGACAGTGACAGTAGCCAATATAGTTCCAACTGAAATCCGTTTCTTATACAGTGGCGAAGCAACATATACGCAAAACAACAATGGTTTATATTTTCCTTTCGCGGCAATCCATCGGTCTGTCCGCTAGAGTAACTGCCCTTTGTCAAAGGGAAGCTACTCTAACCCTAGTCTATGAGACGTCACGGCCACGGTCAGACGTTGTTGACAGTCGGTCTGTCATAACGTTAAGAAGTGTAGTCAGATGTACGCACAGCGACAAAATGAAACAAGGTAACAATTCAAACATATTTGGTTCCAAATCCAACTATTTTAATTTGTAGAGAAGGTTTCAAGCCGCAGAGGTCTACAAGCACAGATATGGCTACTGATCCCGCTTGGCTAGGCCTCGTGCCCTCGCAAAATTGTTTCGAAATTTATATCTCCAAAGTTGCCAAAACTTATAAAATGCCTTAGGTACGTCACAGTTAGACACTGATTTTCAGTATATTAGACTGTTCTTTTGATAATGATAGCAATTATCCCTGTAGTTTATCCAGATTCCCGATGGTTAATTCTGACTCGATCGCCAGATGACGAGGGCGACGCCATGTTTGTTTATAAACAGTGAAAGTAGTCCCTACTTGACCTTTGATATCTGCATCTTTATCCGCATATGACCCCAACGGATATCGTATTTATCCGTTGGCTTTATCCTGCCGAGAAACCTACCCATTATATGATAAATGTTTATACCCGTCCATTATGCAGGAGTGTTTTGTCATATTTGCCAGGGCGTGGCGACACTAAACCAGATTTACGCTGGTTTTAGTAATATTCCAGCAATATCATCACGGGGGACACCAGAAATGGGCTTTAACTATATGAATGACATTTACATGTGTGTGTATACCATATGGAATAATTTGGACATTATAATTTCACGCTTTATTTTAGACGTTCGAAATGATACATTTCCCTTAAATGTACAGACATTTATAGGATATTGTTACGATTTCACACGTTTGACGCAGGTTTGGCATATATAAGGTAAAACTGGCATCTATGCGTTTGAAATATCTAGAGAAATACAAGCTGAATGAATGATGCCTCAATGCTTATTCTACCATGAATTTGGAATTTACTCGATTCTGATTGGTCAATCAGAGGCTATTAAATCACAATAAACCCCCTCTGGTTGAAACTGGTTGAAACAGCTGGCAATACAGCGGAAGCTATAGCTACTATTCGTAGAAAAGTACTATTTTCAGTCATTATCGGTAGGCATATTTAAATAATTATATCTACAATTACAGGTGACAAAATGTACAGATGCGGTTACTATAATTTTCAAAGGATGTGTGGCAATACATTTCGTGCAGAAAACACGATAGAAATTTACAAAGGGAATGTGTTTTACGTTTTGGAGACAACAGAGAGCATGGAAATTTGGCGCTTTTCTATGTACGACTGTGAAGTTGCCGTGCTTGTATGCCTTCAATGCCTGGCATATGTTCGAGTGAAGTTTAACGGTGTTCACAAGCTGCCTGAGAATATACAGCGCCGGACTTTGTTAGGTGATTCCGTAATTCAGATCGATAACCCACTCAACACACTGAGCACAACCCATGCCGCTTCACTTAATACACTTGCTAACACCAAAGAGTTCACGTTTTATTTTGTCATGGGAGAATGGAGATAAATATATTGTGTTTTCAATGTAGAGCTAGGTTACCTGTAGATTTAACTGCGCTAAATCCAACGTTTGAAACCTCACGCTGCGCGTTCGGTTCCGAATTCAATTAAGCGGGGTTAAATCTACAGGTAACCTAGTTCTACAATCAAAAAAGCAGTATGTTTATCTCCTAAATCAAAAGCATATTGGAAATACATGGACATATAACTGAGTCAATCTCTGCATGCGCTCTGTATCCCTGCAGAGTAATTAAACAAGGTCAGTCTCCTGAGACTGGACAAATAATGCTCAGTACACGAACCAGGGATATTTAATTGAAAGTGGCCATGGGGAAGATCTTTTAGAATGCTGTAAACCCTTAAACCTATTTGGAATGTTTTAAACTCTATTTCATGGAATATTTAAAATCCCAAAATAAAATAAATACAAGCTATGGATCTCATGTGAAAACATTTAAAGATGTGCTGGATGATGTTATTCATCAGAACAAATATGATTTTACCCAAGATGAACATGGTAAGCCCTTAAGTCATTGACGCGTTATACATCAAGGGGTATATAGATATCATAGCAAACGATTAGGTTATATAGATTCCTTTGATATTTTATGCCAACTGTATGTTGACTTGTTCAATCTTGTCTTTTTCTACTGCTTACGTACCCGAAGCATGGTAATATGCGTTATTAAACCAATATAAAAGAAAAAAAGGTGAGAGTCGGGCTTTTATTTAAATGGCACATCACTTTATTGAAGGAATGTTTCTTACATTCGTAAATATCAATAATCAATGCAAAAGAAAAACTGATCTAGATTATCCGCCGAAAAAATTACAACTTGACGTAAAGATCAAACCAGCTGTAAAAATAATATGAATGGACCACTGAAAATAAGTGATGACATCAGATGTTCGCGAAAGAGGAAAGTAATATTGCAAAACCGACAGTTGTTATATTTGGAAGAATAAAAGCAAACATATCCTTCACCTTTGGAGAACAAAAGCTGGAAATATAGAAATTTAGAACACCAAACCACAACCTTCCCATTGAGACTGGAAGATGGAGCAATAGTCCTGAAGAAGATCGCATTTGTAAAATATGTACCTCACCTGGCATTGCAGACAAATTTCACTTCATTTCACTGCATATATTTCAATGTCGGGTTTTCAGAAAACAACGAAAAACATGTATCGATACTAAATACCTAAACTGCCCAAACATTGTGTTTCTAAAACGTCTCATATATACTCCTTAATGTCAAGATTTATAGCAACTTGGTAGGTTCCGAACAGTTATTAATACAGATTTAAATAAGTGTTAATGTATAACGAATATAATCTGAAATTGCATTTACTAATGGTGTACAGCAATAGTTATGTATTAATGTATACTCCCTGTCGTCTCGATTCACTGTTCATATTTTATATGTCATGTATTATATAAACTGTCCTCATAAAAAGCCCTATGATTAATGGGAACTGGTGAGCTAACAGAAGGGTCCAGTTAGTCCGGTTATCACAATATTTAGCCTAGCATGTGGAGAATAAAAGGCCTTACTGTGGCTCTGAACATGTTTTAACGATTTGGCAAACTTTGATATGTAAAACGGGAACTATAATTCAGTGACAGTAATCTACGGTTATAACGAACTCAAAGGGACCACTCATTTTAGTTCGTTGTAGCCGTGGTTCGTTATATGCATATATACAGCATAACTACAGCAAATAGTCGGGACAAAAAAGTAACTTCGTTATATCCGTAGTTTACTGTATGTTTCATCTTAATATATCAGGATAATCATGTTTACTTTGGGGATACTATAACAATAAATAAAAGTTTCATGAATATACTATCAAGTATATGCTCATAATTCCCTTTATTCACTCATGCGGTTGATTCTTCATTAAAATTCCTTATCAATACAGTAAAGCATGAAATTAGTCACCACATAAAGACAACTGGCCTAAAATGTGTCATGAAGTTAATGTGTGTGGACCTGAATTAGAACTTAAAAAGCGAATCAGCAAACGAAAACAACAAGACTGGTGACTTAGAATTCCACGATCTAGTATTAGCTGCTAGAAGTTGGATTGAATGATATCATTTGCTCTCTTCACAAACTTAACTTCAACTGTTGATATAACTTCTATGAAATCAAAAGCAGGAAAGTTTAACCTTATCTTTCAGGAAACACGAAAGAGCAACATGAATTGAATGGAAATGTGCTTGGATGTACTTCACTGTTGCTTGGATATGTTGCACAATATTGATGACGATATTGTTACGTGTCGATTTCCAATTTGAAACAATATGTTAACCCAGAAATCGGTATTAAATGAATTTTACCATCAACAATTTTATCAAACAATTAACTAGGTTAACAAATCAATAAAATTCACTGCACAGCAATTGATATGGCAGTGCACTATACAGTGGTAGTACAATATTCAATGGCAGTGTAAAATGTGAGAGCAGGGGAAATTACTATGACAAGATTAATAATCACCTGGTCGCAACAGTGGTCAAGTTTCCGAGGTTACATCCCATTAGTGAGACATCCCATTAGTGAGACACCCATTGTAAGACAGTGGAGTAGGTGGGATTAATTAGCTAACACAGCCAGTCTACCCACTTAACAATGGTCACAGCCCATGATTAGCGGATTAATCAATAAGAGTAGGCCAGTAATTCTGTTTGATTATTCTCAGGAAATAACTTAGTTAGGAGCTAGTAGGAGCTTACTAAAAAAGTTGAGATGCATGTTTTGATAAAACTTACTTATTACACATATAAATCCCCCCTAGTCTGTGAACACCCTAAACTTAAAATACCCAAAATAGACACAACACTAGCTAGCCAAATAAATAAACAAACCGACCCAAACATAGCTAAAACTACCACACTAGCATACATACACAAAAATTGGCCAAATTGGTGTCACATTTACACGGACGGATCCTCAGATCCGACCTCCAAACACACGGGTTTCGGAGTCCATACCACACAACCAACTAAAACCACACAATCCTTCCGACTCCCAAATAACCAATCAATATTCACGGCAGAACTAATGGGCATGGCCTCAGCCCTCCATAATCAAGAATCCAAAAACCACAAAAAAATCCTAATACTTACTGACTCCCTAAGTGGACTGCAAGCCCTCCAAAACAAAAATACCAAAAACGACCTAAATTAATAAATCAAATACTTAAAAGCTCCAACGACCTAACAAAAGCAGGCAAACAAATAACCTTCTTGTGGATACCCGCCCACGTAGGAATATACGGTAATGAAAACGCCGATAAAGCAGCTAAACTATCCCTCAAAATCCCAGAAATAAGCTTAAACTTACCCATCTCAAAATCAGAAATTAAAAGTGTAAACAAACAAAAAATCACAAAAAATGGCATAATCTATATCTAAACTCAAATAGCCAAATCAAAAGAGTGCTCAGCAAACCACTAACCAAACAAAAAATTCTCCATCCATCAAAAAAAATCGACAGAGTAATCACTAAACTCCAAACAGGACACACCAACCTAAATAACCACCTAAAAAAATTTAAAAAACACACTACAGGTAACTGCCCACACTGCAAACAACCAGAAACCCCAGAACACGCACTCATCCACTGCACACACTACCTAACACATCGAACCGCATTACAAACCATCCTCAATCTAAACAAGGCTCTCACTCTAGAAGCAATACTAAACCCACAAAATAAACTAGAAAACTTCAAGGCCTTAGGCGTATTCTTAATAAAAACGGAACTAATAAAACGCATCTAAAACCATAATAACCTACCAAATCAAAATCACAAAAACAAACAATCATCCACCATACCCAGCTCCCTTAGTTCTCCTCCCCAACCCCATCGGCATCTATTCCAAATCTCAAAATTCCCAAATTCTATATAAGCAACCCCTAAAGCCCCCTCTTGGATTGCACAGACCACCCTCGCCCCTTTCGGAAACACATTAAATGGCCTGGCCGGGCCCGTGTGCGAAATACGCGTCAGTCGGAAAGCGCACGTTAAATCTCCAAAGTAAGTAAGTAAGTAAGTAAGTTCCTAAATAGGGTAGGCCCTAAAACTCAATAAGCGCTCATCTATAAATTATCATGGACTTGCTTTCAAATCACCCTAAACAACAACAAAAATAAACATCATAAATATCTACCACTGGCATCAACAAAAAATCCAAGCAGAGGATCTAAACATACTTCAACAAATAGGCAAAAAGTCAACAATTTTCCTAGGAGACTTTAATGCCCACCACCCCTCCTGGGGCACGGGGGAAAAAATAGATAATCACGGTAAAATAATCTCTGAATGGATAGAGGCCAACGACTTCGTATTACTTAACAATAACCAACCAACCAGATATGATAAAAGCAATAGAGACATGTCGGCTATCGACCTAAGTATATGCACCTCACACTTAGCCCAAAGCACTCAATGGGAAGTTCACGACGCCCCACTAGGAAGTGACCACTTCCCATTAAACATAACCATAGGAAATACCAACGTCCCCGACAAACCCGAAAACTCAGAACCCAAATTTAACTATAACCAGGCTAACTGGGATAAATTCCAAAATATCTGCAAACAAGCCAATCTAAACGAGATAGAACATAATGACCCAGAAACCTTCTGCAAAAACCTAACAGAATACATAATCACCTCAGCTAAAAATTCAATACCCTTTAGAAAAGCAAACAAATCAGGCAAACCCTCAGTACCCTGGTGGAACGAGGAAATAGAACAAACCAGACAAAAACGTAAAAAAAGCCTTCAATAAAGCCAAACGCGACCATAACTACATACCTATAGCCCACAAACTAAACCATGAGGTCCAAAACCTAGTCAAAATAGCCAAAACCAGGGACTGGAAAAATTTTTGCGAGGGATTAAATAACCGCACAGATGCCAGGACGGTCTGGCGCAAAATTCATGCCATTAGAGGCCTAAAAAGACACAAAAAAACTCCTAATATAAATAACTCAACCAACCCCAGCGAAAAAGCAAATAACCTAGCTAAACACTTTTCGACCATCAGCAGTAACAAAAACTTCAGTGATAAATTCCAAACAAAACTCAAAACAGAATCCAAACCTACCAAAGAATTAAACGATAACCTAGAAATAAACCAACCCTTCACAATAGAAGAACTAAACTATGTACTCCAAAACAGGAAAAAGGGAACAGCCCCAGGACTAGACCTAACATCCTACCAAATAATCAAAAAACTCCCTCCCAAGCTACTACAGTCACTACTCAAACTCTATAATCTAATCTACCTAAACGGCCAGGTACCAACCTCTTGGAAACAGGCTCTAGTTATCCCTATCCCTAAACCCGACAAACCTACAAACCAAGCTAACTCTTACAGGCCAATATCTCTGACCTCAAACTTATGTAAAGTAATGGAATCTATGACCAAAAATAGATTACAACACTACCTAACTCTAAACAACACCATAAATACAGACCAAAGCGGGTTCACTCCTGGCCGCTCAACTCTAGACAATCTCGCCCGGTTAGAACAGGAGATCAAAACAGGACAACTCAACAAACAATATACTACAGGCATCTTCTTGGACTTCTCAAAAGCATTCGACATGGTTTGGCACAACGGGCTAATTCAAAAACTTAAAGAAATAGGACTAAAAGGACAAATCGTTAAGGACTTCAGGACTTCCTAAATAACCGAAAAATCACAGTGGGTATAGACCAGGTTCTATCGGACCAGTGTCCCCTAGAAAACGGCACTCCCCAGGGCAGCATTCTTAGCCCAACACTCTTTAACATAATGATCAATGACCTCTTCGAGGGCCTATCCCCTAAAATTAAAACATCCAAATTCGCAGATGACGGAGCCCTCTGGATCCGCACAAAAAGTATGTCAACTTCCCAAAATCTACTCCAAAAATCCCTAAATAAAATACAGCAATGGGCAGACAAGTGGGGCTTCTCCCTAAACTCCGAAAAAACTACAGGAATAGTCTTCAAACACCGAAAAATGAAACACACCACCCCAAATCTTAAATTAAACAATAAACCAATTAAGTTCCAAAAACAAACCAAATTCCTAGGGCTAATCTTCGATCAACACCTAACATGGGAGACCCACGTTAAAAACTTAACAACTAAATGCAGCAAAGATCTAAACGCACTAAGATGCCTCACCGGCTCCAACTGGGGGGCCTCCAAAGATACTCTACTCTCTCTCTACACATCACTAATTAGGTCTAAATTAGATTACGGATGTGCGATCTATGATACGCTTAGCAATAACCTAACCAAAAAACTAGACTCAATCCAATACCAAGCTCTTAAAATAGTCACACGTTCCCAACATGGCACCTCTCTCACTTCACTTCAGGCCTTAACAGGAGAAATGCCACTAAACCTACGTAGGCAACACTTAACCCTTAATTTCTGGGCCTCGTCCCAATCAAACCCTCTCATCCAAAACCTCATAAACGAAAATATCCGCCCTCGTAACCAGGCTCTAACTAGGAAGCACCCTTTACTTACTCCAATATCTCAACGAATTTTCAACTACCTAAACGAAAACCAAATAGATAACCTCCAACAAAACTGCAAACCATCAAATATATTTACCCCAAAACTAAAAATCCCCAAAGTAGACACATCTCTGGCAAACTCAATAAACAAACAAACCGATCCAAACATAGCTAAATCCACCACACTAGCTTACATACACGAAAACTGGCCAAATTGGTGCCACATCTACACAGACGGATCTTCCGATCCGATCACAAATCGCACTGGTTTCGGAGTCCACATAGCACAACCAAATAGGAACACTCAATCTTATCGACTCCCAAACAACCAATCCATCTTCACTGCAGAGTTAATGGGCATAGCATCCGCCCTCCATAACCAACATGCTAAAAAACATAAAAAAATCCTAATACTCACAGACTCACTAAGTGGACTACAGGCCCTCCAAAATAAAAACACCAAAAACCGCCCTAAACTCATTAACCAAATACTCAAAAGCGCAAATAACTTAACAGAGGCAGGCAAACAAATAGCATTTATCTGGATCCCAGCCCACGTAGGAATATATGGAAACGAAAACGCCGATCAAGCCGCCAAAAAATCCCTCAAAATTCCTGAAATAAGCCTTAATCTACCAATATCTAAAGCAGAGATCAAAAGCATTAACAAACGTAAAATCACCCAAAAATGGCATAAGACATACCTAAAAACAAACACACAGATAATCAAAATCCTCAAAAAAACTCTAACCAAACCTAAAATCCTCCATCCATCCAAGAAAATTGATAGAATAATCACCAAACTCCAAACAGGTCACACTAAACTAAACAGTCAACTCCTAAAAATAAAAAAACACGCAACCGGAAAATGCCCACACTGCCCACACCTGGAAACAATAGAACATGCACTCTTACACTGCACGCACTACCAAACCCACCGAGCAACACTCCAAACAAATCTAAAACTAGATAAAGCCATAACCCTAGAATCAATCCTAAATCCACATAACAATATAGAAAAATTTAAAGCACTAGGCGTATACTTAACTAAAACCAATCTAATTATCCGCATCTAAAAACACTCAACCACACCACATAAACAAACAAACACACACCAACACACTCCCTTAGTACACTACCACACCCCTAGGCATGCATTCCAAATTTCAAAATCTCCAAAACTTATATAAGCAACCACTAAAACCCCCCTCTGGTTGCAACACCTTTATTTTCCCTTCAAAACCACGCTAAATGGCCCGACCGGGCCCGTGTGCGAAATACGCTCCAGTCGGAAAGCGCACGTTAAATCTCCAAACGTAAGTAAGTAAGTAAGTTTTACTACAGTGGAACGCAAATGGCCTCAAGAGCCACGGCAATGAACTGACTGCAAAGAACTAAAAATAAACACACCGAACCTAGAAGCAAACGGTATCCAAAAAACAAATAACAACCAAAAAATTAATATCATAAATATATACCACTGGGTAGAAAAACAGGTCAAACCTGAGGATTTAAACACCCTCCTCCAAATAGGCAATAAATCTACAATCTTCCTAGGAGACTTTAATGCCCACCACCCTACCTGGGGTATAGAAGATAAAATAGATAAACACGGAAAACTCATCTCAGAATGGATAGAACAAAATGACCTAATACTACTAAATAACAACCAACCTACTAGATACGACAAAATACACCACAAAATGTCGGCTATCGACTTAACCATATGCACCCCAGATTTAGCCCAAAGTATTCAATGGGAAGTACACGGGGTACCACTAGGTAGTGACCACTTCCCCATAAATATAACTATAGGAGACGTAAACATCCCATCACCAGCCCCAAACCAGGAACCTAAATTCCACTACAACAAAGCCGACTGGGACAAATTTCAGGACATTTGCAACCAGGCTAACTTAGCTGACCTAGAAAGTAACGACCCCGAAATCTACTGTAAAAACCTCACTGACTATATAATAAACGCAGCTAAAAACTCCATTCCTTTCAAAACAACCAGCATAGGCAAACCCTCGGTTCCTTGGTGGAACGAGGAGATAGAACAAACTAGGCGTAAACGCAAATCCGCATTCAATAAAGCCAAACGTGACTTCAAACACCTAAAGATAGCACATGAACTAAATCACAAAGTACAAAAGCTTAGTTAAAACAGCTAAAACAAGAGACTGGAAAAAAATTTGCGAAGAAATTAACCATCATACTGACGCCAGAACAGTTTGGCGCAAAATCCACGCCACTAGGGGCATTAAACGTCATAAAAAAACTCCCAACGTAAACAATTCAACAAACCCCACTGAAAAAGCTAATAACCTAGCAAATCACTTCTCGACCGTCAGTAGCAATAGCAACTTCAACCAAAAATTCCAGGAACAACTAAAAGCAGAAACCAAATTTACCAAAGAGCCAAAAGATAATAACCTAGAAATTAATCTCCATTTCACAATGGAAGAACTACTCCACGTCCTACAAAATAGGAAAAAGGGCACAGCCCCAGGCTTAGACCTTACTTCATACCAGATAATTAAACAACTACCACCCAAACTACTCCGAACTCTTCTGAAACTCTATAACCTCATATATCTAAACGGACAGGTCCCATCACCTTGGAAACAAGCCCTGGTCATACCAATCCCCAGACCCAATAAACCAGCTGACCAGGCTAATTCATACAGACCAATCTCCCTAACTTCTAACTTATGCAAAGTAATGGAATCAATGGCCAAAAACAGGTTACAACACTACTTAGAACAAAACAACATAATAAATCCAGACCAAAGCGGTTTCACTCCTGGACGCTCAACCTTAGATAACCTCGCCCGACTAGAGCAGGACATTAAAACAGGCCAACTTAACAAACAATATACTACAGGCATCTTTCTAGACTTCTCCAAAGCATTCGACATGGTTTGGCATAACGGGCTAATACAAAAACTACAAAAAATAGGACTTAAAGGTCAAATAATTAACTACATCCAAAGTTTCCTAACAAACCGCAAAATCACCGTGGGCATAGACCAAACGCTATCGGACCAATGTCCCCTAGAAAATGGCACTCCCCAGGGCAGCATCCTAAGCCCAACACTCTTCAATATTATGATTAACGATCTATTCGAGGGACTATCCCCCAAAGTAAACACATCAAAATTCGCGGATGATGGAGCCCTCTGGATCCGCACTAAAAGCATTAAAATGGCCCCAAACTTACTACAAAAATCTCTAAATAAAATACAAAAATGGGCTGACAAATGGGGCTTCTCCCTAAACTCAGAAAAAACCACAGGAATAGTATTTAAACACAAAAATATGCAACCCGCCACCCTAAACCTCCAACTAAACAACAAACCAATCAAATTCCAAAAACAAACCAAATTCTTAGGATTAATCTTCGATGAACATCTCACCTGGGATGCTCACATTAAAAACCTTGTAACCAGATGCAGCAAAGACCTAAACACGTTAAGATGCCTAACCGGCTCCAACTGGGGGGCCTCTAAAAACACCCTCCTCTCACTCTATATATCACTAATTAGGTCCAAACTAGACTATGGCAGTGCCATTTACGACACCTTAAACAACTCTCTCATTAAAAAACTAGACTCAATCCAGTATCAGGCCCTAAAACTAATCACACGAACTCAACATGGCACCTCTTCCACCTCACTCCAGGCCTTAACAGGAGAAATGCCACTTAAACTACGTAGGGAACAACTTACCCTAAACTTCTGGGCCGCGTCCCAATCAAACCCACTAATCGAAAACTTAATAAAACAAAATATTAGCCCTAGAAACCAAGCCCTAGCCCGGAAACATCCACTACTTACTCCAATTTCCCAAAGAATAACCAATTACCTAAACGAACACAAAATAAATAATCTTAAACAAAACAATAAATCATCCAATATCTTCACTCCAAAACTTAAAATACCCAAAATAGACACAACACTAGCCAATACACTAAATAAACAGACCGATCCTAACATCGCTAAAACCACCACACAAGCATACATACATGAAAATTGGCCAAATTGGTGTCACATATACACAGACGGATCCTCAGATCCGATCTCAAAACACACAGGTTTCGGAGTCCACATCGCACAACCAACCAAAGACACACAATCTTACCGACTCCCAAACAACCAATCCATATTCACGGCCGAACTAATGGGCATGGCCTCAGCACTACACAATCAGCAATCTAGAAATCACCATAAAATCCTCATCCTAACCGACTCCCTCAGTGGACTACAAGCCCTCAAAAATAAAAACACTAAAAACCGCCCCAAACTAATAAATCAAGTACTCAATAGCTCAAACAACTTAACTAAGGTAGGTAAACAAATAGAGTTCATTTGGATCCCCGCCCACGTAGGAATCTTTGGAAATGAAAAGGCAGATAAAGCAGCAAAATTATCCCTTAAACTCCCAGAAATAAGCTTAAACTTACCCAGCTCAAAATCAGAAATCAAAAGTGTCACTAAACAAAAAATTAACAAAAAATGGCAAAATATATACCAAAACTCAAATAGCCAAATCAGGAAAGTACTCAAAAAAAACCTAAATAAACCCAAAATACTACACCCATCCAAAAAAATCGACAGAATAATTACCAAACTACAAACAGGCCACACCAAACTAAATAATCACCGTAAAATAGCTAAACTACACACAACAGGAAACTGCCCACATTGCAAACAACAAGAAACACCAGAACACGTACTCATTCACTGCACACACTACCAAACTCACCGAACAACACTACAGACCACCCTAAATCTAAAAACCGGACTTACACTAGAATCAATCCTAAATCCACAAAATAAATTAGAAAAATTCAAAGCCTTAGGCATATACCTAATAAAAACAGGACTAATTAGTCGCATTTAAACCCCAAATAAAATATTAAAACCAAAACTACCTTATTTGATAATCACCCAACACACACAGCTCCCTTAGTTCGTCCCCCACCCACTCTTGGCATTCTTTCCAAATCTCAAAATTTCAAAATTACTATATAAGTAACCCCTAAAGCCCCCTCCTGGGTTGCACAAACTCACTTTTCCCCTTTTTGGAAACACATTAAATGGCCTGGCCGGGCCCGTGTGCGACATACGCTTGAAGTCGGAAAGCGCACGTTAAATCTCCAATATAAGTAAGTGAGTAACTGACTGCACTCGTCAAAAAAAAGGTGATCAAGCCTCATGTCATTCTAATACAGGAGACTAAACTCAGTGAAAAAGCCAAATTCACACTACCTGGGTACACCCAATATAGAAAAGACAGAAAAAGACTTATGCCTGGCAACAAGGGAGGAGGACTAATCACCCTTGTCCACGACAGCTGTACCTCCAAGAATATTGAAGCAAACGTAGGAAACCTTGAAACCCAAGTAATCTCCCTAAAACTGGCAAATGGCAACGAATTACGCATAGCTAACATATATCACAGGGTTACCCATGAAACGAACATGGAAGAGCTAACAAGACTAGCTCAAATAGTAGGCAAAAATGGGATAATCCTTGGTGACTTTAATGCCCACAGCCCTCTTTGGGAAGACAGGAATGATTCATGCAAATACGGCAAAATGGTAGAGAAATGGGTTGAGGACGACAATCTCATAACTCTGAACAACGGCAGTCACACACGTTATGACCAAGTCCACAACACGTGGAGTTCAATTGATCTCACAATTGCCACCAAACACCTCGCCTCACATTGCCAATGGCAAGTCCATGACGACACTTGGTGAAGCGATCACCTTCCTATACTCACCTACATAGGTAGCCCACCACAATTAGAGGAACAGCCCGATCCTCAGCCCACATGGGACTATGCAAAGGCTGACTGGCCTAAATTCAGGAAGGAATGTATATCATTCAAGTCCTCAGAAATTGCCTCGGATGATCCTGATCTTTTTTGCCAAAATCTCACCTCAGCAGTTATTGCCGCAGCTGAAAAATCAATTCCGAAAAAAGACCACAAAACTGGCAAAACGCCGGTACCATGGTGGAACAGGGAAATAGCAAAAGCTAGGAGAGTGAGAAAGAAAGCCCTAAATAGGTCAAAAAGGGATAAATCAGCCTTTGCCCAAGTCCGAGCAGCCAGGACGAAAGTAAGACAACTCATAGACAATCAGGGGTAAGCGGAAACCCACAAAAATTCCCAAGTTAGCCAACGCCCATACAGTCAAAGAAAAGGCCAACATTCTAGCTGAGCACTTCTCATCTGTCAGCAGCAACACAAATTGCAGCGAAGAATTCAAACAGGAAAAAATGCTTATGCCTAAGATCTCAAAACGGCCGCAAAGCAAGCATCTGGTATACAATATACCATTTACTGTGACAGAGTTTGATGATGCGATACAACATAGAAAAGGCACAGCACCTGGTCTTGACACAACCAGTTACGAGATATTGAAAAACCTACCTGATCAAACCAAAGGCTTACTCACTGAGTTGTATAACACGATATGGTCCAAAGGAGAAGTCCCAAAAGCATGGAAACATGCTGCGGTTATCCAGCTGCTAAAGCAAGGGAAAGAAGAAGCCCTACCAAACTCTTATCGACCGATCTCACTCACCTCAAACATGTGCAAAGCCATGGAAGCCATGGTTACAAAAAGGCTCATGCATCATCTTGAAATTGGCAATCACATAAAACCTGACCAAAGTGGCTTCAGGAAGGGACACTCGTGTCTAGATCATATTCTAAGACTGGAAAATGAAATAAAAAAAGCCCAATTAAACAGACAATATCTAGCCGCAGTATTTCTGGACTTCAGCAAAGCCTTCGATATGGTATGGCATGACGGACTCCTCTCAAAACTATCACAAAATGGAGTTGAAGGGAACATGGCAAACTTCATAGACAGCTTCCTGCAAGACAGGTCGCTATCAGTTAAACTAGGGAACAATCGATCGGATCCTATGGCACTGGACAATGGCACGCCACAAGGCAGCATCATAAGCCCAACCCTGTTTAATATCATGATCAATGATCTTTTTGACCATGTCAACTCTCCTACCCAAACTTCTAAGTTCGCTGATGACGGAGCAATATGGGTAAAGTACAGAGATATCTCACAAATCAGAAAAAAACTCCAGTCAGCCCTGGACGGAGTAGATCAATGGTGCAATAAATGGGGATTCACCCTTTCAAGTGAAAAAACGGTTGGAGTTCTATTCAAACGCCGGGGGAAAGATGCTATGATACCCCGTGTCTCCATAAAAGGCAAACCTATCAAATTCGAAAAATCTGCAATATTTCTTGGAGTTATCCTTGATCAACACCTCACTTGGCGCAAGCATATAGAATATGTGGAAAACAGATGTCAAAAAGACCTGAACGTATTACGGGCAATTTCAGGCACATCGAGGGACACTCAGCTGGACCTCTACAAAGCTCTTATCAGATCAAAAATTGACTATGGTTGTGAGGCTTTTCACTCAGCATCAAATACTGTCTTGAGGCGCCTAGACAGAATACAATACAAAGCCCTAATGCTGGCCACAGGCGCAGCGACAGGCACCTCACTAGAAGCACTACAAGTAGAAACGGGAGAACTCCCATTGAAACTAAGAAGAGAGCAGGCAATATTATCGTTCTGGGGACGAACATCAAACCCTTTGGTTAAAAAGATATGGCAAGACAAAAACGCTCGAGATGAAGCCCTAGCTCGAAAAAATCCCTCACTAAAGCCATCTGGGATATTAGTACGTGAACTCATTCGAAGTCACAATTGCGATGACATTCAGCCTCCAGAAAGTCACTACAAAGGGTTACACCCTCCCTGGACTTTACAAACTCCCAAAGTTGACATTGCTTTAACATCAGAAGTCACTAAAAGAGAAAACCCAACCCTACTACGATCAGTAGCTATCACTAAAATTCAAACTACCTGGGACAGCTGGGCCCATATATACACTGATGGATCCAAGAATCCTATCAACAACAGTGCTGGTTACGGGATCCATATCCACAGCTCCAAACCCCAAGCACATTCAGTTCGCTTGCCTGATGGTCAGTCAGTATTCACGGCTGAATTGGAGGCAATTCATCATGCACTCAAACTCATACCGGAACTCCCGGAAGCAAAGGCAGTCGTCCTATCAGACTCGCTAAGTGCACTTCAGGCCATCAGTGGGAGAAACTCAAACTCCAGGCCAAACACAGTCAACAATATTCTATACGAATATACAAAACTATCGGACCAAGGGCAACAGGTGGAGCTGTGTTGGATCCCCTCTCACATAGATATTCATGGAAATGAAAAAGCAGACTCACTGGCGAAGCTAGCTCTAGACAAAGCGGATATACAGCCTATTCCCTTTAGTAAACTAGAGATAAAAAGCAAAATCAAAGCCTCCATAGCAAAAAGATGGCAAGCCCAATGGGACGCAAGTAAGATCGGCAGATGGCTATACAAAATGCAACCCAAGGTCCAACAAAAGCCAAACTCATACTCAAATGAAAGGAAAATTGAAACTGCTATCTCACGCCTCAGACTTGGTCACAAAAAGCACTATGACAAGGTTTGTTCATCTTGCAATCAGGCTGAAACCATTGACCACCTGTTACTAGAATGTCAAGACCATGCCCCAGCCCGGGCTAGGTTAAAACAAAAATTGCAGTTAGATCCGCTATCTGTCATAGATCTCCTAAAGCCAAGAGATGCAATAGCGAAGGCCAAACTAACTCTATTTCTGAGAGATGGACAGCTGCTCGAACGTATATAAACAGAGCAGCCAAGGATAAAAATGAAATCATATCAATATAAAAAAATAGAAATCATATCAATGCAAAAACAGAAATTATGTGAACACCGAAATCACAATAGATATGTGAACCCTTCTCACACACAGGAGTCCCAAAGAGGGACAGGTCAGCCGAAATTGCCTAGGCAGAAGGCGACCTCTTAAACACCTAATGCAACAACAACAACGAACATTTCAAAATCAGAAATTAAAAGTGTAAACAAACAAAAAATCACAAAAAATGGCATAATCTATATCTAAACTCAAATAGCCAAATCAAAAGAGTGCTCAGCAAACCACTAACCAAACAAAAATTCTCCATCCATCAAAAAAAGTCGACAGAGTAATCACTTAACTCCAAACAGGACACACCAACCTAAATAACCACCTAACAAAAATTAAAAAACACACTACAGGTAACTGCCCACACTGCAAACAACCAGAAACCCCAGAACACGCACTCATCCACTGCACACACTACCTAACACATCGAACCGCATTACAAACCACCCTCAATCTAAACAAGGCTCTCACTTTAGAAGCAATACTAAACCCACAAAATAAACTAGAAAACTTCAAGGCCTTAGGCGTATTCTTAATCAAAACGGAACTAATAAAACGCATCTAAAACCATAATAACCTACCAAATCAATATCACATAAACAAACAATCATCCACCATACCCAGCTCCCTTAGTTCTCCTCCCCAACCCCATCGGCATCTATTCCAAATCTCAAAATTCCCAAATTCTATATAAGCAACCCCTAAAGCCCCCTCTTGGGTTGCACAGACCACCCTCGCCCCTTTCGGAAACACATTAAATGGCCTGGCCGGGCCCGTGTGCGAAATACGCATCAGTCGGAAAGCGCACGTTAAATCTCCAAAGTAAGTAAGTAAGTAAGTAAGTAAGAACATTTCATGCACAATCATGGCAGGTTTGCAGCAGGTTGAGTTCATTACCAGTCAAAGAGGTACTCTCCAGGTCCTCTTTCAGGGATATCTCCACTACAAGAACAAAGTAAGACAAACTGGTACTCATTGGCGATGTGCCGTTAAGACCTGCATTGGCAAATGTACAACAGTTGGAAATTTTGTTAGAAATTTCACTGTACACAACCACCCATCAGAAGACACCAGCAGAATCAAGTTCCTTGGCAGCTTAAGAAAGAGAGCAAGAGAAGAACCAACCGCTCCTATGCCAGCCCTCTACAACGACGAGGTCTTGAGACATGATCCGGAGGCTGCAGCTATATTTCCCTCCTTCAGCTCAGCCGGCAGCGCCATGTACAGACACCGCAGTCACACCATCCCGAAACTCCCTAAAACCAGAGCTGAAGTCGACATTGCAGCACCCTGGAAAGAGACCCATGATGGTGAGCAGTTTCTGCTTTTTGCCGACGGTGAAGAAGACAAGATGCTGGTATTTGCAACTGATGATCAGCTTAGAGTCCTCCAGTCAGCTTCCATTGTCTACATGGATGGTACTTTCTCCGCCTGCCCAGATCTTTGGAATCAGCTTTACATACTGCATGCACGGAAAGGAAGCATTACCTGTCCCCTAGTCTACGCATTGATGCCTGATCGTCGGACTACAACTTACCAACGCCTCTTTGCTCAGTTGAAGGTCCACATCCAACAACTACTGAACCAACCATTCAACCCAGAGACATTCCAGGTGGACTTTAACTGGATTTTAATGGATTTTAAGGGATGGATGAATTAAAATGTTGAATTAAATAAAGTAAAAGAGGGTATCAAACATCTTGAGTCATTTCTTTTGTTTATAATAAGACAAGTCCATTTTCATGATAGGGGTTAATTACCTGATTAACATGTGCAACCAGGTATGACCTTGTTGTTTTAAGGTGTCTCACAACTGGACTGTCTTACTAATGGGAGGAGACCGTTTCCGAGATAGACCTAGGCTGAAAACCAGGGTGAAAAGTGATCTTTACACGAAAGTTGGTCTTGATGTAATGTCAGATGAAATATCAGATCCCACAGGCATGCCCCTGCTCAAATTATATAGTCAAACAAGCTTCCAGCACTTTCCACACAGTCCAGGGTCACTAGAGCATCACATGATATTCCATATGTTTATATGACATCCATCCATGCTTTTGTGGAAATTTACAGATAATTGGAGCATCTAAATGTAATAACGTCCTCACCACTGCTTACATTAAATAGTACTCTAACACCTGACAACAAAGCATTGTCCAAATATAAAGAAATGGAATTCTACCGAATCTCAACAGAATAAATGTAATTCAGTTACAATCATTGTTTAACAATATATTATACTGTCATATAAAAATATGTTAGTGCGTTGAAATATTCATAGGGTTCTTTATTGAATGTAAAGTGTAGAGGATTACTTCAGTTTAGAATTAATAATATAACTTTGATAATGATATTAATGTCATTAATATACCTTCAGATTATAACAAATAACAGTTTGGTAATTGTTTCATATTAAAATAGAGAGAGGTGTGTAGTTTATGGAGATTACTTCTAATATTGACATCGTTAATACAAATCATAATTCTTTAGACAACATGGACAAATATACATATATACGATCAGAATAAAGCATTCTCTAATATCATTGTAGAATTTATAATAGTGTGTTGGCAGTGTGTCTCAGTCACGTTGGGCTCTGCAGAGAAGCAGGGCACATATACGTACATAAAACGTGCTTGGAATTTGTGGCCAGAGACTGTGTCATATCATATTTAAATCATATTTAAATACATGTAACATAGCTGCAGGGCAGATAAGTTACACCAATATATAGCAAAGCAGTGTACACGTACATATCGATTTTATCCCGACATACGTTTGCATTATAATTTGTTTGTTTCTTTTGTTATTTAATTAACGCCGCACTCATGAATATTCAAGCTATATGGCGGCGGTCTGTAAATTATCGGTCTGTCCGATATTCAGTTATGGCCTGATGAGACTCATACGTGGTACGAGTTGAAAGCGCGAGCCAATTAAAACTGTGTTAAGTGTGTGTGTGTGTGTGAACTCCAAATATCAGATCACGCGACTACCCATTCAGCCAATCAGCATGAAGAAGCAGTGTAAACTTTATATGAAATTATATATGTATAATCAATGTCTGTACAAATATATTAGGGAAATTAAAGGGACACCTAAGTTGGATAACTTTTGCTCAATCCCGTTGACCATTTACGTCAATAAAATATGTTTAAAACAAACGTCATGCTTGTTATGTAGGGAGGATAAACGTTTCAAAGTTTTAAATTTGTAACAAAATTACTTCCGGTTGACAACTGCACAAAATGTACATAATAAATAGGTTACTCCATGTGTCTTGTGAAATATCCTCTTTGTACGCTCAAACAGTTTTTGTTTTTGTAATAAAGTAAAGGAAAAGTATCACGGCAACAATTCCGTTCACTTCTACCCCCTAAGATTGAACAGACATTCGGGTTCTACTAGATGGCTACAGTAAAAACATATCTTATGATGGATGTTTTATGTAACTGATGAAACATATGGTAATAATGAAGCTTGCTGATCCTTTGTTGATCGTTGTACTAAAGACCGGGTTTCACTGATTGTGGTCAGATGGCAACAATGGCCACTCTCCCACATATAGACTAACATCAACACATGGAAATCAGGAATTTATGTATAACCTTCAAGGCATTGTGAGATAAGTGATCGAAAGAATAGCCTTGTTGTGGACTTACTGACCTCAGTATGTTCAGAAAACAAATATCTCGCGAATTTATCGCATTTGGCTGTCAACTAATTGTTTAAATGTTTGTCCTGTGAAGTAGGATGATCACTTCACTATATGTCGACGATTCAGGTAATCATTTCACAATAGATATATAGTTAACATGTGGTAACAATGAATACCAAACACTGAGCAAAAACCTCGTGAATTCTACTGAAAGCGGCCAGAAGGTTAGTAAACAGCGAATTTACTATCTTTCCCGGTAGAGTGCACGCGGATGCTGAAGTTTAGTAAATATCACTTATTAAAATAGTATAATTCACTATTTAAACCACACTGTAAGATTGTGTTAAGAATGCAAACACATACAAGATATGTTTAACAATGTGTTCCAACCCTAAACGGTATGTACATTTGCTGTGTTCAATCTGAACACGTTTTGGGTCTAAAGACAGTAAATGAGCAAATGCCTCACAGAGTAAACATCACCTACACATAACATGCCCATAATCCAAACATGTTTAGAATCAAAACACAATTAAACATGTTTAGAATACCATTCAGTGACAGAAATGGTGTCAGATGCAAATTCTTATTTTGACCTGTACCACATGTTCCCGTGCTTTTTTCAGGTTAACATGTGCCTTGTTTTTGTATGTGTTTGTTTACTTATTGGTTAACGCCGCACTTAGCAGGTCTGTAAATTATTGAGTACCAGTTTGTTTGTTTTTTTTCTATTTGAAAAAATGCCTTCTTATAGAAAAAGGAAATGTTATTCTTTCAGACAGTAGCACGGCAAGTGTAATATATTTATTATGTACCCTTTGCTTGAACAACGAATGTGTCGTCCTTTATAAAATAAGTATATTTTATGCTTGACTGATTTTGCAAGAACGGGCGCTTTGCTCGGCCATTCTTGCATATGCATACTCAACAGCAATCTCTCATTGCAGAGGGGCAGGGGTGGCCCAGTCGTCTAAGGCGCCACAATTCACTGTGCACAGTTGCGTCCCTTGGGCACGCCAGAAACCTATGATCGTGGGTGCGAATCCCGGTTCGCCCTGATTGTCAGCACCATACCCGTGCTCGTGGGTTTCACCGAAGCGGTAAACGTCTGAGACCTGCATCACTTCGGGCTTTCCTCTCACATTAAGCTGACACTTTGGAATAATGTTAAAGATGGCGTTAAACCCAATGCACTCACTCACTCACATTGTAGAGACGTAGTTAGCACAAGTTTCATTCTCGTTATTTGATGCCTACGGTAAAATTAATTAATAAACTACTTAAGAACACAACAATGTTGTCATCCATTAAAACATGAATTTGAACATTAGAACATGATATGTAAAAAATGCTTATAACGTTATATTTTATTTTGCATTTATCATCTTATTGTAATATCATTTACCATCATTTTCATGTCAAAAGCCATAGATTTCGATCCAATATATAAATATTTATCCAGTGTAAATATATTCATCATTGTCTTATTTAATCGTAAATTTCTTTCTGTTTTTTAGAAATATAACTAGCGCACTAACATAAAAAATGCTTGATTTTCCATTTGTACCATAAAAAAAATTTATCGATTGGAAAGTAATGATTAAAGTAAGCATCAGTTCTGAATTTGAAATGATTTATATTCGTGCATAAAATGTTTAGCATCTTCAAATGGATCTCAATATGGACAATATTATATCACCGTATCTTGTGACAACTTTTGCCCGGCTATGCTACTTGGTTATAGACGACTTGAATACAAAATAAACTGAGCATATTTTCCAGGGCGTTCAGCTGGGGTACCATGTAGGTAGCAGAAGTTCCGTAAGTCCCCATGGTCCCTAGTATGCTGGCTTAGTTTTGGTTACTGGCGATCTATAGCCCATTTTAATAATGTATTGTTGAATGATAGATTATTCCTTTAATTGTTTTACTTCTAAACTGATAGTCTTAGACTAGTTTTCATACTGTCCGTCGATGACAGGTTTTTATTCGTCTAAATTTAAGCATTATTAATGTTCTCTTTACGATATGGTTGAAATATTGCCGATGTGACGTTAAATTTTAACTCACTCACTCACTCCAGTGCGTTCAAGTTAAATGAATGCATTCCGTTTGTACGACAAAAGCATTAATTATAAGTGCGATGTGCTAACACAACAGGACGAGTTACGAAATCTACGTCTCGTTTTAGCCAATATCGGACATACAAACAAATAATAATATTCGTCGTCGTTGTCTTAAACCACATTAAGAGTATATTATTTTATTATGTTTGATACATTGCTATCAACCTACTTCCGTTTGCATAGAGCTAAATTAAGACGATCACGCCAATGACATTATTTCAATATTTGTATTTGGTTTGTTGTTTAACGCCGCACTCAGCAGTATTCCAGCTATATGACGGCGGTCTGTAAATAATCTAGTCTGGACCAGACAGTCCAGTGATTGACAGCATGAGCATCGATCCACGCAATGGGGATAGATGGCATGCATCAATGATTGTAAGTAACATTCAAAATTGAAAGTATTTGGTATACCATTATGAGTGACATCTCTACGAGAATAGTTATGTTATAAAACCATTGGTGTTTCATATTACAGTTTAACATATTTGAATGTTCCTATTGGTTTTATGGTTTGTAGAGGACTTATCCCGATTATCGTTCTTTAGAATCCAGGAGTAAGCTCAATGGATAACGTTCCAGATACCTGTTTGTGGCTTTCTAAAGTGTTTCAAGTCCTGCTTCGCTTGGGGCTTCCGCACACCCACATAACAATACCCAGCTCGAGTTTTCGCGCCTGTTATAACTGAAATACAACACAAAGCAAATTCAAACACAAAACAAACAAGCACTCTACTCACCCCTCCCATTTTACAACTGCAGGTGCGTTTCTGATTCCTCACATGATCTTCATGATTGTTGTGGCTGTACCTCTGTTCTTCCTGGAGGTTGCTCTTGGTCAGTTTTCCCGCAAAGGACCCATAGGAGTGTGGGCGATGTGTCCTTCAATGAAAGGTAAATAATAACGGTTACATCGACTTATATTATTCACAAAATCCAAGTGTAGTAATGAAGTCACACAGTATACCTCAGCTGTCAGTCGAGAATAATCCTGCATAATGTTGATATCAGAGGAAGTTGATAAATTCTCCCAAATGAAGCTTAACTATCGAAAACTGATACGATGAAGCCCTTCACGGAAACATACATGTTAATAAACTTTGAAATAAGAATGCAAATGCATATGGACTACCTCCACTACTTGTATTAAGCTTTGGGTCCATCCGGTTGCGAATGCCCCATAGACACATTAGGAAAGAAGGAACAACAGATTTCGGTCAACCTCCATGCTGATTTATTTGATGTTTTGTGTGCATAGAAGGAAATTCAAAGAGGTGGTAAGATTCGTGATTCATTTCGTTTGCAAGGTATCGGCTATGGTATACTCATTCTCAGCTGTGTGATCATCCCGTACTACAGCATGGTATTTGCATGGGCCCTCTACTACCTGTACAGCTCCTTCTCCTTCGACCTGCCTTGGGCAACTTGTGGCAATTCATGGAACACACCGCAGTGTGTGGCTGCTGGAGAGTCGAGACGTACCACTAACAGTTCGGCACAGATTGCTATGCTAAGTCTCAACACTACTGAAACGATGGATTCAAACCAATCTGAAACATTTACAAATGCATTTGGTCACACTTCAACGGAGGAGTTTTGGCAGTAAGTGTTCTTCATTAGTTCTGTGTTTAACATAATGTTATCTGTCCAAGGTTGTTACTAATTATGTATTCATCATGTCATATTTTTAAGATACAAAGTCCTTGTTATTTCCTCGGGCATAGAAGACATGGGATCGTTGCAGCCGCATCTCGTCATTTGCTGGTTTCTTACCTGTCTGAGCATGTTCCTGTGTGTGATGAAAGGTGTCAAGTCTCTTGGAAAGGTATTGTTCTTTGATCCTACATTATCTGTTATCCATGTTATCTTCCTACATTGCATGTTTCGTTTTATGAGCGTTTCTAAAAGATTCTCATTTCATCATTTGCCGTTGTGTTATTGTACTGTTTTATCGTATTAATAACGAGCGAATATTAAAGTGTATTTCTATGGTCATGCTATGTAGTATCATGTTTATTTGACATTTAAAAGAATACCTGTGTTTGATCATTCTATAATGATTTCGATCTGTTTCTGTCATAGGTGGTGTACGTAACTGCGACGATGCCATATGTCTTGTTGACCGTGCTACTGGTCAGATCGTGCATGATGCCGGGTGCTGTGGATGGGATTTTGTTTTACCTAACTCCAGATTTCATGCGTCTTCAAACTACCCAGGTCAGCAAATTCAATGAATATTGGTTCTATAAAAAATAACGTACGAAAACACCCAAATTCTCTAACGACTTGCTTTAATTCATAGGTGTGGTTAGAAGCAATTCTTCAGGTTTTCTTCTCTTCGGGGCCAGCTTGGGGATCCCTGATTGTCATAGCGAGCCACAACTCTCCCCACAACAATATTGTCAGGTGAGGGTTGCATGAATCCACACCACTGCACTGAAACGATCCACGTATAAATGTTTAGCACAGTGTTGCCATTCCGTTTTTTCTATATTGTGTTCGGGGGCACGGGTGGCCCAGTCGTCTCAGGCGCCACGATTCGCTGTGCAGAGTTGCGTCCGTTTGGCACGCCAGAAACCTATGATTGTGAGTTCGAATCCCGATTCGCCTCGATTATGTTTCTAGGTTTGTCAGCACCCTACCCGTGCACTTGGGTTTCACTGAAGTGGTATACGTCTGAGACCTGCATCACTTCGGGCTTTTCTCCCACATAAAGCTGACACGCCGTGATATAACAGGAATACTGTTAAAAGCGGCGTTAAACCCAACTCACTCATTATATTGTGTACAAATATACGGGAGGAAAACAATTTATAATTGGGATGAATGTAATAACATACACTTGTACAGCCATAAAAATCAAATAACATGTCTTTACATTTTCAGAGATGCTTTACTAGTTACCTTATTAGGCGAGTTGACAAGCGTGTATGCCGGTTTTATTGTGTTCGCGACAGTCGGTTTCCTGGCTCACAATCTTGAGCTACCTGTTTCTGACGTCATCACATCAGGTGAGTTAAATGCATGCCTGTTTCTCAAACAATAAACAAACACGTATGTGAGGTGATATGTGCCATAACGTTTTGTGCATGTAGTGATTTACTGAAACGCAATAAAAACACAAAATTACCCTGAACTTGAAATCAGAAAAGTTGTGTTTTGTCCTTAAGTCCATCTCCAAACACACTGAATTACTCGCACAACGAGATTGTTTGGTTTGAATATTTCATACCTGAACACCCAAAATATGTGAGAAAATCAAATATGCGTCTTTAACAAATTGTGTAACTATGTATAGATGGGTGTCAGAGAAAAATGTACAATTGCATATTACCTATGCAATCTTTCCGCTTCGTAAACAAAACTGCGGGATTTAAAAGCGCGGGATTTCAGTTTAGAATTGACCTCCGGCAACCTTTAATGGTTGGAAGAGGCGACATACTGGATCCGGTCGGTGACTTGGTTGATGTCATCGTGCAAATACACATCAATCCAAATACTTGCTCATCAGTTCATTACACGGTGACTTTATTGTTGATATGATCGTGCCCCGACGGTGTGGGGGCGGACGGGTAGCCTCGTGGTTAAAGCGTTCGTTCGTCACGTCGAAGACCCGGGTTCCAATGTGTGAAGCCCATTTCTGGTGTCCCCCGCCGTGATATTGCTGGAATATTGCCAAAAGCGGCGTAAAAACCATACTCACTCACTCACTCCCGACGGCGTGGCGTGGCGTGGCTCATAATATTAATCACCTGCGTGTTTAATCGAGTCTTTGTAATTACAGTTTGCCGTCATGTAGCTAACATATTGCGGGGCACAATAACAAACTATATGAAATATCAACACATTGTAAAATATTGAAATCTAATGACTACAACAACCGTAAATATGTGAGGCACTTTGAAATCAATTTCCAGAAGCATTGAATCATAATCGTCCTCATTTCATCAATACCATCATTGTACGTTTACATCAGTAATGGCGAAACTGACAATGCGACGAAATACCTGCGTACTGCTTTGGCAAATACTTTGGGTCAAATGAACAAAATTATTCAAACATAAATGACGAGTCACAAGTTATAAAAACAGTATGCGATTATTATAGATACTAGCATTTATTACTTTTACGCCACACGAGTCGACATGGAGGATACGAAAAACATGAACAATCCAATACTAGAATCAGTTAATCTCATGTTGTCAATGAGATGATATATATTTTACAGCTTTGCTGTTTTCAGCGTCTCGTCTGAAAATATGTTTTTCATAATGACCATTAGTGCCATTAGTTCATTGTTGTGTTTCATGAAAGGTCCAGGCATTGGATTTGTAGTCTACCCTGAGGCAGTATCACTTCTTCCTGTCCCCCAGCTGTGGTCGGTGCTCTTCTTCTTAGTCGTGTTGATGATGGGCTTCGACACCATGGTATACCATTGGTTTAGGCTGTTGCTGAATCCTGTGAACTTTTTGTGGTCTCTGGTGGTCTGTTGCTCGTATTCAATGTGTATGAGATTGAATAATGGTGTATGTTGTGATTGGAATGTTTCACTTTTTGAAATGGTTAGTTTTTAATCTACTCTTTTTATCTTGCTGCCCACGTACTGTCCTTTGTTTTCAAATAT
Organism: Haliotis cracherodii; assembly: GCF_022045235.1. NCBI lineage: Eukaryota > Metazoa > Mollusca > Gastropoda > Lepetellida > Haliotidae > Haliotis > Haliotis cracherodii. The sequence goes on from NW_027266265.1 coordinate 34,404,006, forward strand.
GAATCGATGTAACCATTCTCGGCATTATATGGCTGAAATACTGTCGAAGTGACGTTGAGTTATACCTCAATCACTCACTGATTGCGTATTTGCAATTTTGATCCTCCGTCAGTAAGTTACCACAAAGAAGCCACTATAATGTGAGAGACAAGTGAGAACTTGTGAGTGAGAGTTAGTTGGATGTAAGGCCACTCTGAAGAGTATTTCCGTCATGACACTGCGTGTGGCACGGAAAGCCCAAAATGATTGGATGGCCGAGGTGGTTACCTTTTCGGTGAACGAGTCTGACACACTTAGAATCATGATTATTAATCTGAGCGATTCATCAGATTTGTTACGAATAAGGGACAAACACCGCACAGCTAATTATTTTGCCTTTAGACGACTGGGACATGTTGATGTTGGTGTATATGAAGGCTCCATATAATGTAAACCAAGACCTTATATTTGAACAGTTTGGAATTATCGAGGCAGCAACTGGATGTGTGAAGGATATTCTGCCCAGACGATTGCACAAGAAACATCTCCAAACTGTTACAGCTGCTTGGTTTATGGGTGCAGTTTTCGTTTGTGGACTTATCTTTACCAACAATGTGAGCAAATGCATTACGATATAGTTGTGTATGTTGTGCTTTAATGCAGGATTGGATTTGGCATAGTTGGAAGATTTATGTGACATTCTATGAAAACGAATACTCTTATCCCATTGGTGTGATACTTTCGGATGTGTTTCCACCTAATGTGTTTGTAAACAACATCTGAAAACATTTCAGTCCAGCACATTCAAAGTTAACACGTAGACCAGATTGTCTGGTCAATGTGATCTGATAAAGATAACTAACTACATGCCTTGCAATGTTCATCTATCTGCGACTAACTACCCTTAAATATTTCAGGCCGGAGTGTACATTTTCCAGTTACTAGACTGGTATGTGGGTACTGTGACTTGCTTTGTCGTCGGCGTATCGGAATGTCTGGTTGTTGGATGGTTGTATGGTTTGTGTAAACATGTTTCCTTTACTTCTAACTATGGGTTTCTAAACACTGACTTGTGGAACTAATTGTGAATGCCTGATTAGTTCATGATCAGAACACACAATTCAGAATATGGCATTTCTGTAATGATTTGCATTTGTTTTGATAGTATATATATACTCAAAGGAAAAGGCAATTTCATATGCAGAGTAGGAGAATCTATCAAACGCGCTTACTGCCTTGGGTTGAATTATATCCCACGGAAATGACAATGTCTGAAGGTAGGGTAACGAGCAGCAGTCTATATGAAGAGCCTTTCCGGTAGTGGCAAATGAGTTATGTCACACGCTGGGTTTCCGAGGCAAGTTCACACTGTCAATAGCGAGTGTATCCATTCTGTGCATGGATGCATGCCTGTCACGTCCCCTCTGAGTGTTGATGTAGGGCCTGAGGAATAGTCTTCCATTTCCGAAGAAGGATTAGCCGGAGCTCCAGCGAAATTGTTGAAGAATTTGCTAACGTCTTTCCATTTCATCCTAGACACGTTTAATTGGTCACAGATAAGATGGTCCCTGAGGTTAGGGTGACACATTAGTATTGATATGAGTCAGATAGCGTTGCACAACTGAGACAACATGTGGTCTGGCGTTATTGTGATGTAAGGCTGTTGGAAAAAACAGTAAAACGACCGTTTGACAAATGTTATCACGGTATCTCGCAGCCTTCAAATACCAACTCATCACAATCATCTCTGTCTTTCCTGTAGCCGAAATTCCGCCACAGATAATTCACGTAACGTTCGACTCGACGTCTTTAGAGACACGCGTTCTGTAAGGTGTCAGAAAGGTGAGTGTTGCTGTCTAGAGCCTGTGTTGAAGATGCGTGGTTCGAATCTATGTCTTGGCGAGGAATTGTAACTTGTGATCGGAACAATATCTGATGTGGCTGTGTTGTTGATGATGTCACAGTAATGGCCATACCAGCGACGTTTCTTCTTTAAAGAACATGTTCTCTGGTTCAAATAAATACATTCGTATAAAGGTTTATAAGTGAAAGTAACATTTGCCTTTGAGTATATATATATTTTTAAGTATGTCGTTAAGGAAGTGTCACATACACACTTCTTTTGTTCATGTATGCAAAATAATGGAGGGTTATTTTTCTATTAAAGTAACAATCTGATGATTAGAATGACATGGATAATGATCAAAACACTATCGTATTTGCTTAAATTCAGTTATATCGGAACGCACATTTAGACTTATATTAGATTCGTCCAACATGTGTTCTGTACTTGTCTCATTCATGTTTACTAGGTGTGAAACGTTTCTCTGTTGACGTGGAAGCTATGATTGGAAAGCGGCTTCCAGTTGTCTATAAGCTGATGTGCTTCATCATTGTACCGTCCGTGCTGCTGGTAGGGTGTAATACTGTTATCCAATGAATTAATACTCTTGTAGTGATTCAGGTGTATCACAAAGAGTATGAAATGTGTATGTTGCTCGTTAGACATGCAATGACGAATATGAAAGACGTAACAATTTTTCAAGTTATTTATGTGTAAATAATTTTGTGCCGAATTTCAGTAACGTCAGCACAATATCATGGGCGTTAACAGACCATTTTGGACGTTAAGCAAAGACACGGCGGTTATTGCTGACTACGCATACTTCTAACAAAACAAGCATCAGTAACTATTTTGTGGATTCACACGCTTACTATATAGTCAGTTGCGTACAATATTCTATACTTTTAGCAAAGATCTGTTATGATTTCGGACAGGACTTTGTCGTTTATATTTATGCATCAACGTAAGCTGCACTTTTCACATCAGCATGATTCGTGTCTGGCCATCGCACAATGGTTGATTAAAAACGTTTGCACGGTGTGTTGTGATGTGTTTCATTTACATGTGAAACATCATCTAATAATTACCAGATAGTTTAGGAAACTTTTGATAACCCTGATACAATTATGTTAGCTAAACATACCTCTGAGTGTTTATAATTCGAATAAACATGGTTCTACATTTATCATTTCCGGGAGTATGTTTAGTTAACCCAATGTCGAACCAACTTATATATTATATATTTCGGTTAGCATATATTATCTGAGTGTATTTTTAATGCCTCAGCGCGGCTGTGACATTTTCTATCTGAAACTGGTATTATTTTAAAGAGTATACGCTTTCTCTCTTTCTTTTACACAGGCAGCTATGATTCTAACCATCTCTAACTACAAGCCACCAGCATACGGGAACTATGAGTACCCATCGATCGCTGTCACCATTGGTTGGTGTATTGCTGTAGTGTCAGTAGTTCCTATCCCTGTTACCATGGTGATATATATTCTGATGCAGAGCGGCTCCTTCGCTAAGGTTTGTATTGTGAATAAAATATATTTTGTAAATTTGGGGCAGCTGATAAACACTATGACAGAAGACGCGCTGGCTCATTCTCGAAATCTAAATTATGATAACCTGGTTTATTATTTTCAAAACATTTCGGCCTTTCATATTTTATTTAGTATTGAATTACCTTTCCCCCCACTTATTCGTTGCAAAGCCGATCGCCAAACTGTAGGTTAAAATATAGGCATGTCGCTGTCGAAACAATAAAGTAGCAATGATGATAATGTGTGGATTGTTTGAAATAAGTTGTGAATCATTGTAGCGTGTGAAGACAGCCATAACACCAAGCCCTGAATGGCGACGATGCAGACAGCGATATGGTATTACGGAAGACGGAGACGTGTCGAACAACCTGAAGGAAAACATTCTGCATGTTTTCAATCGATAATAGAAGCAAGACATTTCAACGTCACTTATATGCCACTTTCAACACCACTTCATACTTCCTTCATTCAACATTTTCAACATTGATCAGGGTTACAGCATGCAAGGTCTTCGGACAACTTTCAAAAGGTCTTATGGTAGCTGGATGTGCTTATGACAAAGTTGGAATTGTACAATGGACTCGCTGTTTTTCACATGTTCACAAGAACATTTTGTCGGTTGTTGAATCAATGTGTCTTGTCTTATCTTGAGGTAATAAATATACAAAAGTGTCTCAGCAACATTTCCTTCCGTTCTTCAGTTCGAATTAATATTCGATTCGATTTCATATCACAATTATCATTACATATATTTAAAATTATCTCAAGCTTAAGAATATGGTCGGAAATAACAATATATTGTTATCCAACGCATCTGCTTAGATTACTGATCAAAGGATTTGTTAAATCGGTTGTCAATTCATACAGGGTAACGAGACAGAACTGAGCGCAGTCTGGTACCATAAACATATAACGGGTTTTTCTTTCAAATGTACATATATTTAACAAATCTATTTGAGTAATGATGATATATATATATATATATTATATAATATTTTATGTATCACTGAACAAGTTGTTTATTACGATAAGTAGCGACATTTCGGTGAAGGAACTTGCACCGTTATCACGCAAGTGATGTACAGAGTAACATGTTTTGGGATTTGTTCTTCTACGGCTTTGTTACTTTTGTTGAACAAGTAGAAATTTCCATCAGGTAAGTGGGGCACGGGTGGCCCAGTCGTCTCAGGCGCCGCGATTAGCTGTGTAGAGTTGCGTCCCTTGGGCACGACAGAAACCTATGATTGTGATTTGAATCCCGGTTCACCCCGATTATATATGTTTCTAGGTTTGTCAGCACCATACCCGTGCTTGTGAGTTTCACCGAAGTGGTAAACGTCTGAGACCTGCATCACTTCGGGCTTTCCTCCCACATTAAGCTGACACCCTGTGATATAAGGGGGCGTTAAAACCAACTCACTCACTCACTCACTCACTCACTCACTCACTCCATCAGGTTAATTTTGAAGGAAAGATCAAATTGTTTGCTTTGGGATATCCTTTACCTTTATCGAGCTTTTCTTCCAATTTTGCAGAACCATATATTAGAATTTTGTAAGATAGTAAACTCCATGTATTTGTTGTCGGTTCTGAGCTTGTTGAATTGTTCATAAGTCATCATGTAGTCCAACGTCTGTGCTGGGGGGCCTTGATTCAGTGTCACCCGGTTTAGTTGTGTTGTTTTCTTTTTTACATTTTCAGCTGACTAGCTGAGGTGTATTGTTCATGAAATTGTCAGAATGAATTATTGCACTTTCTTCAGAACATTCATCAGACTCCTGTAATCTGCATTAGCAGCGTCACTTCTTTCGTCCGTCCATGGCGGTTCAACTGAAGTCTTCTTGTTACACTGACTTCTCATTTCGACGTTGCATACACGTTAAACGCAAATTAGTGCACACATGAAACAGAAAGATGACTCACTGCACACCGGATCTGTAAATAATAGCGACCAAGCTGTTTCCATAATCATAAGTAATCTTATTGTCCATTGGACATTTCCGTCTACATCATGAGCCTGTGTTTAATGGGAACAACCAAGAAATGGTTATTCGATCGTGATGCATTTGATACGGATATTATAGGCGATATTAGATGATTAATGTCGTTAGAAAACGCCTTCTCTGCCTGATACGGATCTGTCCGTTTTGTATTGTCTTGGTGCCGTCTTCGACGTTAATGTTCATTGGTCAAGGTCATTGCATCGGAAGGGCGACATGCTCAAATACCTGCGAAACAGAGATGTCGTAGGTCAGTGGGTCGACTGTTGTGGTGTCGAGACGATGTGACGAGCCTGTTGTGGAAATGCAGTGCGCAAGTACCGGTCATCCTGTGGCTCCGTTACGCGTGGTCTACCTGATCGTGTGTACTGTCAGTCTAGATCTGTAACGTTCAAACAGTCTGACGATGGTTGCCCGTGTACATTTGCAATTTCTTGCAATCTGGTTTTGGTTGGCATACATTTGCCTCATTCCTAGGCTCTCTGTCTCTGTTGTGTAGCTAAACGAGACCTGTCGATTGTGCTTTTTCACTAGTTGTGATGTTTTCCCACCGATACATTGCATGTGTATACTATTTCTACATGGTGTTTTTGAAGCTTCCCGAAAAAGGTGTTTATTGTTCAGTGCTGCAAATGCATCATCCAAACCAACGGGATGTGTTTTGGGAATAACGTTTGTGGTATATATCGGCAAATGTTTCATCCTCGTAACGTTATGATTACGTTTGTTTTTGGTCAAATTCAATTTTCATGTGTGTACATTAGGTACGTGTATATACGAGTTCTCAGATATTCAGACATTCAAGATAATAATTACGATGACATATATTGTATTAGGTCGGTTTAATTTTCTGTTTGTTCACAGACGTATATCAACATGTACGTATAGTCGATTCTAAAGGGGCAAAAGATAAACGCTGGATTGATATGTGTTGTATTTTTCCTTTATACCATAATGGCAAATATGATCGTGATTTTATCGTGTGTATGTTTGATGAATACAGCATTCTCTCACAAACCATTCCATATATTGAGCTGAATGAAGATCAACATCTGGATATGTCCATGATGCAGTTAATCTTGAACAATGACAATATAAATTATATACGTACCGAGAGTTGCTTAAATTGCAAGTGTTCAAGGTATATCACATTTGTAAGTCAACTTTGTCCATTGAGTGAAATAACTGCTGCAGCCATTGCATACGTGGAGGGATATATTCTGGTATTTCATGTTTAATACGCTTTGATCGGAAAATGTGGGAATTGTGTTCGGTCTTCTTCCTGACAGTGCAATATTACTCTGCTCATGTAACACCAAAAGTTATGTTATGCATAAAGAATAAGAAATGTTCGTCGCAATCGAAAACTTTGTGATGAATAAAAGTGTCAATTAGGACGTTATTATCGTAATTATTGCCACTTAGATGTAAACCTCACAGTCATCTGTCTATAAAATATGAGACACATTGACAACCACAATTGCTTTTCATCTAAACATTTTACAAGTATACAGTCACTGTGTATGTCGGTGATGGATGAGCATGCCATGCAGGACTAGATAGATTCACACGTACTACGGGGCGGAGTGGTACCTTGTCTGCAACGCCCTCTCGTGACGCCGAAGGCCCGAGTACGATTCCCCCAATGAATACAATGGGTAAAGCCAAATTCTTGCGTGATCTTCTGTATTATTCCTGAACTATTGCTCAATTCAGCTGCACAACCAACTCACCCACTAACTCAAACGCCTATGTACATGTGCTCGATATAAAGAATCGTATGCTATATATCTCGTCATTGGGTGAAGCCTGGGTCGTAATTACGTCATAACAAGATAGTGAGTGAATGAGTGAGTGAGTTAGGTTTAACGCCTTTTTTAACATTATTCCAATTATATCACGGCGTGTCAGCTTAATGTGAGAGGAAGCCCGAAGTGATGCAGGTCTCAGACGTTTACGACTTCGGTGAAACCCTCGAGCACGGGTATGTTGCTGACAAACCTAGAAACATAATCGGGGCGAACCGGGAATCGAACCCACAATCATAGGTTTCTGGCGTGCCCAAGGGAAGCAACACTGCACAGCGAATCGCGGGGCCTGAGATAGGTAGTATCTGACTGGGCCAGATGGGTAGTGTCTTTACACCATTGTATTTACGTGTGAAATAGTACAGACATTAGTTTCATGCGTGCAATATTAACAGAATGAACACACAGAACAAGGTTTTGTTTATGTGCTCGTCATGTTCATCCCCGCCCGTCAGGTCGCTCGCTTTGCCTGAAGCGATAATTGATAACTGGCCACATGTTCCAGATCAAGTAAACCTGCCTTTTCAGTGTGAAGAGAATTATCTTCGAAAAATCACGACGCGCTGTAGCTAGACAGTGTACAGCTCCATGTATATCATATCCAGCATTCAACAAAGATTACAGCTGCTTGTATATCACAACATCATGCAATCAGCAAGATTAGTAACTTATACCACGGCGCTGTGTAGTAAGCGAGTGAGTGAATTAGTTGTGTTCAAATTTCATTCTTGTTGGTATTTCTGTTGATAAACCCATTTGATTTGTGTACAACTTTTTGAAATTGCCTGCCTGACTATTCGACAAGGAGAAGAAGGCAATCGCTGAAATGCCGAGATTATATACTGACGCGTAAAAGAAACGTCACCATGGATAGATATATGAGAAACCTTATTTGTCCAAACACTGTCAACATACTTTGAGACATATTAAAAAGATCAAACTTGGCAAAACTGATCATCAAGGTTGAAATTGAAGTGTCAAATGTTCTTAAAGTGAACACAACACTAGTTGCTGAGAAAATGGCATCACAAGTCAGTATCTCGTGTGTCCGCCATGTGAATTGATGACTGCCGAGCAACTTCGATAAATAGAATGGATGAGGCGGTTGATGAAGGCCATAGGCACTTGAGCCCACACTCTGAGGAACGCCTGACGCAGTTCACCTGCGGTTGTCGGCCTTGGTCGGACGTCAATTAGCCGTCTTTAAATCTCGTCCCACAGGTGCTCAATGTGATTTAAATCAGGACTGAGGGCAGGCCACTGCATTGTTCTGATGCCATACTGCTGGAGGAAGTCTCTTGTTGCTTTTGCAGTGTGGGCACGTGGTTGCGGCGACGTGCCAAATGAGGTATGGCGTGTGGTCTCAAGACTTGATCAATGTACCGAGCTGCTGTGACACCTTTGTCTCTCCCTGGACCGATGTTCTGGAAGACCACAGGGCCGTTTCTCTGTGCAAGACCAATTTAGGGAAGGGCACACATCTTGTGTGGAAGACTGACTCGAAAACAAGGTCTGACGGATTGAACGCAATTTAGTAATATATTGAAGAGATAGTTAAATAGGTGTGTTCCCAATATGCCTACAGTCCCATTCTGCCTACAGTAGAATCATGAAGTTATACGGATCAGAAAGTAATGCATGAGTGAACATGACTTCTACCTGTTACACCTGTGATAGGCACAACGGAAAACACGTGTGAAATGAAACAAAACCGTAACACATGATGAAAGTCACGGATCTATTATACTTATAAGATAACACAGAATAAAAATATAACAATAGTTTTGCCATTACTTTCACAATCAATCAACCAAAGTTATTGCACAAATTTTATAAGTGACCCGCGGCATCTGGGAACTGCATTGTTGCCCTTCTTCCGGAGTCGAGATGGTCCTTCAGTCCATTTCCCGGTGCACACGTTTTCGGATTTGGGGTAGGTCTCCGAGATCCAGTTGGGCACGCTTTGCCTTGTTCACTGCTTCCAGGTTCTTTATATGATTCACGAACAGGAAGATGTAGGGATGGGCCTTGGAGATCCTGTTTTTCAGTTGATGATGCCACCCTTCGAGGTTGTTGTTGGTGCGGGGTCCATTATTTCTATATTGACTCCACATGCGCCCTTGAAATCTGGCGTCATAGTCAACCCATGTTGACGTCATGTAGCCATTGATTGATCTGATCTCGGAGTCAGGGCCCTTGCAATCTGGCGTCATAGTCAACCCGGGTTGACGTCATGTAGCCATTGATTGATCTGATCTGATCTGATCTCCTCCATCACGGCGATCCAGGTGTCTTAAACTTAGTCAAGTGGCAGTGGGGGAAGGGCTGCAGCACGTCTGACATGGGCTTGGACATGTGGGTTATCCTTGTAGTTGGCAGTAAGACACGTGTCAGCCTCCTGAAGAATGTTCAGCATATCATCAGTTGCAAGCACAAGCAGCTTTTCATCGTCACCATAATTCACACACAAAAACTGATCTCTAGGTTTCGTTGTATGTATCAGGATGCTGGGGAGACGTAGCTGCTCTTCTGACTCCACTGGTGCTGATCTAGATCTGATGAAATCGCCAACAGCGATGCAACGACCGTTGCACACTCTTCCACTTCCAGTTGAGCCGGTAACGGTAACCTCCATTGAACACTTGCTGAGATCAGATCCATGAAAAAGGATATCAGTGATTAGAAGTCTGAAGGCAGTTCAACTAAAGAATAGCATGACATACTCAGGATAGACGATGATTCACTGTTTGAGAAAAGGGAGCTGATGGAAAGTTACCTTCACGATTTAGAATACAACATAGAAAATCAAGGACGCAGGAGAAATAATATAATAATATCTGGACTTCCTAAATAACGTAATCAGTCATATATGGCATTCAAAGAGAAAGAACTGGATGTACTGAATAGTGCCACAGAGGTAGAGAAGAAATGCAAGAGGGGAGAGATACTAGAGAAAATGAAGCTACACAGGAAAGCAAATCTGGAGGTACAGAGACAGAGTACAGACCTCAGGATGGTCGTGAAGATAAGGATAAGAGACGGAATACGCGTTCGAGGTCACAGAGGCCAGCAGAAGGGAGATGGAGATAAGGGTGTTGTGACCAGCGCCTATATACTGATTTTACTTATCAAGATAATCCATCAGGTGAGAGAAGCGACAGTAATAATAACATTATTATTTTCTCTTTCAGAATGTATCAGACGTCATATATAAGTTAACAGATAATGACTCAGTCATCTATGTGAACACAATTTTATAATTGGTGTCACAAAAACCTGGTTGGAAAATGTAGACACTTTCAGGGACTCTCTTCTTTATAGTAATGTTGCTGGTAGTCTGTCTCAGACAGGCAGACCTTTAGATGTAATAAAACTACTTGTAGAGAAGCACCACCATCGATATATGAAATGGTGTAGAGTAACTGAAAAATGTATTTCTATGTATATATATAAATAAATCCTTGCTCGACCGTCAGCGTGACATTTTATATGCATGTGAATATATCCATCCTGAGCGATCTAGCTGGTGTAACATTTTGTATTTTTGTTGTTGTAAAAATAGCACCACTATATTTCAAAACAGTTTGTTGAACATTTTATCAGAATGAAGAGATGCTATTGTTATTTGTGGTGGAGACTATAACATCAGAACAGGAACGAAGTCGGATTTTGTAGAAAATAGCATTATTAAGTATACCGAAAATAATAAATTCGTTATGGTGTCTTTAGTTTCCGTATACGGTGTCATATGAGGTTAGCAGAGAATATTGTTCTGCTCACCTAATATGACACCGTATACGGCAACTAAAGACACAATATTTACTAAGGTTAACATGGTGAACCTCAAAAATGTCTGGTCTGTAATGAAAAGTTTCAGGAATCCTGTTCAAAATGTACATTTTAGATATTTGTGATGATTGTGCCAATGAAGATGTCACATAGGATGTTCTCAATGTGCCTCAAACAAAAGACGGAATATGAAATAGCATTCATCATCTAAAACGAAACAAATCGGAATATAGATGACATCTTTTCTGAATTCTACATTCGGCTTATCTACTTCCCCCATACCTAGAATTGTTATTTAATCTGATGTTTAATGAGGGATACTTCCCGAAAACATGGTCTATTGTCATTTTAATTCCGCTTCATTAGCAGGCGCTTCTGATGATGTCAACAACTACAGAGGGATAACTCTGTTGTGCATCTTCAGTAAAATATTTACTTCTTTTATTTAATTTACTAAGAGTCTTTGGCCGATACCATGGATACAATTTCTGAAGGATATCCAACAGCTGATAATGGCTTTATATTGCAATCTCTGAAACAGCGTTATATCAGCAAGAAATGGCGGACGTTTGATGCATAATTTGTTGACTTCTCCAAAGCATTTGGAAATGGAATAAGTTACTGTGATAAATGGAAACTAATTGTCAAAACAGTTATTGAAAATAGTTGTAAAGTTGCCAAAAATGAAAATGATCCTTTCACGGTGAAACTTTGAATGTAACTACATTGTATAATTATTTGGGCGATTACTTCAGTAACAATATAAATAAAACGTATAACGGCCCTTACTTTCGCCCTGGACTTTGTTCTACATGCAAGCGAGAGGATCATTTGACGGGAAAATAGTGAAGTATCTTTTGGCACATTATTTTCAGTTCGAGTAGCTATAGTATTATAATAAACCTTATGACCTATAATAACCTTTAAAGGTTTATGTTTGGTCAAGGCTAACTATAATTCCTAGAATTAGCTGTCGGGGAATTAGCAAGGGACCGCACACCTTAAAACAACCAAGAGAAGCATCTATTAGTGGCCAGTCTTATATTCCGTCTATCTCATCAGTCATTTACATATCACAATAAATAATAAAAAAGTGCAACCTTAGACAATTAAAGTATGTCGAAAATTATGAATTAACAGTTACAGTATAAATCTTACAATTTATCATACAATAAACAAATGCATTTAACAATGAAATGAAGACACTTTACATTTGGTTGAAAATGTAATACACGTGATATAGCGCAACTGAGGACGATGTATTTTAGATAAATAGGATAACTCTTCGGTAAGACACGTACTACATGTGTTACCGATAACTAAAATAATCATACATGATCTTTGCTATTTATTAAAAAAATATGAAGAACGTAATGATAAGCGTTACTTTAATAGCAGAAGATAACCTAAACTGAATAATAAGGATACACATACATTAATATATAATGATCTAACCTAACTATAATACTAACTTTACTGGTTACCTTAATCATTAATGTCTAATTTAAAATGTTGATTATATTCAAAGCAACTGAGAATATAGAATGCAATAGAAAACAGGAAAAAAAGGAATGTAATTTAAGAACATACAATATATATGAAGTGAACATATCTTACCTTAAAACAACCAAGAGAAGCATCTATTAGTGGCCAGTCTTTATTCCGTGTATCTCATCAGTGAGGTACCCGGTACTTACTTACTTACTTACTTTGGAGATTTAACGTGCGCTTTCCGACTGATGCGTATTTCGCACACGGGCCCGGCCAGGCCATTTAATGTGTTTCCGAAAGGGGCGAAGGTGGTCTGTGCAACCCTAAGAGGGGGCTTTAGGGGTTGCTTATATAGAATTTGGGAATTTTGAGATTTGGAATAGATGCCGATGGGGTTGGGGAGGAGAACTAAGGGAGCTGGGTATGGTGGATGTTTGTTTGTTTATGTGATTTTGATTTGGTAGGTTATTATGTTTGTAGATGCGTTTTATTAGTTCCGTTTTGATTAAGAATACGCCTAAGGCCTTGAAGTTTTCTAGTTTATTTTGTGGGTTTAGTATTGCTTCTAGAGTGAGAGCCTTGTTTAGATTGAGGGTGGTTTGTAATGCGGTTCGATGTGTGAGGTAGTGTGTGCAGTGGATGAGTGCGTGTTCTGGGGTTTCTAGTTGGTTGCAGTGAGGGCAGTTACCTGTAGTGTGTTTTTTAAATTTTTTTAGGTGGTTTTTAGGTTGGTGTGTCCTGTTTGGAGTTTAGTGATTACTCTGTCGATTTTTTTTGATGGATGGAGAATTTTTGGTTTGGTTAGTGGTTTGCTGAGCACTTTTTTGATTTGGCTATTTGAGTTTAGATGTAGGTTATGCCATTTTTTGGTGATTTTTTGCTTGTTTACACTTTTAATTTCTGATTTTGAGATGGGTAAGTTTAAGCTTATTTCTGGGATTTTGAGGGATAGTTTAGCTGCTTTATCGGCGTTTTCATTACCGTATATTCCTACGTGGGTGGGGATCCACAAGAAGGTTATTTGTTTGCCTGCCTTAGTTAGGTCGTTGGAGTTTTTAAGTATTTGATTTATTAATTTAGGTCGGTTTGGGGTATTTTTGTTTTGGAGGACTTGCAGTCCACTTAGGGAGTCTTTAAGTATTAGGATTTTTTTGTGGTTTTTGGATTCTTGATTGTGGAGGGCTGAGACCATGCCCATTAGTTCTGCCGTGAATATTGATTGGTTATTTGGGAGTCGGAAGGATTGTGTGATTTTAGTTGGTTGTGTGGTATGGACTCCGAAACCCGTGTGTTTGGAGGTCGGATCTGAGGATCCGTCCGTGTAAATGTGACACCAATTTGGCCAATCTTCGTGTATGTATGCTAGTGTGGTAGTTTTAGCTATGTTTGGGTCGGTTTGTTTATTTATTTGGCTAGCTAGTGTTGTGTCTATTTTGGGTATTTTAAGTTTAGGGGTGAAGATTGTTTGCAGTTTTGTTTAAGAATTTTAATTTGGTGTTCATTTAGGTAGTTTGTTATTCTTTGGGATATTGGGGTAAGTAATGGGTGTTTACGAGCTAGAGCTAGGTTTTTAGGGCTGATGTTTTGGTTGATTAAGTTTTGGATGAGAGGGTTTGATTGGGACGCGGCCCAGAAATTTAAGCTTAGCTGTTCCCTGCGTAGACTTAGTGGCATCTCTCCTGTTAAGGCCTGAAGTGAGGTGTAGGAGGTGCCATGTTGGGTGCGTGTAATTAGTTTGAGAGCCTGATATTGGATTGAGTCAAGTTTTTTGGATAGGGAGTTGTTAAGGGTGTTGTATATGGCGCAGCCGTAGTCTAGTTTTGATCTAATTAGTGATATGTAGAGAGAGAGGAGAGTATCTTTGGAGGCTCCCAAGTTAGAGCTAGTTAGGTATATTAGGGTGTTTAGGTCTTTACTGCATTTAGTTGTTAGGTTTTGGATGTGAGCATCCCAGGTGAGATGTTCATCGAAAATAAGTCCTAAGAATTTGGTTTGTTTTTGAAATTTGATTGTTTGATTGTTTAGCTGGAGGATTGGGGAGGCGGGTTTCATGTTTTTATGTTTGAATACTATTCTTATTGTTTTTTCTGAGTTAAGGGAGAAGCCCCATTTGTCAGCCCATGGTTGTATTTTATTAAGAGATTTTTGGAGTAAATTTTGGGCCATTTTCATGCTTTTAGTGCGGATCCAGATGGCTCCATCATCCATGAATTTTGATGTGTTTACTTTCGGGGATAGGCCCTCGAATAGATCGTTTATCATTATATTGAAGAGGGAGGGGTTGAGGATACTGCCCTGGGGAGTGCCATTTTCTAGGGGACATTGGTCCGATAGAGTTTGGTCTATACCCACGGTTATTTTACGATTGTTTAGGAAGTCCTGGATGTAGTTTATTATCTGACCTTTGAGTCCTATTTTTTTAAGTTTTTGTATTAGAGGTAAGGTCTGATCCTGGAGCTGTGCCCTTTTTCCTGTTTTGGATTACGTAGAGGAGCTCCTCCATTGTGTAGGGTTGATTTATTTCTAGATTGTTATTGCTTGATTCTTTTGTGGGTTTGTTTTCTGTTTTAAGTTTATCTTGGAATTTTTGGCTGAAGTTGGGGCTACTGCTAACGGCCGAAAAGTGGTTGGCGAGATTATTTGCTTTTTGGGCGGGGTTGGTTGAGTTGTTAATGTTAGGGTTTTTTTTATGTTGTTTTAAGCCTCTAATGGCGTGGATTTTGCGCCAGACCGTTCTGGCATCTGTACGGTTATTTATACCTTCGCAGATTTTTTTCCCGTCTCTACTTTTGGCTATTTGGACTAGTTTTTGAACCTGGTGTTTTAGTTCGTGGGCTATGTTTAAATATTTGTAGTCGCGTTTTGCTTTATTGAAGGCTGATTTACGTTTTCGTCTAGTCTGTTCTATTTCCTCATTCCACCATGGTACCGTCGGTTTGCCTGTCTGAGATGTTTTGAAGGGGATGGAGGTTTTGGCTGCGTTTATTATATAGTCTGTTAGGTTTTTACAATAGGTTTCTGGATCCTTATTTTCTATTTCGTTTAAGTTAGCTTCGTTGCAGATATCTTGGAATTGGTCCCACAAAGTAGCTTTCAATCTAAAATTAGCCGATCTTCCCTTCTTCCTCTTTAACCTCCATCTAAAAGAACTCACCGAATAAAATAAAAAATAAAAAATAAATCACCAATCACCCGAAACCAATAATGGAAGGTCTCAATATTTTTCAGTGGAACGCCAACGGACTCACCTCCAACGGCCATGAATTAAAAACTAAATTTAAACTAAATAAAGGCCCTCACATTGCTTGTATACAGGAAACCAAATTCTCAAAAAAATCCAAATTCACACTACCTAACTACAACTCAGTTAGAACTGACAGAGCTAAACCGAAAACAAGAAGAGCCGCAGGAGGACTAATCATATTTATCAGGGAAGATATAAATTACGAAGAAATAAAAATAGACACGCCAAACCTTGGGATCGATGACATGCATCAACAAAGTCAACGAGCCTGACCACCCGATCCCGTTAGTCGCCTTTTACGACAATCATAGTCACCTTTTACGGCAAGCATGGGTTGCTCAAGACTTATTCTACCCCTGAATCTTCACGGGTCGGAGTGTATTGGAAGATGCGATGAAAAACAAATGGTGAAAGCACAATGATCTAACAAGCTTCAGGGCGTTGTTACCCTGCTTGGATATTCTGTTGGTCTGGGCAACTTGTGGCGGTTTCCCTACGTCTGTCAAAGAAACGGTGGAGGTACGGTCATACTCATTATATCATTATAACTGCCATAAAATCGAAATTCGGGCCAATGTTACATACTTAGTTCGGAATAATGATTGTCGGTTCCAGTTAGCTAGACGTCACGGTGATATTCACGTTTCTCCATAGTCTACATATAGATTTTCTCTTGCATCCAACATTCACATTGTAGACACAATTTAATGGATAACAACGTCTTTAATACTGTAAATAGCGACGGTATAGATCCTTATACCGTTGTCAAGCAAGTTGTCTTGCCATTGTATCATATTATGTAAGTCTGTCTTGCCATCACTGCTTGCTTCATGCTGATTGGCCAGTTCACGCTAATTGTTCCATTGTTTTCTGATCGCCTGAATACGTCATTTGACGCAAAGGTCAAGCTGTTTCCATAAATAACTGACTACATATTGGAATTGTTTTCAACTATTCGCGAGAAAATGAGCACAAAAGGAAATGCATTTATTGCAGAA
Source organism: Haliotis cracherodii (assembly GCF_022045235.1). Lineage (NCBI taxonomy): Eukaryota > Metazoa > Mollusca > Gastropoda > Lepetellida > Haliotidae > Haliotis > Haliotis cracherodii. The sequence continues at coordinate 34,420,705 of NW_027266265.1, forward strand.
AAAAGTCAGTTAAAGGGAAGCTCAGAATTTTTACAACATACGAACTTTGGGGACAATGAGGTATGCTGTAAGATTAAAACCTACCTTTTTTAAAATTGTATGTATGTCATCATTTATTTCATACCTTTAACCTTCATCTTTAATATGTAAACAATCAGACATTAAAATTGGCATGAACATACATTGAACTGACAGTACATACAAACATCACACCAAAAGAGAACTGAACGTACTTTAGAAGGTTTAGTTCTGAAACAAAAACCACTGGTTTCGTTGTCAAAATTGAAACAGGCAAACCTGATTGCAGCATGTTGATGTTCGACGTAACACATTTTCAGTCTATAACTCATGCTGATCTAAGACAATAAGAGTATACAGTGAATGTTGCACTGCAAAATATTCATTTCCACACCTCCTGTACGTGATTTATTTTTAGATTAACCATTTGGAAATTCCCCCATATATTAATTATTAATAGTTTACGTTACCATACGTGAAGAGTAGAGTCATGATAGTGCATAGCTACGTGTCCACAAAACATGATCTTGCATGAGACGTTTTCATACTGGTGAGGAGTATTGGAGTATCTACGCATTTGTTAAACCTCAAAGAACCAAATGTATTGTACAAAATTAATATACAAATTGCACTCCCTACTTTATCACAATGAAATATCAATCTTGATTAGACCGTCAAAACTACGCAAATATACCGTATCTGTATTTTACTACTAATAAATAAATACATGTACTTAGGGCCTTTTCTGTAAATGTATAGATGTATGTATGGCTTACGCAGCTATTTGCACCCTGAGGATAAACGTCATCATAAGTTCAGTTGGTGAACTGATTTGTCAGTATTTGTACAGAGATTGTTGTTTTATTACGCCATTTTTAGTCTTACGAAAGCTATGATTGGAGGACTGTCTATATTTTTAACTTGGAAAGGAAAGCTATGTCCAATGCATGTGAGCGGGTTCTTGGACAAGAATGAGGTACTGGGGACATACGTTGGTGCTTTGATACAATTCAAACATTTCTGTAAAAACGTTCTACACGTGCACTCATGCAATACATGTGAATCTTCCTACTGATATTTGTGTTTATATATACTGGTCCCGATAGTCGTGCTTTCGAATCCCAGATCTATGCCGATTGTTACGGTCGGTCTTTGAGCTTGATTTGTGTGTTAGTTGGTTTCTAAAGTGACAACGTCAATCTATGCGTCATGACCTGCGTTGAGGTTTCGTTCGCCCCAAAACACCCCAAGTTTACGTGCTGTGATAGAACGCATCCACTTAAAGCAAACTCAAACATGACACAACACAAACAAGAACTCTACTCACCTCTTTCATTTTACAACTGCAGGTGCGTTTCTGATTCCTCACATGATCTTCACGGTTGTTGTTGCCGTAACTCCCTTCTTCCTGGAAACTGTCCTTGGTCAGTTTTCTCGTAATGGCCCCATAGGAGTGTGGGCGATGTGTTCTCCAATGAAAGGTAAATAATAGCGATTATTATTGGCAAAACCCAGTGTTCTAATGAAGTCACAAAGAAACACAAATGCAAATGAAAATGAACGACAACCACAACTTGAATGTATTAAACTCTGTTTCCTCCGAGTTGGAATCTGGTTGCAAATGTCTGATGTAGACAGCAAGAAGGTAGGAACAGGAGATTTGGGTAAATATTTTCAACCTAGTTGCCGTCAATATTCATTTTGAACTTTTTGAGTTCATAAACATAAATCCAAAGATTCATTTTGTCATTTGGTTTTCAAGGTATCGGCTACGGTATACTGATAGTCAGCTGTGTGACCGTTCCGTAATACAGCATGGTATTTGCCAGGGCCCTCTACTACCTTTACAGCTCCTTCTCTGCCGTCCTGCCATGGACAAGGGGGAAAGGGTGGCCCAGTCGTCTCAGGCGCCGCGATTTGCTGTGCAGCGCTGCGTCCCTTGGACACGCCAGAAACCTATGATTGTGGGTTCGAATCTCGGTTCGCCCCAATTATGTTTCTAGGTTTGTCAGCACCATACCCGTTCTGGTGGGTTTCACCGAAGTGGTAAACGTCTGAGACTTCCTTTACTCCCACATTAAGCTGACACGCCGTGATATGACTGGAATACTGTTAAAAGCGGCGTTAAACCTAACTCACGCAGTCCAATGGACAACTTGGGGCAACGCATGGAACACACCACTGTGTGTGTGTGCTGGGGGGTCGAGAAGTGGCAACAATATTTCGGCAGATGTTATCTCTTGGTTGTGTGCACTCTTACAATACACCGAGAAGATGTTCCTTCTCATGTTACGCCAAGTCCTTCCTTTTTTTAAACTATCCATTTACCATCACTCGATACCTCTTTATATTTCTGTAATCATCTCTTATTTTCGAATCTTCCATGCTGTTTTGGAGAGTATATTTTAAGGAAGCCTCGGTATTTTCAGCATGTCGTTTTACAATAATTTTCTCATAATGATCATTTGTATCATTATTGATGAGAACATCTGATGCATGAAACGGTTTTTTCAGGTCCATTGGATTTGTAGTCTACCCTGAGGCAATATCACTTCTTCCTGTTCCACAGCTGTGGTTGGTGCTTTTCGTCCTGGTACTTTTGATGCTGGGCTTCGACACTATGGTATACCAATAGTTTAACCTGTTACCGATTCTTCTACGTGTAAGCAATTTTAGTATTTCATCAGTATGCTACATATCCTCTACCACGAAATGTCCTCTACCTACAATGTATGAAACAAAGTTTGGAAAGAAATTGACATGCCAGAAACGTGTGATTGAGTGGGTTCAAGGGCGCTCGGAACGGTATGTCCATCATGTCACTGCATATCAGTGGAAGGCTCAAAGTGATTAAAGTCCAAGGCGGTTACCATTTCGGTGAAACCAATGACAACGGATATGAGTCTGGCAGGACTAGATTGATATTAATCAGGGCGGGTCATCGGATTCTGTCACGATTAAGTAACGCAACTCTGATTACTGTGTCTTTAGACGTCTGGTATACCTACGCCAAAGCGAATTTGCAAAACGAACATGTTTATATAACTATGTATATGCTCCAGATACTATTAACCAAGACATCATATAGTTTTGAAATATCGAAGCAGCCGCTGGGGGTGTGGAGGATATTCTGCCACAGCGATTTCACAAGAAACATCTTCCAACTGTCATAGCTGCTGTGTTTATGAGTGCAGTTTTCGTTTCTGGACATATCTTTACGAGCAATGAAAGCATTTGTTTTCGACACATTACAAGATATCTGTGTATGTTGTGCCCTAATAGATGGCAATTGATGCATGTTGCTAATAATATTTGATAGTTGAAAGGTTCCCGTGACAGCTATATGAAAACCAATACCCTAAACTAAATGGTGAGTTTAGTTCGGATTTTTTTATATTAATTTTAATGTACTTTTAAACAACATTTTAAACATTTAAATCCAACTCATTCAAAGTTAAGACATCAAACGATCGTCTAATGCACATGTATAACATGTTTTGTAGATTGTCTGGACAAAATAGTTTTATTAAAATAAATTATGGAGGAGTGAAGACGTCGCCTATCATCCTCGACATGTTTGGTTGGTGACAGATCAGATGAGCTTGCTGACAAGAGTAACATAATCACAATAACGTTATCATCAGACAGATACTGCTACACCACTCTGATCTGGCGTTATCGTAGCGCAATGTCACTCAAGTGTCGTTCTGTTGGTGAAACGGCCGTCTGAAAAAGCTTATCCCGGTATTAAATTAGCATTCATATTCCCACAAATCACAATCATCTGCGTCCTTCCTGCAGCCTTTATGCCACCACAGATAATAATGCACGCAACGTTCACCCCGACGCCTCAAGCAACATTTGTCCTGTCTGGTATCCGGGCTGTCAGTGTTACATATTGAACATGCTTGGTTCAAATCAAAATGTTTTGGCGATGAATTGCGAGGGGGGCGGTCTCTGACATTGCTGTTCTCTTGATAATGTCGCCGAAAGTGCAATTTGGTGTTCGTATGGACGTTGAATTGGCGTGCCATTTCAACCTGGGAGCAACACGGTTCATTTATTCGTACGGCGCGCCATGTGTCATTTTCACTGAAGAGTGACACGTTGAAATATTATCAAAGAAGTCAAATATCGTCTGTTAAGACGCATGAAAATGATTACCCTAATATTTTGCTGACGTAACTGAAAATCGGTCCTAATGTTTAAGAGTTACAGTTAATCTCATCACAAGCAATGAATTGTTGTCCTGCCAAACGTTCACCAAGATACCCCTTTGAAATACACAATAGATGAAACAAGGTATTTGCAGATAAATTGTGTCTTTATTATGTGTGTTCATGTTCTTCATAGCATATCTAACGAGCGATATAACATGTGATACTCTTTGTTATCAATATGAATCACAGCAAGAGTATTAATTCATTGGATAACAGTATTACACCCTACCAGCAGCACGACAGGTACAATGAAGTACATCAGCTTATAGACAACCGGAAGCCGCTTTCCAATCATAGCTTCCACGTCAACAGAGAAACGTTTCACACCTGGTAAATATAAAAACAATAGAAACTGAACATAAGTGTGATAGTATCTCCTACATATCTAGAAGACTAGATAATTATGCATTCCAAAATAACTTAATTTAAACAAATATATGAATGTAATTGTCATAAACCATGCCATTTTTATTTGCACGTTTATTCGAAAAAGTAACCCTTCGTTATGTTGTAAACAGAAACCAAAAGATCAAGTGTACAGATAATAATTCCTTACTGGAATATTTGTAAAGTATATATATACTCAAAAGGCAAAAGTTACTTATATTTACAAACCTTTATACGAATGTTTGGATTTGAGCCTGGGAAAATGTTCATGAAAGAGTTAACAATCAACCAAATGTCGGTGGTATCGCATGGTTTTTGCAAGACATAACGAATATTCGGTAGAATTTGATTCAAACGGTCTCTAGAAAAAGTCAGAGATCCAATCCCTTCTCATTACCACTCTAATCAATAGCGACAAAACCCTTTCTATATTCGTAAGAAATCTCTTCTAAAAGCTGAGTTGAATGTGCAATCTTCGGAAGAGCAGAAAAACGTCATTTATGGCGTTTAGCAAAGACACGGTCGTTATTGCTGATCATACATACAGGTACCTCTCATTAAGCTACTAAGCACCGGGAGCTATTTTGTGGATTCATAAACACATGCTTATGACAAAGTCAGATTGGAACCAGAGATTTCCAATGAAACTGGAAAGCGTTTTGTCACAAATAGTTATATATCACATGAGCATGAATGGAGTATGGCCATCGCATCGGATTATGTGTTCGAATTTGAAAACGAAATATGCATCTTATTGTATTTATTAACTCTGACAGCAAAATTCGAAATTAGGTTGGGATATAAAAACAGGGTTATATTTAAAACAGGGACTAGTTTAAAACGTATAATATCTCTCTGTTTGATTTACTACGTACAGGCAGCCATGATTCTAACCATCGCAGCCTACAAGCCACCAACATACGGATACTATGAGTACCTTTCAATCGCCGTCACCATTGGTTGGTGTATTGCTCTGCTGCCAGTAATTCCTATCCCTGTTACAATGTTGACATATATTCTGATGCAGAGAGGACTCGCTGACTCATTCTCCAAATTCTTAATATTTTTGGTTTTCAATACATTTCGGCCCTTAAATTTTTATCTAGCATTGTACAACCTTTTTCCAGCCATCTCAGAACTGAAGGTATAGGTAAAGGTATTCGATATCGCTGTCATTACAATATAGCAGCAATTGCATTACTGATAAGGTGTAGACAGTTTGAAATGAGTTAAAGCTTTGTAAATCCTTTCGCGTGTGCAGACAGTCATAACTCCCAGCCATGAATAATGGCAAAGATGCAGACAGCGAGGGACATGGTATTACAGAGGACGCAGACTTGTCGAATAACTTGAAGGAAAACCTTCTGCATGTTTTCAATCAATAATAAAAGCTACACACATAAACGTCAAGCATATGCCTACACATGTATATACTGAAGCTTTATGCACCACGCACCCTTCCTTCAGAGAACATTTACAACACTGATTTAATAAAAATACTGATTCGTCTATTTGTTAGCTACGTTTTTTTTGTATGATCATGGCAACATCATTCAAGGCCGAGAGCAAAGCTTTTAAAAAGTTTTATGGCAGACATGTGCTTCTGATACAGTCGGAACTGCACAGTCGACTGTTAACATTTTGTCGGCTGTTGACAACACATGCAGGGGAATAAATATTTAAAAAACAGTGTTATTACTACCCCCTGCCATGGGGCAAATAAGAATTTTGTCATATAGTAGTGAATAATATTGAAGTTAATGTGAGCTATAAAAAAAAAGATAAAAAAGCGCTAGGAAGAGATAGGGTCGCTTAATGTCATCAGAGAAAATGATTAAATGTGCAATTAATACACACAAAAGGCCCCTTTTCTTGAATTTGTTTTTATGGCATCCAGTATTTCGAAGTAAGCTTGCAAAGTTTCATTTATTTAACTTCAGTAGTTTGTGAGAAAACTAGTCCCGATTGCAGACACTATGCACTTTAAAATCATGGGACAAGTTCCATTCGTCTATAAAAAGTAATTCAAGACGCCAGTTTTCGAACTCATTTCTTGAAACCGTGACTAGTAACATCAGCGTGTAAAAATTCATTACTCTTACTTAGATATTTGTTCAGAAAATGTGTCCCCTTTGAGTAGCGGACAGACAGACGGACGAAATCCGTTTCTAAATCCCCCGCCCCACTTCGAGACGAGGGATAATTAGATCCATCTGAAACCTGTTTCTTAGATAGTGGGGTAGCTACATATAAGCAAACTAATAATTGCCTACAGTACACATATTGTTTCCACTTGCCCATCTATTGGTCCGATTGGTAGAGAACTACCTTTTATCAAAGGGATGCTACTCTAACCCGAGTCAATTTTTAAGTCGTATGTTTAGAGTCTGCATGTCCTGTCATAACGTTACCAAGTGCAATGTCAGATATACACTCAGCGACTAAATGAAACAGGTTACCAATTCAGCCAAATGTTTCGAACAAATCCTTTTGTTTTCAAATGGAGAAAAGGCTCCAAACCTCAGAAGTCTACACGCACAGATATGGAAACTGATATCGCTAGGCTGGTGTCCTCGCTAAATTATTTCGCAATTTTATAACTCCAAAGATGTCAAAACTTGTAAAATGTCTCAGCTACGTCCCAAACAGATACTCATTTTCAGTATCTCAGGCTACTGTTTTGAAAATGATAGTAATTATCCAAGTAATTTCTGCAGATTCACGATGGTTAATTCTGACTCGATCGCCGATTGACAAGGGCGACGCACTGTTTGTTTGTAAACACTGAAAGTAGTTCTCACCTGACCTTTCATATTTGCATATTTTTTACGGACAAGGTAATGTTAAATTTTAGAAACTTTGACCAAAATTACCCAGATATTTAAATGACAACTTTTCATGCTATGTTACTTGGGGTCACATCTCGTTTGCGGTTCAGTATATGATTAGCCAGTGGATGATAAGTCTCTGTTTTTCTGCATTGGGTGTAAAAGGCAGAATACTGGTGAAAATTATATGAATGGATTACTCAAAATCAGCGATGACACCAAGTGTTCGCGAAAAGGTGAGCATGTGAGACAAAGAAGTCTTTAGAAAATACAAAAAGATTGTGAGCCATCCATCATAAACATTTTCTCCTCAGGCCACTGGACCAACGATGTTTCGTCAGATGCAATGTAATTTTTCCAACTTATGATGATACCTAAATGTGTTCAAATCCGGTTTTCAATGTGACTATTTCTTACCATTAATCATATCTGCCCAACATGTATTGAAATTTGGTTAATGTGTGGTTAGTTGTTGGGCTCAAAATATATGTTCCGCTTGCTAACAATGTAAGTTTTATTAAATTTGACCTAGATTTTACCTTCAACCATACAAAAAGATGAAACCTAATCTTCTTTCTGACATTACTCAGACTATTTTGTACGAAATGTCATGATAATTAGTAACTTTGTACATGTGTAGTTTCTGTTCGCGATATCATAAATTTGGATCTTGATGTGACGTTTGCCTCTGAACCATACTGAAAACTAAAACATTTTGCCATTACACATGATCAGCCATTTTTTCACAAAAAAATCGTATATGTTTCATTTGTTGAGGCATTAACATGTATGTTCCACATTTTAACATTCGACCTTGTGTTGACCATGCTCTTAAATTATTTCAAGATGCATATTTGTCTGCAAACTTATCTTGCTCTGACATTGAATCAGAGAGCTGAACTTTGGGATGTGAATTTCTCCTTGTGTTGACATCCTATTGTGTTCAAAGTTTTAAATATAGTTTTAGTTTTTGCAGAAAGTGTTTACAGTGCAGTGGCACTACTTTTGTTAGTGATAACGCTCAGATCTGAAATATCACTCGGTAAACTAGGTCCTCATTTTTGCAATAATTGCAACATCTGTTAATGACCGCATTCATGGTTTAACTGATACGATGAAACTTCAGGGGAAAAATTCCCTGTTCGAGTTCCCTGTCAATCGCATATACAAACACGATCCGAAACGTTGTAAATTGACCCCAGTTTTCCATTCCGATCTCCTGCGTAAATCTCCTTCTGTTCAACATGATTATACGTTCTTATTCTGAATGTGAAAGTGTCTTTCGTTTGAAGTTGTCGACGAAGATGTTTGTGCAGCCAAGATCTTCTAATTACACCGATTTCTAAAACGGTAGACACATTATGCAATATAAGAGGGAAAATAGTGATTGACGTTTCACTAATGAAACCGTACGATGACTGGCTGCTCAACGTAGACACCAGATCGGTAAATAAAAGCAACAACAAAAAACATTTCCAAAATTTTTAGAAATCAGTACTCAAAGCAGAGGCCATTCTAATAGTCAAAAAGTGATATTCTAGATGTTCGCGAAAAATGTGGGCGTATCTTGTTTCACCCGTCACAAATACATGTTAAGGAAAATCAGTTGTGTCGGACAGGATGTCTGAGATTCCAATAGCTGCACTGTTTGACTTTTAAGTGACCTTGCAGTTGTTCTTCATTCTTCATATATACGAATGACTTCTTCATTTAATGAATGTACGAGTACATTGAAATATTACTAGCGCTGTTATTTTCATGATAGCACACACTATGGAACACTTTGTATGAATTAATGTTTGTGCATAGAAATATCAATTCCAATGTATCAATATTCATATATAACCTGATTCGGAACCGGTATCCGGTTTACCTTTTAAAGGAGCGAACAAGTCAACTTGCTTACTTTTAAATTCACATAGTTAACAAATTCTCAAACACCACAGTGAAGTGAAAACGCTGGAAACAAATATGACTACAAGACAATTGTTCTAATTCTTCTTCTTGTTCACGTCTTTCACGGTTCCCGGTTCCACCATCTGCAATATCTCAAATGTGTTAGGCCAACATAGCATGAAAAATCATGTTTCCATTTTCGGGAAGTCTTCCCCATACCCTCCCGTTAGTATTCACAAGGTGCTGTTCCTGTCTTGTTTAACCTGCTACTGCATATACTTGTAAAATAGCTTAGTTTTATCCTCTATATAAACATCATATGGAGATGTTTTATTGTATAGTATATACGATATAATTTTCCTTCCCGAATTTTATATTTTGGATCATGTGTTAAGGTTGCCTATATTGTATTGAGGGTGCGCTTTTTTCTGTTTGTTCACAGACTTATACCAGTATATAAGTGCACTGATTTCTTTAGGTAAAACAATAAAGGTTGTATTGACACGTGTTGTATTCATATCTAAATACCTTTATTAGAAATGTGAGTGACCGTTTGACACTTTCTTTTATAGGTATTTTATGGTGAATATATTTAATGAAATCACCAACTAACTGGTTGATGTGGGCCGTGCGAGTTCGACGTTGGCGAGTGCGGGACTGGGGATGCGTCATGTTCTCCGATGAGAATAGAAATTGCTTGTTCAGAAAAGATGGTCTTGCTTGAAAATGGTGTAGGGATCTATACCGAAACGTCGGCCTTACAGTAATAAAGGAAGTTGTTATCCATAATTTGTGTCTACTTTGTCATCCGTCAACTTATAAGTAATGCCAATAAAACAAATCTTACTTTGTGGAATTATTATTAATCTTGTAAAATGATCCTTCTTCTCTGTCTCTTTCTCAACTTAACTGCGCTCAAGGACCCTGCAGTTCTCCAACCATCCGAGCCAATCCTCAACATGAGACATATGGTAATTGTGAACTGAGCAATGTATGCCGTGAATACTATAAAGTAATTACCTAGCATGAATATCATAACATACTTAGCACGTCTATGATCATTAGGGCGACATTTTTCTATAAATCTTCCCTTTACAAACCCGCTAGGTGCGCTGATCCGAAAGGTCCAACCGGAAACTGACAGCGCAGGTGGTATGAGCGACACGAGCGGTACGTGTTACTATCACACCTACAGGCAGTTAGCCATTACAGCTTTCACCTGTTAGCAACAGTCACGCTGGTGTATGAACAGTGTATCTGTTCGCCTAATCAATGATCTATCAATTGTCACGTCCTAAGATATATGTTCCGTGTTGTATAGTTTCATTGTAGAGGGACCCATATCTATGTTGAATAATCGCCGATGAGGTTCTATGCATGCAGTTCAGTGCAGCGGCTTGGCGATGCGGTACGCCAAATGTGTAGGTCTTATGCAACGTAAATTAAAGTTCGTCAGTTCACCAAACTGTAAAAGAAACAGACACTGAAAATTAGCATATCATAACACAATGTTCAAAATAGAAGAAATGGAAATCACTGAAATCTATTGTTTTATATTCGTAAGGGTTAATGATGAATGGTGGTTGTTACATCAATATGTTTCTGAATTGCGCACAACGTTATATTTTTATTTTATATATATGTATACTTGTGAATGTGTACTTGTATTAGATTACACATGCATGACTTTTGAGCAGTCATAATATATAAGTATAATCTGTTTAATGTAAACACAAAAACATGCATTTAGACATATATACATTGAATGATTGTGGGGTTAAACTAGCATTGATGTCATGATAGAAATGTTCGATTAGAAACTTTCTAAAATCATATTTGCTATATCATAATATCTAATAAATAGATTTAAGATTGTAGGTGTCTTGAAGTACAGTTGGATGTAATTCAGGATATATAGCTATTGCAGGAAAGTACACAGGTATTAAGGAAAACGACTTGTCAATATAATAGATGTTGCCAAAACAAGAAGATACAACTATCGTTTACATCTATTTATGTAGCATGCGTACAATTTGTGAAGCCCGCTTGTGGGGTAGTCAGTATGATTTGTGTTTGCTTGGACCAATGTCTGTAATTACTACTATTTGAAGAGGATGAGTATCAGAATTATGTAAGTATGGTGGATCAATGAATTACCAACTGTGATGACTCCAAGCACTAAATACAAATGATGGGACACATTTTACAAGGGTCATAATAATACGTGTAAATCCTTAATTTCAAACTATGATGACAGGTGTGTATATTGCATCTGAGTAACTGATTGGTTGTTGTGGCATGGTAGATTTTCATTTGCTTCAATCAGAAGGTTATTTATTTTTCAATTATTAATAAAGGCGCGGATGTATAATAATTATCGACCTGTGTGCAAGGCCTGTCACAGATGTCTGCAAATATACATTGATGTCACGGACTATGAAAGGATGTACATGTGTTATATCTAAATGCTGCAGTAGTTAAAGAGCAAGTTCACACGAAAATAAACCTATTTTTCTTGTACTTTTTCATCATGACAAGTATTTACCTAGTAGTTTCAGAGGCAAACCAATACAAATATAACAAGTATCTTATTTATTTTATTAATTCAATCTGTTTATATTTTTCACATTTACCAAGAGTGATATTCCCATAATAAACACACCATGGCTTATGTCCCTTGCAATATGATGTCATAGTGCCAATTGATAAAGGAATGACGTCATAAGACTTCATTAGATCCGCATCACGTAGTGTAGTTACAGGTGTGTGATTCTATCTTCTCAGATGCGCAGCCTATTGTTTTGTTTGGTGCCCCGCTGTTCAAAATACAACGCTAAGCACAATTACTCTCAACTTATTTCGTTTTCCAAAATCGCGACTGAGAAGATAGCAATGCATGGATAACGTACTGTAGGTTTCGCGATGATGGTTGCAATTTCTGTATTGAACTATTTTGTATCTATATTTTATATTGTATTTTATATCTATAATATTATCTATTGTAGTATGATTGTCTTTTGATGTAAAAGTGTTGTGTGGATGACATATGAAAGTACAGTGTGAATGACATATAAAAGCATAAATCTGATACAATTTGTACACTGTAAACTGATGACATTTGTATTCAGGCACCCAGTACTAGTGAGGCCGAAAGTACTACTTTTACAATTTCTTAGTCAGTGTACATATTAAGTAAGACGAGTTCTATGGATGAACAACTTCTTTATTACAATTAGTGCGACGTTTCGGTGTAGATCCTGACACCTTTATCAGGCAAGTGATGGGTAGGGCTTACTTACTTACTTATATTGGAGATTTAACGTGCGCTTTCCGACTGCAAGCGTATGTCGCACACGGGCCCGGCCAGGCCATTTAATGTGTTTCCAAAAAGGGGAAAAGTGAGTTTGTGCAACCCAGGAGGGGGCTTTAGGGGTTACTTATATAGTAATTTTGAAATTTTGAGATTTGGAAAGAATGCCAAGAGTGGGTGGGGGACGAACTAAGGGAGCTGTGTGTGTTGGGTGGTTATCAAATAAGGTAGTTTTGGTTTTAATATTTTATTTGGGGTTTAAATGCGACTAATTAGTCCTGTTTTTATTAGGTATATGCCTAAGGCTTTGAATTTTTCTAATTTATTTTGTGGATTTAGGATTGATTCTAGTGTAAGTCCGGTTTTAAGATTTAGGGTGGTCTGTAGTGTTGTTCGGTGTGTTTGGTAGTGTGTGCAGTGAATGAGTACGTGTTCTGGTGTTTCTTGTTGTTTGCAATGTGGGCAGTTTCCTGTTGTGTGTAGTTTAGCTATTTTACGGTGATTATTTAGTTTGGTGTGGCCTGTTTGTAGTTTGGTAATTATTCTGTCGATTATTTTGGATGGGTGTAGTATTTTGGGTTTATTTAGGGGTTTTTTGAGTACTTTCCTGATTTGGCTATTTGAGTTTTGGTATATATTTTGCCATTTTTTGTTAATTTTTTGTTTAGTGACACTTTTGATTTCTGATTTTGAGCTGGGTAAGTTTAAGCTTATTTCTGGGAGTTTAAGGGATAATTTTGCTGCTTTATCTGAACTTTTCATTTCCAAAGATTCCTACGTGGGCGGGGATCCAAATGAACTCTATTTGTTTACCTACCTTAGTTAAGTTGTTTGAGCTATTGAGTATTTGATTTATTAGTTTGGGGCGGTTTTTAGTGTTTTTATTTTTGAGGGCTTGTAGTCCACTGAGGGAGTCGGTTAGGACGAGGATTTTTTGGTGTTTTTTAGATTGCTGATTGTGTAGTGCTGAGGCCATGCCCATTAGTTCGGCCGTGAATATGGATTGGTTGTTTGGGAGTCGGTAAGATTGTGTGTCTTTGGTTGGTTGTGCGATGTGGACCCCGAAACCTGTGTGTTTTGAGATCGGATCTGAGGATCCGTCTGTGTATATGTGACACCAATTTGGCTAATTTTCATGTATGTATGCTTGTGTGGTGGTTTTAGCGATGTTAGGATCGGTCTGTTTATTTAGTGTATTGGCTAGTGTTGTGTCTATTTTGGGTATTTTAAGTTTTGGAGTGAAGATATTGGATGATTTATTGTTTTGTTTAAGATTATTTATTTTGTGTTCGTTTAGGTAATTGGTTATTCTTTGGGAAATTGGAGTAAGTAGTGGATGTTTCCGGGCTAGGGCTTGGTTTCTAGGGCTAATATTTTGTTTTATTAAGTTTTCGATTAGTGGGTTTGATTGGGACGCGGCCCAGAAGTTTAGGGTAAGTTGTTCCCTACGTAGTTTAAATGGCATTTCTCCTGTTAAGGCCTGGAGTGAGGTGGAAGAGGTGCCATGTTGAGTTCGTGTGATTAGTTTTAGGGCCTGATACTGGATTGAGTCTAGTTTTTTAATGAGAGAGTTGTTTAAGGTGTCGTAAATGGCACTGCCATAGTCTAGTTTGGACCTAATTAGTGATATATAGAGTGAGAGGAGGGTGTTTTTAGAGGCCCCCCAGTTGGAGCCGGTTAGGCATCTTAACGTGTTTAGGTCTTGGCTGCATCTGGTTACAAGGTTTTTAATGTGAGCATCCCAGGTGAGATGTTCATCGAAGATTAATCCTAAGAATTTGGTTTGTTTTTGGAATTTGATTGGTTTGTTGTTTAGTTGGAGGTTTAGGGTGGCGGGTTGCATATTTTTGTGTTTAAATACTATTCCTGTGGTTTTTTCTGAGTTTAGGGAGAAGCCCCATTTGTCAGCCCATGGTTGTATTTTATTTAAAGATTTTTGTAGTAAGTTTTGGGCCATTTTAATGCTTTTAGTGCGGATCCAGAGGGCTCCATCATCCGCGAATTTTGATGTGTTTACTTTGGGGGATAGTCCCTCGAATAGATCGTTAATCATAATATTGAAGAGTGTGGGGCTTAGGATGCTGCCCTGGGGAGTGCCATTTTCTAGGGGACATTGGTCCGATAGCGTTTGGTCTATGCGCACGGTGATTTTGCGGTTTGTTAGGAAACTTTGGATGTAGTTAATTATTTGACCTTTAAGTCCTATTTTTTGTAGTTTTTGTATTAGCCCGTTATGCCAAACCATGTCGAATGCTTTGGAGAAGTCTAGAAAGATGCCTGTAGTATATTGTTTGTTAAGTTGGCCTGTTTTAATGTCCTGCTCTAGTCGGGCGAGGTTATCTAAGGTTGAGCGTCCAGGAGTGAAACCGCTTTGGTCTGGATTTATTCTGTTGTTTTGTTCTAAGTAGTGTTGTAACCTGTTACAACACTACTTAGAACAAAACAACATAATATGGGTAGGGCTAAACAACATAGGTATATATACACTTATTGACATCTAAGTTGTTACAGTGACTAGTGATGGACACAGAGTGGTGATTAAGCTAATTGGAAGCCAGTGGATGACTACTGAACACAGAGTATACAAGCAGAGTAAACAAGCAGACTGATGGAGATGATGGAAGCCACTGTTTTAATTGGATGGACAAAGGGATTTAGCAATTAGGTGATGGTAAGCAGGCGGGATGTAATAGCCTTGGTCTCTGTTCATTGCTGGCTGGATCCTTTTGATGTAGATGGCTTCTAGGAGTTTCCTGATTTTGTAGTCTGATTGGTTGTTGGCCAGGATCGTGATGTTGTTCCACTGGATGTTACGATCGGGGTGGGTTCGGGCGTGGTCGGAGATGGCTGATTTTGGGTCATTTTTTTGTACTGAGGTCTTGTGTTCTTTTATTCTAATGGGTAGGGGCCTGGATGTTTCTCCTACATAGGAGTCGCCACAGTCACATTCTATGTGATATACGGCTCCAGCTGGGTCTTCTTTCTTAGATGTAGGGGCTTGCCATTGGCGCTGAGGATGTTCTGGATTGTCCTGCCTCTCTGGAATACTGTATCGATGTTGGCGTGGTGTTTGAGCAGTCTGCGGATCTGGTGGCTGGCTGTTCCTATGTAGGGAAGACTGATGACAAACGGGGCTGTCTGTTGTCGTGGAGGCCGCTCTCTAGGGCTGAGGATGCTGTTGATTGTTTTTTCAACTAGGCTGGTAGGGTAACTGTTGAAGTTAGTGAATACATGGCTGAGGTTCCGATTTTAGCTGTTGTGGCGTGGAACAGATGTTGACGGCACGTCGGGCTAAGGTGGCGATGATTCCTCTCTTGATTTGATTTGTGTACATATCATTTGGACTTATCTATATAATAAATATTTTATTTTTCAGGTCCCTCAATGATAATATGGACGAAAATAAAAGCGACAAAACCCTTTCCATATTCATAAGAAATCTCTGTCAAAAACAGACTTACGATTCTGACTAAATCATGTGTTAAAGAATGGCTATCAAATAGTGATGATACAAGGTGTTCGCGAAAGGTGAGTGTATCCTGCTCCACCGGTGTCAGAAGAAATTCCTGGCGTTGAGATCCATTTTCATTGTGTGCATTTAACCAGTAATCGTGCTATTTTCTTCAGTTTTTCCCCCGGCCTTCGCCCTTGCCAACAACTCATCCACCCATCAGCCAGAATTACAGTATTACAGTATTACAGAAACTTATAAAACGAAACAGCAAAGGCTGATTGTTGTCAGAGACCATAAAACAAGATTTCAATGAAAAAGTTTAATTTAGTGAGCACAGAGTAAAACAGTACATACATCAGATGGAAATCGTTCACGAATCACCTCGACAACAGAAGATGGAATAACTTTTCTCTGATTCTTCAACTATTTCTGCAAATCTCAAAAGTGAACCTCTTGTTTATAAAGTGTAGATTCTGAAATGAAAAGTGTGCTTCATCAGTCGCACAATTCAAAACATTACAAAAATATCATACCGTTTGAATATATATTTTTGTCTTTCAATCTGGAGGGATGCCTATATAAGAAGCAACTTATATTGATGATATATGCATAATTTCTATACCATGTTAATAATTCAGTAATAACCAAAACAGTTTATAGTGTTCTATCATGTTGACATGATGTGTGTATTCCTATTGGTCTGAATAATTCTTGAAATATTGTGAACATGTTTCAATATTATTAATGAAATTTAATAACCTTACAAGTAACATATGTATCCATAACTGCCTCTCAAATAAACATTTACGGAGATTTATTTTACTTGTCAGATTTGTTTGTTTTGCATGATAGATGTCAAATGCATAATAAAATAAATTGATTAAAGTTAATCATATTATATGTTTTCTAAACTATATTTCAAGTGTTCAGATATAAAAGGGTGGTTAAAGCGTTCGATCGTCACGCTGAAGACCCGGGTTCGATTCCCCACATGGGTACAATGTGTGAAGCCCATTTCTGGTGTCCCCTGCTGTGATATTGATGGAATATTGCTAAAAGCGGCGTAAAACCCTACTCACTCATATAAACAAATGACTGCATATTTCAAAATATGAACTTATTGAAGATGCAAAACAATTTTTAAAATAAAAACTGTTCCAGATTATTGCTGAAGGGAACAACAACAAAGAATTATAATTATGATTTACCCATTCCTTTATTATGGGGTTCTAAGGTCATTCCTTTGGGACATATACATCTGTTTCCACCTTTCTTCAGTATTGATTCCTGGAAACTTCAATTGGAACCACAGCATTACATTCACAAAGCAAATAATTTTATCTAAAGTTTCAGGGCATATTTTCATATGAGCATTTTGAGCTCTGTTTCATCTCTCTGGTCTACTGGTGTAAACAACTCACTGCATAAGGCCTACATACCGTATTTGCTAGGGGGGGGGGGGAGGGGGGGGGACTAATGGTGGTCAAGGTTAGTGATGATGCAGCCGTAGCAGTCAGAGGTTCATGTATCAAGCTCGTTCCTGATGGGAGCGACATCTGGACAGCACAGCTAATCTGCCTTGGACTGCACACACACACAGTAACAACAAGTGCAACTGTGACATTATTGCGCAGGATAATTATGTAGTATTTAAAAAAATCTCTTATTTTACATAATTGATCTTAATCACCACAACATTTTAATTTTTTCTAAATACATATGTAACGGTTATACGGTACACATACTGTATTGTGTTATGAAACTATATTTTTACACCATTAGATAAGGTATGTTAACATTTAGAACACACTGAACATAGGTTATGGGGTTTATCTGCATGTGGTTATTTCCAGCTATTGAGGGCAGAGTTTTAAAGGCGGTTGTTACAGATGCTTTGACCAAAAAGTGAGGTCAAGAGGTCCAAATTTCCAAAGAAAAGTTTATGATTTTGAAATATTTTTTGATAATTTTCTTAAATAATTTATAAATATTATAAGTGACAGTAAATGAGCTTTTTGTAAACATTTTACATACATCTGGTCCACTTATTATAATTATATATTAACCATTATATATTTCTTTAGTCTGTAAACATTTTTGTTATAAATCTGGCCTAATAATGGATGATAAATAGTTCCCCTGCAAATCTGCAATACATTTTCTATGAATGGTTGTCAGAACAAACCAATAACCAATTATCTATTAAATATATATAGGCCTACTGCAGTTTCACTTTCAATTGGGAACGGTTTTGTTCGGCGGGTGATTGTGCTGGTGGAAGTACGACATCCATGCAGTTACTTATCCATAAAATATGGCAGTTATTTTTAATTCGGATGGGTAAAAGCTCAAAGAGAATCCTGGTACTTACTTGATGTACCCCATTTTCGTGTTACCTAAAGCATATGCTCTCGTAATCAGCTGGTAATGTGTAATCTTGTTGAGACAACGTTTTGCGACAGATCGTCTTTGTTTCCTGTACATTGCCAAGTAGCGTTGATCTGTAGGCCACAGGCGGTGGCCATAGTTATACCTAATATAGACAAACTTAAGACTGACGACATTGCTTATACCGGTTATATGGTCGTAACGGGGAAGGTGCGGGGTCAATGAGCCTGGCTGACGAAGCTTGCGCGTCACCAGGCGTGACAAAAATCTCTTAGAGTTTTACGTTTCCGCTTCTGATTTTGTGATCATGAGCATATAAGTAATTTAGGTATACACACATCAAAGTGTTATTCTTACCACGGTGTCGCTGGTAATTGTGTAGATGTTGAGTGACACTTCAGGTGATGTACGTGGATCTTCTCTTGTTTCCACTTGATTTTCATCGTTTCCATACCGCGAAACTTGCTCGTGTTGGTTCATAAGCGTATGGTTTTGCGATTTCTTGATGGATCAAGGGAACTTCTTCCGATCAGGCAATGTATCGGATACCATGTTGTCTCACCATAAACTGGTACTGGATATCTTTTGTGTTATGACAAGACAGGGATCCAGTTAAATTGGCACCAATGACGTCATAATTTAGGGGGGATAACTCTGGCCTGATTAGCTCGGAAAACGAAGGCCTCATAACGGCATGACATTTTCAGACTTATTGTGAGCTTCCTACTTTCACTGTGAAAATGTTCAAACACTGATACTAACTCATTCTAAAATTGCGAAAGAAAGAAAGTGTTTTTTGCGAGTACACTTCCCCTTTAAGGTCGTAACGGTGGAAATAACACAAAGGTTGATGATTAGAACGCGTTTGCATTATTTCACAAATGCTATGTTAACCCAAGGCTGACGGAATGCCTCACTATTTTCTGACGTAAAATAAATGTGGTGGCAATATACCGTTGATCATGGCGCTTTCTCCCTCCATCTTCCATTCTTACAATTCGTGTCTTAGTTAAAGACTGAAAAAAATGTTATTCTCTACTAATATTCACTACAAAGTATGTGCAAGTTAAACATATTCAGTAGTAACGACCATGTTTGGATGACAGGGCAACAGGGTAACGTTATAGCTTGGCTATACATGTCACTAGTCGTCGCAGCGCTATTGATCTGGGAACCGGACCCGAAGTGACATGTTGGACGATCGCGTATATCATTTCAAAAGGAGAAATATTGCCCTTTTGAACTAAGCGGTCGGTTTTCGTGAATACTGTAAATCATGAAATGAGTGACACCAAATTAATGTGAGTGGTGACCCCTGGCCTACAATGCCTCAGATTAATGCGAGTAACCCTTCCTTTAAACTATTAAAACTCATCAGCAAACGATAACACCAAGACTTTAGACTTAGAATTCCATGATTATATTTTGGGGGATAGAACTAGGATTGAATGTTATCATTTGCTATTTTCACAAATTGAACTCAACTGCTAATCTAACCTACATGAAATCAAAATACAGGTAATGTATTATCAAGCAATTATTTCATTTTGATGCCAAGGTAACATTTTTCATGATGTCAGTGTTAAACGCTGATGCGTTTTCAAGTTTCAAACTGAACAGAAAGGACCGCAACATTCACATTTTTACTGACTGCCTGAAGGTAGTGTGGTGTCCCTTCAGGCACTCATCGCAGTCTCGTCGTAAGCTAGCGTTACGTCACATACATGTACATGTTCATGTAGGAATACCAAAGGTTGTTGGTTAAGTGTCTCTACATAAACGAATGGCGATAACACTAGCCATGGCAAGACAAAAGGCAACAGAGATATCTCTGGTTTAGCTCAGTTAGCGATGTGACACACAAAAATAGCACGTTAGCGGTACCCCATGATTTCTCTTCAGTGTATTTATTCCGATTGAAAAGGTGGAGCTCCAAAACACTCGATGCCCAATATCAACTTAACAAACGGACGACGTTTACATTTATAGTTTTACTGTAGTATACATGAACATACTAATTTGCCTCTCTATGCAATAATTGGTTCATTTCATTTACTTCATCAACAATTACTTTTCCTTTACAAATCTTTTGCAGCACTCCCTCTGAGACCAGGGTGCTGAGGCTCTGAATCAATGACGCTTTCTTGAATATACCTAGTAGTACGCAATTAATATCTTATCTTAAACTCCCTATACCAGCCTCACGCAAAATGTCATTTAGGCCCATTTGTTCTCAGCCTTTTCTTAATTATCGTAATATCACAGTATGCTAATGTATGTAGTTTGTAAAGGTCCGATATAACATCTTCGGTTATTGATGTGCCATTCTTCTTGTGATTTTATTAAGCTGAACTGTCATGAGTATGATCCCCACAATAGTCACTGTTCACAGAACTGCAATGTTGATGTCGAAACTTGCCGTATCTCATTATTATTGTCTACCTGCAATAGTGTACACCAAAAGGTATTCTTATTCCGTGACTATCATGTACGTCGAAGTCAACGATATTCCATGACTGCTACATGATTGAGTGAGTGAGTGAGTATGGTTTTACGCCGCTTTTAGCAATATTCCAGCAATATCACGGCGGGGGACAACAGAAATGGGCTTCACACATTGTACACATGTCGGGAATCGAACCCGGGTCTTCAGCGTGACGAGCGTACGCTTTAACCACAAGGCTACCCGACCGCCTCGCTACCTGATTTGCCGAACATGGAGTGAGTGAGTGAGTGGGTTGGGTTTATCGCCGCTTTTAACAGTATTCCAGTTATATCGCGGCGTGTCAGCTTAATGTGGGAGGAAAGCCCGAAGTGATGCAGGTCTCAGACGTTTACCACTTCGGTGAAACCCACGAGCACGGGTATGGTGCTGACAAACCTAGAACCATAATCGGGGCGAACCGGGATTCGAACCCACAATCATAGGTTTCTGGCGTGCCCAAGGGACGCAACTCTGCACAGCAAATCGCGGCGCCTTAGACGACTGGGCCACCCGTGCCCCCTGCCGAACATGGATACGCAATGACGCACAATGAGCATGCTTCCATGCATCAAACTATGATGACACCAGCTGCTCACAAAAAGGCGAACCTACCTCACCCCACCGGTATCACCACCAACAAATACCTGCAAAGGCAAGCAAATTCCTTACCCGAAAAAACTCGGTTACACACGGTACAAGTCAAAATAGGGAATGACACAGGAGATCATTTTGGTCACTGACGCGTCAAATCTGGAAATGTCTTCTACGCTTCCACCACAAAGCCGTCTGAAAGCCCCACAGATGCCCTGAAGGGTGTGAATGCGACCAAACAACACCGAGCAAGGGTCGCACTCGCCGAAATCATTAATCATGATAATTACATACATTTTCCCCTAACCTTAAAGTGAGACTGGGTTAACCATACTAGTCCTCAAAATCGAATATGCATCCTTTCTGAAAGGTAATGCTTAAGATAACACACGCATCACACCTTTTCTCTAGATGTGAATGCTGCTCTGATTTAAATCTGTTCTGTTAACAAGATATGTGCAACTATGCTTTTCTTTTGTGCTGTCATGATAAGTTAAGATAATGAAATACATCGCCCCTGTATTCATTCCATGTAAGGTTGGGTTCAGCTTACTGCCCTGAACCCCCTGCAGTTCTCCAACCATCCATGCCAAGCCTCTCCCTACAATACGCCACACGGTTACTGTTTGTTATCTGATCGGCGAAGGGTCCTTCAAGGTCCTCTCTCCTGCCTCTGTCCAGCTATATTGCGTCTGTCATGTTGAGAATGGGTATCCGTCCTGTGGTTTGACATTATTTTAACAATACAGCAAACATTGATATGTAAACATCAAATATAATTCAGTGGTATGTCATCCTAATATATCAGTTCAATATCACCTAAATCCTATCTATTGTGGGGATAATATCAAAATAAATCACAGTTTATGTTGAACTGGCATGAACATCATAACATGCTCAGCAAGTCGTTGCTCATAATTCCCTCTACTCCCGCTGAAGGCTCTGCTTGCTTGCTTGTTTGTTGTTTAACGTCGCACTCAGCAATATTCCAGCTATATGACGGCGATCTGTATTAATCGAGTCTGGACCATATAATCCAGTTATTGACATGGTGAGCATCGATCCACGCATTTGGGATACATGCATCAAATAAGTCAGCGAGCCTGACCACACGATCCCGTTAGTCGCCTCTTACGACAAGCATAGTCGCCTTTTACGTCAAGCATGGGTTGCTGAAGACCTATTCCACCCCGGATCTTCACGGGTCCCGAAGGCTCTGATTTTGGATAAATTTCTGTTATTTCTTAAACGCACCTGAGGTACATATCTGTAGTACCCGCATATGGGCATATGTGGAAATCAAGAAGTGTGTCACTAAAGTAATGCGAGTGTCGACCGCTGGCCTAAAATGCGTCATGAGATTAATGCTATAAGTCCCGCCTTTGAACTCTAACAACTAATCAGCTGACGAAATCACCAAGACAGTAGATTTAAATTTTCATGATGTAGTATTGTCTGATGGAAGTTCAATTCAAAACCATCATTTTATTTCTTGAAAATCTTAACTTTAACTTTTGATATAGCTTCTATGAAATCAAGCAGGAAAGTTTATCCATTTCTCTCAGGAAATAAAACATGAAAGAGTAGCATGTGCATGTACCTGCCTGTGTGACAGTTTCACTAAAGGGGAATCTTCTCCCTACTGGCAGTAGTGACAAATGTTCTTTTTGTGCTTGTGTATAGTGTTCCAAAATGAAATTATTGTGGTGTACTTACTGTTGACATCATGAGCATCCTTACTTAGTACTCACTGTTTTCTGAATTGGTTGCACAATACTGATAATGTTACGTCGGTATGTTAATATGTTAGTAAAAAAATTAAATAAATAAAAAGTTCATTTGTTCATATGTTTCTTCGTTGAATATATAGAGTAGATGACTACAATGTGTACTTCGGTGAGGATTAGTAATATAATTTTAGTTATGATATTACTGTAATTATTATACCTGCATATCATTACAAATAAAAGCTTAATCATTATTTTATATTAAACATAAAGACAGGTATTTGGTTTATGGAGATTATTTCTAACACTGGCATTGTTAATACAATTCTTAATTCTGTAGGATATTACAACATGTATAAATTTAAATTTTGTTTGTGTTATTTAATTTGTATGATTAAATCTGTATTATTTTGAAATGTGTTTTGAGACTCGATGGCGTGATAATACAATGTAATGTCCTTCGATTGTTTTTTTTTCAATTAATCTTAGAGTAGTGTGCCGTCTGCTAGCCCAACTAGAGACTTCTGGTAACAGTTTCATCACAAGCTGTCAATCACCCAATGGCCAAGCCGCGAAGGTGGAATGCCCTCCTGCTGAGTTCAAAGAAAAAACAGTCTGCTCATGCATATTTTAACTTCAATGTCATATCTTTACTTGTCATCGATGTATTGACATCTGACCATGGACGACAACTCGATATCCCAAACAAGTAATATTCATATATGTGATGCTGGGACAGAAATGTGTCACCATTGTGTAGCGTCCCGAAAGAAAAATAACCCCTTTATTAATGCACTAGCTTGGCCTATTCTGCCAGCAGTCAAAGTCGAGAGTCAGCAACATATCCGGTTACACTTGCCCAGGCTGGCCCACGCGGGATTCTCTCTACTAATCAGTTCTCCATGCGATACTCATACCATAGTCTGTCTAGACACGAGAGACAAAATGTTAAGGGACTCCATCTCAAGTCTAGAATGATTTGGCAAGTCTAGATTGCCTCAGTCCTGGCACTGAAATCAAGCTGGACTCTGGGCTCCATTTGGATTCGATTTTGTAAATATGTTTGGGAATAAATTTTAGTCCACTGACAACGGTACATTCCCATGATGAAGTTATTTATAGCTTTTATTGGGATATCGTGTTGTCGTCAATGGTCAGATGTCAATACATCGATGACAAGTAAAGATATCACATATCTCGCTTCACTTTTGCCTATATATTAGAGACGTGTTTGTACATTACTGCAATGAACATGTACATGACCACGCACGTTGTATGAGCAAAGCCTGTTATTCTATTGTGCTGGAATTTAACTGGATCAGCGGGTAATATATGATACTATTGTTCCATCGATATCTCTTCTGGTTGTTTTAATATATTTTTAATATATTTCACTGAATGTATACACGTACATACATAATGTATAATTTTACTGCCATTCCAAGATAACATATACATTTGTCATCATTTACTTGTGGGCATGCGTTTTGTTCCCGTTTGTTGTGAGAGAAACATTTGTGTATGTCAGTGCGCTCATGACGCTATCACAAGATTAGTTTGGCTCTTCTGTCGGCGGAAGCTACCGCCCGTTATCGAAGCTGGCTGATACAGCCCCTTAGGGACCCGAGGTAGAATGTGTCCCCAGCACTCGTTGCTGGTCGTAAAAGGTGACCGAATTTGGCAATCAACTTGCCGTGGGTTGCGTCCCCAATGTGGGCAGAGGAAGGGAGTCAGGTGGCTGAGGGCACCGGAGACGGAAACAAGTTCCTGAGTCCAACACACCAACTTCAAATAAATTAGCTGATATCCCTGTTAGCTGTTCTGCGCACAATACCATAAATTTTAGGAAGGGCTTAATCCGTGACCGTGATCATAGTCTAGCTGAAGAGACCATAGACGAAATTGTATCAGAACTTCACAGTCAAGGTGTGATTGAAGCCAAACCATTTTACATATCGCAAAGATGGCTGTGTGTTTCCATCCAACACATACCTTCTCATTTTTATACTACAGTACTAACAGTTCAGTTAAAGTTAGTTGTTTCTATATGACTGTGGACGTCTATATACCACGACCTACACCCTGTTTCACTCGCCAGAAAATTGGATGTTGACACGTCTTGTACACGCATGGCTACTTGCTTCAGATGTTCTATTGTTAAAAGCCAGGACAGCGAAACTGTAGAAGCCGGCGTTTACTTTAGCGTCAATATCAGTGACGAAAAGGTTTTTTGTCACTCTATCAAATTGTATGAACTTAACCAAGTCTTATGTAAGAGATTTTTTACTTTACAAGCAAGGTGATTATCAACGCCTAAACAAGCTTATTGTTTCCACAGATTGGGAAAAAATATTGAAATGTGTAATTCGGTCAGCGAATTTTAAGCCTGTGACGCCCTAACAGTAGCACGGAGTCAATATGTAAAAGAGTGCGCACCCTCCAAACAAGTAATAATTAGCCCAAGGGATAAAACCCTGGTTCAACAGCGAAATTCGACGAGCAATCCGTATCAGAGAAAGCCTCAGAAATAAGACAATATTATCCTGCAAACCAAATTACTTTCTAAGGTACTAAAAACAAAGAAATACTGTTAATAATCTCCGAAAACAAGCAAAAGAGGATTTCATTTGTAACTTAGATGGGTTTTTGTCAACTGTATCCAAAGAAAATAACTCCTACCATTGGTACTTACTTAAATGTATTCTGAAGGATTCTGGTACTACAACAACTATACCCCCTTTGGTCACTGATGTTTCAAGTATGCCAACTGCTTTTTCAGATCCCGGAAAGTCTGACGCGCTAAATACATATTTCAGTTCAGTCACAGCTATCGATAAGTGTAACCATTTGTTACCTGATACTTATAACAAATGTGATGCTGAACTCCAAGATTTTCATGTTGAACATAACGAAATAATCGTTTTGATAGAGTCACTTCCAGTAAAGAAGCATCGCTTATTGAAACATCGCTTATTGAAACATATTGACCTTTCAATAGCCACACCATTGTATTTATTTTTCAAAATGTCTTTGCTTAAGCACGAATTTCCACACCAGTGGTAATTGTCACATGTCATTCCTATATGTAAGAAAGTGGATAAATCTTCACCTTCCAATTATAGACCTGTATCACTACTATCCTGTGTCAGTAAGATTTTTGAGCGAATCGTTTTCAAGAGGTTGTTTAATCATCTTATAGATCACAACGTGCTGTGTAAATACCAATCAGGATTTGTACCAGGACAATCAGCTACTTTTCAACTACTAGAGATAAATCATCAATATGTATCTGCGACATTTATAAAGCATTTGACCGAGTGTGGCATATGGGTTTATTACACAAGTTAAAACAATATAGTATTAGTGATAACCAACTTAAATGGTTTCTGAGCTATCTCGCAAACAGACGCCAAAAAGTAAATGTTAACTGTTGACTCTCCAGTGAACACATCCTACACCAAAGGGTAGACTGTCACAAGCACCTTGGTGTTACATTATCACAAGACGCAAAATGGAACGATCATATCAATAATATTCGTTCAAGTGCATCAAACATGGTTTCATCGATTAGAAAACTTCGGTTGAGTAGATCAAACTTTTTATCAGACCGACTTCAGAATATGCCTCAGTTGTCTGGGACAGTTGCTATTCCTATAATGCTAATATATTAGAATTGCTACAACTTGAGGCAGCTAGAATAGTAACAGGATTAACTATTTTTTCTTCCGTCGCAGCCTGTATCACGAAACTGGATGGCAGCCTTTAGCGTATAGAAGAAACGTCAACAAACTTGTAACTATGTATAAAATAATGAATAAGCAATGTCCTTCATATATAACTGAACCACCACCTGTGTCACAAAACGTCAATCATAATCTCAGAAACCGCCATGATTTTGTAGTACCATTTGCACGGACATCTACGTTTAAAAGGTCTTATGTTATAAAGACATTCGGCTAATGGAATAATCTATCATCGGACCTATGGGATAGTTCGTCAATATCTTCATTTAAAGCTGTCGCATCTGAGCAGCCCACATCACTACCTATGCACTATAGCTGCGGTAAGAGATCTGCAAACATATTGCACACTAGATTGAGACACACTTGTAGCACACTAAATTCCGACCTGTTTCGTGTTAACTTACCTGATACTATTTCCTGTAAATACGGAGCTTCTTGTGAAAATCAATTCATTTTCTTCTTTGAATTTTCTTTATATGATGATTTCAGGGAGACAGCTATCAATAATCTTGGAGGACAAAAAACTTTTGTATTCTTTTTTGTTGACCCAAACCTTAATGTTTTCCTGAATACAAAAATATTCTTGTCTGTACACAAATTTATAGAATCGACTAACAGATTCAGTAGCTAGCATGTTATTGTTTCCAAATTGTTAATCATTTATTTTGTTAAATCTATATATAAACTCTAAAATGTATAATATGTGCATATGTATGAAGTACACACTGTCTTCACTTTCCAGCACATTGTACATAACCTTCATATGAGCACTGTATATATATTGCGCACTATGTTTCCACAATGTCAAGCTACAATTGTAAATTGTTCATTTCCATTATGCAATATTATGTTTAACTGTATATAGGGAGAAGGCAGTAATAAGTGTTGCTCTTGTGCCCAATCCCTTTGTCTTTTTGGACAATAAAATATGTTTAATGATAACGTGGTTAAATTTATCATGATAGTAACACATATGTAGATCTACTTAACCTCTGAAACGCTCCAACTGTCACGTTAATCATATGTCATCTTTAACTAACTTTAGTCAATATATGTTAGAATTCATCTTACAAAAAATAAGTTTCAACAAAACATCAGCTATTCCGCTGCCAAGAAACAAGCACACTAGTTGCATCTTATCTTATGGCTAAATATCCAGAACAAAATGCATTTTCAAAATATTATAAAAATAATATGCATTTCCATTGTATCTCAGTACAAATATGTAATATAGTCTGTCAAGTGTGACTGTAACTGCTGCTGGCTTCGTCATTTATTCTGACTGCAGCTGCCAACATATGCCTCAAAATAAACATGGCGTGAATGATTGAATAGATAAACATATAGTCATCAGGTAAATTAAAACAAAGTCACGATATAATTAGCTGGTACATAGCCATAAAAAGACACATCACGCATATATTTCGGTAAAAGTCTCATCTTGCATTTTACCATATTGTCAGGACATCGAGTGGAGCTAGTTGGAAATACCAAGTAAGTTTGAATGTTAGCATTAGTTTTTCTGGCCTTAATATAACACAGTGATGACGAATCTTTTAGTGATCGGAAAACCTTAAGAAGCCTATATCTTTCACAGCTGTGGTATTCACACTCCTTATTGAACCATGGCTGTTTACTTTTAGAAATATAAGAAGGGCGTTTCATACATTTCGCAGCGGTACATAAAACATCTGAAAATACCTCAACTGCTTTAACAATTTTACCTGAAGCGATAAAATCTGAACACTTGTCAAGCATTGAAATAGAATTTGTAGACAGTAAACTGTCTCTAAAAGTTTGAGTTTTGTCCTCGTTCCACACAAAGCGGTAGCTGTCCCCTGGGTCTCGTGCAACACTCTCACTGTCTCTCGATCCAGAATTGGCACGTGCGTGAAACATGTAACTGGCATATGGGTCGACTCTGTTCTATTTGCAATGTCAAACTGTTTGCACAACATAAACAATGAAGGGGATGCAACAATATAGTCGATTACGCTTGTGCCATTGTGGCTGATGAAGGTATAGTCACCTTTTGCCGCGTCTGATCCACATCGGCCATTGAAGATGCACAAATCCAAGGCACTACATAACTATAGTAATATCTTACCAAGGCGATTAACAGTAATATCACAAGAGAAACGTTTGGTGATCACATTGCCATAAATATCAGAAGGTTCCTGAATGCCAAGCCTTTCAGCAATATTACTCTCTGCGGCATCGGGCTCATTACCGATAAGTTCTCTATCATACATTTGCATATGATTATATACAAAACCAAATTTTTAGAATATTCTGGAAAGCTACAAGACGGCTGTTGGAAGCGAAGGAATATATGCTGTTCAAATAACAAAAATGGCGCTTTGCGAAAAAAACGATTGAAGAGTTAAATAAGAAATTTACAGTTTAAAACGAAACATTTTCAGCAGAATAACAAACTGCAAGACGCGTTACTCCATAAAAGACCTTCTATCATTGTCAATGTGGAACTAACATGAAAAGGAAGTTTGTGTATGGCCCAAAAGGGAGACAATTTGATACAGTACAGTACCGGGAGATACAGGGAGATAGCTCTAGTAAGACAATAGTTCCGTCAAAGTCGTATGTTCACTGTAGTGAAATATCTAGTGTTTCACACTGAAGTATATAATAAAATATTATGTCTGAAATGGGTACCCATGTTAAAACTGGTATTTCAATGGGCCAATACTATATAACCGGTACATTTCTGTGTTTTCCAAAATACACAATGGGTATATTCAAGTATCATTACACATAATTCAAAACTTATTTTTATCACAATTATACTAATTTGAGGCGTTCTTAAAACATTTCGCCCAAACACAAGTGTGTGACTACAAGTTCATCAGATTAGAATTTATAGGAACAGTTACAAGGCACATTTAATAAATTAACGTAAATAATTATACAACAGTTGATCATACGGGTGATAAAGCCGGCATACATCTTCCGTTGTTTGTATGACCAGTCAAGCGTATTGGTAAAGCGTAACTGGACGAAGAAACGACGTTTTTGGGAGGCTTTTTAACCATCGTTTTTCCGTCCAGATCAAGTCGTTATTTGACATCGGAATTTACTGCGAGTGAACGATGTTATCAAGCTCCTCACATTTCTTGATTGACATTGACAATCCAGCATCAGCGTTAACCGGTATGTCTATTTCTCAGCTTCCATAGCTCAGCTCTCGCGTGTTCGACTGCAGGCAGGAGTTTGACGCGGTGATCGTGGCTGTTATCGGAAGTGCTGAATTCTACGGTTCTGCGCATGCGGATTGTTATATATCTTGCTCAAATTTGCCGTCCTGTGTCTTCACGACACATACATTGGTTTCAGATGTTATTGGTTTCAGATGGTTGCTAGCAAGTGAGAAAACTGTTTTTTTATTATACCTTTCACTTTCTTCCGGCCTCTAATTGTCATCTGACCTGAGCACATTGAGTCGGGATTCATTTGCACGCGCCACTTATCATAGATCATATAGTGATCTGCGTAATATTATAATGAAGTCGACTAGGTTCTGTTATTGCCAACAGATTACGTGTCACAATATCAAATGAAGGTATCTATTCTATGACCGATCCAAAACCGACCCAAGCAGGGATGCAAATGTTAATTGTATGCTATACAGTGATATGGCAGTGTAACAGAATTTGACAGGTTGTATTCCTCCAGATTGTGTTCATTAGGTTCAATGTTAAGTCATGAAAAATGACTCAAAGGGCGAACTGTTGAATTTAATTGTTTAACTATATTTGAATTTGATTGTTTAACTATCAAATGTTTCCCTCAGATATTAGATACTGGATGTATCATACGTTGTTCTATTTATGTCATCTTGGAAATACATTAACGGCTGTTACCGTTCTCAAATTATCATTTCAGTTAACATCTATACTGTCCGTTGTATCAAATTTTAATTACAAATATCAAGAGCAGCTCATATTGTGCCAGTGTCTTACAATCTGAACAGTTCCGAGTTAGAATAGGTCTTTGGCTACCCATGCTTGATGTAGGGGGAGGCGACTAACGGAATCTGCTGGTCAGTCTAGCTGACTCCGTTGATGCATGTCATCGTTTCCAAATGCGTTGAACGATGCACAGCCCGAAAGTCGATTGAGACAGGCCGCCGTCATATAGCTGAAATACCCTCTTACTGCAACGGGACCATATATGGTCCCGCGAAAATGTCCCTTTTCAACTGTGAATTATGGTGTCAAACACGGAGTGCGCAAAAATAACCATCATCACCCTATCATCTCAGCTGTAACACAGTGTAACTCAAATTTTATACAGTGCTACTGATTGCGAAATATGGTGATATTGGTAAAGTGGTTACCGCACTTTTCGACATTTTTTCTGCCATTTTGAACTTCATGCGAATGACTTCATTTTTTTATTATGACCCGATGTCATTTCTTAAGACCCCGGCAAATTTGAAAATGAAATCTGATCAAATTGATCTGAAAGATTTACTTTTCCCGACGGTACAGTTATTGTCGAAAGAGAACTAACGTTTAGTTCGAGAACGGAAGTGGTTTTTTTTCAAGTATTGCATATGTTTTGCAACTGTGTGTCATGGCGACCTAGCCCGGCGCTAGAGACGAAACGACAGAGGGATTGTCTTTATGTTTGTGATGCTGATTTACAGAAAATATTCAAATCACAGATATAGAAAGATAGCTATGATCGATCGTTAGTATTAAGGTGGTATAGTGTATATTTATGGGCAGGAAGTTCATGATCAAAACCTGAACATTGAAAGGGCCAAGCCCTAAGTCATGGAAAAGGCACGTTCGCATAATATCTGTGCCGCGATTTCTTGTCTACCGGTTGCCCCACATGCTCGCCCGTTTAGACAAATAACTGCTCCATTTTTTCATATGAAATGACTAAGAGTCGTGTGCGATTGCTCAAACTACCTGACCGTGAGAATGGCTTGACCTAACTGTTTCACATTTTGTCGCAAAAGGAGATTTCAAAAGTGTGGCCACGACATCTGAGTGAGTCGACGCCATATTGTAAACAAATTGTTTCAAAGCCGGTTTCACATGTGGTAGCTCGGTTCCTGTGTCTGTCGATGGTACACGCGATACAAACATAATATAACTACTGAAATCATGAACATTACTTCTACAATGATGACAGCAATACCCTTTAGCATTTGTGTTAACCGCTTATGGATACGATGTGCTGTAAAGTTCGATTTTGATTTGCTTTTCCTTTCATTGAAACTGTGATAATGGCGCTATGATTGGTTTGCTGAAATAGTATTTTCCGTGAGTCTAATGTACATGGTACATGATTTGATTGTACAAGATAATTGACAACCAATAGTGTATTCATATATATCATCAGATGCACATTACTAACCACAGAAAATTGAATATATATTATCACGGCAGCTCGTATTTCCAACATTCCATGGATAATTGATATAAGACTTACAAATTATTGTACTCCCGATTAACGTATGATAATCTATTGCAAATATTCAACTCTTATTCGAAATATTATCTGAAATGAGTAATTATATATCTGCAATTTTATTCGCCGCTGTGAATTTGTCGTCAGCAATTTGTAGACAGGTGACTGTGAATTGACCTCGCGTGTTCTGACGTGAATGACGTCACATGAAACAGCAGATCTAGGGTTGTGGTAGTATAATGGATACACGTGGTTTCATTTTCCAAATAACAATATTCTGTTTGACTGAACTTGAAAGTATATATCTTGTACATCACGCTCGGAAAATGTCCACGGCGACCGACGAGAAAATAAGACCGCTTATCACTTGGCTAACACTGTTACAATATTGGGCGCAGTTTTCCAATGTGGGTATGTTGACATGTGTTTTTCTTATCTGTTCGACAGCTTGATATTCCAAGAAAATAATGTAGATTTAGTTGAGTAAGGGATAGGAATGTTTAACAGTGAGAAAGCTGTCAAAATGGATTCAACATTAAACAACCTGGATTTAATATTTTAGCTTCATATGAATTAGAATCTCGAATGGTTCAATTTATAACATCAACAATAAACGTATATCACAATATAAAGATAATCGATTTCTGAAAGACAAAATGTGTTCAGTGTAAATGTGATTTCGTTTTTATTTATGTTTTTGTCACTCTGCATTATCTCAATTATCAAATACCTCGATCAGTGACATAGAAGTCCTACTAATTACCTTAGTTTGAAATAGATGTTTTTCAAAAATAAATATTTGTCTGAGAGCAAAATCAGAGCTTTCTTGTGGTTCTGTTTTCACCATTTTAATTTGTACACCCTCCCTCCAAGCTGTAGTTTAGCTAGGGAAAAATTAGGAAAGACATAATAACTGAAAACCATTTATATTAAACATTTTGCTGGTTAAATTTTAGAAGTTCAATACCAAGAACATATCTTTCCTTTTATGACAAATAATTCCATTAATTTCATTGACCTACGATCATTATCTATTTCAATCTTTTCTTTTAGTAAGATGGGATGGAATGGGAAACTACTTGAAATAAATATATCGTATGTCCTTAAATATACATGTACATACATAGGTGTTCATCCACTTTTAAAGTGAGTCTGACCACCCGATCCTGTTTGTCGCCATGGAGACAGGGAGACCCTTCCTTCAACCCCACCTTTCCCCCACTCCCAGCAGCTGCGTTGTAACTCGTTCCCCTCGAATCCAGAATTCCGCTCGCCTGAGGGGACGGGCCACGGAAGAAAGAAGAGGAAGAGGAGAGACATCCCCTCTCCCGAACCAGCCTCCCGACCAACCACCATCTCAAGATCCACAGACTTGTCCCACTTCTTCCTTAGTTGTGGTGTACCGTCCTCCGACCACTTCATCGCCAACACCGCCTCCCTCCTCTCCAAGAGTCTCTACCAGATTCCCGACTCCCAGGAAGAGAATCTGACCAAGAAACTTCTTCAAGCACACTACTGCTAGACTTCCAGCCCACACGCTCGCCAGCCGACGAGGTGCCTTCCAACGCTTGACCTTCGCTTCATTCCTGTTTTG
The DNA here is from genome assembly GCF_022045235.1 of Haliotis cracherodii. Taxonomy (NCBI): domain Eukaryota; kingdom Metazoa; phylum Mollusca; class Gastropoda; order Lepetellida; family Haliotidae; genus Haliotis; species Haliotis cracherodii. The sequence continues at coordinate 34,454,788 of NW_027266265.1, forward strand.
TTTGTTCTCTATAATCAGAATTTATAACCCGACCAGGAACCGTACAGAACATGTTGGCAAAGCACAGCGCGTAGAGAGGAGAGAACATAACGCAAAGCACTGCTGTTAACATCTGACATTTGCCCTGAATCTATATTGTTCTGCTGTCATTGGGCGTCTATTAGAGGGCGCCTACCACAGGTGCAAATGTAACCCAAGTTTGGGATGGTCTCAAAATATTGCTGTTATTGTACGTTATTGAGGTATGTGTTAACGGGGATAGCAATTAAGATATATACTGCATTATATTTGCTTGGGAAAATGAGGGAATAATTAAAAGCTATGAAACGGTACGAGTATTGGAAAGTTGGGCTTCTTTAATCAAGAATTTGTTGTTCTAGAGATAATGTCTATGGCCAGCATCTGACTCAGCTGATGACGTTTTTGAATCTGTACCAAAAGGCATAATAACTGGCGTAACAGGATTGAGAACTACATCGCCATGTTGGCGGTACTGACATTCTGTTTCAAGCCTTTTGCCATAATACCCCTCGCGTGATTCTAGCAAAGGCTGCCTTGATCCTCCCTTCAGACTATTCATGGTTAGCGCGACAATATCTGGTTCCCGAACGTAATGGTAACTGGTGTTATCCATACCAGTGATACTGAGGTTATTTAGATTGGATAGTGGCTGATGTTCCAACCAGTCTATCATCATTCATTTCCTTATGATAATCAACAGTTGTCATTTTCGCCTTGAAGAGTAGCTGACAGTAGGCAGACATCCATCAGTAAGCTCCAAATCACAATAACCTTTATTATATGCTATCATGGATGCTTTTCGTCCATCTGACGGTAGTCACTTGTAATCAATTGAATGATTCTTATTCAACCAGGCTTCATCAAGGTAAATGATGTGGAAGCCCAGACTGCAATAGTCATGAATGGTGCGGAGATAATGGGACCTCACAGACAGGATTGAATGTTTTCCTCTGAAAACTACTGGGTCATCGCCACGTGCAGTGTATCAAATCCCAGCTCGTGGATAGCAATAATTAATGTTGTCTGGGAAACATTGTGTCTTATTTCCTTCCAAATTCTACTACAAGTCGACAGTACCTTCTCCCAATACATGTTGTACAATGTACCCGTAATCACCCCTATTAAAGCTGTCTAATATCCTTTTACGTCCCGGTTTTGTCTTTGAGACAACCCTAATGTCTTTGTTTTAGTTATCATTTCGTGGACCTGTTGGTATGAAAGCACCATAGCTTGGGCAGTTCGGCAATGCGCCTGTAAAATTGTCGATAGGACTCGTTGTGACTGAAATACTTTAAACCACAGTTAGATAGATAGTAAGTCGATATTCCAATAGCAACAGTCTATGAATTATATCTTGTTTTAACGGAACAACATTTATTTTTAGCATTTCCGACAGTCCTTTTCATATGTTATCAATCGCTTGCACGTTATATGTACATGCTGACGGGGATTATAGGAACCTAGAACCCTGAACAAGGATATATACTAGTACATGTTCACCCGATCATTTTAGCTCGTCGTATGTTTATTTAATTAATTAGAATATGAACATGGTTACTGGTAACCAGCTGTACATAACACCACATACCTTTTATTGTTTTAGCTTTTGAGGATTATGCACACATTAAAAAATATTTAATGGTTAAATTCACACCATACCCTCATGTGTCGCCGTAGCTGAGGTCGACACTTATATTCGAACCCCGCTGGTTTTCCGAATTTTTTTAATCATTTACTTGTGAAAATATACAAACCATAATTCCGTCTATTCCAAGTTCAAATTATTTGAAATGTTGGTTCAAGATCATGTGTAACGTACAAACAACTATCTATTCCTGAAAAATAATGGAGCGTTTAAACACTGGAATGACGTCAGATGTGTTATAATAAGTATTTCTTTTATGTACTGCCTATAGAATAAATATTCTGGGTATGAGTAGAATCTGCTTTGAACACTGTTTCGGTTAATGTTAAGGCTTATTGCGTGAGGAAATTCGAAACCCGAAGTGACGTAGATGAGGGACGGTTACCATGGATATGGTGCTGACAACCGATTATCAGGACGAATCTCTTTGAACAAGAAGGTGGATGTCAATGGCATGTTTTGGTCGATATTTGCAACAGTAATGAATGCACTTTCTTCCCGAACGTTCTCAATGTTATAGATTATGTAAATCCGGCTGAGGTCAATGCAGGATGCTAAAGTACCCATGGTCCCTAGTATACCGATCTACCTTCAGTTGCTGGCCCGCTTCAATACTAGTTTTAAGTACATTCCTGTGATAAGTGTAGTTATTTTACTGTGCTTCGTTGGCATGTTTTTTAGGTAATGCATTTATGATTGATAGTCACCATATGGCTGAAATATTGCCGATGTGACATGAAATTTTAACTCACTCACTCAATGATATACAGGCTTTCGAAACAGTATGCATGTCACTACGAACTTAATCTGTATTTATGCTAATATTCCTTCAACGTGGAAGAATAAATTTATAAGCTAATGTTTCCAAATGGTGTTGTAATCTTACATCCGTTGTAGGTTTCACGTTACCAAGACATCGTGACACTATATGTATACTTCATATTCATGTACAATCTGTAGCCAGGCTGAATAAATAAAATACAATACTCGAATTGTAACAAGAAAAAACATAGTTTTGTTTGTTTGTCATATTTGTGCGACACTAAGCAATATTCAAGCTTTATGACGGCGGTCCAGTTTATCGGATCATTATCGTGAAAGAAAGTAAACACTGAAATCAGAGTGCAATGTAGTGAACGAGCGTGTATTTCAGCAGGTAGAGGGAAATACAGGGACCAGTTCCACAAAGCGCTGCGACAATCGTAACTCCCATACCCAAACAAAGACTTACGATATATTTACTTCTAATATCGCTTTGTGGAACCGGACCCAGAAGTGGAGCAGATCGTACATAATATCATTTTCGTGAACACCCAAAGCACTGGTCTGATGTTGTGAAACCAAGGATCAACAGCAACCAGGACGTCCATGCAGGTAGCAGAGGTACCGTAAGACCCATTGCGCCTGCTTGTAGGGATCAACTTTCAGTTGCTAACGGGTTTTTTAAATGTACTGTCAAGTAATTGTAATGACCTTTTAATGCTCTAATGCTAGTTTAATGTACAAATGTGTGGTATTCTGTTCACTATACTCTCCATCGTCGACATGTTGCAGATATCATTATTGTATAACTAATACAAATCTCAACACGGCTAAAATGTCTAAATTGTTCTAAGTTATGAGGGACTGTGGGGTAGCCTTGTGGTTAAAGCGTTCGGTCGTCACGACGAAGACCCGGGTTCTATTCCCCACATGGGTACACTGTGTGAAGCCATTTCTGATGTTCACTGCCATCATATTGCTGTAATATTGCTAAAAGCGGCGTAAAACACAACTCCCTCACTCACACAACTATTACATACTGCGAATCCCTTCTGCCATAAAGGGCCCATATCATAAGATTAGATAGAATGAAATTCCCCGCCATGAATGAAAAGGTCCTGTTATAATAGCATGCGAGGGTCATAGTCACGGCATACATTGGTCACGACGGGAGAAGAACAACAATTCAGATTCAAATATACCATGCCCAAAAGTATCGGATAGTTGGAATCATCAAGACATATCTTCTGCTCTATAAAGTATTGGCAAATGGAAGTGATATGATCATATATGCTGGGAAATAGGCGATCAGAGTTTGTTCTAAAAGATGGTGTGATGAGATGGTGGCGTACTAGTTCTTCAAAGAGGCCGGGGTTCAAATTTAAACTTGCATTTTGCAGACAACGGGTAAATATCGGGTAAAACCACCTCTGTTGGTCAGACATGCACGAATTCTTCGCGGCATGCTTCTGATGAATCGACAAATGTTAGCTTGACTCATGTTGTTCCGCTCATCAGTGAGAGCAATACCGAGTTCATTTAGAGTGGTGGGTTGACTTTGACGTTGACGTCAGCCAACGACGTCTCAGACGTGTTCACTTGGTGCAAGGTCAGGGCCGAGTGCTTTATTGTACCTAATAAAGTCGATATATTTAATATAATATCACAGATACAGATATACAGTTTTGGAGCTCGATAGTCACATGTTGTCGTTGTACAAAGGCATTGAAAACAGTTCATTGTCATGTCACATAAGCCCGCAAGGTTGCGCTGAACTCTCGTGTGACCGCCCCGGGCAGCAATCACGGCTCTGCATCTCCTCGGCACTGTCTTGAAAAGTGTACGAAACGGTCCTGAGGAATTCTGTGCCAATCTGCTTGTAACGCGTTGGCCAGTTGTGGGAATTCTGACGTTGAAATTTAAGTCGATCGAGTTCATCCCAGAGGTGTTCAATTGGGTTGAGATCTGGAGATCTCGACGGCCAGGGCAAGACGTTGATGTCTGCATTAGGTAGGTAGTCTACCGTGACACGAGCTGGTTGCGGTGGAGCGTTGCCCTGTTGAATAAGCTCCCTCTGGTGGTCATTGAAAATTCCAAGGCTGTAAGGTATGGCACCAACGATGTCGATGGATCTGTTGCAAAAAAGGGTTGATAACTGATCTTCTGGGTCTGATTCCAGCCTCGCGAATATGGTTCCTGACAGTCTGGTCCGATATCCTCCTCAAACCAGGGATGCGCCATGCAGTCTCCGTAGCTGTGGCATTGAGATGTGGAACAGTCGAATGTAGCGATCCTGTGCAGGGGTGGTAGCTCTTGGTCGGCCGGTTCTCTGACGGTCTGAAGTGGAATTGAACTGTGTATCGGTCCCAAAGGCGGCAAATGGTGCTGTGGTGGACGTTGAAGTAGCGTGCAACAGAAGACTATGTCTCCTTGGATACGTCCTATGGCGTTGAGTGTCGGCATTTTCTAACATGGAAAATGTTGACAATTGAATGACAAATTATTGGCTTATGCTTGCCTTTTTATAGCCACCACCACGAGTTACGAATGCCATAAGTTGCACGTGCATGTTGCTTTACTACTGTTCTCCTCCATTACATGTTTGAACAAATGGGAAAACAATGCCGTTTAAGACATTGCAAATCGTCAATGGCCTCGTTTTGAGACACCGTTTGTCGAATATCAGGCCACCAACATTTTCCAATAACATATGTCCAATTTATTTACCAGATTTTTTGTGTAGTCAGGTTCTATGAACTACATACTATACCTGTACGTTTCTTTTTTTAAAGAGTGTATTTGTTTTAAAACTAGGATATGACATACTTGCCTTGTTCATGTAGGTGAATAATTGCGGCGATATCACGGGAGTCACAGACCGTACAGCCAGCACAATGGATCGGACGCCACATGTGGACGAGGAGATCCCCATGTCGGAAACCAACGTCAACACCCACAACGGCACTCGGGATATCGATATGGTCACCGTGAGTGGAGATGGAAGGGTCAAGTGGACCCGACAAATGGATTTCTTTTTGTCCTTGGTTGGATATTGTGTTGGTTATGGAAATCTATGGAGATTTCCCTACTTCTGTAACAGAAATGGTGGAGGTAAGAATAATTAGGCTTTATTTGTAAGTTGAATATGATGAATTTGATGTATAAATCACATATTTTGATTACAAACGTACACTGCTAGTAAGGCACAGCTCAAATCCGAAAAAAAGTTATAACACGTATGCCTGCGGGACATGCTTCTCCTTGTAAACTTGATTATCTGTCGTAACAACCTGCGAGAAATAATGAAGTCAAGTCATTGAGAAACACGTCGCGACGGTATGTGCGTTGGTAATAATGTACGTGTATGTACATATCTATATGCGCATATCATGTTGCGTAGCATATTCGTAAATCAATAATGCAATCATGTGTTTTCATACAGTTATATTCTCGTGTTAATTATTTAGTAGGGTCATTGGGGTTGGTTATCAATTTATTTGGAGGAGATGTTTTTGTGTAATAGGTAGTACCTTTTTCAAAGTAATAATATCAAACGGTACATGATTTGCATAAAAGCATATTTTCGCGAATAACTAGTACCATCGCTATTGAACAGTGATTAATAAACACGTGCTTCATGACAGTCACTCTGCTTTAACAATATTATTTAATTTCATATAAATAAAATATATGTAAATAAACTTTAAGAATATACCATTGAAAAAGTTAATGTAAAATTGGTATGTGCTGTAAACGATATTAGTCTGCTGCGTGAACTGGCATAAAGTGACAAGATGAAAAGTGAAATAATTGAAATTGTTAAATATATGTGCCTTAATTTGCCTCTCATTTAATGTTTAAAATACGTCGGCAATATTGCTGCCATATGGTATAGCCATATACTTTAGCCATATTGATGTATATGTGTAAATACTTAGTTATGTTTAAAGTATTTGTAAAGAATGTTATTTTAAAGTAATTTAATTAGATATATATATTTTTGAAGATTTACCTACTTACATTGTCAATACAACTTCACTGGGTTTTCTTCTTCCAAATACTAAATGTGTGTTTTGCATTTCCGGGATGATGGCACCCTGTTTAAATCATTAGGTTTACCTAGTTGCCGGTACTGATGCAGAAACTATTTGAATATAAAAATATACTGCAACATTTTAAGGTGTCGGTCTTTGTTGATTTTAAAAACCGTTGACTACATATCCAGGTGAGCTACACGGTGTAACCAGGAGTTACACTCCCGGTTATGTCTATATAATTTATAAATAATTAATAGAGAATGTTTTAATTGTTTATGGAATATTATGGCACATGTAAAGTGCTATATATTGAGTGTATATGAATGAATATGTGTATGTACTTAAATGGACTCAAAGTATATCAACCGGGGAGCTCAGGTAGCAAACACCTACCCTTAATTAATTGGTTTTTTTAAATGAGTGACAGGGAGCTATGTAGAAGGCTTCAGTTGACTGGAACAACCTCTCTGATTTACGAGGAATTTAATAGGTCAGAGTTTAGTAAATGGAATTAGTTTCAAGTTCGTGTTCCGAACCACGTAGCAGGAGTTAGGAAAATGAATCGCAGGCTGAATAAATGGGATTAACGAGGGGAACAAGGTCAGAACCTTGTACGAATGACTAGGTAGATGTTTGCTTAATCAATCGTGGGTTTAAGAAGTAGAGTCAGTTGGAGTTGGGGAATAAAACTACGTGGAAATGGTGTTCGTGACGCTGAGACCAAAGGTCGGGAAGTCACCGCGCTCCCAGTTTTCAGATTGCTTTCAGTACGTTTGTGAAGTATCAGATTACAGTATTAAAAATGAAGTTGTATTTTCCTATTGTGCTGTCTCCTGATCTGAAGACCAAATAAATAGCCCCGACAGTTTTAGGTTTGTTCACTCGTAGCGGTGATGCATGTCTGCCATTTCTATTCAAGTTTTCAAATGCAACAGTTACGTCTGTTTCTGTGTTTGGAAATGACAGACTTAAAGGCAAAAGTTAGACTCAGGTTTTAATGGTATTGTCCATGACAAAGTACAGATAGTGGAGAAGAGAAACAAAAGTATTTTATTGATAGAGCGAGACACTGTAGTTCATCGATTGTCTGGACCTTGTTACACAGCCTGTATTGTTTCAGTTGTTTTTGCAAATGCCGAGTATACACAAGTAAACTTTGTCGAGGACGATCAATGTCTCTCAGTTGCTTCCTCAGATCTAAAAACATGCACAACCTTTTGTAGTCTTTATTCACATTCTCCGTGCAGGGGTTCGACCCACAGGCGTCCCAAAACACCTGGGATCCTTGGTTTGAATAGATAAAAGTGTCGGAGGTTCTGTGTTTGGCGCTGGCGTGTTCCCAGTCGTCGATCCAATGCATCCCATAAATGTTGGAATGAGTTAAAATCTGGAGACGTGGGGGCACCATGGCAGGATCAGGATGTTGTCATTCCTGAAAAAGGCTGTCAGTGTGAGGACGGACGTTGATTTTTGTGTGGAAAATTACGTTCGCTTGTTGCATAATGGGAATGACGTGTGGCCGAAGAAATTAACCATGTAACGTGGTGCCGTTAAATTCCTCAGAACTTGCACCAAGTCTGTTCTATCAGTGTAGGAGATGGCTGCCCCCATCATCACAAAAATACCGCCCCATCTGTCAACTTCCTGTACGCAATTTTGTGCATAATGTTCCCCACACCTGTAAACACGACGTCTGCCTTACGCACGGCGAAGCATAATACGTGACTCATTACAACACCAAACTTGTCTCCATCGCAGTTGTGGTCATACTATGTGACCATGACAACATTGACGTCGCAGCCTATGATGACAAAATGACACATCGAGCTGGTCATCTGGAGGCATTCGCGCTTTAATCGGTTCCGCAGTGTCTTGGCTGATATGCTACGCAATCCTGGTATTGCCGTAGTTGCAGAGGTGGCCATGGTGTTTTTTTCACGTAGCTGTATTAATCTGTCCTGTGTCCTAGTAGTTATACGTGATCGACCATCAGTGTATGGTGACCTTTATTTCTTTGGCAGGTTTACGTTTTTCCACTAAATAAGTCTCTATATTTACTTAAGTTTGAAGATGGTATGAAACATCTTCTACTGGCAAGTGTATCTAAAGTATTTCCGTATCTTAATGATATAGTTGACACATACTATCTCCTAAATAAACCTTCTGAACAACATTTTCGGTCAAACACATTGTTTACAACGCTTACGTTCAACGCCACAAATGCATCACCAAAAGGTTCTCATTCGTAAGATTAGTTATCTGACTGAAACATCTATGTATTGTTGTTTGTTTATTAGTTGTCATAAACTGACCACTAGGTCATAAGAAGCTACTTCTTGGCCTAAACATTGATCTCCTAACTGACAATAATTAATCCGATATTGAATGTCCAGAAACATCGCCAAATAAATAATTAAATAAAAACGACAAAACACTTTCTATATTCATAAGAAATATCTGCTACAAGCATAGTCCATTGTTCGACTTATCATGAACATAATACAAGGTGTTCGCGAAAGGGCTAGCGTATACTTCCCAATCGGTGCCAACGGTCACAAGTCACGAAATAATGTCCAACTGTAAGAGCTGAAAAACCTTATAAATGCATTACTCATGTTTCTAATCAATTTTTGTTACTAGGGGCGTTCCTGATTCCCTATTTGATCTGCCTCGTCCTGGTAGGCCTACCGCTATTCTTTTTGGAGGTTTCTATTGGTCAGTTCTCTGGACGTGGGGCCATGCATGTGTGGAGCATTTGCCCTCTCTTTAAAGGTGATGTTCTTGGAAATGATATGCAAAATATTTTTCCACATTTCACACTCATCTTAAGATGATAGATAATCTGTAACCTGATATTATAACGTGTTGTACTTTATATACTTTTGTTACATAATAGGTCCATGCCATTACTCAGCGACTTTTTCTAACACACTATGTGATACCATATTTAAAAAGTACAGTTTGTCCTTCCCCCATGTGCAGTTTAATAAAGTATAGTTTTGCCCTGAACTATTATAGTTGAAGCACGATGACGTTTGAGTCCTACAATAGTTCAGGACAAACATATTCTTTTTTACACTTCACATGGGGGTACGTTTTTCACATAATATAACACAGCAAAATTGTGTAATCTGAAGTTAAATCAGTCCCACTCTATTATCGGTACAGTATAATGTAACAGGATGTGTATTTATATTTATAGCTTTGGTTCATTTCAATCACATTTTGCTTGTGATAAACGTCATCGTTGAGTTTTGATCGCGTGCTTACAATCCGGATAAGGATCATCAGTCTGTGACTACGAACGGTTATATATCAATTGAACTAGATCAGAGACTATAAAGCGATCTTTGACGAGGTCTCTAACGCTTTTAATACTACACCTCCTCTTCTTACAGTCCGTACTGGTAATCTAGTGATGCATGTAAATCAATATATATATATATATATATATATATATATATATACGTGTGTGTGTGTGTATGTGTGTGTGTGTGTGTGTGTGTGTGTGTGTGTGTGTGTGTGTGTTTGATTCCAAGTTAATTGTCAAATTAATTTTTGCTGACATGTCGCAGGAACAACAAAACGATCGTGCTCTGAGTTTGATGAGTAGTTTATCATCTGTAAAGGCCTGTGAATATAACAAATTAGATGTTATGTGACAGCTAGATTGTCCGGCATGGTGCGTCTCATCACACAGACCATGTAGTTGTTTAAACCAGTAATTAAAAATATATCTATAATTCAACATGTAAGTTTTGAAGTAGCAACTAAATTGAATATCAAGCAACTGTAATTGCAAAATACTAACTTCCAGTTTCCCATTGCATATGGCTCTTTCGGTATTAAAGTAAGTATTATCTAGAATTATCTATAATATAATTCACACTTGAAAATACACCTATTGCATGTTTGGATAAAACAATTCAAACTTGCAATTTTTCTCCAATTCAGACCTAGTTAACAACCTATGACAACTGTCACCATTACAAATTGTTTGATACATATGTTTTTCCTTCTCATGATTGTCAACACCATGAAGTGTTTTATCCAATTCATTGTAAGAAACTGTTTCACAAATCAATAATTGATATGGATGTGTCTTCTTGATTGACAGGAACTGTGTTACCTCAGATACGTCAGATCACAGAGGGAGGTCATTTGAACCACGTCACGACGTCAGCGCATTATGGCGTCATTCAAAAGTGAACTTTATCGCAGGGAAAGGTCCTGTCGGCGCGTTTGATTTATTTTTTCAATCTTAATCCATCTCAGAGTATACCACAGAACATGACTGCTTTTCATTCCAAACCACGTGTAAACCGGTGTCATACCATGCCGTACAATTCCATACCGTGTCATATGACAGCATAACAAGTATTACTTCGAATATACCATACACAAGGAAATCACATAATTTCATACCACATATAATCTGATGCCACACCATTTCATACCGCTACATACTAAACGTTTGTTATGATATTATTATCCATGTTCTTGTGAAGATCCGGGGTAGAATAGATCTTCAACAACCCATGCGTGCCGTAGAAGGCGACTAAATTTGTCGTAAGAGGCGACTAAAGGGCTCGATGACGCTAACATGGCTGATGCTCATGATTTAAATACCTGGATTGTCTGGTCCTGATTCGATTATTTACAGACTGACGTCATAAAGCTGGAATATTGGTGAGTACGGCGTTAAGCAACAAACGAACAAACAAACAAACATGATATGATTATAATATATCCACACTTCTTCCTCAGGCTTGGGTTATGCGATGAGTATGATCTCCTACCTGTTTTCATTCTACTTCAACCTGATCATTGCCTGGGTCCTGTACTACCTGGTGATGTCCTTCTATCCTGTCCTGCCCTGGACCACCTGCTCCAACTGGTGGAACACGCCCGCGTGTACCACGTGGGACACGCCCCAGACAGGCAACGCTAGTGTCATGTACAACGTTAGCTTCATTGGCTCTACGGGAACATCTAGGAACGTCAGTACACCAATCAAGAGCATTTCTAATGTTTCAAGATCAGCAGCGGAAGAGTTCTGGCAGTAAGGAAATGGCTACTTTAAACAAAAAAGTAATAAACTTCCTAGCAGGTGCTCACATAGGATCTGCAAATGTTATTAAGTGCATACCAGATGCTTATTTGATGTGAAATATGTAGTCTCAAATATTAATAGTCATTTGAATACACAAGTTTGTTTCAGGTACAACACACTGCGTGTTTCTACTGGACTACATGAAATGGATGGACTTCAGTGGCATTTGGTTGTTGTTTTATTTGCTGCATGGGTCATTATTTTTCTCTGTCTGATGAAAGGTGTCAAATCTGTTGGAAAGGTCTGTAATAGTTCCATTCCGTTCTGAGGGTGCGTGCAGGGGGTGCGAGAATATGGTTCTTGTGCTATAAAATTTGCTTCAGAGGGAAACCAATCATTGTGTCCTTGTTTGTTGATAGTTTGTGCAAATTGTGCAAATTCCTTGAAGTGTAAACATGATAAAGAGATGTGTATCAAAGCAATGTTATATGTTGTTAAAATAAATGAAAGCAGAAAAAAGATGGCTTTTGAGTGAGTTCAGTGTGTTTGGATTGACATGTTAAACTTATACATTTCTGCATTATTGGTCTGCAAAACAAACCCCTCCTATTAGACAACATACTGTGGATCTGAACTGCAGATCGTCACTGACCTCAGGAAGAAGTGCTTGCATCTAATGTACTTGAGATATACCCCTGTGTCTATGGTGAAAGTGTCATTTTAACCTTGCATGTTATGGGACCCCTGTGAGATATAATTAGTTCTTATTTGTTATTTCAAGTGTTATTAACGTATTCCCTACATATAGACATAGGAGACAATCAGCTTCTTGAATATAACATGACAATGTCGGTACAGATGACACCGGTAGTAGGCATCGTCTTTGGAGATGGTGAGTGATCGGTGGTTCTTCTTCCAGGTGGTGTATGTGACTGCCCCCCTTCCTTATATACTCCTCACAGTCATCATCGTGCGCGCTATGATGTTGCCTGGATCTCTGCAGGGCATCATATTCTACGTCAAGCCAGACTTCAGTCGACTGGCTGATTTCAAGGTCAAGTAACTCTCCATAGAAACCCATTCCATACTCACAAGAAATTGTTGGTTAAGCAGAATCCATTGTACGATTCTGACTAGGTCTTAAGCATGTGTTTGTTTATGAATCATTATTAACAAGTGTTGTACCGGGTGTTCGTGAAAAAAGTGAGCGTATCCTGCCCCCGTGGCACCCGTCACAAACACCTTTGCAAGTCAATTGTTCACCTGAAAAAACATGGGAACAGATGGTACAAGTCAAGACGAAATAGTAATAGTATTGGGCATCATTTTTGTCATGATGCATGGAATTTTGAAATGACTTTGAAATGTTTGACGTAACACTTTTTGAAAGTTCAACTACGGCAAATAATTTTGGGCAAGAGTGTGTTATCCTATTTGAAATTGACTTGTAGACACTTAAAGCTTGAGCTGCTAGAATATTGCAGTATGGGGAGAGAACGTTGAATATTGGAAAGTTGAAGTCACCTGTCATGCAGTTTGAGTATCATGTACGCATTTGGCTCGCAGCTGCAATCGGAACATATCTCTGTTTTCAGGTGTGGTTGGAGGCATTGCTGCAAATTTTCTACTCTCTCGGCATCACCTGGGGTGGCCTTCACACCATGTCCAGCTACAACAGATTCTCCAACAACTGTTACAGGTATACTCACTGACATCATGTTTTAGAAAAAAAATACTGCAATTGGCGTGAACGCTTTGCGCTGAATGTGAAATTTTGTTTGTCCTCCTGCTATGGCTCATAGTTGAGTCAGTAGTGTTATTGTTTTACGAGTGCTCAATTATGGTCTTCACATTATTTAGTATGCGATATGTGCAGCAGTAGTATGCGAGCATGTTTATATAAATGAACAGTTTGTAGAATTTATAAAGAGAGTCTTGGGGGCAAGGGACTGACTGACTGAGTATGGTTTTACGCCGCTTTTAGCAATATTACAGCAATATCACGGCGGGGAACACCAGAAATGGGCTTCACACATTGTACCCATGTCGGGAATCGAACCCGGGTCTTCGGCGTTACGAGCGAACGCTTTAACCACTAGGCTACCCGACGTATTCAAACATGTGTATCTATGGAAACATTATATACTTTGGGCCGAAAGGTCTTATGTCCAGAAAAACATATCGAAAGAGTATTATGTCTGAATCAAAACCTGCAGAGATGCTGTCATCATTACTTTCCTGAGCGAGGGCACCAGTTTCTATGCAGGCTTCGCCATCTTCTCTGTTCTTGGATTCATGGCGGAGAAAAAAGGAATGCACATATCAGAGGTTACCAAAGCAGGTGAGAATGGTTTAGTAAGAAATCAATAAAGACTGGTCGGTAAATAGACCCAGAACAGCCGTTTAGAGTAAGATGCTGTTGAGAGACTGATAAAGTGAAATGGGTTTTACATCACTTTCAAAAAGAAATCCTTTTGAGTTTGCTATTCAAATATATTTAATGAAATACCATGAACGCAAGCACTGTTCTGACTATAATCAGGATAATAATTAAAGCAAATCTGGCATACGAACCAACGACACGCAACTGTACTTCATAGTGGGGTTCATGTGTCTTACGTTTATGGCGATATTTTCCTTTATTTGACCTTTACACTTTGAGCACTTATGAATTCTCTTAAAGTATTCTTGGTTCTGTACATGATATCTCCTAAGGGCGCATTCACACGGTACAACTAATTGTATACAATTTGTTGCTTGCAACACATTGCATCGTGTGAACAGACAAGTCGGTCAAACTTCTGACGTATGAAACTTGTTGGACGTGAGTTGTGCGAAATAGGACATGCTCTATTTCCATGAATTTTCATTTCTATTTCTATTTCAAAAGTATCGGGTATCTGCTCTTTCTCCAAACACCAATAATCATAATCAAAGTACGGTAACCCTATATTCATTTTCAAACGTAAAAACTCTGCACCTTACCTCTATGTTGGATAGTGTTACAAACTTACGATTCTTTCGCGTCTGTCGAGATGCTTTTCACATCACATATATTTTACACTCAGCTACGATACATACGTCTCTGAAGTCATCATATCATTAACAATCAACTGACAAATTATCTAAATCACTAATGCAAATGGTCCAAATGACATCATCCTAAATATTCAAGTGTGAAACTAAGCTCTGTGTTCTGAAACCTACCATTGGGCCTCCTTGTTGGGAAATTACTGGTTTTACATGTTACAATTTCCTACTTGATAGATCAACTCGTCAATTTGTTGCATACACCAACTCCAATTATTGCGAGGGTGCAGGGGGCGATAATCGTTGCGTGAAATGAGGATTAAATAATTAGATACTTTGACAATGATTTGGAAAAGTAAGCAGACATCGTTCCACGTGACGCCATGACTGACGCAAAATAACGCACACTGACGACGGTATTGGTCTGCTTTTTCACGTAGTGTCAAGGCTGGAATGGAAACATAAAAACAAATATATAATGCTGATTTCAGATTGTTACTGAGTATTTAACTTGCAGGACTCATTTATGTATATATGCAATCCCTGCATCAAGAATAAACCTACTCTGAACATTCCGCGTACTATCAGTGAACTCGCTGTGTTGTGAAGGTTACCAGTAGTAATGTCATATAAGTATACGTCAACACCAACATCGTTGTACATATTTGATATTTTCTTTGGGGTGCGGGTGAATTTGTACACAACACATTCATTTCAACACGTTTGTTTCAATATTGAATTATATTTTGAATATCTCTTGAATATCTTTTCAACCAGTAAAAACATTTTACTGCTTCAACCTGGGTATATGTTTTCATAACTGTTTCATTTTATTTATAATGCCACAGAATTTATGAAACTTTTGTTTGAAAAGAGAAATTGTAATACCTCGTGTCGTGTTATGCATATCCTTCCAATAAGATGCTTTGTGAATAAACACACTCAGCATGTACATATTTCCTTTGGAGAATCGTAAAATATTCATTATGGCAAATATCTATAAATAGGTCCAATTCAGAAGCCACTCCATTTCTTGAAATAAACGAAAATATATACCTGAAGAATTTTTCCACTCATTATATGTTTATTAATGTATGCACAACTCTGGAAAAAACTATTTGTTTTACATTTGTATTTTACCGTTTGATTAGCGGAAAATTGTTGTCTAAAGGTTGCTTTAGGTGCGTGTGTAAATAGTGGCCGACCATTTGATACTCATAGGTGAGGGGCAGATCATGGTGTGTTTGGGTTTAGGTGTGCGTTGATGGTGGGGTGGGGAGCTGTTGTATTGATAAAGCATAACATTTTGTCAAAATCGAAATTTTCTACACTATGAATGAATATAAGTTGTAATATATGTACTATTTATTTTTTCTGGTACCTATTTCATCGTTTATTATTAATTGGTATAAAACCTAAAAGTATCTGGTTTCAGCTGGCCATAGGACGCTTTCATAACTTGTACAGGACATTCAATAATTATTATTACCAAAATTGAAAATATGTCTTCAGGACATTTCGGATGACAATCATCCAATGTCCATGAAAAGGAACCGATGTTTTACCAATATTGATATAGCTGTGTGGGAACATTTTGGGTACACATGAATAAAGATGTATGATGTACCAGAAGGTAATGAGAGCCATAGCAATTGCTCACCACGGACATGACTGATGCGGAGTTACGTACTGGAGGTATGTTGTACATGTACACCTCTCCCTCGTGTTTTGACCTCACAGCGGAAAATATCATTTTGCCACATAGAACAAGTACATTTTCGTATTGAATGTGCCACGTTATTCAAAACCGTACAATTCTAATATGTATGTCATTATGTTGTTGATATATAAGGCAGTATTTTGTTCGCTCATGGTTTACATAAAGCTGTCAAATGAAACATTTCGTAGCACTGTACTTTATCTATGTACCATAAAATGTGGCCACATTTTAGAGTTTTTCCGGTAGGAAAACAAAAACTTGGAGAACATTTAGCACTTTTTGCTTTTCAAACCAGTATTTAATATTTCAGCATGGAGTTGACAATTAGATAATGTACAACTCAACTTGCAAAGTTAGGGATTTGCCCAATTCTCGCACAGTTCATTTTTCAAAAGTGTGCGTCTGAAAATCCCAACCAGGATTCCAGCGGTAATGTAGTGAATCACAAGCTATTGGTCAAAGATCTCGCGAGATCCGAGTTGTGTGCAACTCTACGCCGTGTAAATGCTGAGTTGTATAAAACTTCAGTTTGTACAACTAATTGCATACAACAAATTGTATACAACTAGTTGTACCGTGTAAATGTCCCTTAAGACACAGGACCAGTGAGGTTGAACGTCACATGCTTGTTCTAGGCAATAGTGACTATGCTTCTTTACAGAGAGTACACATAGGAATAACCACACATAACATGCTCACAATTTTGTTAATATGTTTAATATCAAATCTGGTTTATGACTACTTTGTGTTGCACACTGCCTTGAAAAGGTTATATTCAGATTAGTCAAGGTCCTGTTCAGAAAGAAGAAACGGTGATGAGGTTGCTTATGTGAAATATGCAAATGTATTAATGACACAGTCTTAACAAAATTAACATCTAAGTAGATGATACTTTCATCTCCGTATGTGATATTTTAATCGACCGTATCGTTACTCTGACGGTGATATTGTTTCGTGTTTTTGCAACCCAAGTTGGATACAAACGTTTATATTTTCAATAAAGACGATTACATAATTACCGTTAATTTGATTAACTGTTTGGAAGCATGTTGGTTGTTTATCTTCAACGTGTAAAATTATCGGCGCTAAAATAAAAACACAACTGCAGAATTGCACGTTCAGTGCTTTATAGATTGTTGACAGATATTGGTTTGATAAAGGTTTATAGTTTGATTGATTCTTACCCCTTCATATTCAAGTTTTACCTCTTAAGCAACTTTCCATAATGGAGAAATCATTAGGATTAACATATTCCCCCTGCTTTAACCATGTTATGGTTGATCTATAATTTCGCTAAAGTGTTGAATAATGACCTATAGCTGTTTATATGTTTGTAGTTTGGAGAACATTTTCTGCTCCCCTCTCTTTATTACGGTTGTTGAAATGAAGATGTACTTTATGCAATGTTTAGATAATACCTCAATAGAAAGTAGAAAGTCACACCAATCGGTCATTTTTAATTACGCCAGTGGTAATATATAACTGACCCGGAACTAGTGGCGATAACTCGAGTTGATATTGATATCTAAATGAAAGTATCTTCTCCGTAGATGTGAACAGTATCATATACGTCGATGAAAGCATCATCTGCGTAGATTATAGTTACTGTATCATCTGCGTACGTGTAGGTATGATCTACGTAGCTTTAAGTATCTTCTACGTAGATGATATGTTTTTTAGACTGTGGCACTAATCCGCTTCCATAGTGAAACGTTTTCACAGATATAGCTGATGGAAATATTCTGATACTTTGTAAATGTGATGTGAGGGTATACTGACTCCGAGCCGACAAGTTCTTCTTTAAGCCCCTCACTGGCGAGCGCCAGGCAGGGTAACAATCAGTACCATCATTTAACGTCTTTCGGTATGACGCGGCCGGGGATCGAACACCGGACCCTCTACACTTCGGTTGGACACTCTGCCACTAGACCAATGAGCGGTTTATACTTGTAAGAAGGACATCAACATTTAATGTTTTGTATTACAATTGCAAATCAACTTGACCTTAATGAAATTCATTTGCCTTTCTGTTTAGAGATACATGTAGACACACCGTTAATCGCAAGAAAATGTCATCTGGTCATGCACATATTTTGTACACAAAATATCAAAACTTAGTCGTCTGAGACGCCGCGTTCCATGTGCAGAGTTAAGTCCCTTAGGCGTGTCTGTCATCGCCGGTTCGAATACCAGATTCGCCCTGATTATGTGTCCAGGTTTGTCCAGCACCAACCCGTGCTCATGGCTTTCGACCCGTGAAGATTACGGGGTAGAATAGGTCTTCAGCAGCCCATGCTTGCCGTAAAAGGTAACTATGCTTGTCGGAAAAGGCGACTAACGGGATCGGGTGGTCAGGCTCGCTGACTTGGTTGATGCATGTCATCGATCCCAATTGCGTGGATCGATGCTCATGATATTAATCACTGGATTGTCTGGTGCAGGTTCGATTATTTACAGACCGCCGTCATATAGCTTGAATATTGCTGAGTGCGGCGTTAAACAACAAACAAACAAAGAAACACATACACAGCGACAATTGCAATTGCAACCAAACCAAGCTGATGGGTTTCACCAAAGTGGCATGTCTGGGGCCTGCATTACTTGTGATATTCCTCAGGTCCTGGCCTTGGCTTTGTGACTTATCCAGAAGCCCTTGCTGAACTTCCGTTTCCACAAGTGTGGTCAGTCATCTTCTTTGTTATGCTTGTCACAGTGGGAGCTGATAGCGAGGTCAGATTTCAATGGTTCTGTCCAATGACACCCAACAGTTTGTCCTGGTAAATCATGAAAATGTAAAACCTTGTCGTTGCGACATTTAAACAAACATTTAGTTTAATATAAATTGGCCGAAGTAAACAGCTGATATGTGATTATACCGTTATGATTTAACACATAATTGTATATGGCTGAAATATCGTCAAACAGTTATGTATCAATAACAAAATCAGTTAATGAAATTCTACAGAAATCAGTGAAACATGTTTAAACCTCAAACAAACTAATGTTTTCATTCCGTTTCATTTTGTCCCTTTTACAACATTCTTAATAATGTGTTCCTTTTGACTGATGTTGTTTATGTTTGCTCTAGTTTTGCGCATTGGAAACGACTGTGACAGCAATTATAGACACGTTCCCTAAACAGCTCCAACGCCGACGGAGCTGGGTGACAGCTCTTGTATGCATTTTCAGCTTCCTTGTTGGCTTGGTCTTCACAACTCGGGTGAGGAGTCTGTGATGAGGTTTATGTGCCATGATAATTAGTGACCTCGAAATCCTAGGGAAGTTCACTAAGCAATATATAATATATATCCATAACCCCAGGGTAAATTTATCCTTTTATAGGCGAACACTTCAGTTCTATCGAGGCTCTTTGGATCTTGGAGCACTTGCCTGTATTGTATTCTATATTTTATATTCTATATTTTAAAGTTCTCCAAATACGGTTCCAATGATGAATAGTAAATATGTACTGCGTTATTGTATAGGGTGGCATATACGTGTACATGTTGATCGACTGGTATGTGGCGAGCTTCAGCACCATGCTTATAGGCATCCTTGAGTGCATCATCATTGGTTGGATATACGGTACGGCTGGTTTCTGTGTCATATACGTACATTTCAAAACATATAATTACATGCTTAAAGGTGTTGATTTCAAAGTTAAAATGGTGTCACTGTTCAGAATATTTAACACTTTGTGTATGTGTCAATTTGATAGATTTGAAACAGATTTGGATGAATTAACAGTGTCGAATATTTACATGTCAGATATTAATTATATAAATATTGTGTTAATTTGTTAGTTAGACTAGTATCATCATAGGGGTTATTTACCGTACATGTACCTCATGTTTTCATTTAAAGAACAAGTTATATGCATATATTGGAGTGTGAATTTTTTTTTTAAAAATAAAAGACATTATTAATGCATCGTCTTCTAAAGTGTTAATCGGAGCAGCCTATTGCTCAGTTGTGCTTTACCTCATGATATACACGTTGTGTCATGTATTGAGTGACATCTTAACCTGTTGCACCAGGTGCTGATCTATTCAGTAGTGACATCGAGATGATGCTAGGACGGAAACCACCTATCTATATGAAGACTCTCTGGTGTTTTTTGACACCTGCACTGTTAACGGTAAGTCCTAAAATGGCGTATTATCCATGATTTTGTTTCCCATGTACATTTTGTCTTGTTTTGTTACATTCATTGTACCATACTATATTTCAGATGAGCTTCATCCTCACAATAGTACAGTACGACGTTCCTACCTATAATGACTACGTATACCCGACATATGGCGTTGCTATTGGACTATTTATTGGCCTGGTGTCCATAGTACCGGTGCCGATCTGTATGATAAATGAGTTATCCAAGGCAAAAGGGACGTTTGTTGACGTAAGTGAGTGAGTGTGTGAGTATGGTTTTACGCCGCTTTTAGCAATATTCCAGCAATATCACGGCGGGGGACACCAGAAATGGGCTTCACACATTGTACCCATGTCGGGAATCGAACCCGTGTCTTCGGCGTGACGAGCGAACTGTTGACGTAAGTGTTTTGGTAGATAAATATGTGTATTACGTTTGACAGTATTGCCCTCAAAATGCCAACACATAATTCGCATAGAAAAAAGGAGCTTGTTGGATGAGGACTGTTAAGTGACTGGCAACAAACACATACTGCTTATGCACATTGTGTGAGTGGCAGGATATGCTTACCCTATTCGTGAACACCTGGTGTCGTCACTGATTTTCAGTGATCCATTCATATAATTTTATGCACACTGAAATCTGTTTCGTCAGAAAACCGAGCCTGGTTAATCGAGGTCTTTAAATAAACATACATAAAGGAATAAGGATCATGTGTATTGTGCACTGTTAATATGTTATAAGCTTCGTCTGTATCAGGCCATTTGAGCCTATTCATTAAGTAATGATAAGATGTATGGATGAACAACAATTAGGAGCCATGTTTCGGTGCAGGTTCTGACATTTTCATAATCATTAGAAATCATGAGATCCATTACACGATTCCGGCTTTATTATAACCATATGTATATCAATCCTTATCGATATTGAACCATATGAAAAAGTGAAAGTACCCTGCGCAATCGGGGGCATCAAATTTCAAAACCTTTTTTCAATCAACATTGGATTTGTCAACCGTTTGGCGATCTTAATATATCAAATGGACAAACATTATGGTGAGAGTAAGTTGGCCCATACAATAACATCGTTGTGTACAATCAGGGTGGTTCTGCACAATGTCCACACCTTTTAAGTATTATATCTGTAAAGCTAATCTCCATTATATGTGCTTTTCCTCCAAATAAGAATATAAGCGTGTATGTTTTTTTGTGTAATTTATCGGTTTCATTGAATGCTTTATGAAATATTATTGTTTTATTTGACAGCGTGTGCGCACTTGCTTGAAACCTGATTCCACTTGGGGACCAAATTCCACAAAAAGACGTATTGAGTATTCCAGACACAGGAAGACTAACTGGAGGAACTCCTTTAGGATATATAAATGGTAGTCAAAGGAATTCCAGGTTCATATGGGCCGGGAAGTCAACTTTAAATAACTTCCTTTGGATAAAAACACTCAAGGACAATAAATTATAATAAATATTCTGGTCGTGTCATTTTCATTATGATAGGGGAGGTTTATATTTTCAAAATACATTTTCTTGAAATCGGATTTTTTTCAGTGAAAGATCAAGACATCCTGCTTGTTACAGAAAAAAGCTTGTATTGTATTAGTATCAATCAGGAATATAAGTCACCAATAAACACTTGGCAAGTTGTCAAGTAGTTAAGACATAAGTCAGATCCAAAAGGGCTTTGAATCGCCAGCCTACTCGAAAATGAACCATCCCGAAACCTTTCGAATGATCAAACATGACATGTACATGTTTTCATGTATAATTCTTGCACACGCATGTCCAAAGTTTGGAACGTAACGGCAAAAGTTTCAGATATGGTTTTACCATGATCTTAGAGGTGATAATGATCTTTTCTAACCAACACGTAACCTTCACGTCAAGCACACCCTCAAACAGGCCGTCTATCTCACCCAGCTGTAGATCGTCCAGTCCCCGACATAAACATCTAAATGCAGCTTCATACTTTCATCGCTATGTTTTTAGACATATCCCTTTTATGGTACTTATTTTCAAAATTATCCAGTGAAACTACTTGTATATTTGCACACATAAAAACAAAAACCACACTTGAATCAGCGTGATAGAAATAATGTGTAAAATGTATTTTTTTTATGTTTAATCGCAAAATCTACTATTAATAACAATTACACACTTAGATTTGGTTGATTGCCATACTTCATGTCCATTATGGGTAAACACATTATTATTTATAACAATGACACACTTAGATTTGGTTGATTGCCATACTTCATGTCCATTAAAGGTAAACACATTATTACTGATTGTGATATATTAACAAAGATTGCAAAAAACAGCATGTCAAATATGCTGTACTATCCAGCACAGGAAATGCGACAAGGTTGTCGAGATTGAGTTTCCTGCAATGAAAGCAGAGCTGCGTCGGAAGAAAGAGGATATGTTGAAGAAACATTTTACAATGAAAACCACTATTGGTGCACAAAAAGGAATAAGTCAGTGAAGAACTGCAGCGTTATTCTCAAATAGAATCAGACATCAAGTCTTCACGCCTCAAATCAATAAACGTTATCGCAAACTGTAAGAGATGACCGATGAAGGCAGGCATAAAGTCAGGTGAGATGTCAGTACAGGTGTACCAACAACACACAGACCGCCTCCGTGGTCTCGTGGTAGAGAGTCCGCCCGGAGAGAGGAGGGCCCGGGGTTCGATCCCCGGCCGCGTCATACAAAAATACCTTAAAACATGCATACTTGTTATTACCCTGTCAGGCGTTCGGCATTTAGGGGCTAAAACAAGGACTGGTCGGCTCAGAGTCAGTACACTGTGTCTGAGTGGGGTATTCATGTTAAACTGCAGCATGGTACCTCAGTGGGCTAGCACTATAAATCGGCATCAGTCTGGACTAGTACAATTACCCCCTCACCCCCCACCCACCCCCACACAAAGCAAAACAATATATATATAAGTGCAATACTCTCAGACGCGACGTTAAACCCCATTTCACTGAGTAGAACACTGGACCATCTTCAGCTGGGTGAGATAGATGTTCATTATGAGAGTGTGCGGGACCCGAAGACAACTCTTGTGTCACAGGAAACCATTATCGCTAGCGTCGCGGGAGACGAGAATAACGCCTACCTCATTGACGTGACGGTATTGGTGGTCAGTGGTACAGTGGTAGTTACAGACAACAACAAGAGTCCTTCTTCACCGGGAACAACAGGTCAGGTCACAGCAAGTTCAGAATGGGAAGGGAACCGTGGGATATAACAAGGATAAAACACAACCAGGTGACTGTCACTGTGCAAGGTACCAGACAGATTCTAACAGTTGAAGTTAACCCTGACCTGGTGTGGGTGTCAACCATCAAACCAGCAAACAGTACCACGGTATAACCTCTCTGACACCATCACCACGAGCCGTAAGTTCCCGATCTTCACCCTGCATTGATATCGTGGATATGATGGGACACGTGCTGCGGACAAACACTCCATATTCAATGGTGAAAAATCTTAGAATATCCTGGGTATCCTGGAAATCTCTGTACCATGACAACAGGAAACATCCTGGTGTCTAAAGCTGGATCCGCCTCTGGTATCTGTCTGACCCCCGAGGGGGACGCGGTGTTCACCTGTCGCTCCACAGGAGACACAGCACTGCAGGTTCCATGTGGTATCACAAGTACCAGCGCAGGTGACATCCTGTCCACATAAGTCATCCATACGAATGAGTCAGGACAGTTTGTAAGAAACATACTGACTTCGCGAGAGTTGTGTATATATCAACAGGTGATATCCCGTTGTGATTTTATGAATGGGGGACTCAAAATATATACGTTTTGATGATAATTGCACGATGCATGCATTCAAAAAGTAATAAATTCAGTGAATATTTTGTTGCCGTTTAAGGTAAAGAATGAAGGTTGGACTGGGATTTGTTTGAAAGAAGTGTCGATCCAGTGATTGCGAACTTTAACACAGATATACGTATTGAACTGTTGCCATTGTACTTGTTACGTCGGTGAGATGAAACGTGTACTTAATAGGCCTAATAGGCATGTAGTGTATATGCGTGCCATGTATTCTGAATGCGAGGTAGTGATAACAACTACGTATGTAAAAGATATTGACATAATAGAGAGAGTGTTCTAGAAATATACTTACTTGTTTGTGAAGGGGTATTGCGCACATAAAATCTTTGCCATAAATTGACTATTGTCTGTGGGAAGTATCCATAATGCTGAAGGTGAATTTACTTGTACATCATGGTTTCGGCGCATATCCTTACAGTTGTGTTGATATTTTGTAGCGGGTTTTTCATCATGTGCACTTTATACGGAACACCAATAAATAATCAGTGATGAAACCATTCGCTCTTCTGTGCTAATATTCCCACGTTACATGTATAAATATTCATTCACAAATACGTCTGCTGCGTTCCTTAATTGTATGTAATAATATATGACTTTGTGTATGGTTTTCAAGCAAGAGATACTGAATTATCTAGGAGCAGGGTGGTCACTTTGCAGAGTTGCGTCCAGAGTGCCCAAATCCGTAGGTTCGAATCCCATATTTGCCCTGATTATGTTTCTAGGTTTCCAGAACCATACTGAAGCTTGTGGCTTTCACCAATCTGGTGAACGTCAGGAGATCTTTCAGGGCTTTATTCGCACCTCAAGCTGATCGACGCGCGTTTTTTTGTATAAATACTATTCAGAGGGGTATTATTTATTCACTCCCAGCTAGATTATCTTGCAAAAGTCATGAGTGTAGGTGATACATAAGTGTAGGGGATACAATGCAATGTATTTTTTAAACAATTTCCTACACGAAAATAATTATTTCTTTGCCATGAAAGTACACATGTTGCGTGGGGCACAGGTGGCCCACTCGTCTAAGTACCGCAATTCGCTGTGCAGAGTTGCGTCCACTGGGCACGCAAGAAATCTAGGATCGTGGGTTCGAATCCCGGTTCGCTCCGATCATGTTTCTGAGGTTTGTCAGCACCATACTCCTGCTCGAAGGTTTAACCAAAGTGGTTGACATCTAGACCTGTATCACTCTGGGCTTCTATCCCACATTAAGCCCCGTGATGTAATTGGAATACTGTTCAAAGCGACCTTAACCTAACTCACTCACTCACATATGTTACCACGCTATTGCACTTATATTCCATTATGGTTAGGGGCTGAGAAAGTGTATTGCACAACTGCCAGACAGACATATTCATCACTATTGCAGTTCTGCATAATTCCTAAATGAAACAGGACTTATGGTGACAAAGGCATCTTCCCAAACTGGACAATTCAATTATACACTCTTCAAAAAAAGAAACGCACAGGTGGTATAAAGTTCATTGAACCTGACTACACAATAAATCCGGGTATATAAATTGGCTATATGTTATTGGAAAATGTTGGTGGCCTGATATTCGACAAACGATGCGTCAAAACGCAGCCATTGTCGATTTGCAATGTCTTAAACGGCATTGTTTTCCCACTGGTTCAAAAATGTCATGGAGGAAAACAGTAAAGTAAAATACACGTGCACGTTATGGCATTCGTAACTCGTGGTAGAGACTATAAAAAGGCAAACAATAAGCCAATAATTTGTCATTCAATTGTCAACATTTTTCAAGTTCGAAAATGCCGAGACTCAGCGCTGTCGATAGGAAAATCGGCATAGGACGTATCCAAAGAGGGGAATCGCAGTCTTCTTTTGCACGCCATTTAAATGTCCACCACAGCACCATTTGCCGCCTTTGTGACCGATAGACACAGTTCAGTTCCACTGCAGACCGTCCGAGAGCCGGCCGACCAGGAGTTACCACCACCTGCACAGGATCGCTATATTTGGTTTGTCCACTTACGTCATCGCAATGCTACTGCTACGAAGACTGCAGGACGCATCCCTGGTTTGAGGAGGATATCGGACCAGATTGTCAGGAACCATCTCCGCGAGGCTGGAATCCGACCCAGAAGAACAGTTATCGTCCCTGTTTTGCAACAGATCCACCTTACAGCCTTGTAATTTGAGAAACTGGATACGAGTGTGGTTTAGCAATGAATCACTAAATCTTCTTCACCTTCGAGATGAAAGACAATGTGTTTATCGTCGTCGAAATGAGCGTTTTGCCCCACATTGTGTCCGTGAATTCGACAAATTCGGTAGCGGTAGTGTCATGGTGCGGGAGTTTATATCCTTCACCACGAGATATGACTTGGTTGTGGTTCAGGGAAATTTGACAGCAAATTCTACTACCTCACCTTCTTCCAATCATTGACCGCCAGAGGGAGCTGTTTCAACAGGACAACGCTCCACCGCACACAGCTCGTGTCACGGTAGACTACCTTCATATTGCAAACATCAACGTCTCCAGATCTCGACAGATGAGTATTGTCCATCTCTCGATTGTCTGGTCCAGACTCGTTTATTTACAGACCGACGTCAAATAGCTGGGATATTGTTGAGTGCGGCGTTAAACAAGAAACCCAAGCAAAAATCTATAAGGCACTAAATATACATATCAATCAATAATACACTAATGCGCGACGCCGGGATAGCATTGAGGGTTCAGGCAAAAAGGTTTATATCTTTGAGAGACATTTCGAAGTTGGAACAGTAATGTTCAGTGAACAGTAGAGTCGATGTGTATCTATCTTCTAGTAAAAACAAAACATGGGTAAGATTTTAAGATCATAAATTTGAAATCAGATCATTGAATAGAAAGAGCACGGGATTAGGTGTGTATTGGACTATTTTGTTGTTTCAAGCTGTACGTTTGGCAGACAGACAGAGTAATATTTCTTTTAAGTCTGACCTTGGGTACAGCTATACTTCTTACAGGTTATGATGTATACAAATGTACACAGCCAGAGACATATATACAGTCAACAATCTAAAATGCACTCATGTGCGACAGCTGGATAGCTTATTATTGAGGGTTTAGGAACAAACAAAAAAACACAGGGATGAAAATTTAATAGTTTAAAAAAGTTAATTGGCGTCTGATATATGTTCTGAAGAACACACAGAGTATGTTTTTTTTCGCACTGAATAAATCTACCCTTGCAAATCCATCATGTGCCTGTGTATTATTATGTGTAACACAGACAAGCAGGCCGCAGATATCTGAGCCAATGACCCAATAAACATCAGAGGCCGGTTCCTACCTTCAACTATTTGCTGTGTTTTATTTGTGGTCTTATATACTGATGTGTGGGAAATCACCACAATACCATCTGCTAGAAATACTTTACTGTAGTTTGAAAAGTTTACTAAGTAAATGAATTTCACTGTCCACTCACACTCTAGTACACTTTACTGACTTTACAGTTAGTGCTTGTTTTAAGAAGTGGCCTATCGTCACTTACTAAAAAAGGTTAAGTGGTAATCAAATATTCTTTTACTGTCAGCTTCTTGCATGAGAAAAAAATATAGGGCATGTAGCAACAATACAATGATGAACAAAAATGATTTTAAACCTCTGAGATTCGAACCTGCAACCTCTTGATTCGTTGTCCTTCACACTACCACCTGTGCTACGGAGACTCGGGTCAATGTGGTGATCAAGTGTCAGTGTTACTTGTCACCATCAGCGTGGTTTATTTGTACATTTTAAAGTTAATATTGTACCCAGTTACACGTCTTATCCATATTTGACATATTGCCTGTAATAATATGTATTTTGTTTAAACATGTTCAAACATGTTTAATTATTAATTCGAAACATGTTTTAACTTTAAACATGTTTCAATTCCAAAGTGTATACATTCTAAATATTTGTCAACTGCCAACATGTTTAGGATCTAAATATGTTCATAGGTATCTAAATTCTAAACACATCTGGATTATGGGGGATGCTGTGTTTAGATTTTGTTTTGGCTATGAGGCGATAACTTATTTCATGGGTTTAGACCATAACAGTGTTTAGATAGATTGCACCAAATTTGCATACCGTTTAAGATTGAAACACATTCCTAAACATGTCTTCTATGTGTATACATGCTTCACACACTTTTAACAGCGGGGTTTAAGTAGTGAATTGTGCTAATTTAATAAGTGATATTTTCTAATCTTCAGCATCTTCGTGCAATCTACCGGGCTGGTACGTCTTCACGGCTGTTGTTACCAACACATAAGTTTGTTTGTATATAGTATTTATTCATAATGTCCAAATCGAAAAGGTAAAGTAAGAAAAGTCGCCATTTCTACGCATACAACGTTAAGACTGGTGTTTGATATTTGTTTTTTTATTTTTTATCTAGTACAATCCAAACCTCGACGCCAGAGAATAACCAATACAAATAGGGAAAATAGGCGTTAAAAGCAACATAGTAATGCAAATTAAATGCATAGATCATTGAAATCGGTGATGACACCAGGCGAAAAGGGTATGCATGTCCTGCTCTACCGGCTGCAATTGCCCCTCATACTATTTTCATTAAGAAAGTAAGTTCCCGTGAGTATGGAGGTGTGAAAACTCAAAGGTCATAGCCTCGCGCTTCGTGTTGACAAGTGACATCGAATATTTAGTAATTGCCTTTGAACGTCTGCACAACATAATGTCGAAGTTGATCGATAATGTTACAAAGTTTGACAATATGTTTTGTTTCCCAGAGTCGAATAGTACTAGTCCTTAATAAATATCAGATGTCATTCAAAGAAGAAGACCTTAGGATGATTGTTCCAGGCGCCTTGTGCCAAGCGCCAGGTTCTGACAGAAGTTTAAGCCCCGGATGCCCCGCCCCCGCATAGAAGTGAAAGGTTATACCAGCCTGTGAAGGGACCCCTTCCATCTCTACAAGGGATGCCATGACCCAACAAAGCCTCTAACCTTTAAGTAAACTCGCCGTCACCTTCTTGTTTGATCGCGTCCATAGAACGATCAGTAATGAAATGAGAGGCTATACACACACGTTTAGGGTCTGTCTCAAAAGATCAAGTGTGACTTACCAGGAGAACAAGGCATGCTTATGCTTTTTGCGAACACCTTGTGTCATTACTGATTTTCAGTCTTCCGTTCATATAATATTCGTCACTGCTTTGCCTTTTGGGGTAGATAATCAAGACTGATAATTCTCTGTCGTTGAAGTTTTATATATACTCTTTTGCATAAAAACAAATGACAAAATTCAACTGAGGCGCCTGGTTTCCCCGTGATAAAAACCAACGTTTGGATAGCATTGGATATTATGATTTGTATACTGAAATTCAAGAGAGGTAATTATGAATAAATAACAATTTGAATTTCGATACGCCCCCCCAGGGGATTGTCTCACATTTTTCAGTCACGTTTACAAAGAAGCGAAAGCTGTATTCATTTGAGGACATTATACGATACGATATTTGTCAATCAAAGTGATAAAACCTTTTACATAGCCACACGAAATCTCTGCTGAAAGCAGAAGTTAACTTAATCCTCTTTGGGTATGTTACCCAAGGATAAGCCACGTTACCATATACTAATTGTGTCATGGTATCTTGGAACGCGGCAAATGCCTAAAGGTAGAAATTGATGTACTGATGCATACCTGTATCATCACTTCAGGAATCCATCTATATTTTGCCTCCTCAAATTTCAGACGATCTCGCGAGTCAACATTGTGTTGCCAATTATCCACGTGTACACTATGAGTAATGCTGAAACGGGTTGTGTAAATACAGCATTACTACTTATGATACCACCCCCATTGGGTTGTTACCACCACTAGGCCAATACAATATGCAGGAGAACTGTACAGACAGGCAGCAGGAGCATAATCGTTGATAGCTTAATTTGTTGCTGCTATCGAGTTTGACATTTATGTCGGTGTAATTATATACTGTTGCTACATTTTTACAAGATGGCAGTTCATATATGATGTTGTGACTGAGATACGCCTTTAGGTAAGCAAACTTTGTCTTAACAGTATGTATACGTCAAGCAGTGGATTGATACAGTGACAAAATACGTTCTTAACATATGCAACATCATGTGCACTTTCTGTTGTGATTGTGATTATTGCTATGATTATCTGATACATATGCCCTTTCACAGCAGCATATGAAGACGTGATTTCATAAATCATAAATCACCATATACACACTGACTTCATTCAATTTTGTGTGTTTGTTTGTTCGTTGTTTAACATCGCATTTAGCATGTTTCAGATATATGTAAATAATTGTGTTTGGACCTGATAATCCAGTAATTGGCTTCATAAGCGTCGATCTACAATGTACCAAATTGGGATACGATTACATGCATCAACCAAGTCAACAAGCCTGACCACTCGATCACCTTAGTTGCCTCTTACACTGTACAAAATGTGTTAAGAATGTAAACATAGACACGACATGTTCAGATCTTAATATGATTAAGAATGTTTTAAATCCCAAACGGAATACACATATGGTGTGTTCTATCTAAACGCATTTAGGTCAAAACACGTGAAATGAGCTATCGTCTCACAGTCTAAACAATACTTAAAGAATACGTCCGCATAATCATAATGTTTAGAGTTTAAACACGTTAAAACATGTTTAAAATTTAAACACGTTAAAACATGTTTAGAATTTAAACATGTTGAAATTTGACACATGTATAGAATTTTATACATTTTGGAATTGAAACATGTTAAAGTTAAAACA